>NC_134601.1:5393818-6021943 GCF_037038515.1 Microtus pennsylvanicus | reverse complement strand
TGTTGTCACCATCTCTTTTGTTTCTTCAAATGAGAGCTCTGATAAGTTTATAAATGATCCTCTTCTGCCAGCATCAGCTTAAGAATTTGAATAGCAGAGGCTTGATGTGCTTATGTTGAACTCCCAAACAAGGACATATAATCTGATGGACACTGACTTCGCTCTTAATGTAATGTGTATGCTGTGGATTATTTCCTATGTGTTATTCTGTGTTAGTATCTCTCCTGCTGTCTCACACTAGAAATAAAGAATAGCATTTTATATAGCGGTGCTATTTGAGAACCAAAAGCTACCAAGGATGGTAGGCAATTAAACTGAACAATCTGATATGTGACTTTTACATAAATCCATTTATATTAACTAGCATATCTATTCCCAGATCTCTGCATTACGTTCTTTACCTAAATCTCTCCTCTTTTTTGTTAAGTTCCAATTCTCTTTTGTCTCAGCATACAATGTCCTATATAGCCTTGAAATCAATTTAGCAGACAGTCCTTTGTACAATTTTATAATCTACATTTGCATTTCTATACCTCCCTTTAATTCACAAAGAACAGCACATCTCCTCCAGAAAAGACTGGGGGAAAAATGAAGCTGTAGAAATATTAAAATCTTTCGTAACTTGGAAAAATGATTTAAAACATCCATTTGTAAAAAACAGAAATGATCCCTTTTTGTTGGTAGCGTCTAAAGCCTTCATTTTAAAAATATGTAGAAGGTCCTCATTATACTATAAAAGAGTCGAGGGAGACAATTTTCCTTGCCAACCCATGAATTTATGCACTTTCCCATAGAGTTGGAAATTGCCTCTGTCTCTGTATACTTTATTTGATGTCTGCTGTCACCAATTCAAATCGAAGTTGTAGAAATCAAGATTAAGAGCAAACACAGACAGGTCATCTGAAAGTGGGACTCCCTGACTGCTTCCCCTCCATGAAGCCTGCTCCTTTTTCTACATAAAAAAATAGAACAGATGCAACAAGAAACATTACAAAAAGTTACTTCTAAAATTATTTCTTTACTAATGTTTAATAAGATATTAGAGGAAAAATTATGTACAATGCATATTACTTGTAATGATAAAGATATAGATAAGGCCAAACAAAGGGCAGTGGTGAAGATGAGTAACTTAGACCGGTAATATCTTTGTGAAATTTACAAGGAGACTGATAAATTAATATTTTTAATTATTTCTTTTATTTTTGATATTATAATACATCCTTTCCCCCTTTACTTTACTTACTCCAAACCTGCCCACATACTCTTCCTTGCTCTTTTTTAAATTCATAGCCTCTATTTTCATTAATTGTTGCTAAATACATATATGCATACCACTTTGCTAAAGCATCATAATTCTTAAACACATCCTAAATATGTGTTCCTACACCAAATACAAGTGGGATTCTTGCCCCAATCAAGGAAACTGTTCTTTGCAACAGATGGAGACAATTACAGAAAACCACAACCAATCAAAATGCAAAGGTGAATCTTTAATTAATTTGTTTCTATAGTCAAGCCTAGTACTCACAATGTACATTCTATAGATGTGAATAGCTCCTGCCTCTGTCCTCAAGAAAACCAAGTATGGTGGACACACACACAGAAAGAAACCAGTATAACCAGTGTCATAAAGAGGTAGTGTGGCCAGGGCACACAAATTAAAACTACCTTTAGAGTCCACATTATACCACGCCAAGTGGCTATCATCAAGAAAATCTAAGACAATTAATGTCAGTAAAGATGTGGGGATCAGTAGTTGACTGTTCAGTTTCCATGCGTTTGTCGGCTTTCTGGAGGTAGGATTGTTGTTGAATTCTAACTTTAATCCGTGGTGATCTGATAAGACACAGGTGGACACTGATATTGAATTTTGCATGCAAATGGATGGAAATAGAAAACACTATCCTGAGTGAGGTAAGCCAGACCCAAAAAGAGGAACATGGGATGTACTCACTCATATTTGGTTTCTAGCCATAAACCAAGGACATTGAGCTTATAATTAGTGATCCTAGAGAAGCTAAATAAGGAGAACCCAAAGAAAAACATATAGGCATCCTCCTGAATATTAACCTTCAGCAAGCGATGAAAGGAGACAGAGACCCAAATTGGAGCACAGGACTGAAATCCCAAGGTCCAAATCAGGAGCAGAAGGAGAGAGAGCATGAGCAAGGAACTCAGGACCGCGAGGGGTGCACCCATACACTGAGACAATGGGGATGTTCTACTGGGAACTCACCAAGGCCAGCTGGCCTGGGTCTGGAAAAGCCTGGGATAAAACCGGACTCTCTGAACATAGCGGACAATGAGGACTACTGAAAACTCAAGAACAATGGCAATGGGTTTCTGATCCTACTGCACGCACTGGCTTTGTGGGAACCTAAGCAGTTTGAATGCTCAATTTACTAGACCTGGATGGTGGTGGGAGTTCCTTGGACTTCCCATAGGACAGGGAACCCTGATGGCTTTTCGGGCTGGGGGGGGGGACTTAATTGGGGGAGGGGGAGGGAAATGGGAGGCGGTGGCGGGGAAGAGACAGAAATCTTTAATAAATAAATAAATTTAAAAAAGGAAAAAAATAATAAAAAAATAAAGTATCTATGTTTGAATCAAATAATAAAAAAAATGATGTGGGGAAATAGGAACCCTATGTACTTCTGGCAGGAATGCAAACTTGCGTAGCCACTAAGAAAATTAGTATAAAGAGTCATCTAAAAAACAAAATAGATCTACCATATGATTCAACAGCACACTTTGGAGATACTTGCTCAACCATGTCTGTTGTAGCAGCACTCACAATAGCCCACTTGCAGAATCACTTACAAAGTGTGAAGCTGACATTTGGGACTGCAGCAACAAACAAGGAGCTATTGTCCATGCCCTCATGTAGCTTCCATTCAACAGATCAAATACCTTGTCCAAAGTCCTAAGTATTGCAACCATCACAGCCTGGTTCTAAAAACATGACTAGGGACGGCGAGGAAATTGAGAAAACGACAAACACTAAAGAAACCACAGAGACACAGACACAGAAAAGCTGAAGTCGAGAGTCAAGTGTGCATTCCAATACAGAGACACCAACTACTACACAAGCAGAAAGATTGGTGGGCTCTGTTTATTAAGGACAGCACCGAAGTAGGACTTAGCTAGTCTGGGTAGTAAGTATTCAAAAGTGAACAGTCTCCGGCTGTAATATTGGGGAGAAGGAAGTTGCTATGGCTAGGTTTTGCTCACAGTGGTTAATCCTTTGCAAACACTCAGCTTGGACCAGAGGAAGGCTTTGCCTTTCTGTGATTGACCCATGGGGAAGATTTTGCCAATTTCAAATGAGTTCGAGGCCTTGGTCCTTGTTACGGCTGGCTCATGTCAAGCAATACGTATTCACTCAGAACATTATTCTTTCCCTTCACGTTCACTCTGGCTTTCTCAGCTCCCTGCACATAAAGGTAGAATGTAGCAGAACTGGGGCCAGAGAGGAAATGAGTAAGTCATACCGACCATATTACACTCCTTCTCAAAGAATCTGCCAAGCAACTATTGGACATTCTCTGAAACCTTTATCCCAGGGAAAGATATCACTCAGTACGTGTGTTCTGCCATTCGAGAAACCAATCTCCTCCCTATTGGTTAGATCCCAGTGTGGCAGGCCATAGCATCTTCATAGACATAAGGCATAACTGAACAAACACTAGAGCTACTGAAATTATTTAAAAACCAGCGACTACATGGCATTAAATGCTGAAAGTGATTTAATTAATTTGAAAACAAGATAGATGAAAACTTTTACTGCCTCCTTTTTAGAGTTCCTGTAGGCCTAATACTTGAACTGAGAAAGACAGATTCCCACAAGTAAAACATACAAGCATGTTTAATCTATATTTCGAATAACATGGGAGCCTTCATTTGGAAATGAAGGTCTGAAGAAACAATTCAACCCAAATGTTTTAAACATAGTTTGGCTGAAGAGTAGAAAATTCTGGCAGTACATGATTAGGAAAAAGGTAAAAATTAATGGTGATTGGTGGTGGCAGGGAAAGGGGGTCTTGTGTAGGGATAACGCGTAAATGAATGCAGACAGATTGTAAAATTATATACAGCTTTAATGGAGAAATAGACTTACAGAACCACCGTTCCCTCAGAGACCAGGAAAGCAGAAGCAGTGGCTGGGAGCACACTCGCCAAATTTATAGGCAAACATTAGCCCAAGGCGAACACGCCCCCTAAGGGGCGGGACTTATCCCTACAGTCTTGGCAAGACTTGTTCCCTTCAGCTGCATCAAGTGTCCTTCCAACATAATAGACGCCTTTTTTTTTGTCATAGTAAGGGCATGCCTCACATGGGACTGTCACGACAAAATGCAGAGAAGAAAAGAAACGGGTCTTTTTTAGCTGTGACTTCTGAAATTTTTCAAGCAAATTTTTCCAATGCACCAAGGCACCAAATCACAGTATATACTGTGTACTATAGTATGCCCTGACCTTCATCTACGGCATTATGAACCAAATAGATAATATGGACATAGATTTGTTCTTTAAAGGTAAACAAAATCAAAGAACTAGAGAGAACACTTTAACTTCTGCATAATAAAGCATCAGGGTTAGAATTTGGTAGATATACTACTTTATAAGATGGCTAGCAATATTCTGGAATTTGATCTTAATAAAGTAGTATGGGTTGAAAATAATGGGAGTTACATGACACAAAAATCAATCATTCTCCCTACTGTTTCATCCATCTAAATCCAGACCCTTTCTTTCCCTCTCTCTTTAAACCACCAACAGGCATCTAAAAAAAATACAAGAAGAAAAGAAAACTGAGATAGAACAAAAGAAAGCAAACAAACATTTAAAAAAAAAAGCCAGTTAAAAAGCACAGGAACACATGCAGACAGTGAAACACAGAAAAGCCATAAAAACAATATTGGAAACCATAATATATCAGCAAAAGATCTGCAAATTATTTTTTTAATGTCCAGATGCCCAGACAAAACATTTTGACACAAAAGAAAAGAATCCAAACACACTATTGAGTTTGTTTTGTGCTGGCTATGGAGCCTGCTCCTGAGGGTGTTTTGTACATCCAGTGAGAGTCTATTAGAGAAAACTAATTTTTCCTTTGCAAGTGTTTGCCAACTCCAGAGAGCTTCTGAGTTAGGGATGGGAGTTTCTTCCACTTCCCCTCTCAGTTCTAGGAGCCCCATGGGCTCAGACCTGTGTAGGTCCTGTGCATGCTGCCACAGTCTCCGTGAGTTTTTACGTATGTCAACCCTGCTGTGTTTAGGAGGCTTTGTTTGCTTGGTGCCCTCCATCCCCTCTGGCGCTTACAATCTTTCCACTCCTTTTCCACAAGGTTCACTGAGCCCTGAGAAGAGGGATTTGATGGAGACCGCTCATTTAGGACTGAGTGTTTTCAGGGTCCCTCCCTCCATATACATTGTCCAGTTATGGGTTTCTGTATCTTACATCACTTTCTAAAACCAGATCCTAAGTCAAACCAGAAGACACACTTCCATAGAAGCACGGAACTTGAGATTTACAAGGGACCTTAGAGACTACTCTGTACCACACATTAATTTTCCATGTGTGAAAGCTGAGGCCTGGAGAACAGTGGCTCGTCCAAGTTCATTTAACTTAGCCAGGTGACTACAACTAGGGTTTTCTGGGACTGAGAACTTTCAGGAAAGGTGGGACTTTTGGTTCTAAATCTGGGAAACCCTGTGGGAGAGCCCAAGGCTAAGAATAGCACAGAGCATTCTGTTGGATGGTTCTTTAGAAGGATGTACACTGAGATGTCTTTTGGTGAATTTTTACTAATGTCCTACTCATTCCGCCCAGAAATATCCAGAGTCAGTAATCAATTACAAATATTTGGGAGCATAGGACAACCAAGGTTTTTCTTCTTGTCTCAGAACGAAGGAGTAAGGTGATGAAGGAGCCTCCTCTTATTCCTTCTTGAAAGATCTATTGGTAGATCATGGTGCCAGGATTGATCAAGAACTTTCCTTTTAATGGGAACAAACAGGAGAGTTTCACCCAGCCTGCTAGGGTCTAGATGGATGTGGTGTTGGAACAAATAGGTCTTACCTCACTGATAGTCTATTTTAAATATGTGATTTTCCCCACCATACACACATAATTCAGGGACTTTTCCAGAACAGGATTCAACCTAGCTGAATCTTATATCACTAAACTTCCCAACTTTTTTTCACTAAAGATGTCACTTGCAGGTCGATAGTACTATAATTCATGGCAATAATGTCTATAATTATCACAGGTCCCATAGATAACTCCCTAGGTAGGAAAAGAACAGAAAGTTTAACAGTTCAGTTTGTTAAACACCCTTGCAGTATGCCAGACTTCTATCTTCTAATTTGATTACTGTTGCTTTGCCTTTTATCTAAAACCAAGTATAATATCTAGAAGATATTATATTAGAATTATAAAGAACATGCTGACTGTTGCTGCCTAAGAAAAATTGATGAAGTGGTATCCTCAAGTGAACTGATAGAATACCAGATTTTCAAATAAAAAAATTATCAGGGGAGAAACCAAGTAGTCATTGAACTATGCTTTGGAGGGTGCTTGAGGAAAAGTCTTACAGTATTATTTCATGAAAATTCAAAGCACAGCATGGAGTGTCGATGCTGAGTCAGAGAAATCAGTGTCAGTATAATTGCCCAAAGTTGAGAAACACTAGAAAATTCACCAAACAATCAGTAACATGTATCTAGAATCTATTATGCATTAGGTACCATGCTACATGATTCAGACACATTCAGACAGGTTAATTAAAGAGAGTTATTAACAATGAAATAATCATTTGAAGTCATATTAGCATTTTACCAGTTCAGACACAGTAGTCCTGCCCTCCTGCCCTAGATTTATGTCTTCCAGGTCCTCATTTTTAAGTGCTTTTCTGTAATACGCTCCCAGTGCAAGTCATAGCTTATAATTAATCTTTTTCTTCCTCCCAACATTCCCCTGGAACTGGATTTTCAGACAGTTGTGAGCTGCCATGTGGAGACTGGGAATTGAACCTGGGGTGGGTCCCAGACTTAGAAAACAAGTTAGGTGAATTGCTCCCATTCTATCCATCCTCGTGATTTTTCTATTGCTGTGATAAAACACTAAGAGTGAGGAAAGTTATAAAAGAAAGTGTTTATTTGAGGCATCTATTTAGGAGGGCTAGAGTCCATGACCATCTTGGGAGGGAGCATGGCAGTCAGCAGAAAGGCACGGCACTGAAACACTAGCTTCATGGGAATGGGCGGGGCAGGATTTGAAAACTCAAAGCCAACTTCCAGGGGCATACCCCCTCCAACAAAAGCACACTTCGTACTCCTTTTGAAATAGTTCCACCAAACAGGGACCAAATATACGAGGCAATGGGGGTCATCCTCACTCAGATTACCACAATATTCAATAGCATGTTGTCATTAAATTCTATGCTGTGGTAGCCTATAGAGTACCAGTGGGTAGGATAGTGTCATGGACCAGGTACGGAATTCAGAATCAAATGTTTTCTCCCAATCTGGGTTGGCAACACACACGTGATGATCAAACCTAAGAAGCAGCTTCAGGCAGTATTGGAATATTGTGATAAAATAATCTGAACAGGCATGTCTTTATATGGGGTATTTCTAAGCAATGTAGGAATGGCTTATTTGGTAAGGTATAAAAAGCTCTGCTCAGAGAAAGGCAAGAAGCTAACACTCAGTCTCTCCAAACAGTTTTAGTCATTTCCCCTTTCCTCATCTATTCCCTAGGAAGACTGATTTCCATTCCAGTTACCTTGAGAGTTGGTCCAGGTTTTGTAGCTCCATGTTTGATAGAAAGACCAACATGCTGAAAAGCCTGAGTGGATCCAATAAAGCTGCTATTGATGTGGAATACAAGATGGAAGAATAATGCCCTTGCTTTTGTACGTTACAGTCCTGTTCACAAACCCCAGGCCCATAGCAGTTTTTTAAACCATGGCCCTGTCTAGTTTCCATTTATTCAATATGTGATTCATAGTGATGGCTTCTCCAGCCATGCCTCAGCAGGTATTCATGTGTTTTGGATTTGGGGAGCATATGGATTGCCCAGCACTGTCCCTGTCAAACATCAAATGTCAGCTTCTCTTTGACAGACCATTTTTCTAATTGGTCAAGGTCACCTTGGATTTTGCTCTTGCTTCACGAGGTATTTTCGGGTTTTATGTCCACCCCCTCACAATCCAGATTCATTGCCTAAAATTGTGTCTTTGCAGGTTTGTGGGAAGTTTCTTATTTATTTCATTCCAGGCCCTTCAGAAAAAATTAGAATGTCCAAGAGGAATGTCTGTGGCCTCTGGTATATGTTGTCCCAGGTTCTTCCCAAGCACTGCTTAATGCCCTTGCTGTAAGACTCATGTAATGGTATAATCCAGGCCTGATATCCCCAGCTCATTAATGGAAATTCCTTGCAGATCCTCGTAGCTTTAGTGAAGTCCAGATGTGTCCTACACTGATTGCTCCACCTTTTTATTCAAGACTTGAAACTCTGTCACAGAAGGAAATTACATCGGCTCATCACAAAGCCATCACCTTGGACTCTTTTGTGAACAAATGACTCGCTGGATTTTAATCATATGATCTTTGTTGCATTAAATTAAAAAAATGATTCAGTATAGAAATACTATTTTAATTGCTGGAGTGAGCCAGAGATGACACAGGTTGCCTTGAAGAAGAGGTGCTAAAGATGCCATCCCTACAAGCATTAAAGGGAAATTTACATTGGTTAGGCTATTGACCTGTATGCCTGGCCTCCCAGGTTTCTTTTCAATATTAAGTTGCAGCGATTCTGCATTCTTTTATGATTTAATAATATGTTTTCTTTCATTTTAAATCGCTTTTCAATTGCTTGGTTTTAAAGGCATTTTCCAATTTCTATAGGAAGAAATTACTTTTTTCCTACATCCCATACTTTAGCTGATGTCAGATAGGATTGTAAATGAGCAGAGGGGACTGACTGACTAAAACTGCCACCATTTATCTTTTAGCTTTGAAGCAAAGCAGAGGAAAAAGGAGTAACACTTTATTGAATTCTTCCAGATTGCGTAAATTGAATTGATAGCAGTTGACCTACAAATGCAGCTCAGAAGATGCACGGAGGCTTCAGGGGATGCACGGAGGCTTCAGGGGTGCACAGAGGCTTCAGGGGGTGCACGGAGGCTTCAGAAATGGCTAGCGATATCTTTGACCTTCCGTATAGCTCTTTCCTGGGACTTCATAAGATACTGGCTTACTGAAAGAATTTACCAGCTTTGAAAATTGATTGCTAATTAATAAGGCTTCCCAAAAGTTACCAAGTGATATGAAGATGACTATTAAAAACCTGATAAAAGCCAAGCACAAGCAAGCTAAATGTTGTCAATGTCTAATCTCCAAATTGTATACTCACGATAAAGTACTTCTATAATTTCTTTTCTCCTTATGATAGCCTTTGGATAAATACAGCATTTTGTGGGACACTCACATAGCTGAACCCCCTGACTCTACTTTTACAGAGTAGGTTGTTAAGGCTCCCAACCAGCTGAGAACGTCACTAGATTTGTGAAGTAGGTGATGAGTATCAGTCTCCATTTTGACATGTGCTCGAGTACATACAGAGCTGGTCCACTGCAAAGAAATAAAACGTGGGGGAAAATGTGACTTGTGCTGCTGTTCAGCATCTACAGAGAAAGGCACCTTTGTCTTTTGGTTTGGTTTTGGTTTTCAACACAGGGGCTTCTCTGGGTAACCACTATGGCTGTCCAAGAACTCCCTCTCTTGTCTTGAACTCACAGAGGTTCCCCTGACTCTGCCTTCCAAGTGCTGGGATTAAAGGCTACAGCTGCCTGGCAAAAAGTGTATTCCTAAGGAAGCTGCAGCTGGAGAGGCTCTGCTCCTATCTTGTGCACTGGGAAGAGCAAGATCGTATGTGCGAAGACCACATCTATAGCTCCTTAGTAATGTCTCCATAATTAAAAATTCTTGGTATTTTTGACCTCAAAAGCTTCATATAACTTGGCGAAAACAAGTCGTATGGATTTTAGGTCAAATCCCAAAGACACTCTTGTACCAGAATCAGATGAATATTTGGGGGAAATCTGTCATATGTTTAGATCTCATTGTTTTTGTCTAAGAGATCCTTGAACGCACTTAGACATAAAGAACGGCTATGTACAGTAGCAGTTAACTCAAGTGACATATTGCTTTCATATATCTTTTATAGAACACAGGGCAGAAGACAGTCCTGCCAACAAACTGCCAGGGATATTGAAGATTTGGTGCATCAGTTATTAAGGAATTAGTCAGCATAGAAAAGATAACACAGCAGTGTAACACAATATGCAGAGACAGCACTACCTTTTCAACTCTGTTTTGGAGGAAGGGGTTTAGAAGTAGACATCGAATTTTATTTGTATCGATTCACTGTTTTCTGAGTATTTTTGAAGAGACATTATTCTTCTGTGCTGACGCGAGTTCAGAAAGAAAAGACCCTAAAATAGATTACAAGATGAATATATCTATTGGGAAATGAAGCTGGCAAGCACACACGTGAGATAGCAAAGGAAAGCTAGCTCAAAAGTTTTGTCTTATCAACTCACTTTTCTCCATGCCCTATTAGATCTCAGCCCTTCGGGAGAATTGTGAGGAAGGGTAGAATATATAGAATATATGTAGATAGTTATCTCAACTGAAGGACAAGGTGGCCATACTGAATACCCACTGAGTCCCAATTTACCAATTTTAGAGCAATGTTTCCATGGATTTTTAACACTGTAGTAATTCTGACTTGCACTACCTGCAGGCTGAGCCTCCTCTATTGGCAGAAAACAGATAAAACCTTTCAAATTATACAAATGAATGTGGAGTAGCCATTTTACAGGGGATTATATTTAAAGAGATTTCATGAATCTCAAAAGAAACTTTCAACTTTGGACTTGGTAACATTGTCGAGACTGTGATAGACTATGGGGACTTTTGAAGTTGAACGAAATGCATTTTGCATTATGTTATGACTTTAAGCCTAGGGGGAAGGAAATAGGTGGTGATTCGAATAAGCATGGCCACAATAGACTGTTTGAATGCTTGGCAGTATTAGAGATGTGTCCATATTGGAACAGGTGTGGTCCTGTCGGAGGAGGTGTGTCACCAGGGGCTGGATTTGAGGTTTCAGAAGTTCAAGTTAGGCCTAATGTATCAGGTTTTTTTTTTCCTGCTGCCTGTAGATCAAGATGTAGAACTCTCAGCTCCTTCTTTGGCACCATTTCTACCTGCACGCTGCCATGTTTCTTGCCATGAAGATAGTGGACTAAACCTCCAAAATTGTAGGCTAACCCCAATTAAATGCTTTTCCTTCTAAGAGTTGCCATGGACATGTTGTCTCTTCACAGCAACAGAAACTCTGACTGATACAGTGGAGGTTATGTACCCAAGGATTGGCATGAGATGGGTAATTGTATGGCAATAAAAACGTTATCATGATGTGCCAACCTCAGAATTTTTCTTGTTTATGCACTTATGAATTTTTCTTGTTTCTCTTTTTCAGTTATTTTATCCTGGAGGTCTCCAGACCAGCTGGGCATGAACTAGCAGTCCCGCTGACCAATCAGAACAGGGAGTAAAGGGTTAAATTGAACGCTGAATTCAATTCTCATCTCTATCCATTCTACTGAGAAGGACTTTGGAAATAAACAGAAATGGGTTCAAATCCTCACCTCACTACTTATTGAATCCCAGTCTATTTTTTAATCTTTGTGATGAGGATAATAAGACCAGCCTCACAGGGCTGTTGTGAGGATAAAGTGACCTATTGTGTATAAAGTATTCAAAGCAGGGCCTGGCACACTCCCAGGATGTGGAGATGTTTAATAGCTGTCATTATGTAACCCTGCTGGAGAGATTAAATGTTCAACCTCTGAAATCAGGCAGTCGAGGATGCGTTTGTGAATCTACCCCTTCCATGCTGTGTTAGACAACTTACTTAACCTCACTGAGCCTTGATGTTCGCATCTGAAAGAAAATAAGTCAATTTTAGTGGAGTTTTTTTTTTAATTTTGTCTCTTCCTATCACCTCAGCATGACAATATCCTCTAGATGCTTATTCTCATACTGTACACTCAAAATTTAATAAAAGGAATAGAGACTTCTGGGGCATTAGGAGGAGTGATTTAGAAATATTTTTGTCATACAAATGTCTTGTACCCATGAACATAGTCCAAATTTTACCAAGGCTAGGCAATTTGTTTATTTTTTTTAAAAAGCCAAGGATTCACATTGCCTAGTTTTGCTAGCTCTGTCACTATATAACAAATTATAAATCTCTCTCTCTCTCTCTCTCTCTCTCTCTCTCTCTCTCTCTCTTTCTCTCTCTCTCTCTCCCTCTGTGTGTGTGTGTTTCTGTCTCACACTTTCTTTCTCCCTCCCTCCTGTTCTCTTAACTCTAAAATGAAACTCCAAAGCAATACGTACCTCATCATGAGCCAACACCTGTGAAGTGCTTACTACAATACTCCATGTATTGTAACTGTTACTCATTCAGAAATGACTAGGACCCTTGGTTGGCTCTTAGAGAATAAAGACTCTCACTCTGACTCACAAATTCACAGCCTGGAATCTTTCATAACTGACATAGGAATAGCATCCTTTTAGAGGTAGTCTGTGACCAAAGCAGACATGCATCGGTCCTGCAGAATCACAAACGAAGATAAAAATGAGATAAAATAGTGCTGGGGAAAGAGATGCGAACTTTGCATCCAAAGATCCCAATTTAGGCCAGTGAGATCATTCAGCCGGTCCAGGTGCTTGTTGCTCTATACCTGATCGCTTGACTTTGATCCTTGGAACACACGTGATGGAAGGGGAGAATCAGCTCCTACGAGTTGTCACCTGACCTCCACACCCGACCTGACTCATGAATACACACATTCTGTAGCACACATGCACAGACACACATACACATGCATAAATTCACACATGTGCGAGCGCAGGTATGCACATACTCTAATATATGTATATAACCAAATTAGAGTGCTGCTTCTAAATGCTAGCAGAGGTGTTATATTAATGTTTGTAGGCTTTGTTTTAAATTTTAGCAGCTTTTCTTCCCCTTATCTCACCAGGATCATGTCCTATATCTATCTTCAATCACTTAATAAGGTAGGCTGTCTTGTGAAATTCACATACCCTTACTGAGAATTAATACATCTGAAAATTGAGCACAATAAACCCTTTTGGAAATACCAGAACAGAATGAGAACACCAAGAAAAAAGTGTGTCAAATCACTATGCGCCAACAACAAAATGCTTCTTGGTCATCACAGGTGCTGTTAGATTTTTAACAAATCTATGCCCCTATCCAGCTTAGATGAAAATTGGGCTTTTACCTTGGGGATTTCTAGAATCATCTGCTTAAGATCTGGACCTGGTCAGAACAAATAGAAACTCCCAGGTCCTTAATTGAACTTGGTGCCAGGGTCCAAACAGACACACTCACACTTAAACTTGGGTGCCTGTTAAAATAGGTGGTGTTACTAATCAACCCGGTGGTGGCTACCCGCTGCCCAGAACAGGGATAATTAAGTTCAAGGGCCATTTTTCTCCAGAGGGTTTGTTATTTCATAGCCAATTACCAGGGCAGCTTCACCCCACTTTGAACTTTGTGGAAAGTAAGGGCAGAATATGCATCTGCGGCCTGAATAGCTTCCCTGTAGTTCCTGCCATCAACTCTATTCATCTGTTTCTAAAGGAGCGTCAGCATCCACCTGCCTTTTTTGTATTTAACTCCTTCATTTAGAAAGAAGCAGCAGGAAATTTGAACCAAGAGCTATTTTTATCTTTATAATGGCAAAAGCAATTTTAACACTATATCCCCTCTGTAATCTGCATTTTTTACAATCTGCTATATTTTAAAATATCAAACTCAGGAATGAATTGCCCCTCTCAAGCGCTAACATGCTTCCTAATGCATTTTTTTTTCTAATTAGAATGGTGCTCAGTTAAGAGTGAGACAGTTAATGTTCTTGGTCCCTAAACCGAATACAAATTCTACCAAAGAGAGGTCAGTTTTCCTAAAGGAAGTGCAATTTTATTATAGCATGAGTTTGTTTGAAAAGGGATGATTACTAAATTGTACCAACCATACTGCTAGAATTAAGTGGTACAAGGATAAGCCTGTATTTCTCCGTCCAGTGGCATACAGAGCAGGCTGTCCCAGGCCTACCATCTCATAGAGTGATCACACAAGGACAGTGGGGAGAAAAGCTGGGAGATCAGTGTATAAGTGACAGATTCCACTCTTCATTCCTATTGTGGACTCAGAATCTCTGCTCACACTCAAACACATACATACACCTTCTCTCTCCTCTCTTCTTTCCCTGTCACTCTTCAGCTGCCTGAAATACTTCCCAGAATCGTTCCCTAGATTTCAAACCAAGAGAACATCTCTTTATCTTCAGAACATCTTTTCAAAGCCTTTTGAAGACTAGAAATGACTTCCACAAAAGAAAAACCAGCTTGGAGATGATAGGGAGACTCATATAATGCTATCTTCAGAATGCAGCTTCAGGCATTTCCTCCTTCATATGTCTCCCGTTTGCTGCTCTGTACAAGAGTTTATGGAACTTGACCTTATGTGCAATTTAGCTCGGGGACCAATTGAAATGCAAGCCATCATTCAATAGGCCTGAGCTTGATGCCTTCATTTCTGTTTCTTACTGGGATCCCAGTTGAAAAGATTGCTGTAGATGCATGAACCATATTTTTAAGACCAGCATGATATTATGGTTGATCCTAATCTTCTCTGTCTCCCCATATAAGCTGTCTATTCTCCAAGGCCAGAGATACCATCTCATAATTCTACAGAGCCTCAACATGTTGAGATCATAATTGGAATACCTTAAATGCTTCTGGATTAACTGATGAATTCTCATAAAAAGGCTGTTTGAAACTACAGAAGCCAGCATGGCGTCCGACTGGTACCCCTTAGAGGCTGTGGAATGTGGAATAAGCTATTCATCGTCTCTAAACCTCCATTTCCTCTTCTGTAACACAGTAAGTCATCTCTGAAGACCATATAAAGTAACTCTGGAATGCAGCTTGCAAGGCTCTTGACACAAAGTAGAGTCTCCATAAAGAAAACTTCTGCATTGCCTTACATTTCCCAGGATAAGGATTGAAAGTGGTCTGCTAAAACTTCTGAAAATGACTGCATGGATGTTTCACTCCTTTCCTAGAATTTTCTGGAAATTTCTGAAAGTCACATATTTATGTTTCCTTCTTATATTGAATAAAGAAAATTTAGCATGGTGAAAAGGTCCCTAGAACTTCTAATCATATACCCTACATCCACAGTTTTGTTAGCATTCCTAATGCCTGGAGTCCCTCTCCTATTATCTATATTGTAGAGATATAATATAAAACAAAGAAGATAAATATCATTTATTAAACTTACCCAGAAAGTTTTAGGTATCCTTGTGAAAAAATATCTTTATTTTTTCTGTTAGAAAATAGAAACAAGTTGGGTTTTCCATGACAGCAAATTTTAAAAGACTGACTGAATACAGGTATCATCAAATACTTGTTTTACCTTCCATGAAAAAAAAAGAAAGCATTTTTGGGGAAGCCCAATTCTAACATAGATACTGGGACTAGGGGCTAAAATTTATCACCGTGTGAGTTGCCTGTCCATTTCTAATTTCCTTTTCTAGAGAATCACATGTTATTCTCACAGAAGTAGATTTCTGGGAGTTGTAATGATTCCTGACAGCATTTCAACCAGAACTCTCCACTGAATTAGATATCGACCAGAATCTAGTCTAGGTGCTGATGCTTGCCCGTATCACTTCCTTACTTCCTTTGTTCCTTTGTTCCTTCATTCCTTCGTTCCTTCCTTCCTTTCTTCCTGCCTTTGTCCCTTCCTTTAGGTGTTCTGAAGGGAAATAAATCATTTCAAAACAGCATATAAGAGAGTATTGCAAAACGTATCCTTATCACATTGTAATTTTACTGTTTCCTCAGTAACTATAATTTTATTCAAAAATTTAAATAAAATTGTGTATTTGTACAGATGATAATATTTTTAGTCCTTTTAATTCCACAATAGGCAAGCATTCTCTGATCCTAAGTTGAGGTTTTAAATTAGTGCAGGTTGAAATATATGTACCTTTTTATGTTTGCTTTTTCAATTTCAAATCCCCAAATCATAAAAAATTTGACAAGAGTGCACATTTCTATAACTTGTTCCTACTAAAGACTTTAAACAGAATCCATAGTTTCCCATATTAAGACAGATATGTAAGGTGCAATATCTGATTCTACTTTTAGTGGCAAGGAAGAACGTGATAAGGTTGCCTTGGGTTTTGGACAGCCTAGTTTGGGGCACTATAGCTTTTTTCTGTTGTCATCCTTCATGGAGAATGAGTTCAGCGCCTCATGTTCTAGTGTACATCCAACACATTTCAGGTTGCTGTGATAGTTAGTGCTTTCCCCATGCACTCCTGTCTTGATCCAGGTTGCCTGGGAAACAAACTCTGAAGATAAAGTTAACCTCTAGTCGGATTACTGGGGGTGAGGTAGCATGCTCTCAATAAGATTGCTACTGAGGGACTTATAATGGCATATGAGTTCATAAAAGGAAAAGGCCTTGTTTACAGTTTGGAAAAGATCTAGCAACTGAAGTGCTCACAGCTTCTTTCCCTATCACTTTTACTTTTTAAGAAAAGAAACAAAGTCAGATAGTATGCACATGTAGACTTTGCTGAAAACAGATAACTGTGGGAGTATGGTTTTGGGGACGTGTTGCTCCTGGCACCACTTAAGCTTCAGTATCTTCTCTTTTTCAACAGAGGATCGCCTGTGGAAATCCTAATATCTTGAACCTACTAATAAATGACTACCTTTAAAGGAGGGAAATGGGACTGGGAATACAAAAAGTATATGCGCTTTCAGTAGAGATTTCAGGCCATCAGAAAGAAGCTAAGCTGGCCATTTAGGATATTCTGAACAAGGCAAGGGGTGGGGAATCTGGCTTTTGAAAAACTGTATCAAGCAGTTATTTAATACAGCCTTGTCTAAGAAGGGGACAAATTTATGCATCTTTTGATAAAATGGAAATCCCTAGAAGTCAAATAATTTATACTTTTTCACACTTATATACATAAATGCCTTATTTATTATATTAGGCATAAAACACTAGGCTTATACACAGAGTCCAATCATGGTAAATTACCTACTTGTACAAAGCAAATTAATATAAAACGTAGTGTCTTAAAACAATGATGATTTGTTGTCCATCAGAAATTAGGTGTATTATGACGTAGAAACAACATAGTAGGGCCGGACGCCAAAACTCAGATTCAAAGATTGGTTGTTAAAAATCATCAGAAGATTCACTCAAGCCTTTGTCTTTAGTTTTGCTACCTGATACTGTTGGCCAATGGGGCAGACTATTTATTTGACCAAACTCTAGTTAGTCTCCTATGAAGTCTCTTCTCAGGTAGACTTCTGTGTTTTGGGAGCTTCTGTGTTTACCTCTACACCATCCAATTAGAGTGATGAGTCAAGTTGGATAACAACCCTTCACTTTTGCCAGCTCATCAAATTCATTTCCCATATTTAGATCTGATAACCCTTGCTGATCCTCAGGGAAAAAAAACTGATAAGTCAGCTTGGCAAAGAATTGTCCTATCTATTTCTTAGCAAATTTTCACATCCACCTTGCTTTTTATCTATACATATCTAGCTCTTTCTTGGAGCTGAGCCTTACTCTCTTTAAAATGCATAAAGAATAATATTTCTCTTCAACTCCAGAACAACTACATGCACCTCCTCTAAGTAATTCAGGTTTGATCAGAGTATGGTGTCTGTGTTCCATTGACAAGGGGGTGGTGATAGAGTGACAGAGAGATAAAAAATGGAAAGAAGTGGAGGAGAGGTAAAATAATACAGGAAAGAAGAGAAGAGGAGTGGAGAGAGGAAGGAAGAAAAGAGAACTGAAGGAACAATTAAAATCTATCCTCCAAAGTTATCTGTCCTTTATCCAATGCTTCATAACCATCCATTGAGGCCGTTAAATAGGGAAGAAACCCTCCCATTACTCAGTGTGAAAAAAACAAGTGTGTAGGGTAGGACAGTTATATCTTTGAGCATCTTTAGAATATATAACCAGCCAGTCATGAAAGGGGCACATAGATTGAGCAGCTTAGCAACTGTTCATTATTCTACTGCTTGTGCTCACTCAAATTCACTAACTTTGCATATTAGAAACAGTTTGACTAGGTGTGATGACTAATCTTCGTTATCCACTGGACTATATCTGGAATCAACTAAAAGCTAATCTCAAAATCATAGCTAATACTCATTAATGTTTCTTCTCATCTACTCCTTGTTATTTTATGCATCCTTACCTGGCACATTCAGTATCTGAAGTAATTGAGTTGGTGGAATGACCCAGGCTCTCATGTTCTGATGATCTAGCCCCTCATCAAATATGCATTTACCAGAATATATCGATGCTTAATCCATTCATCATCCATAGCTGGGAAACAACCTCAATCTAGTGCCATTTGGTCATATGTTGGTTTATCTTAATTGTCACCTAATTGGACTTAGAATCACTGAGAAGATTCTCATGCCTGTAAGGGTGTTTCCAGAAAGGATTAATTCAAGAAAGAAGACACACCCTGATGGGAACAACAGCATCCCAAGTGTTGGTAACCTAAACTGAATAAAGGGGGAGAAAAAGAAGTTAGATAAGCACTACCATTTCTCTTTCTCTGCATCCTCATGCACTTAAATGTAAGCTGACCCTGCTGATAGAGACATGAGTGAGCTGGTCCCATCTCTCATCTGCCATGTGGTGCTATGAGCAAGGGGGAGATGTCTTCCCTTCCTCATGAGGCCCTTACCACCTGTGTCAAATGGGAGAGTTGGATGTGAGGTCATGAGAACCAGTGAGCTGCAGCACTTGGAAGAACAGGCCCTACACCTTACTTGGGCAACCCAGTAAAAGTGACCTTGCTTATGATGGTGTGGGTAAGCCAACCCCAAGAACATAAGCTTGGGTGAGCTAGTCCCACTTCCTATCTGTCATGCAGCAAGGGGGAGAGCTGCCCCCTTGTCCCTTGCCCCTTACTGTCTACAGCACTCAGGAGAGCAGGCCCAACACCTCACTTGGGCACAACAGTAGTGCTAACCCTGCTGGTGGGGACCCAGTTGAGCCTGCCCTAAGGTCATGAGAATGGGAGAGTGGGCCTTCTCTCCCTTGTTTGCCATGTGGTGGTGAAGGAAAGATAAAGATACCCTCCCCCGCCCTTTGCCACCTGCAGCAGGCAAGAGAGATGATCCTGCCCCTCAACAGATGCATCAATAGGAAGAGTGGGCACTGCACCTCACCTGGGCAACATGGTATAGCTGACTCTGTTGATGGAGGCATGGGTGAGCCAGCCCCAAGAACACGAGCTTGAGTCATAGAGTCCTGCCCCTCATTTACTGTATGGTGGCATGGGCAAGGGATAGAAGCCCCCCACGTCCTTCCAGGTCTGAGGCAGGTGAAAGAGCTGCCCCTGAGGACACTAGAGCAGGAGAGCTCTCCCTGCCTCTCACCAGCTATAGCACTGGGCAGAGTGGCCCCAACACCTCACCTTCATGGTGTAGGTGTGAACAAGCTGACCCCCAAGGACATGAGAACAGAAGATGTGCCCCTACCCATTGATGCTTACTACATAGGGTAAGCTAGCCAGAGCAGTACTGGAGAGCCAGAGGGCTGACCAACCAAGCAATCACCCAGAGCCAGAACCAGTGCTATGAATTGGCCCATTCCATCATCCACTCTATCTATGATCTGCTAGAGGGCATGAAGGGTCCAGTCCTGCAAATTCAAAGTCGTAGGATCTCTATGACAAAGGACAATAACAGGATATCCAAGAGAAGGCCCAGTGAGGGCCCAGTATTAAAGATGGAGCAAAAACTAGAAATCTCAAACCAGATAAATGATTCATGAAATAAATATGTGAGTAATAAAGAGTATACCATGTGACTCACTGTGTCACACGACAGCTTCCACAATGAGATTTTTCTTTTTTTCTTTTAAATTTTATCTTGTTTAATTTTGGGGGTAGGGGTTGCCAGAGTAGAAGGTAGATGGGACCAGACAGAGAGAAGAGTGGGATCAAGATACGTGTCATAAAAATCCACAAAGAATCAATAAAAAGTTAAACTTGGAAAAAAAGAAATGTTAACTCAGTACAAAACTGGATCATAGGGATGTTAGTAACAGCCTTTGGCCTGCTGGAGAAGTAAAGATATTTTTTATCAGCAGTGAAGTTCAAATACCTTTTGTCATGTGGCATACTCCAATGACATAGAGGAAATACCCACTTTGAAATAGAAGCATATCCACATCCATGCTATGCTTCACCTGCGCTTTCTTCCCCAAAAGTTCATATACTTGGAGGTGATAGAGAAGCCTATGGAAAGTGATAGGTTGTCCATTATCATGAATATGTTATGGTTCTCAGAAGAGGGTTCGGCACCCCATGACTGGATTGGTTCTCATGAAGGCAAGTCTTCACAAAGCAAGTGTTTACCTTGTATGCTTGGATATGTCAGCCATGAGACATGTCCCCCTTTTTCAGCATATCGTGAGAGCTAAAGAATCTCTGCAAATGTACCAGTGCTATACTTCCTAGAGACTCCAGTCAACAGAATAATGAGCCAAATTAACTTCAGATATATATACAATATCCAGTGTCCAGTATTTTGTTATAGCAATACAAAATGATCTAAGACAATGTCTAATACTGATTAGATATTATTATAATTTTTATCATTAATCCTATGTTTAACAGTACTCATGCAGCAGTAATTTATTCACTCACTTAATGGTGTCAATAGCATATCTATTATATGTCAGGAACTAGGTGGCATTTCCAAGTATACATAATCTTCAAGAAAAATGCATTCTAAAAAATGTATGTGATTCTCAAAAAATAAACATTTTATTTAAAATAATAATAAAATGAATGTTCCAAAAAAGAAAAGTTCACTCTAGGAAAGATTTGGAGAGATAACATGTACAGAATAAGAAATTTTCTAGAGCTATAAGTGATGGCACATTAACAAAATACTAACAAGTACGTAGCTAAGTGTAAAGTGAAGAGACTTTGGAGAAAGAAGTGCATTGGAGCTGAGAGCACAGTACAGTGAGGAAATAAGCCAGGAGGAGGTGTGGGGGGATCAGTGGGTAGCAAACTTCAAATACCCCCGAAGAACATGAAGCCCCTGAGCTAAGGGTGAGCTTGGCATGATCAACAATCAAGAAGGCAGGTAATCCAGACAGGTTAACACTGGAGACTGTGTGTATTGAAGATTACATTGTCCTGGAAGCCATAGCAAATAATTTACTTTGTACGTAACGACGATGGGAAGACAGCAGCACACTCTGAGCAGAGTAATGGTAAATTCAGTGTTTGAAAAAGAATAACTCTGGAAGCTTTGTAAGACAGACTACACAGAGATATGAACAGGAGTGCCAGTCAGAAAAGTATAGTAGGCTCAGAAAGTGGCTATAGGGACAACAGCTGGAGATCCTGATGGTTCGTCTGACTTGGGGTATATTTTGAAAGTGAAGTGAATAGGATTTACTGATAGGCTAGATGGAAGATGTGGTAGGACTTGAATCAGCAATACTATAGCTAGGGTATATGTATTAAGTCATAATTTAAATAATATGTTGATTGCAGAAATAGCTGACTGGAAGCCAAACTGCCAAAGTCCCATTATGTATTCCCACCTCTCTCTCTCTCTCTCTCTCTCTCTCTCTCTCTCTCTCTCTCTCTCTCTCTCTCTCTCTCTCCCTTCTCAGTGCACACATGTGTGCATATGTGTGTGTTTGTGTGTGTGTTCAGTGGGACATACAGAAATGCAAAGATATAATTTTATTCACTGTCTCTGATAGGCCAAAGGCAATGTGCTCTGTTTTCATCGACTGTATGAGAGGTCTTCACTTTGTCAGAATTGCTCCTGGGGCTTACACTCTGGCACACACGAAGGCGCCTCATCTCTTTTTGTCAAACCCACTTGGTAGCTTCTGAAGTAATTTAATGGATGTTACAGTGCTTCAATAGAAAGCTGGGCATGAGGCTGTTGAACTACTGGCACTGACTACACAGGAAAAACAAGTGCACATAACCCTAGCTGCATGTGGCTGGACACCCTGCATGCATAGCCCGGGCTGCGTGTGGCTGGACACCCTGCACGCATAGCCTGGACTACATGTGGCTGGACACCCTGCCCTGTGCTGCTCCTTTTGCATTAAACAGGTGGGAGGCCCTTCTAAAAGCAAAGCCATCCCACAGGCCCTGGCCTGAAACACAACTGATTCCCTTTGTGGAACCAGCCACAGAGAAAACCTTCCTGTGTGTTCCCGGACTCAGTGTCAAGGGCTTATCAAGTGCTAACACGCAGCGGAGAAGGTACTGCTGGAGCTTTTGGGAATTCCAAAGCACCAACTGATGGGACAAAGTGTCGAGAAGCCAGAGGTTAAGTAAAGGAAGAGCTTTTCTCACAGTGAAAAGAAAATTATACGATTAATTTTTTTTTACTTTATCTGTTTAATCTTTTATTTATTCTTGGAAATGTTTACGCATATATAATGTGTTTTGATCATGTATGTGCCCCATTTTCTTCATCTAACTCCCTTGTGCCCCCTTCCAACTTCATGCAGCTTTCTTTTACCTCCCACTTAGTCCGGTTAGTCCATGGCTTCACCCTTAAAGGGAAATGGTTCCCTTCCCTCAGCAGCCATGAACTACATGTAGCTCCTTAGGTAGGAAAAAGGTTTATTGGACTTCTCTATCCTATCCATGCTCACGTTTTGTCTGTCTTAAATTTGTGCAAGCCTTATGATAGTAACCATAGCTACGGTGAGCTCATGAGTACAATGTCTATATTGTGTCCATTAAGACATTTTCCAGCACTCTTTCCTATCCTCTGAGTCTGACATTCTTTCTGCCCCTTCTCCTGCTTCTGCCCCCAAGTCCTTGACGCTCCCTGGATTCTCTCTCTCTCTCCCTCACTCACCCCCTCTCTGGGTGTGGGTGGGTATGGGACCTGTGGGGGATATGTGTGTATGCGGGATATGTGGTGGGATTTGTATGTGTAGGGGGATGTGTGTGTGTGTGTGTGTGTGTGTGTCCGTGTCCTATACAGCTGAACACTCACAGTCACATATTCACGTCTTCCCAGAAGTCTGACCAGTCATGAGTCTGTGTATTAACCACTGCCCATTGCAAAAAGAAGCTTCACAGATGAGGTTTATAACAGTATGGACCCATGGGTATAGACATCTATTTAGAGAGCAATTTGGTAAAATGACTACTTAGGAAAATCAAAATAGCAGATACAGTATTTTATAGTGCCAGGCATGAATTTCCATCTATGAAGCATGCCGCAAATTGAACCAGAAAGCCACTGCCCCCATCCATAACAACTATGGCCTATATAAAGGCCAGTAGTGACCTCACATGCACAGTGCTGAAGAAGGCCATTGTTGTCTTTCCATATATATTTCACGTGTGTGTGTTCTGTTACTCTATAGAACCCTGGAGAAAGATATATTAAAGAATGGGTGAGCTGGGCAATGGTGGCTCACGTCTTTAATCCCAGCACTCAGGAGGGAGATGCAGGTGGAGATCTGTGAGTTCGAGGCCGGCCTGGTCTACAAGAGCTAGTTCCAGAACAGGCTCCAAAGCTACAGAGAAACCTTGTCTCGCCAAAAACAAAAAACACAAAAAAAGAATGGGTGGTAGTAAAAAAATGAATAAAACAGAAGTAGAGAGAGTGTTAATAGGGGCAGAAGGTTAAATAAGAAAGAGGACAAATGAAAGCAACAAGGAAATAAAATGAATAAATCAAATGAAATGTGTATAAAACATATAGAAACCTATCTTTCAACCAAATTAAAATATATAATTGAATGTGATAGGAAAGAATTAAGGAAACACTGGGTCTTAAAGGTTTAAGTGGGGATACAGTTGGGTAGAAAAGGGTTGAGAAGTCATGGGTTATTCATTAAAAATCTCAATGCCAGGCATAGGATAGCTCCCTGGTGAGTTATTGGTCATGGAGGACCCAGTGGTCTCCAATACAGCACAGGCTATTGGCATTTCTCTAGCTTATCCACTATGACTAGATGGTGAGACCATGGTGCAGAAGGCATCATCACACACTTCAATTGCAACATGTAGAGAAATAAAATTCAAACTGTAGTCAAAGATCTTTCCTGGGTAGATTACACAGTGCTACTGTCGAACCTTTTGTGTCATTCTCTGTTGAAATTTTCTTTTTCAACGGGTCTGTGTCCCAGACCTGTTTTGCTCAATATCAGCAGACGACTGCCACCTGGACCACCTGGATAGGGCCACAATAGGATTGTGGACTCAGGAACAAACAGAGTCTGCCAGCTAAGCCGTATTGTCGATAATTGCGTCAGTAACACAACTTACAGTGTCAAGTCCTTTTTTTGTGTTTCATCCCTATCCCTGACAGTCGGACTGCAGTTTTACACTACGAGTGGAGCATGCGCATCAGCAGAAGTGATAGCAACCAGAAGGAGGAGGCTAGTCAACTGCTTCAAATAGTTGCTTTGATTGCTAGTTTTTCTACTCAGTCAACTAATCCTGTGTGTGTGTGTGTTTCCACATGCACATGTGTGGGGTGCGGGCACATATGTGCACCTACTTATGAAGGTCAGAGGTCAACACTAAGAGTCCTCCTCTATCACTCTCCCTTATAGTTTTTGTGACACGGTTTCTCTCTGAGTCTGGAACTCATTGATTAAGGTAGACGGTCTGGTCATTGAGCTCTGGGTGTCTTGCCTATCCCCACCCAACCAGCCCTATGGTTACAGACAATTACATTTTACACAATTTTGTACAATTGCCTTTTTATTCATGGATGTTAAAGATTTAAATTCAGGTCCTTTGCCTGCATGGCAAGAATTTTACCCAGTGAACAATCTCCTCATCTCTGCTCAATCGCCTTGCCTTACTTTTCTAAATTGCAAACAAAATAAGAAAAAAAAAGCACATTATGTTTGGAAGACACATTGCATGCATCTCTCTCCTGAGCTCTGGCCATCAACCTGAAAGCTGAGAAACTAAACAATGATGTTGAAGGGTGTCTCTCCAGACACTTTTTTTAGATAGCCCCAGAGTGGGGGTGAAAAGCTGAACCAATTGTTTGAGGTCATGAATTCAAAATGCCCAACTGATTGGCTCAGTTCTTCACTACTTATACAATCAAAACTCATGTACAATCAGCATCTGTTGTCTCCATAAGGTACCAGGCTCTTTGTCCCCTTGCAAATGCCCCTTTCAAAAGATTATAAACATTCCACACCTTAAGTCAACCCTCTTTGTAGATTTTCTCACAGAAACTTCCCCAGTCACTCTGTACATGCCCCCCGCCTCAGCAGCTGTGTGCCCCCAAAGATTTTCCTTCTAATCAAGACTGAAATCTATTTTGGATTTTCACATAGATAAACATGGGACTGCTTAGGTCAGCAAGCACTATTTTTTTCAGTCACTCCTGGTTAGATGATGCATTGAAGGTTTCTACGGGCTTCCCAAAGTACCAACTGTTTAAGCTAAACAAGGACACCTAATAAAATCATACATCAAACATGGACATATCAGGAGAAGGCACAGGATGTGGCGTAGGAGAGGCTGAATCTCCAGATTTTACAAGCCAGAGACAGCACAAAGAAAAATGGGAGAAAGCACAGAGGGACCTAATCTAACGCCGACCGAAAAGAACTTCCTGTTGCAGCCAGATTTGTTATTCTTTCTAATCATCAGTGTATGGAAAGCAGCCACTGTGGTACTCTCCTGCCTGGCATGTAATCTTCAGTATACAAACGTGGAGTTTTAAATTTTCTTTTAACAAATCAATGAAATGCATAATCGTTCTGTGTCTAATAGCATAATTCAATGAGTTAAAAGTCTAATAGCTGTGCTCCTGGGTAGCATAACCATAAGTGAGCTACTCAGTCTTTCTCGATGAGTGGGGGGAAAAAAGAGAGACTGGTTTTATACCAGCCACTTCTCCTTCCTATTATAATACAATTCTGCCCGTCACCAGCAGCCTGAAATTATAAAGAGCAAAACATTTAATGAATGTGTTCTCATTAAACGATGCATATCCACGAACGCTGGGGGAAAGAAAGCCAAGACTCCCGGTTTGAATGGTGCTAGGACAACCTTAACAGCAGCTTGTTAGCAGTCAGACAGAGGAGTATTAACTGTTTCAGCAATTTGGAAGCAATTTATTTTATTTATTCTCGTCACTGCACTTTTTGGACCCATAATATATTCCTTCCATCAGAAAGCTTTATCTCAGCTGGAAAATAGGAATTCTTATTTGGGTTTCTAAAACTTCAATTCTTTACTCAATTCTAAGTGCCTTTAAAAACTGAAATGCTCACGGCTGGCATTTATTCTTTTAGGTAAAATGCATAGTTACATTCATATTTCAGAAACATGTGTATTTAAATTCATACCCAGAAAAATAAATAAATGATAAAAAAATAAAATGAAACTCATACCCTATCAAGAGCGTAATTGAAAATGAGAACTTTCCTCTATTCCTTTGCTTTCAACTTGAACACCAACTTTCTTGCTTACTGTCTATCAGTAACACTGGCGCCATTCTATCAGAATAATCCAGTTTGGAGTTCTCAGTTCAGGCTAAGAGCAGGTAGGATACTTGCTCTTGAACGTCTCCTGATGGAAGAAATTTAAATAAAAGCATAGTGGAAAGGTCATCAGGTGATCTAGTTTGGACTGAATGGGTGTATATTTGTTTCCTTTTATTTTTGAAAGTATAAATGTGACAATACAGAGCAATTTGAAAATAAGCCCTTTAACAAGTGTTTACATAGCAACTAGATGCTATATGGCATTGTAGATTAGACCAAACTGCAACATCCTCCTTTGATACATCTATCTAAACATTAACACGTTTGGGGTTACATGTTCATACATAACCTAGTGACTGAGGGATAACAAGTAGAGAGCGTTCTATTCTGTTTGATTATTCTGTAATTGTTTTTGCACACAATTTTCATGGATTCCCGTCAATGAAAAATGTAACCGAGCTGAGTGGTGGTGGCGCACGCCTTTAATCCCAGCACTTGGGAGGCAGAGACAGGTGGGTCTCTGCGTTCGAGGTCAGCCTGGTCTACAGAGTGAATTCTAGGACTGCCAGGGCTACACAGAGAAACCCTATCTCGCAAAAAAAAAACAAACAAACAAACAAACAAAAAAACCAAAAAAACACATGTACATACTCATAATTAGCCTGGAAAATAATATTCCCCAAGGCTAAGGCCCCTAATTGGTTATCCAAAACCAAGTGTTTAGCCCTAAAAGTATACATATATAAGCAATGCTACATGGACTCAGAAGTGTGTGTGTGTGTGTGTGTGTGTGTGTGTGTGTGTGTGTGTGTGTTGTTTAAAAAAAAGAGGCCAAGCATTTCAAAGAGAACAAGGGAGGAAATGTGAGGAGCTGGAGAGGAGAAATGATATAAATGCAGTGCTCATATATAAAAATTTTAAAATTAAGAAGGAAAAATAAGGCCTGCAATTTTTTAAAAAAATATTTTGTCTTCTGATAGAAACTGTCCAAGCTTTGCATTAATAAATATGCGTGGTTTTTGTTTCAACTATATAACCTCTGTCTATATTGATACTGCTCAGATAACCTCCTATAGAACACACACATGTGCTTGAAACCCAGAAGCAGAATTTGGTATTTACAGGTAGCAGTCAAGTTTTCAGAGTGGCAAGCTATGGAGTAATGTTTATTGAACCACAACAATAAGTAAGTTGTTGTGTGTGTGTGCGCGCGCGCACACGCATGTGTGTGTTATATATGGTCATAGAAAAATAGATTAATGATAAATAAATGTATATATACATATATTAAAATGTTAGATGATAGATAGATAGATAGATAGATAGATAGATAGATAGATAGATAGATAGATAGATAGATAGATGAAATAAGCAGACACAATACAGTGCTGGGGACTAGATAGTCAAACTGGATTGGATTCAGATTTTCAAAGACCATCTATCAAAGACCGGAGCCTGGGTCTGTATATACAAGCTTACCAAACTGACTATCTTCACCAACCTGGCGAGTTATTTTAATGAAAGAGCCACTTAACTCCCTGCCAGCCCCATTTGACCAAAACCTCCTGCTAAGGAACTTATGCAAAGTCTTATTTTCCTGATCTCTGCAAACCCTGTTTTCCTCTCTGCTGCACTACTCTCCTGCCTCCTCCACGCAGCCCTTTACTGCTTCAATTGTTTTCGCAATTGTGATTGGAGTTAAGGAATAACCATTTGTTCCCCAGGACACACATTTTCCGGGGATTGAGTGAGTTACAGTAATCAACTGAGTTGATGGATGCCCTGGGCAGAAGCATTGGAAGGCCCCTGAGGAGCAGGTTAAACTCCCGAGCATCTCAAGAAATCTTCCACAATCTAAAACTCCATGAGCTGCTAGTTTGGCATTCGTTCCACCATTTCATAGCCAACACTCTGCTTCTGAGCTAGTGATCTGAAATACTCATTCAGCTATAATTTCTCTTGAGGCTAGCCAATAAATGGAAGTGGGTCAAGCCAACCCGCAATTCTGTAAGAAACGGCTACCCAGTGGCAGTATACTGCTCATCTTCCTCTCCAAGCAAAATGCCTTGGTTTTGAAATGTGTGACGAGGAGTACAATTGTGTAATTTTTAATTGAGATGTACTCATTTCCATTTTAATTGTTAATACAGTTCTCTATAGGAAACAACACATCCGTGGGAAGGGGGAGGGGAACCCAAGAGAACCTGCCTAGAAGACTCACTTGCTTTCTTTAGGCATGAGATACCCACCATCTTCCACAAGATGGCAGGCAGTTTTCATTTTACTAGTGGTGATCAAGAGGAAATTGTTCTACTCTCAAATGACAACAACCCCAGGTAGCTAGGGTGACATTTGCTTTACATTATGATACACACTAATTAATCATTAGTGATCCCAGAAGTAAGTCTGCTCAAAATCCTTTGCAATGGCTTTTCCCAGCAGGGGCTTTCAATATTGATACTATTACATGCACATATGTTCAGCCCAATATATGTTCTAGCCATGGCTTTAAGCTTTTAGGGTATTTTAATTAATATTGCCTCGATTAATATTTACGTCTCATCCAGAAGGGGAAACAGCAAGGCTAGTAAGATCAAAACAGGAAGGAAAAGCAATAAACAGGGCTTTGCAGAGCTGAAGGCAGCTGCCGCGCTTTCACCGCGAGGCATGTCTGTCTTCTGGTATCTGATATCTTCACATTCATCTCAGGCCTACCTTAAGTTACTGAAAGAAACATCTGCTTAAAAAAATAAAACAAATCCCTTAGCAGGTATGACTGGAACTGTACACTTAGCTTGTATCCTCTGAAATCAAAGTACATAACTTAAAAAAACAAACAAGCAAAGCCCAGGCTGTCATAGATCCCAAGCTGCTCTTGAATTCCATATGTAGCTGAGGCTAACTTTAGACTCCTGATCCTCCTACCTCTAATCTTGCTAGGGCTTGGATGGCACACATACACCAACATGCCCAGTCGTGTGCAGTACGCAAGAACCTCATGTGTGAGAGGTTAGTACTTACTCAACAAACTGAGCTACTGTCCTCTGTCCCTTCCACTGACAGGCAATGCTTCCACTCTTTCTCACAGGAACCCAATTCCTTTGTGAACATCTCCATTGTGCTAAGCAGCTGCTCCAGGCCTTGGCGATGCTCAAAGCTGTAGAAGAGGAGCTGAGGTTCTTCTCATCTAAAAGGTGTCATCCAGAAAAGTGTCATCAAGGATTTGAGCAGCTACAGCCAGCCTAGTTTCTGCCAGCACCTGAGGCTGGACCACAGCGGAAACAATCTGCCTTTGCCTGCTCTACTGGCTGTGGAAATCATGAATTTTAGACCTGCACCTTGTTTCCAATTATAACTGACTACTTCTTCGCTCAGTCCATCTACACCAACACCCCAGTTCATGCTAGTGTATCTCTTGAATTTTTTTTTACTCTTTCATTGCAATTTACCTTTCTTTTGATTTACCTCCTTCACAACCACTTCACCCATGTTGGAGAATTGCAATGTGTGTGTGTGTCGTCTGGAGATCTTGCTAGAATTCAGATGACAGTTAAGCAGGACAGCAGTAGGACCAGAGGGTGTGCCTTTCTAATGGACTCCCAGGTGATCTTGGAGGGTGTGAGTTCACTAGCCAGACTGAACTTTATAAATTCCTTGGAATTTCTTTGTCTACACTCCATATGCTAAAACAGAGGAGGCGGGCAGGAACTCCTAATCCCATATTGACTGTCTGGGGTCCTTCACACCAAGAACTCCTCTTTTAAAGTCCGCCTCATTCAATTGACAAACTAAACTGTCTTCACAGTCATTATTAGATCCCACATCTCAGGAATTCCATTGCATTCCAGAAGGTTCTGGGACCCAGATTGTCATTTTCTTTCCACCATATCTTCTTAAAGCTTAACTTTCATGTGACTAATGCATTTAAGGCACTAACTTTCATCTGTCTTATTTAAATAACCTTCATCTATGTGCCAATCAGCTTTACCAGTCAGCTCAGCAGCTACACCAAGAACTTTCTAATCCCGTAACACCAATCTTAACACTAAAATCTTTTTTTAACCCCACTAACACTAAAATCTTAATCCTTAAAACACACCTGTCTTATCTCAGCATCCAAGGGGAGCTTCTGACTCTGCACTCGCTTACTCCAGGGAAACACAGTATCCTACGCTCCACTGGGCTCTTCACTGCTCAGTCACCCTCCATATTCTTAAATCTGCAGCACCTGTTCTCACCTCCATTTCTAGCAGTCTGGAGATGGAGATTGTACTGAATTAGTGTGACTCTGTAATAAAAAAAAAGATCTGTTTTCATTTAGTTTATCTTTTTCAGATACTACTGTGTTAAATGCAATTGTAAATGACACACACTTATTACTTCACTCATCCCCATCTAAAAAGATCATAGTGAGCTCTCCGTCAAGTCACCCTACAGATTGAGCCCCACTGGATAGCCATATCGTTCAAGTAGAAACATTGCTGCCATCCGAACTTGTTTCCTCTTCTGTCTCCTGCCCTTCTCCTTGAGTTCTCAAACTTCAAGCTATAAAGTGCGGCTTTCCTTGGTTTCCATCCATTCTACCTCAGTCTTTCAATTGTCTTTGCTCAATTTCTTCTTTGTCTATTCTTTCGTATTGTATTTATCTTCCAAAATCCGTCTCAACAAATTTTAGCATTCCAATATATTCCTTCTTAGTTTTTTCCATATATTCTTTTTTTTTTTGAGTTTTTGAATCTACCTTATGTGTATCATGGATTCCAGCTATGATGGTATACTTCCCCATTGGGTTTTTACTCCTACTTAGTATTCCTTCTCACATTTCCCTCAGTAAGCATGATCTCTCTTAACCCAAAATAGTCTCAAGAAACTTACTTCTTGCTCATTCATGAAATAACAACAACCTACCTTTTATTACTAAACATTCCTCATAAGCCTAAGAATGGAACCCACGGAACACATGCTAAGACACGCTCTCTACCACCACCACTGACTCACACCACAGCCTTATAAGCTTTAAAAAGCGACGCCTTCCTGGGTTTTGTAAATACCCACTCTCTTTTTAATTCCCTATAAATTTGTGCCATCACAAAAATCAATGTCAGCCTTTCAGTATCTCTGCCTTTATCCTTTCAACAATGGCCTTTTAATTTTCAGTTTCAATGACCTCAACTCTGTCATCTTTACTTTAACCTGGCAACATTGATACTACGCTCACTCTGTAATGAAAACATTTCCTGTTCCTCACCCTCGCTCTCTCATTCGATTTTATTTTTATCTCCTATGATGATTACTCATTTCATTAAACTTTTAATGTCAGTGTCTCAAAGACTGTGCCCTTAGGCCTTTTCTTCATGCTTTGCATTTTCTATTTTATCCCTTTCCCCCTCTGGGCTATCATCCTTTTGTTGTTGTTGTTGTTTTGTTTTGTTACTGGTTTTTCACTTTTGTTTGCTTGTTTTGTTTTTCATGACAGGGTTCAGGGCTGTCCCAGAACTAGCTGTGTAGATCAGGCTAGCCTCAAACTTACAGAGTTTTGCCTGCTTCTGCCTCCTAAGTGCTGGAATTAAAGCTATGTGCCACCACTATCGGGCAACAAAAATTCTTATAAATGTAAAACAAAATAATAATATTTCATTTTGATGTTTTAGACAGGGTCTTTCTATGTATCCTTGGCTGGCCTGGAACTCACTGTGTAGACCAGGCTGGCTTCCAACTCAGAGATCTACCTGCCTCTGCCTCCTGAGTGCTGAGATTACAATTGTTCCCCACCATGCTCATTTGAAAATAATGCTTTTTAAGTAAAGATGATTCTCTTGATTTCAATGTTTGTCATATAATACACGTTCTAGCTTTTGATACAGCCATATGAAAAATGGTATCTACCTCCATGTCTCTACCTTAACACTGCTGACTGCCAGGTCCTTGGACACCGATTACTCTGTCTCTTCATTAATGCTTACAAAGCACTTGGAACACAATAAAAACTCAACACATTTTAAAATAAGTAAACCATCCCCTATAAAGCAAGCAATGCCATATCCAGAAGTCGGAGCCATTTTTTCTCTTGAATATTTGCCTATTCACAGTTGTAGAACCAGCGCATCAAGCATAACGTGTCTCTAACCAAAATCATTATCTCCCCCTGCACCATAATGCTCTCCCTGCCGTGGTTGCAATAGCAGATCATAGCAGGGCACACCTACAAAGTTTGAAGTCATCTGGTTCATTTATCCTTTCTCACCCTGCAGAGCCAATCAACCATTAACTCCTACGGACTCTAACATCTGCAATAGCTCGCAGGGCCGTGATCTCTCGATTTTCCTCTTCCCAAATACAGACACAGGCCAGTTTCTGCTCTTGCCTGCAGTCCTAAAACTACTTGCTAAAATTATTATCCCGCTGTCACTGCTTGCCCACACCATCTAGCCCATACAATTGTGTCTGACTCATTTTCTGGAGAAAAAAAAACCCTTAAAACATTAGCTCTCTCCTGGCAAGTCTACAAGGGCTGTTCATTTTCTATAGGCTTAAGGTTGAATTCCTCAGCCTGACTTTAAAGCTCCTCTATCATCTGCCTTCAGAATTCCCTTTCAGCTTCATTGCCATTGTGTTTGTCCCCATCTCTATCTTGAGATATGTCTAATCCAAATGTTCATCTGACCCATGATAGAGAAAAAAAAATTCTAAGAGAACAGATAAGAAAAATGGTGAGCTACTTAAAGAAAATACGACAAGATTCAAAAGACGAAGTGGTGTGGTTTAACAGTAACCTCTGCTGCGAAACAGAAATCTGAGAAAGACTTGAGACTAAATTTGGATAAAGTCACTCCAATTCTTAGGGTTGTGGGTCTAAAGGGTTCCTGAGGTAAGATCTGCTGCAGTGGGTTGTGGGATCGTCATTGGCAACAGGTTTCCTGGGAGACCCACATGCACTCAATCCCGCAAACAGGCAGCTCTGGAAGTCATAGCTTATCCCTTGCTTCTTGAAGGGAGTGAGAAACAGTGCCTGTTCCCCAGTGCACACAGGTAACAGGAAAGCCGCTGGATTGGTTTTCCATTTCCCTATGTGCCTCAGTAATCCACTCACTACACTGTGCATGTGCCACTATAGGAGTTACCACTCCTAGAAGCTGTGTCTCATCATCATGGATCCTGAAGTGGCATGCCACCGTACTGAATTTCATGCCATCACCCTGACCTGTGAGTTAGGAAATGACTGAGAAAGTGACTCAAACATTACAGTGGCAGTCACCCTTACATAAAAGGTCAAGCCCTGTTCTTCTCTTGTTACTCAGCCTGCCCAAATATATATGTGTGTGTGTGTGTGTGTGTGTGTGTGTGTGTGTGTGTGTGTGTATGTATGTATGTATATGTAACTTAACACTGGCTTACACTAGTATTCATTTAGTTATCTTACTTCACATCTGTCTTTCTCCACTGAACTATAAACTAAATGACAGTAAGAAGCATTGGGACTACTGTATAATAAAGTGTACCTATATAAATCTCCTCCTTTTTTCATGTATCTCCCCATGTTACTCTCTCTCTCTCTCTCTCTCTCTCTCTCTCTCTCTCTCTCTCTCTCTCTCCACTTTCATTCTCTTGTATACTTCCTTTACACCTTGCCCCATATATATATATATATGGGATAAGTTAGGTGGGTTGGTAATAGAAAACAAACTGTGTCCTTTTATTGTTTGCTGTTTGTTTGAATGAATCTTCAAGTAAGGAAAATCCTCTCCATTAGCTGTCATCTAATAGGAATGGCAAAACATCTTTCTCTCAGCTAAGAATTTCTGCTTTCTCAGGGCACCAGCCGCCAAATCATAACACAGAGACTTATTATTAATTATGAATGCTTGCCCTTATCTTATGTTTGTCCTGCTAGCTCTTATAACTTAAATCAACCTGTTTCTCTTCATCCATGCTTGCCTCAAGGCTTTTTCCTTTTCTTTTATTCTGAATGTCCTACTCTGTGTCTGTCTGGCTGGCAGCTGCCTGGCCCTGGGCATCTTTCTCTCTTTCTCCCTCATTTTCTCTTCTCATTCTCTTCTTGAGCCTAGATTCCTTCTCCTACTTATTCTCTCCGCCGCCAGCCCTGTCTATTCCTCTACTGCGCACCTACTGACCGTTCACCTTTTTATTTGACCAATCAGGTGCTTTAGGCAGGCAAAGCAATACATCTTTACATCATTAAGCAAATGCAGCATAAACAAATGAAGCACATCTTTACACAGCTAAAGTAATATTCTGCAACATCCTACAAAGTAGAAGATACCGTCTTCTTGGCTAGTGGGCTTACTGGTAATACTAACAGAGGAGACTTTGAGTTTCTACCTGAAGAAATAAATATCGGTGCTAGACTATTTTCTATGTCCCTCAGTGCAGTCATAGAAGCCGCTGCCATCTCAAACATGAACAAACAAGATGGAAGCACCCACAAAACTATTTGGCCTAATTTAGTGTGGAAAGACCGTGCTGCCATTTAACCAGAGGGAGTGTTTTCAGGGATTCTTAAAACCTGTGCAAGACAGTAGAAGAATCTCAAGGCCTATCAAGGTGGTTTGTGAATATGTATGTATTGAAGAGACATACAAACATAGTTCTTATGGAAGGCTGCACCATTTCACACAAATACTGCCTGGCATAGGGGTAACATAACTCTTAAAAATTTTATTCCAAACTGTAGTAGAGCCAAAGGAAGGGAAACAACCTCCAAAGGACAGATTTATATTTTCATTTAAAGCAAATTAAACACTCTCCTTTCCTCTCTTTGTTGGACCCCAAGAAAACGTCAGGACTTTCAAAATTGAGCCAAGCTATATTTAAAGGTTATTGGAATCAATGATCACTTTGGTTTCTCGGGGTCCCAGGAGATGTTCTTTTTTAGTGCCTAGCGGCAAGCAATTGACTCCAAGGAAAAGACTGTAGTCAGTTTCCACCCGTCAGTTGAGGAGTTAGCTTGTGATCCTTTGATTAACCTCCATTTGGCGATAAGTAGTGGACTCAGACACTAAATGGTGATAAAGGAAAATTTCTAATTCTCTACTTTCGAAGATGGATGGGGAAAGTTGGATGCTAGAGTCTTAGATTTTGTGGTCCTCACCTGACAGATGAAGAGCCTGAGACTCAGAGACACACACACCTATTTCTTTCCCCCAAAGAACTGTTACATCAACTTTAGAGGCAATTCATTATGGATTATAATCTGCCTTGTTGAGGTACTTCCAGCAATGTGCTTCCCTTTTTATAAATTTCCTAAATGGTAATGAAAAAGGCCTTAAAAAGTGGATATGTGGTGTCTCTATGGAATGGAAAGCCCATAACGATTCACGGATTCAGAAAGAGGCAAGTCTATAGACTACTGGGATGGCCTCTTCAGACCGTTTATCACATGAGCACACTCCAAGTATTTCCAACCCTGAACTCTATTGTAAACGCTGTACAAGAAGAAAATAAGATAGCACCTCTCCAATCAGGATTTTATGTGCTCAACACTAGGCAGCTAGCAGTACTGAGTACTAAAGCAAGTCTCTCTCTCTCTCTCTCTCTCTCTCTCTCTCTCTCTCTCTCTCTCACACACACACACACATATGTTTCTAGACTCTTCCCATCTCTATTTTCTCTTTTTAAATTTCTATTTGTAAAAATATGAAACTTTCCTGAAACATCCATTGAAAGATAACTAATTGTAAGCCTTTCCGTGTGAAAGTTTCACATTTTAATCAGACTCGAGCTATTTCTTCTTCTACAGAAACTTATAGCATTTCACAACCTGCGATCAGAAAACTGTTAAATAGATATGAATTCCTCTGTGAGATTGTGAACATTTGAAAATAGGGGGGCTTGATATTGTCTCTGTAAAACTCCAGCATCCAATACAGCGCATTTTAGTGCTTCACTAAATACCAAGGGCCCATCAAATCACATTGGACCGATTAATCAAAAACTAAAAGCCATTCTTTCTAGACCACAACTCCTGAATTTCTAGCCCCAACCCGGACACTCTAGATTATAGTGGAAAAATATCTTTGTGTGATCAGATCAGAAGGTGTTCTAATCCAGAACTGTAACTTCCCAGATGGGTAAGCTCAGACAAATCATTTCCCTTTGTGAGCCTCTGCATTGCTTGCCTGTAAAATGTGTGTATGATGTCTAGTTTTAATTGTCACCTTGACACAATCTAGAGTCACCTGGGAAAAGATTCTCGATGAAGGACTGTTTAGATTAGGTTGGCCTTTGGTCATGTCTGTGGGAGATTATTTTGATGGATGGGAACACCTACCTACTTTGGGTGGCACCATTCCCTAGCAGGGGATACTTGAAGTGGAAAAGGTAAACCAAGGAGTAGCACACATTCATCAGATGATTGCCCTCTGCTCTTGACTGTAGTTGTGATCTGCCTAGATCTGCTTAAAGTTCCAGCCACCTTGACTTTTGCAACAACGATGGACAAAAAGCCAGAATTGTGAACCAAATAATCCCTTTATCACTTAATGTACCTTTGCTGGGGAATTTCATCATGTCAACAGGAAAGGAAATGAAAACAAGGTGTAACTATTGCCATGAAATTTTTGGAAGGGATAAAAATAAACATATGCCATGAAGCAAACTTTAGATACTGTCCCCTTTGATGGTAGGCAAAGACCCACTGTAGGGGAAGTAGTTGTTACCCTCTACTATCTAGTAGGTAGCTGGTAAGTAAGCGAATGAGTATAGTTGGCCTCTAGTTTTTCCTAGATCTATGCTAAATTGGGCATGGAAAATGAAAGATGAGAAGCAGCAACTTCTGTCTTCAAGTATAGAAGAATCTATTGGCAGAAAAAAAAATTAGAGACCAGGTGTGGTAGCGCATGCCTTTAATCCCAGCACTCAGGAGTCAGAGGTGGACAGATCTCTGTGCATTTGAGACAAGCCTGGTCTATATAGTGAGTTCCAGGACATCCAGAACTACATAATAGAGAGAATGTGTCTCAAAAAGAAGGAGGAGGAGGAGAAGGAGAAAGAGAGAAAGAAACAAAGATAAAGAAAAGAAAAAAGACAAAAATAAAATAAAAACATCAGAGGTGTGTGCACAGATTCTCAGAGGCCACGTGTTAGTGGCCATAGTGTTCAGAAAAGAAAAATGTTTAAATTGGGCCAGCACACTTCAGAAGAACTTAAAAATCATCTTAAAAATTCTTTGGGACATAGTAAAAGTCAGAAGACAAAGAAGCCATTGCAGTCAGAAGCAATGGCATGTGTGCAAACATAGGACTGGACTTTATTCAGCTGGTCACTAAATCTGGATTCCTCTGAATAGGCAATAGGGTAGAAAATTGAGGGAGAGAACAGTTTGGATGTTGGAAGTGCCATTTACTAGATTTAAAGTAACATTATTAGTTTTTGTCAAAGAGGTACCCATGGAGTCTCTCAACTGGAAAACTGATTTCTAATTTAGAGTGTGTTTTTACTGAGGCCACTCTTTAAATATGCATAAAATATCCACTATTCAGTAGTGGCCAGGACCACTGAGCTGCAGGAGTGAGGTAGAGACTTTCATGATTTTTCACCAGCTTTCAAATGTAGGGACTCTAGACTTCCTGTGTATAATAACTACCCTTCCCCAATGGAAGTTGCGCTCAGTACAAGGTGGGGACTGACTCCTTGATGGAGGAAGGTCATTGGTTAAATAAAAAGAAACTGCTTGGTCCTCATTGGTTAGAAGATAGGTGGGAGGAGTAAACAGAACAGAATGCTGGGAGGAAGAGGAAGTAGGCTCAGACTTCACAGCTCTCCTCTCCGGAGCAGACGCCTCAGAGAGACATGGCCATGCCCCAGCTCCGACCCAGGATGGACTTAGGCTAGAATCTTCCCAGTAAGACCGGTGCTCACAGATTATTAGAGATGGGTTGATTGGGATATCAGAATTAGCCAGTAAGGGCTAGAGCTAAAGGGCCAAGCAGTGATTAAAAGAATACAGTGTTCATGTAATTATTTCGGGGCAAAAGCTAGCCGAGCAGGTGGCTGGGGTGTTGGGGACACAGCCCCGCCGCTCCTATTACTACAACTCCTTTAGATAGACAACAGAGTTGCCCCAGACAACCTCATAAAGGTGAACATAACCAAATAGCTCCTCTTTCATCCCACGCCCAAAGCCAGACTTCTTGTCTCACCTTGGACCCACAGAACTACAGCCTACCAAGGTCATCACCAGAATGGTCCTCTGTTCTTGGACCCACAGAACTAGAGCCCACCATGGTCACCCCAGCATGGTGAGCTGTTCTTGGTTCCAAGCTGCCTGTGCCTTCATGTGCCTAGTGTGGGGGAAGAAATCCTACTGATTGGTCTCCAGCTGGCTTTGTTGTGCTCTAATAATAATAAAAAAAGACAGGGCTCTAAACCCATGAGGTCATGGATTGAAGAGGAGAGGCACAAGCCCTGCATCTCACACCACCACCACCTGCTGAGTGGCAAAATTTTCTTTGGCAGGCAAGAGGGATGGTGAATGGGGAAAGGCCAGGTGGTGGGGTGGTTTGCTCCTGGAGAGTGGCTGGGAAGAAGACAGTATTGTGAGCCTCTGACTCTGTGTGGGCTAGCGACAAAGGGTGAAGACCCCTTATCAGGTGAGCTCAAGTGCCAATCAGCTCACCCCATCATCTGCTGCCTCTCCTCCCCTAAATGTTTATGCATGCACATGTCTCTGGGCTGTTTATTTTCTGGTAGAAAAGGGAGATCTGTATGTCAGCTCATTTGCATTCTTTGGTTCCAAACAAAACCATATTAAAGTGCTTTAAAGAGTCCAGCTAACTAGGGAGGCTATTTGCGGTGGGGGTGGGGGTCCTTACACTGAAAGGGAATCAATGTAGTAATTCTATTTTCATGCCAAGTACAATGCTTGCATTGGAGAGGGGAAAAAAAACATAACAAAACAAAAAAAAATTCTTTCCTATTCATTCTGACCAGCAAGTCTGAATGGGATGGCTAAGAACTTCGCATCTTTTTCAGCGGCCTTTAGATATCTTAGCTGGTGTTTTTCTTCATTTTTACCAACTCGTTTGGAGACTTGTGAATGCAGCGGGATGAAAGAAAGGGAAGGAGCGAGCAGCAGCTTCAGCAGTGACCTGGTGTCTGTCCCTCCAGAAGTGTGGATGCAGTCCCTTGTCTTTCTTGGGAAACAGATGGTGTTTTATGCTTAACATAATCAGCACCGCCTCTCTATCTGTGCCCCTAACCTTCTCCACCTGTGTGAAACCTAATCAGTGCCTAATGAACATGCTTGGAGCTGTCTGGATAAAATTAGTCCCAGTAGGAGCTGGCCTTCAGGTACCCAGCAGTCTCTTAGAGCCATGTAGCTGCAAAAGACAAGAAATCTTTACATCGGAGATAATTAAATAAATGTCTTCCTCTGCTAAATACATGTCTGCTCTTAGAAGTAGGCAACGTTCAAAATATTATTTTGCTCAGTAAATGCAGACTCCCCCCACTCCTCACTGCAACAATGTGCAAGTGTTTTTGTTTGAATTTCACGTAAAGACATGAGACAGCAAGCGCCTGTTCGGTTGTTCCTATGCTGGATGTGGGCTGCTTTCTTTGTGCCAACGTACACATGCTAATGACCACAACATTTAGCCTGTGCGTGCCAAAGGGCTGCTTACTCCCCTGCCCTTTGACAAAGCTATGGTGTGGTCCCAAGAGAACGAAGAGATGAATTGGTGTACAGTGCCAGCCTACACTAAGGTACACATCACACACAACGGTAACATTACGTAATTATTACTAGCACATTTAAAAACTGTATGAGAAACTGCAAGAAGCTAGAGGTTTCTGGGTAATGTGTCAATCACTATGAATGAACTCATCTTTTTTGGTCAGAAGCTGTTCCTTTTGATGACGTAACAAGGTCAATGGGTCGTAGTAGCTCCATTACTTCACCTTGAGTTGAACTCTGCTGATGACATACGAAAATATAAATCATCATGGATTAAGCAGGTTGCCTCTCTGCTCACCCTACCCCATGCCACGTCTTTAACATTTGTAAGCAATGGGAACCCACAGATTCTGTTCCTACCCTCTGTCTCCCTGCGAATGTCACTAAGGGGTCACATTAGTGCCCCTCACTTTTTCTGTATGGCATCCACAGGAGCCTGATTTCTGATCCTGATGCATGGAGTTACAGGCAATATGAATCCCACCTTTGCTTAGCTCAAGATCCTAGGGTCATCTCCTTGTTTGAGCCTGGACTTCCATCAACCTCCAACACAGAATTTAGTAGACTATAGCCCATGCCCCAAACCTTGCCAGCCATCTGTTTGGGTGAATAAAGTTTTATACATCCTTGTTCATCTGTTTATGGAGCCCAAAGCTGCTTTCTCACTGCAAAAGTGGAACTGAATGGTTGTGACAGAAATATAATGCTATACAAACCTTAGGAATACTTAAATTCAGAGTCCTTCACAGGAAAGAAATCTTTGTTAATCTCTATGTTTCAAGGTTACTAGTTGTGTCAAATGATTCTCTCTTAGTGTTCATGTTTCTCATGTATGGAGGGAAGATGTGTGATCCTTTTCCTCAAGGACACATCATAAGTGTCACAGCCAACACTCCTATAATAATAGGTAGCTAGACAGGAAGAAAATAACACATCCATCTAACCAAGGTTTCACATGACACAGGAGCCTTCAGAAATGAGGGTAACAGGAAAACTGTCTCCTTTTATGCCTAAGCAACATACCTAAGTTTGACGACATGGGCAGCTATACATCTAGATGACAAGACAAAGAGAAGAATCTAACGACAGCGGCCTAATGAAAGAAGCCAGTGATGTCTATCTGGTCACCTCCTGCTTAGCCTCCCTGCTTGTGCATCTTCCTCCAGGATACTGGGCACGCCCCTTATGGAACAAGGATCTAAGACTGAAGACCAGACAAGATATGCTAGAGAATCTCTGCTTTGGAAGGGTATTGGTGAAGTGGATTCTCACACTGGAACCCATACTGACCTGTAACTCATTGTAATTCCGAACTCCCAGCAATCCTGCTGCCTCAGCACCCAAGTGCTGGAATTACAAATGTGAGCGATCACACCTAGCCTACAGAATTTCTTTACGGATGGTTCCTGCCTTGAAAAGGTAGGTAGAAATTAAATTTCCAGACTCTATGGCTGTGTTTTGGGGGAGAAATGTTACAGTTTTTATGGTTTGCTTCAGGGAAGAGAAATTATCTATGAAACTTCAAGAAAGAAGTGTGGTTAGAGTACAGGAGGACACCAGGCCAGTGAGCTTCTACCTCACTGATAGATTGGTAGGTCTTCCGAGGTGCTACCACTGTCTTTCAGTTGAAAGGATTCAGCACGCCACGTTACTATACCTTAGGGGACTTTTTCTGGAGCCCCAACGTCTGCCTCTAACTAAGCCTGCCTCGGCGCCTATTTGTTCCTGGAATTGTTTGATCAGAGTTTGGGTTCTAGCAGTCCTAACAAGCCAGGCACAGCTGCCCATCCTCAATCAGCCAAGTAAAGAGACACATGATAGTGAAGAACAGAGAAAGGAGACTCATTCAGTGTGACCACATTGTGAAAAGAAACAAAGAAAGGGGCCTGGTGACCACCACCCTTCACATCCATCATGGGGGTACTGACATGAGATTTGGGTTTAAAGAGAAGGCAAATTTGGGCAGGGTGGCACACACCTCACCTTTCTTTGATTCCACCACTTGGGAGGCAGATACAGGTGGAGCTCTGAGTTCCAGGTCACCTGGGGCTACTTAGTGAAACCTTGTCTAATAACTAAATAGAAGATGAGAGGTTTGTAAAACTAGGACATCCTAGTCAAACTATTGTCATGCACACCATTGACCCATAAATGTCTTGACTCCACTCTCTCCTGCGAATAGCCAGAGTTGTGTGAAATCTCTTTCAGGAGACAAGGTCCTGCCCTGCCTAACTCCAGAGCCTCCACCCTTTCTCTTCTTCCACTACAAGATTCCTGGGGAAATTCCAATTTCTTAGGGTGTATTGTGTCAATCTGATACCCAAAGGAAGGGGTGTAAGTATCCCCCCTAAAGCATCTTCCCTCCTGCCAGGATAGTTGCAAGTCTACAATCAATTCACAAAGGTAGACATTTCAGAAGAACACAGTGACCTTATTGGAGAATCCTGCGGTGACTGAAGCTCGGGTATTGTGCCCATTATCAGCCTGTCCTTGTCTGGGAGAAATTGAAATAGGAGAATCAAAACTCTCTCGCAGATCTAAGAACCACCCCCTCAAAAAAGTCCTGAATCACTTCCAGGCAAAAGTGTAGGAGAAGAAGATGCTTCAGAGCTCACAAAATAAATAACAACAATAGCAGTCTCCTGAGAGAATTCAATTCCAAACGTCAGCATTTAGTCTCCGGGCCCTGAACCAAGCAGCCTTGGTATTCCTTTCTTGCCACAGGCTTAGGTGGGGCTTTAAAGGGATTCCTAAATATTCTCTCCAATTTCTTTGTATTGGTTTCTCACCTGTGGAAAAACCTAGGTCCCTAAAATAGAGAAAAGTTAAACAATTCCAGCTGGGTCCCAGCTCTTTGGACTTTTTAGACAACCCTGAGAAGAGACCGAATGTGGAGGTGGCCCACGGGGGACGAGCACCCGGAGGGTGCTTACCACAGGAAGAGTTCATTCTCAAGGCGGCAGCCCCTGCTCTCATGTTACTCCTCTAGTCCAAAGTCGATTTGCTCCCAAAACCTGTAAACCAATTAACCAAGAGGGCAAGAGGCAAAGAGGAAAGAATTGCAAAAGAAGGCTGCTATGAAGTCCAGGATGGATGCAATGAGGACCATTGGTGGGGGGAGGGAGAGAGAAGATAAATAAAATAGGCCACAATCACCATATTATACTCACAGGCCATTATGAAAGGGTACCACTAAGGGTGGCCTGGCTGCTATAACCACCTCCTTTAAAGGTAGTTTACTATAAAGCCACCTTTAAAGTAACTAATGGTTCAAATCACATAGCTTATTTGTTGTACACAGAAATACTGAACACCACAAGAACCAGACAAATAAGCCATCCTCTACTCACGGTGCCAGGTTCACAGAGGCACGGCCATCTGAAATAGGTAGGTTCCCAGGTGACTATTTACATTCTATTAATCTGAATATCTTAGACCAACAACATCTCTTTGTATAGATGTGCCTTTAATCTCAACACTCAGGAGACAGAGACAGGTGGATCTCTGTGAGTTCGAGGCCAGCCTGGTCTACAAGAGCTAGTTCCAGGACAGGCTCCAAAGCTACAGAGAAACACTGTCTTAAAAGAGAGAGAGAGAGAGAGAGAGAGAGAGAGAGAGAGAGAGAGAGAGGGAGGGAGGGAGGGAGGGAGGGAGGGAGGGAGGGAGGGAGAGAGAGAGAGAGAGAGAGAGAGAAAGAAAGAAAGAAAGAAAGAAAGAAAGAAAGAAAGAAAGAAAGAAAAGAAAATAGCTCACAAACAGAAATCAGCATGAGCCAATTCTCAATCAATTGAAAAGCGGAGTCATTTCTGACCAGTGGTCTTTTTTATCTTCCTCAGTATTCAGATTCACAACAGAAAGGTTTTGACCAATAGAAATAGAGAGGCTGTCCAGCCAGCAATCCTGTGGAAAGTAGAGAGTAAAGACTCTCCTGGATTTGGTTAGTGCACCAGAAATAATTGAATAGTTCAAACCATGCCTGCTTTGTGCCTTGGCCAGGCTTTCCATTCCAACAATGGAAATGTGCAAATGTGTCCAGGGAGTCATTTATGCACTGGAGTGCCATATAAGAAACCCAATTGCATATCATGAAGTGTATAATGCACATAAACTTTTAATGAAGAGTAAAAGTATTGCCAGGCCTCTCCAGGAGCAGCCTCTGGTCCCTCCTTTCCCCTGAGATTGAAGGAAAGGGTTAAGCCAGCTGTTCTACAGCTGCAGATGGAATGATGGTATGGAGTAGGAGAACAAGGCATGGGGTTGAACCACAGTAGATAGTTCAGACTTGTCTTGAGGTGCCTGATTAACTTAATAATAATAATAATAATAATAATAAGAATAAGAAGAAGAAGAAGAAGAAGAAGAAGAAGAAGAAGAAGAAGAAGAAGAAGAAGAAGAAGAAGAAGAAGAAGAAGAAGAAGAAGAAGTCAGAAGTCACTATTGCAAGCTTTTGGGTTAGCTTAGTAGGTCTCACTATCTGCACGGCACTAGACTAAAGTGTTTTGGGGAACTGAGACAGGCAGGAGAAGAATTAGATCCTGACCCTCCTGCTTATTGCCTAGGCAAGCTTGGACAAGTCACTCCGCTTCCCCAAATTCCAGTCCGGCCGTGGAAACAAGGTAGTGGATGAGGATTCAGTGAAATAATGTAAGTGAAGGTGCCCAGGCTGTACCAAGAGCTCACGAAATGCTAGCTGATGTCATTCTCATGATTAAATCTCCCCCCTCCTAGGGGACAGACTAACTCACATACCACGGCTGCTGCTTCAGAGTCAGGATATGTTTGGTTGCCAAGGAAACTGCTCAACACAGAAAATGCTCCAATAAAATGCCCATCCATTATTATTAGCTGAGGGTTAAACCTCAAATCCTATGAGCTGGACTTTATAGGACATATAAACCTGAGAAGCACTCTTGCCTCTTTAGCTTTAAGCATAGAGAAAAGGGGCACCCGAGAACCCTTTTTAATATGTATTATTAAATTTAGAATGTAACCAGCTGCCCCCAAATGCAATGTTTGGAAACAGCTGCTTCTTCCAGAGTTCTGAGCATCAGTGATATGGACTGGGTTCTGCTGCATGGTCCTTTTGCTGATCTGGGCTGAACTGGTACATGTATCCTGCAGTTTACTCAGTGGCCTCACATCTCTGGGGCTGGGCTGAGTGTCAATGAACTTAACAGAGGCAACCGGTTTGTGTGTCTCTAATCATCTACCGCACTAATCTGAGATTCCAAGGACAACAAGAAAGCAAAACCCAGTGCACACATGTGTTTCAAACTATTGCTTGTGCCATGTTTCTTAATGCCCCGTTGGACAAAGCAAGTCATCGTGCCAAGCCAGATTTTAAAGATTGAAGATATCAGTTTCCATGTTGCTGGTCAAAATCTGGTCTGGCCCATATTTGCCATTACACGGATTATATGCAAGTGTAAGAGCTTGGATACATACTGGAAATACTTTATGATCATTGTTCTGTGTAACTTCACTGGCCTTCCTCACTCTGTCTCCTTACCCTCATCACCTTCACTCATTCTGATGCGTACCAACGGCATGTACATTCTCATCTGTGGCTTCGAGCACGGTGTTCCCTCTGCTGCAAACACTCCATCCTCAAATATTCACAAGCTGGTACCTCTGAGGCCAAACCCAAAAAGAGAAGATGGGGGGATGATGCGCAGCTGCTCAGTTACAAACTGTGGAGGAACTCTTAACTGCGCGGGTTTCCAGAGATGATTCTCTCCTTCGCTGTATCTTAGTGGCTTCTCGAGTAGCCCAGCCACTTCATGAATAAAATTACCTCTCTGGCCCACTTCTCGTTTTTAGCACTTTATTACAGTATAATTTAGACACAGTACAACCCATCCATTTAAAATGTACAACTCAACGCCTTTAGCATAGTCACAGATATGAACTACTAATGGTGATTTTTTTCTAGAACGTTTTCTTCACCCTAATAATGTCTTTGAATCCTCGCACTTTCCCCTGGCTCAATAGTCACTGTAAGCAGCCACTAACTACCTTATAATTCTATATTTTTCTGTTCTGAGACTTCCTATTAATGGGACCATAATGTGGTCATTTTGCACTTCCTTCTGTTAGTATAATGTTTTACAGTTTTGTCTGTTCTGTGGCATACATGGGTATGGAGACATAATGGCTTTTAATGGCTCAGCAATACTCCATTGTGTGGCTAAACAACATTTTGTTTAACAATGAAACAGCTGAAAACATTTTATTGGCCCTATTTTTTATTATAAGTAATATCTGCTTCCCAATGTGCAAGGTTTTGCAGAACATGCTTTCAGATCTCATAGGCGAGATACTGTGAGCATAACTATGAGCTTATAGTGTTAACACTATGCTAGTTTTTTGGAAGAAGGGCTTATATTTTCACTGGAAGTTGTACCACATTAAATGCCCACCAGCCATGTACATGGGGGCCAGTTTTCCCGCATGCTTATCAGTACTACTTTCTTCATTTAAGTATAATGTGATGTTTTATTATGGTTTGAAGTAACAAAGGTAAGCATCTTTCCTGGAGAAATGCCTACTTAATGCATTTGCCTGTGTTTAGTGGGAGTTGTTATTTTATTATTGTACTGTGAGTGATCTTTCTACATCCTATGAGTGTTTTGCTTGTTTGTATGTAAGCATACCACATTTATGCAGCACCCTTGGAAACCAGAAGTAAATATGAGATCCCCTGGAACTGGGGTTGCAGGTGGCTATGAACCACCACGTGGGTGCTATGAACCGAACTGGAGTCATCTGTAAGAGCAGCAAATACTCTTAAGCACTGGGTCATCTCTTCAATCCCCTATGTATTCATCCTTTATTAAACATGATTTGTAAATGTTATCTGTCATTCTTTAAGTGCCAGATGCTCCAGCACCATGCCTGCCTGCCTGTCATCATGTTCCCTATAATAATGGTCATAAACTTCCCCTCTGAAACCGTAAGGCCTATAAATTCTGTCTTCTGTAAGTTACTTTGGTCATGGTGTCCTAGCACAGCAATAGGAAAGTAATCAAGACAGTAAGTACCCTTGTCAAAATCAACCAGAGAGGTGTGGGTTTACTTCTAGACAGTTGATTCCATTCCACAGGGCTAGTTATCTCCATCCTTCTGGTTGGCTCTTTGTGAATTCACGCTTCAGCCCTAGGACTTGGAGTATTGTCATTTAGAACTAGCAAAGGTGTAAAGGTACTGTAGTAAGTTACAAGTGAACTCACAGTTCACTGTTAAGCAGTGGCTTCCAGCCATATAAGTGAGCCATTCCAGTTCATTTGGGCATCTGATTATTGAACTCTCAAATGGAACCTCATGGAGTAGAAATCAGGTCATTCACAGGACCTTGGGGCAGTGGAAGTGTTTTCTGTTTAAAGTGGCTATGTTGCTGGGTGGTGGTGGCGCAGGCCTTTAATCCCAGCACTCGGAAGGCAGAGGCAGGCGGATCTCTGTGAGTCTGAGGCCAGCCTGGTCTACAAGAGCTAGTTCCAGGACAGGAACCAAAAAGCTACGGAGAAACCCTATCTCGAAAAATCAAAAATAAAATAAAATAAAGTGGCTATGTTTTGTACTAGTTACTACATTATAGTAGATATTAAAAACACTAGCATACAAGTGGGCCACTAAACTGCAGTATTTATATATTTAAATTCATCTACAAGGGTAGAGAATGGTGATTGATTTTGGACAACAAAAGGAGAACAATGCAAATTTCAGAGTGGAAACCATTCTCAAAATGGAACTTACCATACTTAAACAAGTGTATGACAAAGACTATTTCCGATGTACCATGGTTCTCCCTTTCCACTTCAAGAAGCTTTGCAGTGAAGGTACAAATCAAGAATACAGAAGACATAAGAACCAGAAGAAAGAAAATTCAACAGAATAGTAGGTAAATCTTAGTCCCAAAATATCAGTGAAGGGCAGGGGGATTCAGAGGGGCCAGTGAAGATTTTAAAAATCTGAAGAATTGAAGCAAAATAGCCAAAGAAACAGACTGATACCAAACAGTACAGCTTGATATTAGGAAAACTGATAGAGCAGAGTCGGGGGAAGAAACTAATGATTTTCATTAAAGGCCTTTCAGAATGTTTGGACTTTTAGAAACCACATTAAGGTAAACTTTGATTTAGAAGATATATATTTTAGAAATGAAAAAAAATGTACTGAAATTTCTTCCTAGAGTTTTGCAGGGAATAATACAATGATTGTTATTGGTCAAGGGTTAAGTGTTTCTACAAGTTAAAGATGCTTTTTGAATTCCATATTAACCTTTCTGTCACCTACTCTACTATATAAAAATTCTACTTTAAGCTAGGTCACATATTTTATGTAGACATTAGAGCGCAGCAATACATTACTGTATTTTCTTCTATCATTATATAAAAATAACTATAAATGGAAATAGTCTTGTAAATATGATATAATTGTAGAAAAGATTATTGGCCATGCCAAGATAATGAATCTTTACTTTCATTTTTTATATATGGAATTTAAATTAGCCATCTGTAGAATAAAATATGTGGAAAATTATAGGCAGATTATCCATTGAAGATTCCATTTAAAATCAGAAGTGTGATTATAAAGTAAATAATATTTTAACTTTTTAAGAACATTGCCAAACTCACAGGGTGCAAAACAGTTGTTTTCCGTACTGGATTTTCAAGTAAAGTTTATAGAAGACTATGTGGGAAAACAGATAATCTGCTTCTTGGTGAAGACTGAGATGCCACAGCAAGATTAAAAGTCCAGGTTATTTTCAAGTCCCTAAAAATCTAGGCAAATTTCTGTTTTTTAATTATGATATTTTAAAAAGAATAAATTCACCAATAAACAAGAAAATTATAGGCTTCTGTTACTAAAGATGGCTAAAAAGTAAATATGCTCTAACCTTAGCAAATCCTTGTGTCTATAACACTGACAAAAATTCATACATGTTAGAAGCCTTCTAGTTACACCTATCTATTAACACCTTTTCCATGTGAAAAATCACGATTAAAGTTACCAAAAAAAGAGAATGGTCATGGCATCAGTGACTGCTGAATAATTATATATTTATCATCAAATTTCACATTTGTGTATTGCGTGTGTCTACACACACCGCATGTAGAAAGGCATCAATAAAAATGTAACTACTGTAGTACTACTGTTCACTTTTATGAACTCAAGAACACCCTCATAACTTTTATGACTTCCTAACTATAATTCTCTTGTAAAGATGACTTTAATTTTTTTCTTTGATTGGCATACATTCATTGCATGCTATAATGGGTTACATAAAGACATTTTATACAAATACGTCACATGCTTTGACCATATTCACCCTCGCCCTCCCCTTCTATCACACACACACACACACACGCACACACACACACACACACACACACACACACACACACACACACCTATATGATCTACTGTGACTCTATAGTACTATAGTATCCGCAAATGAGACTTCCCTTTTTGAGCAAAGGTTTTAATAGAATAGAGATTCTAGATCCCATGTATGTGTGTAGAACAGACAAGATATTTGTGTTTTTCCTTCATCAAGCCTTAACTTTTAAATATTCAAGTCTTTAATGGTCTTTATTTGTCAGGAAGGGTAACACTTAGGAGAGCTGAGACTCAAAGATGAAGAAAAATTTACCCAAATATACAGTGGCTGAATGGTACTAAATCCCTGTTTTTCTCAGTATCTTTCCATAGCACCTGAAAGCCCAACCCCAAATCCACGAGCTTCCTTTATACCTAATGGCATGGCACACAGCCAAAAAGTTGTTCCATTCTTTAATGATAAAGGTGAAGAGCATAACATTTTAATATAACTCAATAGCAGAGACTCAGTGGTGCATGACTCGCTTACACTAAGGCAATTTCTTTTCCATAATTGGCAGAAGTCTCCTTCAGCCACTCCTAAAAACAGTTCCCTTTGTGATGAGATATGAAACATTCTTGAATGCTGATGTCTGCTTCCATGTCAAACCTTTTCAAACAAGAATAGCATCATGGGGTCCCCATCCTTTTTCAAATCATCTATGCATAATTACATCTCAACTTTGCAGGGACTCTGCTGCTTCAATATGAAGGTCTTGGCAGGAACCTCCACGAACGATCATTATTTCTGAATCTGCAGGTTGTTGGACCATTACCATACCGCTTGTGCTCAGAGGAGTAAATGTTACAATCCAAACATTTCTCCGGAGGCCAACATGTACATTTGAGGTGAACATAATTTTTGGCATTTGCTACTTGGAACTGATTTAGGCCAAGTAAGCTAAATATGATAGGCTCCATATCTATTCCAAGTACTGCCATGTAATCTTCCTTGCTGCTAACATTTGCTTTAAAAGGTATAGTTGGAATATTCAAAAGCACATCTCAGCTTCATAATTCTAAACTTCAATCCCAAATGAAATTCCCCCACACGCACAAAAAAGAGATTTTTGCAAATTCTTTTGGGTTTCCATAAAGGAATGAGTATCTTTTACAGTATTTATTGCTATGGGCTTAGGTTAGTATTTTTAACTTTCTTTGTTTTACGACATGCTGTAATTATATGCTCAAACCATAGTCTAAATTTATCTTATTGTAGTTTTCTGGTAAAATAGGATGTACTACATACAACATTGATATTTATAAAGTCTGTGAGAGAGGCAGAAAGAGGTTTGTTTAGAACTTTAAATTGGGTATACAAAAGAGAAAGGAAAATTAAATGAATTTGAGAAGAATTCAGTGTAAAAATATATACGTTAAATGCTATCATGGATGATTGGGTCTTAATGTGTGCGGATGGCATGAAGTCATGTCATCTAGGAAAACCCTAGTTTCCTCTATAGCCTTGCCACTAACTAGCCACCTGGCTGCTTACAGTCAAGTTGTAGCAGCCTGTTTAGAGTACTTTCTAGAAAATATCAGATGACAGAAAAGGTATTATGATAAATTCTGAATCTCAGAAGATGAATACATAAGATGATCTATGTATTTACTCATCCATTTCACATTCAGGATATATTTCCAACATAAAGCAAGTAATAAAGAAATTATTCAGGCAGATATGTAAATGTTTGGCCTTTGAGAGCTAGGGTCAGTCTACACACTCTGACTGTCCTGGAACTCACTGTGTAGACCAGGCTGGCCTGGAACTCAGAGATCTACCTGCCTCTGCCTCCCTTGTGCTGGAATTAAAGGCGTTTGTCACAACACCCAGCCTAAAAGTTTTTTTGAAAAAACAGTAATTATTGGTGATTAAAAAATACCATTAAATTTGGACCATGAACACAGAAACTGCAACTAATGAGCAAACAAACTTAGTATACAAATAAAGGAGATATGACAATTGTATAAAAATGGAAATGATGAGGTAGTTCTCAGCTATTTAATGGGAAATTGAGTCCAAATGCACTTCGGATGAATGAAATAGTTAAATATAAATGTTAAAGCCATTTTGAAATCCTATTCTCTTTGGATGTATACCTTGCTCAGCCTGGATATAGTAGGGAGGGCCTTGGACCTTCCACAAAGCAATGTACCTTACCCTCTCTGAGGATCAGATGAGGGTGGAGTGGGAAGGTGTGTGGAGGGAATGGGAGGAGGGGAGGCAGTGGGAACTTGGATTGGTATGTTTTTTAATCTAATAAATTAAAAAAAATGTTGAAGCCATTGGCTGGGGAGTAGATCATTTGTAGAGTACTTGTCTAGCATGTAAGAGATTCAGTTCTAATACTGTCTTTCAAAACATTAAAAACTAGAAGAAAATTCAATCTTAGAATTAAAAAGGCATTTGCTGTCTAGCACCAAATACAAAACTAAAAAGATAAAAATTAAAACTTGACCATATAATTTTAATTTTACAATAGGTTACCCTTAAAAATAATACCATACACAAAATTAAGAAGCAAACGACAAACTCAAGATTAAGAAGGTACTTATAATCAGTAATGAAGAAAAATAATCAAATAAAAAACAGGCAATTTGCAAAAGAAAAAAAACACTGCTATCTAATAAATATTAGGAAACACTCTCATTAATCAGAGAAATAAATACTAAACTAATGAAATATACAAATTTAAAATTCAAATAAAAAACTCAGAGAAAGTGTTTGCTCAAAAGTAAGAGATGTTTTTAAAGCAAAAATACCCACTGTAGGTGTGGGTCAGTATTTGAGCAAATATGTATTAAGCAACCCTTGCCTGTACAGGCATTGAGCAAGTGCTGCGGGATCAGAAATGGTTCTTGTTCTTGAAGGATTTGTATAGAGATAAAGGAGTTTTGGAAACTCTTTGTACAAAATGCCAACCTGTTCCTTACTGGACACCAATGACAAACCAAAGCCCAATTGCAAATAAAAATCCAACTTGCAGAAGCAATCCATTTACTGGGCTTGCTTAAAGGGCTTGTGTAAAGGGCTCCTTACAGGGCACTTACAAGGCTCTCAGTTCCATCCTCAGAGAAAGCAACCCATCCATATCATACCCTACAACTGCTAGGAGTGGAAACTACTGCTCCCCTTCTGTTGAGCAAATTGGCAACATGCCCGTCCTGTGGCCCCATCATTTAGCTTATACAATTAACAATGCTAAATGTAGAACAAGCACTCACTAGATAGATACAAGGCCGTATCAAAGAATACTGTACACATTACCGCATCTAATTATCCTAACTTCCCAAGACTGGTAGTATATTATTGCATTCTCATTTTGTACAGAGGCACATAGTTTGGATGTCATTCGCTGGAGTTTATAAGCTTGTAAGTGAGAGAAGCAGGATCAAAACCTAATCATCTTAACTCCTGAGCCATAAAGTCGGCTAAAAGATCTTAAACACAGCTCTGTTCATGTACTTGAACGAGTGTAAACTGTCTAAACAAACAGCAAGAGGAGCTCACTTCAATACACCCACTAGGTACTATACTGTCCCCAATAACCACAGTGGTAACGGTTATTGTTTTAAAGCTCAAGTACAATTTTATTAGAGTTTAAAAGAAAAGGCCCATGTTGGGAAAGCTGTAAAATCTCAGTAGCTGCCCAGAAGAGGAGAATGAAGATGAGAAGTTAAAAAAAAAAAAGACCCCGCTGTTTAACCTGGCCTGGAGGTCAGACACTTGACAGGAAAGAATCCACATGGTAGGGAGGGGGCCTTTAGGGAAATAATAGGAAGCCCAAAACTTGGGGTGGAAGCCCAAAGGGTTAAGGAAAGCATTTTAAAAAGGGGGTAGAAGGGAAAAGCTACACTTTTCTGAATAATGTTGGGCAGACTTAAAGCCAGCACGGCTATGACCTGTAAACTACTCCCTTAAAGGTTGTTGCATGCTGGAGAAATTGACTATAGCACACTATTATGCAGAATAAATCAGTTTTCAAATATAAATGTGGGCTTGATTGGGGAAATAACTCAATGTTAGAGCACATGCCTACCATGCATGAAACACTGAGTTCTTTCTCTAGTGTATACATATACACACATATACACATGTGTACACACATATATATAATATAGATATAATGAGGAGTATGTCTGAGTAAAGGTTTCTTTCCCCCTTTGGATTTGTCTTTGACTCCAATTTTTCACACAAAGGATCTGTGTTATCTTAATATTAATAAATTTATTAGAGCTGTAACTAGTATTAGCGTTAAAGCCTGGGTTCAGATTTAATAAGCCAAGTTTATCCACTTGCCCTCAATGAGCCAATTAAACAAGCAAGTAATTGTGAACATTATGAAAGGGAGATTTATTCAATGTATCCACACCAAGAAGACAAAATGTACAGTGACCACTCCCTCAAATCCATCTTTGGAGTTCTGACATGAGACTTAAATTTATAGAAAGGACAAAAGATATGAACTATTAAGTAGTCCTGGTCAACATGTGGTACATCACCAACCCCACATTGTCTTGTCTCCAGTCTCCCATGCAAGGTTATCTAACAAAACCTGTCAGAATTGTGTGCACTGTCCAGAAGACAAATCTTCTCTCTGCCTGTCCTTAGGGTAGAGTATCCCTGGGTTCCCATGAAACCTTGCTGATCTGAGATTCCCCTCTGTATGCTGAGAATATATCTTATTACCATTGGTTAATAAAGAATCTTCATTGGCCTATGGCAGGGCAGAATGTAGTTAGGTGAAAAATCCAAGCAGAGAGACAAGGAGAAAGAAGGTGGAATTGGAAAGACTCCAGCAGCCACCAGAGAAGATGCCAGAGCATTAACAGTAAGCCATAAAGCATGTGGCAATATGCAGATTATTAGAAATGGGTTAATTTATATGTAAGAGCTAGTTAGTAATAAGCCTGAGCCATCAGTCAAGCAATTATAATTAATATTAAGCCTCTGAATGATTATTTATAAGTGGCTACAGTGACCATCAGGCAGGGGAGAAACTGGTCAAGTGGACCAGATGGCAGAGAGGAAAGCTTCCAACTACACTTTGTAAATATTTATTTGGTAACTCTATAGGCCTTGTACAGTGTCTGGTTCATGGGACAAGTTTATTTTTTAATTTTTTTTAGATTTTCTTTTTTCTTTATTTTTTATAAATTTATTTTTTTATTTTATATCTCAGCCAGTTTCCCCTTGCTCCTCTCTTTCCAGTCCCTCACTCACATCCCCTAGTACCACTTCCAATCCAATCCTCCTCCATTTCTGCTGAGGAAAGGGCAGGTCTCTCATGGATATCAACAAAACATGGCATATCAAGTTGCAGTAAGACTAACTAAGCACTTTTCCATGTACTAAGATTGAAAAAAGCGACCCAATACCAGGAATATGGTCTCAAAAGCCAGTAAAAGAGTCAGAGACAACCCCTTTAACAAGTTTATAAAATAAATGAAAAACATCTCTTGGTGAAGAAAGGGGGAGAAACTCATTTTCTAAGTGTATAAAATACTATGTTTATAGGTTTGCTTGGGAGTTGGTGGTAAGGTGTTATGGGATCCTGTACACTGTGAATATGTGCTCCTCTCATTGGTTGATAAATAAAGCTGCTTTGGCCTATGGCAAGGCAGGAGAGACTCATGTGGGAAATCCAAACAGAGAGACAGAAAAAGAAGGGTCGAATTTGAGAAATATCAGCCAAACTCCCATGGAACAACATATTAGCAGATCAGTAACACAACAGCCTGGTAGCTATACTTAGATTAATAGAGATGGGTTAATTTAAATGTAAGTGCTAGCTAGTAATAAGCCTGAGCCACCAGCCAAACACTTAAAATTAATATTAAGTCTCTGAGTGGTTATTTTAAAAGCAGTTGCAGGACTGGGCAGGATGAAAAGCCTCCATTTGCTGTCACCACGGTGCTCCATCTTTAGCCAAAGTCAAAGCCAGCAGTTTATAATGCCACGAAGCTCTTCTTTGTGCAGTGGTGGGGATGGTAAGGAACCCCAAACCATTACACAGCTCACAAAGCAGATCTGGAGCCTTAAGAGGAAGATTCGGAAGTTTGAAGAAAAATTTGAGCAAGTAAAGAAGTATCAGCCCTCACACGGAGACAAGACTTCAAATCCTGAGGTTCTGAAGTGGATGAATGATTTGGCTAAAGGATGCAAACAGCTCAAAGAACTAAAGCTGAAGCTGTTGGAAGAACGAGGGAGTACTTGCAAATCCCCCAGAGAAACCCGCCCTGTGAACAGCCGCCAGTGCCCAGAGAAAATGACAAGTTAGAAGCTCTGGGTCTTGAGCCAAGCTCCTCAGGAGAGGAGACTTCAGATGCTGTGGTGATGGAGAAGAGAGACCAGACTCCTTCCCAGGATGATGTCAAGGTAACTAAGCAAGATAAGAACTTCATAAAGCCTCTTTATGGACCGATGCAAGATTATCAAGCAAATCTTGTCAACACCATCCCTGATCCCAACAATTGAGGAAAAGGACTCTGATGAGGACTGTCCACAGAGAAGCCAACAACCTTCTTTACCAGATTCAGTGTCCCGCCTTCCTGTTGGTGATACCTCACCTCCTCTGAGACAGAGTCTATGAGGACCCTCCTACCAGATGAAAAGAAAGGGGGGAAGCAACCAGATCTCTTCATGTCCAACTTAGGAGAGGCTGCTATGCCAGTCCTTCTTGACCATCTCCGAGAAAGTAGGGCTGACAAGAAGAGGCTACGGAAAGCCCTGCGAGAATTTGAAGAACACTTGTTCAAACAGACAGGAAGATGTCCACAGAAGGAAGGCAGGATGCCAATGGCGAATGAGTACTATGAATACAAGCACATAAAAGCCAAACTGAGTCTGCTACATGTCCTCATCAGTGAGCAGGATGTGACCAAAACTATTTGAGGTTTGGCTCTGATCAGTTCCACCCAAGACAAAGTCAAGTTTATTTTTCTCTATTGTTCTTGCTAAGTAGTTTTGATGTACTGAAAACTGAGCACTTTCAAGATAGTATTAGCTCTTTATACAAAGGAAGAGCTAGTGTAATTATACACAAGAAGGGATTTAAATAGGGAAATAGTAGGTAACATTGGGATTGGCAAAAGCATTCACCCTACTCCACACAAAACTGAAATCCACAGTTAAATGTAATTGTCTCAAAAAAATCTAATATCTTGTCAAACCTAACATCACACATAGGCAGACTACCTGCTAGGGAAGGTTTATTAGTGCCCAAAGATTGACTTCATTGATGTATGGAAAAGAGCAGGGTTTAAATTAACTGGTGAGACAAGGAAAACTTCTGCTCTTCATCCAGGGGGGAAAAAACCAGCTGTTAAGAAGATAATTTAGCCGGGCGGTGGTGGCACACACCTTTGATCCCAGCACTTGGGAGGCAGAGGCAGGGAGATCTCTGTGAGTTTGAGGCCAGCCTGGTCTATAAAAGCTAGCTCCAGGACAGGCTCCAGAGCTACAGAGAAACCCTGTCTTGAACCCTCCCCCCCAAAAAAGGTAAGTTAAATGACACAACATCCACTACCTTGTCCTGTATGTCTGTAGGCATTCTAAACACCCCAAAGTACACCCGACTGTGTCACTAATCTCTTACTTCTACATGAAACTACTGCGTTATCTGATCTGTTATTTGAAAACTTACATTTCTGGTTACCAAAGTTCATTTGAATGGCATGAACTTTGTAAATTATCTTTGTCTATAACTGACAAATATTTATATTAAAATAAAATATTAAAAATTAAAAGAAAGAAAAGCCTCCATTTTCAGTAAGACTTGGGTTTGAAGCATACCACTAAAGAATCATTAACATATGTCGCTCTGTGTTAGTCTCTTGAACAATCTATTCCTTATCGCCTAAGGACAAACTCCTTTGATACTAGTGCCCCCTTTCCCTACTCTATCTTAGATTTTCTTACGCTGGGCTCTTCGACAAGACCGTGAAATTCTTTTCCTATCCTTATGCAACAAAAACTGCCATCAAATACCCTCTGCACCCAAGAATCACCTTGAACATCTGATTCTGCTGCCTTTACTTCGCAAGTAAATAAGTTACTAGATAGGAATCCTAGTGTATGTCCCAATACTTGGCTTTATGCAACACTTGGCATCTACCTCAGGGCTTTGTGCATGGTAGACAGGTACTCTACCAACTCAGCAATATTCTTAGCTGGCTGTGAGTGTCCTGGAAGATTATCCACAGCATTTCAACTCTGTGTCCCATGCCTAACACAATACCAGAGTCCTTGCTACAAGCCCTCTTGACTACTCACAAACCTTTCCTCCGCAGATGGATACAGCAGATATGGCAAAAGAGCTGAAGTTGAGATGAAGCTACTTAACCAGCACCAACATACCCTGCGTTTTTGCACCCCCTTTACTGTGTATGTGTGGAAACACCACATACATTCAAATTTCAAGTTCTATTGCAAAATTCCCACCCACCACTAGAACTGGCACCACATACAGCTTGCTTGATGGAGGTTGGCGGGGAGAGGTAGAAAGGTGGGCATAGAGAAATGTCTCAAGTTTCATATCCAAGCCAGTCCACAGAAAATGGTAGAAAGACTATTTTTCCTTCCAATTTGAAAGGTGAGTTATGTAATTTCCCAAAGAGCAAAATGAAAATCAAACCCTTAAGTGATGCCTGTGCTTTGTATCCACATCTTTCTTTTCTCCCAACAGTGACTTCCTCATAAAAAGCATTTGAAAATCTTTAGTCAGGTCTCCACCTTTCAACCAGTCAGTATGGCCAGCAGACAGTGTGCATCCCCACAGAACAGAGGTTCTGTTGTGTAGAAAGATCTCTGCTCGCTCTTTCCAGGTGTGAGTTTCTCCCCTGTGAATCTTGCACCTGAAAAGGCCAATTACTTTTAGTTGTAAGTCTCTTGACCTTAGGCAGTCTGGCTTCCTTGTAGCCTTGGCCACAGATCTGTGCTAATTTGCATCCATTATGTTTCTCTTCCCAGCCCTTCTGATGATAGCCAAGTCCCAAAGCAGAATGTTCCCAGTACAACGAGGGTGTAGTTAGATCAGTGCTCCATGTGACTCAAAGGGAACTGGAAATCTCATCAGAGAAGTAGCTTGTGAGATTTCCAACCTCATTTTCAATCATCATTCTCTAGGTTCATAAACACTTCATATACCCATGCGGACAACATTCCAAGAGAAACTGTGGATAAGAATCTGCTAGTGGCAGTATATTTCATCTATGCACATTGTTTTTGAAAGCTCACCTGGTGAGAACTGAAATATAGCTGGGAGACTAGCCAGCCATCATATGATATAAACACCCCCAAAACTAAAGAAAGCCTTTTACTAGATGATTCGTGTTTCCACTAGGTTAGAATTCAATAGAATGTACTTTAATATCGAACAATCATAAAGAACCAGTAAAAACCATAGAGAGATTAAGATGAATAGCTCTAGAGGCAAATAGACTAATTTCAGAGAGCACAGCTTTGGAAAATATGTGCTGAACAATTTGAACCTCAGTTTTCTCACCTGAAAATTAGGCCTAAAAATAGTGCCCCTCAATAAGGTTTTATAAAAGGATTAAATGAGACAAATGCACATAACACAGAGCCAGTGTTTCAATATATTGATTGTAAGCATTATTTTATTATTACCTCTGGAAAAGACTCCTCATCAATATCCAGGTATCCCTATGGCTGAGTACCCAGCTAAAGCACATTTCCCATCTTGTGACTAATAGTGGTCTTGTTTGGCAAAAACAAAACAAACAAACAAAAACAACAACAAAAACTAAACAGTTATATTCATGACTTTCAGTTCCAGCCATTCTTGCCAAACTCTTTGTGCTCTTTCCTGCTGTGGGAACTCCTTCAGCCAATAGCCTTTAAGATACCAGCCCACTTTGGGCGTGGCCTCATGTACTACAGTTGCAAATGAAAAGCATGTGGGGACCTCCTTTGCTGCTGCATTCAGTTCCAGTTCCCAGCGCATGCAGAGGGACTAGAGATCACTACCCTTTCTGTGAGTTTATCCCCAAATAAATAAACCTTTGTTAAACTCCATTCTGTCCTTATTTTGGAACTCTTTTGTATGCCAACAAATTGGCACCTAACATGCGGCACAAACCCACAACGCTGAGATTAAGAGTCTCATGTTCTACCACCAACTGAGCTAGCTGAGTTACACACTTTTCTCTTTCATTTGCTGAATATTGACAAAATGACAAGCTTAGATACCCTGAATTGAAGATACCAGGGCCTCCACTAACACAAACTCTAATTGACTGCATTGTACACAGGTCTAAAGTTGTATCATTATCATAGGCTAAGGACATGCATGTAGAACCACTTGATAATAACTGAAGAAATTTCTATAGAGTTAAGACACAGCCTTGGCAGGATTGGGTCAGAGCAGATGCCATTGATATAACAATACACAGCCTAAGCCATAAAAAGCAAATCTGAAAATGCCCTTAAGGAGCACCTGTAACATAGGAGGCTCAAGATTATCATCAAATGACTTTTAATTTCCAGAATTACAACACTAAACCCTGCCATTTTACATGGCATGCTAATTAAAGGCTTCAGGATTAAAATGTATCTGCTAGCCTAGTCAAAACCAGATATACTCTCAAGGATATTTCAGAAGAGTATAATGTAACTACAGACCCATTATACAGAGCAGCACAGCGGAATGGAACCAAAAGACTCCTTTTCTTATAATTTCTGTAATTATAGAAAAGTAACTAAAATTTGTACCTTCTTCCAGGACACATGAGTCTATCTCAACATTATGTTTTGAAGAATCTTTAAAAACTAGAGATGTCAATGTATCGCTGAGATACTTTTGTCTTTTCAGCACATGTAAGTTTGGAGCACTTTTAAGTTTATAGCATAATTAAGGGGACATTACAAAGCTTTCTCATATAATCCTTATACACATGCACAGCTGCCTCTACTGTCAACATCACAAATCAAAGTATTGTATTTGTTGCAACTTATAAACCCATATTATTGTCTGATTAAAACCCAGAGCCCAATGGAGGGAAGCAACCAAGCAATGACATCTATGAACAAAGCAATGACCAGCATGATGCATTTACCTAGTAGTGCAATAGTGATATGCATACCTTGGCAATAACCAACAGTTTTCTTATTGGACATAACACCGACACAACAAGGCAGAAATCATATCTGGTACCGGAAACCTGGCCAACTACCCAAGAATAATGAAGTCGTAGATCTTGGAGGTGAACCTACAACTACCACTTCACTAAATCAGCATAATCCTTAACTACATTCTAAATATTTATACTTATACCCACAATAAGAGTAATTCCTCATCAAAGAAACTTCTCTTTGCAACAGATGGAGACCATTACAGAAAACCACAACCAATCAAAGTGCAAAGTTGTAGAGCCCAGCCCAACACAACTCCTGCACCAAAAGGCTTAGGGATCATTGCAGAACATGGCCAGAAAGTTGTAAGAGACATTGGAATGAACTATGAATTTGCTGCGATAGCATAACTTGTAGTAATGTCTGAAACTATACCTAAAAATTCTCACCATCATGGTGGCCTAAACATGAGCTGAACAAGAACAACACCATTAGATGTGCTAACATGGATAGGAAAAAGCCCAGGAAGCTTCAACCATAGACAAAGTACTACAGTCAACTAAGGAATTCTGAGAGCAGAAAAAATAGAGTCTCCTCCCTAGGGAATAGTATACAAATTAACTATCCAGTACCAAAAGTAGCCCTGAAAACATACACATGTAATTAACATTACATCAGCTGAATATGTATTTATATATTTAGAAATACACACAACAATATATAACAACTAAAGAAAGAGAGACCATCAATTTTAAAGAGAGCAGGAGGAGCTACATTGGAAGGTTTGCAAGGAGGAAAGAGAAGGGGTAATGCTATAATCAAAAGCCTGAAAGCCTGCTGTTCATATTAGAATTCATCCTTGGCATTGGACATCCTACAGGTTTGTACTCATGGATAATGACATGTGCCAACCACTGTGGTATCAAATGGAATACTTTTACTGCCCTAAAAATCCTGTGTGTTGCAACTGGTCAAACAAAGTGCAGAAAATACATTTTAATGGCAGGCTCAGTCACCAACACAACGTCTGTGACATGCCCCTATCCTGAAAACTCAAGGGATATTGTAAAAGAGGTGATAGAAAACCTGTAAGAGTCAAACCCAGGGAATTCTGCTGCAAAACTGTATCTCCTGAACATGATAGGGATATTGCATACATAGACTCAGCTGTAGTTATCTAGACAAGAGCTGTATGAGACCAAGCCAGTCAATACCCCAACATTAGGGGGGAAGCAGCTCTACATTTTTCCAAATAGTAAAAGAATGTTCTCTAGCCCACTTGCTAATATTATTCTCCTCTGAGAAAACTCTTGAACTGAGACTCCATAGTTCACATTGCTCTGAGAACTTTTGTCGTTCAAGCTCTTACTAGAGTAGCCCATTAAGCCCCATTTATATCTTCCCACTACTTTCCTAGTCTAAAATTCCAATACCGTCTGCATTCCTCCACAAAACAGTATGGTCAGGTCTGTAATAGCAATATTCCACTTCCTGTGAAAAGACACCATAACCAAGGCAACTTATAAAAGGGTTTGTTTGGGCTCATCTCTCCAGAGAGTTAAAGTCTGTGATCATCATGGCCAGAAGCAAGGCAGCAGACAGACAAGTACGGTGCTTGTGGGGGTTTGAAGGAAAATGGCCCCCAAAGGGAGTGGCACTTTAGGAGTTGGTGCGGCCTTGCTGGAGGAAGTGTGTCACTGTGGGTGTGGGCTTTCAGATCTCCTTTGCTCAAGCTACTCTCAGTGTGGGAGACACTTCAACTTTTGTTGCTTGCAGAGAACTCTCAGCTCCTTCTCAAGGACCATGTCTGCCTGCATGCCACCATGTCCTGCCATGGTGATAAAATGGACTAAATCCCTAAAACTGTAAGACACTCCAGTTAAATGTTTTTCTTTATAAGGGTTGCTGTAGTCATGGTGTTTCTTCACAGCAATAGACACCCCAACTAAGACAGTGCTGGAGCAGAAACTGAAAGCTTATATATTAATCCACTGGCACAAGGCAAAGAGAGAGCTAGATGAGCCTGGGGTAGGCTTTTGAAACCTCAAAGCCCATCCCCAGTGATTCACCTCCAACAAGTCCCCACCTACCAATCTTCCCAAATGTTACCACCAATTAGGAATCAAGCATTCAAATATATGAACCTATTAGGGCCATTCTCATTCAAACTACCATAGAGGGAGCACAAGGTGGGAAGGAAGTTTGGGGAAAACGGAAGAAGGTGAGAGGTAGATATGATCAACATACATTGCGTATGTATATTTAATTCTCAAAAAAACCAAAAACGTGTTTCAATAATTCTCTGTAATATACCTCTTCATCTTCTCACCACTCTTCAGCCTAACACTCATCAGACACTGATCCTTTCACACTCTCCCCAGTTGTGCCTATTCAAATAGTTGATAACCATACAACAGATGTTGAGACTGAACAATCACAATGAACTGACAATAGAAGAGACTGAGAGGATAGAGCCAGTGAAGGAAAAATGGAACAGAGGCTAGGCACAAAAAGTTCAAGACTTGGTTAGATATATAGATATACATAGATGATTCAAATATAGTGGTAGCGATGCCTGCATTGACAAGATAACTATGGTACAGGAAACCTTTCTTCTACCACTCTCCCTTTCCCACACTCTTCCACTGATGATACCTAAATAACAAAGGGCCACTGCATGCTAAGCCCATATGCATTAGCTAATTAATTTTCCCATTGCCTTATGGGCAACCTGTTCCTCAGAAGAAGAAACTATCTCTATGAGACTTGGGTCTCATAGACTAGGGATTTCATACATAGGAAGTAATAGAATCAGAATTCAGGCTTGGTTCTGAGCTATTAATAGAGTTTTTATGGTTTTTATTTTTTTGAGACAGTATTTGTCTGTAGCTTTGAAGCTTGTCCTGGAATTCACTTTGTAGACCAGGCTGTCCTCGAACTCACAGAAATTCGCCCATCTCTGCCTCCTGAGTGATGGGATTAAAGGCATGCACCACCACCACCTGGCAACCACTTAATTAAAATATCTTCCAAAAATCAAGAGAAGGTACAGATGTCGAAAGTTATCTTATTCCTGAAATATAGTACCTTAGCTATTGAACATTTCAAGGAGAAAGCAATTGATAAATATCAGGTACAGGGTGAAATAGTTCCCCTTCTCCTACAGCAACTAAGATTTTATGAAACAAGCAGACTTCCTATGGCCCAGGAAAGGTGCACCCTTATCCTACAAAATGGAGGGAAGTAGGAGGGGATTTGTATGAATCTGCCCTGCTGAATTTCTCATTGTTAACACTCTTGGTTAAACACCTGTTTATGTTAGTACATTTTCTCCTACAACATTTCATGAGTCACAATTTTAACCATTTTGGTGGATTCATTCCCTTATTCACAAATGATACAAAAGACTATATTTTTGTATGCTTTTCCCTTGTTGGCTTGGTACCCCATCTAAGAACTTAACAACGGCTTCAAAAAGAACCGATTTTCCTATTGTACATTGTAATATTGGGTAACACTCATGGCATCCTTAGTATTTATCATTTATTTTATCCTTAGAACAACACTATGAGATGGATTGGAGATTATTTTTAATCCATTACTGTTTGTTACAATTATTTTAATTGCTTTGTGACTGATCAGTATCTCACTGGGAAAATTCTGCCACAGCATACATCAAATGGAAAACAAAGGCCTACCTCTCGCTAAAGCCAAATGATGACATTCTCTCTTCTCTGGGCAAATTTCTTCAGCTTGGCCAATGGGATAATGTTATGGAGGACAAGACTTCTGAGATGAACACTTCCTTTAAGCAGTAGGAACACCAACTGCCCAGTCGTGGTGGCAGCATAAATGACTTCCAGAGTCAAGCCCCTAACCTGCCCTGCAGCAATTCATAGTTTCTATCATTCTCTCAATTTGTTTTACTTGTTTTTTGACTATGCACCCACAAAGTCTGACTTGATTATGCCAACTGTGATCGGTAGCTTTTTGTTTGTAACTAAGAAACCTGGCTAATCGCTAACAGTATTATCATTGAGGATATAAATGAGGAATGGAGAATAATGAGCGATCGTACTGCTGCCATTTGTCCTCTGATATTATTCAAGGGGAAATGCAGCCTTAGAGAATGTTCATCTGGGATAGTACTGTAGCCAGACAGTACATGTGTGACGACTAAGCTCTACATAGAGGATTAATGAGTTAATATTTCTAAGACATTCAGAACAATGTCTAAAGCAATGTCAGTGTTTGTTATCTATATATGATTCCAATGTTTCAGACTATAAATCAAACTTTTAAATCCCTATTCAGTACATATAATCTATATTTTCTGATGAAATTATCAGAATTCTTTCAACTAAGGAACATTTAATATCTCAGTATGAAAATTCAGCAACCAAAGACAATCCTAGAATTCTGGCAATTTTAAAATCACACATGTAAGGCCTTTAAATGTGAGTAAGTTCATAATTCTTTTATAGCAATTGTTTTTGTTTTTTTTCCCCAGTGGAAAATGGTGCAGATATTTGAGCTGCTGCCAAATGATAAAGACTCCAACCCACACATTTACAAAAGAGAACAAAGAGAATACAACCAGAACATGGCTGGAATGCTTCCCTTATCCAACTGGGACTAACTCAAAGAGCCCAGAGCCCCAGAAATTCCAGACTGTAAGAAGAATTATTAAGGGATTTTCCATTTGCTCGTTTATACCCCATCAAGTCCTCACAAAAAATTTTCATGTGATTTCTATTTTACAGAAAAGAAATATATATAGTGTTTCAGAGAAGGTAAGTGACAAATGATAAAGAAGTAAAGGCACGAATTTGATTTCAAGATAGCCTCACTTCAAAGTGCATTCTATAATTCTCACATTTAAAAACATCAGATCTTGTCAAGGAAGCTTCTTTGCACGGTGGATGGTGGTTAGTGTGGAAACTCATAACTGATCAAAGAGCCGAGAATAAACTTCCGTGGCATGCTCAGCCACAAATGGGACATCTCTATCACTCTCTCTTTCCCAAAGCTCAGGGACCATCACAGAAGAGGGGCCAGAAAGACCATAAGATCCAGAGGTTGGGAGGATGCTGATGAAATAGTGTCTCCTGAATGTGACAAGACCAGGTCATTCCTGAACTCATAACAGTTGGCATTACCCATACAAGACCTACACAAGATCAAACCATTAAACATCCCAGCGTGGAGGAGGAGAGACCCAAACATCTGCCACTGAGTGAGGTGCTAGTGACAGCTGAGGGCTACTGGGGCAGAATGAGCCAAGTATCCTGGAAAGTATGGCTCCTGTTTGGATAATCATGCTCTAAAGGGTAGCCCCATAGTCACATGCATATGAGTAGCACAAATAAGACCCGGTGAGTTACTTTTCAAGAGAAAGAGGATGTGAAGTTGGGCGGGAGTAAGGAATTGAGATGGACCTGGAGAGAGTTAGTCAGAGGAACAGGGATCAAATATGTGCATGAAATTCTCAAAGAATTAATAAGATACTATATGTTAAAATTCAGAGATAGACAAGACTGGTGTCTCCCTTATAGTGTGCATAGAACCTCCCAACACTACAAAAGCTACCCGGTAGGGATGATGCCTTCATTAATATCAGCTTGATTGCTCCCCGTCCTGTGACTCAAGTATGTGGTATCTTCAGTAACAGGGCCTTATCAATAAGTTCTGAAAGGTAACCAAGGGCAATGCTGATAGCCAATAATATTTGGGTGAAGACACACCAGTCAATAACTCCAAAAGAGATAACCCATACCTGGCACTGAATTTTTCTGAAGATTTATATTCTTACTTCAATCTTATGTTTATGTGTGTTTTGCCTGTATGTATGTAAAAGCACTTTGTGTGTGCTGATACCTGTGGAGACCAAAAGATGGTACTGAATCTCCTATAACTAGAGTTACAAAGGATTATGAGGCACCAGTTGGGTTCTGGGAATTAAAGCCATCTCCTCTGAAAGAGTAACCAGTGTTCTTAGTCACCGAGCCATCTTTTCAGCCTGGCACTGGACTTTTTATTTTCTAACAACTGGCATGGCAATATATCTCCACTGGTATAACAGTGGCGTGGATGCTAAGTGGGTAAGCAACCACTTTGTTTAGATTCAAAACCCACCGCACAAGAATAGAACTAACACCTTATGTCATTATTTAACCCAAAGAGCCGCTGATGGCTAAGTCACTGCTCCTAGGCGAGAACATGGTACTATTTTTCTTCTAAACGGATATAGTAACAAACTGCCCCCCAATATCTTATCTTTATACCCAAGGCTTAGCATACCTCTCAACCTTTTTGTGGTAGATAGTGATTGATAATGATATTCCAAAGTATGTAACATTCAGAGACTAAGAGACTATAGAGTTCTTAGTTTAAATGAGTAATCTATATCCCATCCCATATCTCCAAGGCTCGGGGATCATTACAAAGAGGGAACAAAATGATTGTAATAGCATAAGGTAGTGAACACCCATGGGAAAGCAACATTTTTCAGACACTCCAGGGCCATTGTCCACATGAATTCACAGCAGCTGTGCTGCCTGCATCAGAGAGACACAAGATCAAGCTAGCCAAAATGCCAGCGTAAATGAAGGATAGTCATGAAGTCCAGTTCCTAGCTGAAAAGTGATTGGAAGCTGATGACTGCTGATGGAAGAAGAGTCAGTATTCTTCAAGAATGTGTCCCCTGGAACACTCATCCATTGTTGGTAGAAATGCAAACTTGTGTAACCACTTTGGAAATCAGTATTGTGATTTCTCAGAAAGTTGGGAGTCAACCCACCTCAGGATCCAGCAATAATACTCTTGGGACTATACCCAAAAGATGCCCAATCATACTACAAAAGCATTTGCTCAACTATGTTCATAGCAGCATTATTTGTAATAGCCAGAACCTGGAAACAACCTAGATGCCCCTCAAGGGAAGAATGGATAAAGAAGATGTGGCACATCTACACATTACAGTACTACTCAGCGGAAAAAAACAACAACAATGACACCTTGAATTTTGCATGCAAATGGGTGGAATTAGAAAACACTATCCTGAGTGAGGTAACCCAGACTCAAAAATATGAATATGGTATGTATTCACTCATTAGCGGATACTAACCATAAAGAAAGGACATTGAGCCTATAGTTCATGATCCTAGAGTAACTAAGTAATAAGATGAACCTAAAGAAAAACATATATAGATCCACCTGGAAATTGGAAGCAGACAAGATTGCCTGACAAAATTTGAGAGCATGGGGGTGGGGGTAGAAGGAAGGGGAGCAAAGAAAGAGGAAGGAAGAAGGGGAGGGTTGGGGAGAGCTTGAGACAATGGGATATTTGGGATGGAGGAAGGACAGATATGAGAGCAAGGAAAGTGATATCTTGATTGAGGGAGCCAATTTAGGGTTAGCAAGAAACCTGGCTCTAGAAAAATTCCCAGGAATACAAAAGGATGACCCCACCTAAGACCCTAAGCAGTAGAGGAGAGGGTGTCGGAACTGACCTTGCCCTGTAGTCAGACTGATGATTATCTTAAATATCACCATAGAAACTTCATCCAACAACAGGTGGAAACAGAGGCAGAAACCCACTTTGGAGCACTGGACTGAGCTCCCAAGATCCAGTTGAAGAGCAGAGGAAGGGAGAGTATGAGCAAGGAAGTCAAGACCATAAAGGGTTCACCCACTGAGAAAATGTGCATGAGCTAATGGGAGCTCACCAACTCCAACTGGACTGGGAAGGAGCCCGCATAAGGCCAAACTAGTCCCTCTGAATGTCATTGACAGTTGGGGCAGACTGAGGGGCCACTGGCAGTGTCACTGGGATTTATCTCTACTGCTTGTACTGGCTTTTTGGGATCCTGTTCTCTTTGGATGTATACCTTGCTCAGCATGGATGTATTGGGGAGGGCCTTGGACTTTCCACAGGGCAGGATGCCTTGTGCTCTCTTAAGATTGGAGGGGGTGGAGGGGAGGGTATGTGGAGGAAGTGGGAGGGGAGTGGAAGGAGGGGAGGAAGTGGGAATTTGGATTGGTATTTTTTTAAGTAATAAAGTAAAATAAAATAAAAAGAGTGTGTCCCCTGAGAGACTGCCCATGCTCAACAGATTGTCCTGTATCTTTCGTGCTCACACAGGCAGCACTAAGTGGACTCTGTGCTTTTAAAAACAGAGCATCTGAACTCGGGAGGCAAAAGAGGTAAAGGGCATAGGGGAGGAATTGAAGAAAAGGGAATGAGGGGCTGATTTGATCAAAACACATATAAACGTATAAAATTCTTAAACAAAAATTATTCTAAAATTCACATAAGTAAATCAGTTATCTGAGAAGGTTGAAGAGCTCAGGTCCAGAGAGAGGAAGAAGAAATCAAAACATGGTCAAACATAACAGAAACATAACATCGGAGGCTTTTCAAAGCAATTTTCTCATGTATTATCCCATAGTAGTAATCTAAAGTTCAGTGATTAAAATGCTTCAAGCAACTGTTTTATGATATTAATTAACTAAAGTGTTTCTTGAAATAGTTGAAAAATAACAGTCTTAAAACTGCCCTGCTGTGCTTTTCAATAGACACATGGAATGAGAATAAGTCATGAAACAAATGTTATGACCTTCCAGGAACATAGAAATCCCTCGGAAGACTGCAACAAGAAAGTAACATAATTTTCCCATCATGTAAAATAGTTTTAAAATAAAACAAACATAAGCATATTATGAAAAGACATGCAAATGTTTGTGATCTTTTTACATTAAGATGGCTTCAAAGAAATTTTGCAGTTTTGATAGACTACTCCAGAGTCCCAGAGGAATTCACGTTCTGCCTTCCTTAGGGATACATGCAGAACCTCTGTAGAATTTTATGCTAAGTAGAGCTAGCATATCTTCCCAGAAGTGGATGCATTTCCATCTGTCAGTATTTTAAGTAGAGCAAGTTGGCAAATTAACTTAACCAGTAATTTGTAAGTATAAAGTGACCAAGTCGTGCTTTCTAATAAAAGCTGAAGAAAATGGGGCTGGAGAGATAGCTCAGTGCATAAGAGCACCTGTTGCTCTTGTAGAGGACTCAGGTTCCATTACCAGAACTCATGTGTTGGCTTACAACTGTCTATAACTGAAGGCGTAAGTCACGAACAATGCCACACCAGTTTGGAATTATGATTAATAGGGTGGAATTAATTAAAGGGGAAAAAACTTACAGATCAACGTCCCAGACAACAGCCCTCTGCGCAACCAGGAAGGGAGTCTAGTCCCCAGCGGAGCAGGAAGTGAAGAGAGAGAGAGGAGAGGGAAGTGGCCGCTTTTTTAAAGGGAGAGAGACCATGCCCCAATGGGCTGGTATCTCAGCGGCTATAGGCTGGAGGAGCGGAAGGACCTCCCACAACATATAACTTAAGTTCCAAGGGATCTAATACCCTCTTCTGACCTCCACTGGCACCAGGCATACACACAGTATACATACATACATAGATACAGACAAATACTAATACACATAATACAAAATTAAAAATGTGAAAAAATTAAACTGGAGGGAAAAATGGTATTTAGACTACATTTGTTTTAGCAGTGCCTAACAAACGTGGTCTTCCTGGCATTATTTATAACTGTAGCGTAACAACTGCCATCTCCATCCTCGCTAGCAGCATCCTCAGCTTCAGACTGGAAGCGTTACCAGAAACGGTAGCTTCAAGTTGAGTGCAGTTGTGTGTGCTTTTAATCCCATCACTCAGACAATTGAGGCAAGAGAATCATGACCTGGAAGCTAGACTGACCCACATAGTAAAACTCCGTCTCAAAACCCAAAAAGGAACTGAAGAATTGCTTGATATTAAATCTTACGAAGAGCCGGGTGGTGGTGGCGCACACCTTTAATCCCAGCACTCAGGAGGCAGAGGCAGGCAGATCTCTGTGAGTTTGAGGCCAGACTGGTCTACAAGAGCTAGTTCCAGGACAGGAACCAAAAAAGCTACGGAGAAACCCTGTCTCGAAAATAATAATAATAAAAAAATCTTACAAAGATAAAGAGGAAATTGATTGAATGGCATAAGCTTAAGAAGAAAATCCAGAAACTTGGAGTCTAATTATTTTCCTCATATTGCCAATTTTGTTAAACTAATTCTAGAAATTACTTTTTATGTCTTAAGGGAACTACCACTGGGTTAGACAACCAAAAATATTAAAAAGAGTGGATTTTAGGTGAAACACATGATTGCATAGAATTTACATGTGCATGCATTTTTTTTTTAAAGAAAACTATGTTTTCCTCTGAACCTACTTGAGTATTTTGTTACTCTGGTAATTTGATCCCAGGTTTTATCTGCAGCATTTCTTATTGTATTTGTTGTTGCTTACAACACATAAAATGAACCTGGATCACCCAGCTCTACCCTTTCTGTAGATAGCTTAAAGTACCCAGTTAACGGAAGTGGTTTTTTGCTAGAAGCTATCCGTTTCAGAAAGGCTTGGTCTTTAGTCAGCCGCGGTGTCACTTCATATCAGCCTTGCTTCCTCTGATTGGAATGGTACCAAGCCCAAAGTGGCCTTCTCAACCGGCCAACACTGAGCTCCTTTCTCTAGGCAGACTGGATCTCAAAATGGCGAGATAATCATCACCAGCTCCTTTTCTGTCTCCCTTTTAATGAGGTTTCAAGCATAAATAACAAGCCTCCTAAGATAGTCAGAAAGCTTTCTAGACTTTAAAGATGCTGGGTTGTTCTGGCCCATAAACCTCAACACATGAGTTTCTGTTTCTGCTGTAGCTCTGTTGCGTTTGTTCGTAAGAACTGTGCTAGGTAGCATTCCCTGAAATCCTACGACTATAATTTTAAACTGAAAAAAAAAAGTTGCATTCTGAAGGCTCCTACATTGGGAGTATAATTATGTAAGAAAAAAAGTATGCATTTTTGACTGAGTATAGAAGGGATAAAAAACATGAAAACAATCTGATTTGCAGGGGGTGGCAGGGTTGTTTTTCCCATTCTTTTACAAAGGAGGGTTGTTTTTCCCATTCCTTTCCGGTTTCACTAACATTCTCAGAGGCAATGAAAAGATCAAGTGAAATCTAGAACTTTTTGTGGGTGAAATCTTGGTCATTCTTCTGTCATCCAACATTTGCCATACATGGATAGTGCCCTCTTTTCCACATCACCTGAAAGAATAGATTCCACTATAATTTCAGGAGGGATCTGTGCCAAGAAAATCAATAAAGACATATTTGTACAGAGCCTAAAGTAGGCTGGCTTTATACAGGAATGTGTTGAGTTAATTGAAAAGGTTTTGGTTCAAGTTAGCCTGTTGGAGATCACATACTGTGAGTGTGAACTTCGTACAACCTTTCCAATACCTTCGGGAAGGCAGGAAATGGAAATATTGTGCTATATTGGCAACTAAATGGTCATTTATCATCCATGCTAAGTTTGGGCTGAGGAGCCCGATTCAGAAAGTCTCTCAGGGCTTTTATGAACAATTTCAAAGTTAAGTTGGTATATGTAGATTTTTCACAGCAGATTTGGGGAAGATTAAGAGATAGCATCTGTGTATACTATTAGCACGGCCTCGCTAATAACAACTTTGGACTGTATTCACACCCCCAAAAGCTGCATTAAAATCCATTAAGCTTGAGACACCAACTGACAAAAGCAAGGAAATTCACAGTTAAAGGGGAAACACACCATATGTTCTTCAATACCTAAGAGCAACGGGGTGCAGTTGGAAAGTCATTAAAGCGGCACCCAGTTGTGCCTAGGTATTGGAGAACATATGGAACCTTTTCCTAGACGAGTGTAATTTTCCCTGCTCTCACTTGAATGCATGTGTTCGTCTTCACTTTTGGTCATATAGGTTTTTGTTTGTTTAATTTCCATAGCATGTAAAATAAATACCTCATTTCCCGAAGTCAATACGGACACACTATGAGAACTGCTCCTCAGCCCCTGTTGCCTGATGGGTCCCAGTTATTCTTCTCTCCCAAAATACCTGCATTATTTGTACAGTTCCAGCAGTTCCCAGTGACATTAAAAGCACCACCTCTCCTTTTCCCATCCTGATGATGCAGTCACGGCAGGGGCCAGCGTTTGCTCCTTCCACTAGCACATCCACGGGTTAAAAGTCCCAATAGCAAAAAAAGTATACACATTTGTATTAAACTTCTCTTCCTTGTCCTCCTTTCCCCTCTCCCTCTTTCCCCCCTTTTCCTTTTCTCTTCTTTTTATATTTTGGAAACTAGACCCCACTATGTAGTTTAGGCTGGACTCCAATTTACTAATACTCCTTTTTCCAGAATGCGGAGGCTTCGGGTAGTGCCACCTTGTCTGACTTTAGTCTTACTCTTCTTTAATTTTTGAGATTATAATTTAATGACACTTCTCTCCTTTCCTTTTCTCTCTCCAAGCCTTCCCATATACTGCCCACCTTTCTCTCTTTCAACTTCATGGATTCTTTTCCTTTAATTAATGTTACATACATGTGCCTTTTCCCCAAATATATAAGCACAACTTTCTCAGTCCTTATAACGTTAATTGTATTTATGTGTTATTAGGATTGATAATTTGGTATCCGATAGCCAATTGGTGTCGTCTACCCTGGGGAACAGCTATTTCTGGTCTCAGTATTCTTCTTTGTCCACAGTCAAGACCTCATGAGCTCTCCCTCATCTACATTAGCATGTCTAATTATTCAATTATTCTTAGAAAGCCCTGTTGCTGAGACTTTATGGATTTAGTTTCTGACATTCCTTGGAGACAAGATCTCACAACAAACTTACTGCTTCTCTGGCTTTTACAATCTGCGCGCTCACCCGTCCTCAATAATCCCTGAGTCTTTGGTGCAGGAGGTGTGTTGTAGATTTATCAGTTGGGACTGGGCTCTACAACTCTGTGATTTTATTGGTTGTGGTTTGCTGTAATGGTCTCCACCTATTGCAAAGAGACTTTCTTTGGTGAGGGACAATCAGTACACTCATTTGTGAGAATAAGGATAAATATTTAGAATGTAGTTGGAGATTTTGCTGGTTCCATTAAGTGGTGGCTTCATGTTCTCCAAGATCCATGTCTTCACCAGTAGTTAGCTAGGCTTCCAGTACCAGACACGATTTCCTTCTAGTTGAATAGGTCTTAATTTCAATTAGAGAACTATTGGTTATTGCCAAGATATGAGTACCACTGTTGCACTCTTAGGGATATGATGCCATGCTGGTTATTGTACTTTGTAGGTCTGATAGCTGGGTAAGACTATCGGTTGCTTCTTGCCTTTTGGAAACCTGCACGGTGCCTTTTGGTACCATGACATCTTATATTCAGGGAGGTTTTTTAATGTCATATCCATGCCAGGTCCTTTTGGTCCTATGCATGAAGTGCATGGTATCGTCTGCAACAGGGACTTACCATCCACATCTTAGAGTGATCTATAATGTTTGGGGAGTCTCTTGGACAACCCCGAACAATAACTCAAAAGATGGCTTCTCGTGCCTGCTGTTGGGGTTTTTGTCAGATTGTCTATGGTTCTTGGGAGAAGCATTGCCAGCCAAAGTGGGAAATTTTCATTTAAACTGTATATGTATGTGTATATACCAATTCACATGTATTATAGGTGTTTTTAGGTAGTTAAAGGTATGGTTCCTGATGACTTTTCCAGGCATTCTTACTGTCACTTTACCCTCCCCCTCTTTCTGTACTTCTTTCCCTCCCCCTCATTCTTCCTATTTCCTCCTTCAGATCATTTGTACCCTGCTATTCCCTTCTCTATTGCCTGCCCCCAGCCCCTATAATGGGCCCTTCTGAGTCTCCTGGTTTCTGAGTCTCCAGATTATATACTCACATCTAAAAATTAAGAGCTAAGAGCCTCCAATGAGAGAAGTCATGCAATGCTTGTCTTTCAGGGTCTTGGTTACCTCACTCAATGGGATCTTTTCTTGTTCCATACATTTACCTGAAAAGTTCACGATTTCGGTTTGTTTCTTTTTTTTACAGTTGAATAGTATTCCATAGTGCAGATGTAACACATTTTCATTTTCCATCCATCGGTTAAAGGACATTTTGGTTGTCCTCTTAGCTATTGTGAGTAGAGCATCAGTGAACCTGAGGAGGTAGCATGTCAAGCCCTTTGGGCAGAGGCCAAGGAGTGGTATAGATGGAGCAGATGGTAAATTTATTTTTAGCCTTTTTGGGATTATCCACACTGATTTACAGAGTGGCTGGACCAGTTTGCAATCTTACTAACAATGAATGAGGGCTCCCTTTTCCCAACTCCTCACCAGCCGTTTCTTACCTGTTGTTTTATTGATCTTTGCAATACTGACTGGAGCAATATGAAATTTCAACGTTGTTTTCATTGGCATTTTTCTTATTTCTAACACTTTAAAACATTTTTCTGATTCGAACATTTTAAAAAGATATTTCTTAGCCATTTTTAGTTTTTATTTTAAAAACTCTCTGTTCATATACCAGGCCCATTTTTGAATGGGTTGTTTGTTTTTTAATACTTCTTTTTTGAGTTCTTTTTACATTCTGGATATTAATCCTGTCAGATGTATAGGTGGCGAAGATTCTATGGGCTTCTTCTTCACCCAATTAATTGGTTCTATAGCTATACAGAAGCGTTTCAGTTTCATGAAGTCTCATTTGTCAACTGGTGGCCTTAATTCGAGGGCAAATGGAGTCTTATTCAGAAAGTTCTTTCCTACACCTCTATCATGTAGGGCACTGCCTATGTTTTCTTCTGGCAGTTTCAGTGTTTCAGGTTTAAGTCTTTGATCCATTTGGAGCAAGGAGATAGATACTGATGTAATTTCATTATTCTACATGTGGACATTCAGTTTTCTCAGCACTGTTTGTTGAAGGTGCTTTCTTTCCAGTTTGTGTTTTAGAATCATTGTTATCTATTAGATGGCTATAGTTACTTTTATTCATGCTTGGCCCTTCTATTTTGTTCCATTTGTTTGCATGTCTGTTTTTGTACCAGTACCACATTGGTTTTGTTACTATGGTTTTGTAATATATTTTGAGATCGGCAATGATAATCTTTCTAGCATTGTTCTTGTAAGTTTCATTAAAACTAAGGTTTTTAGCTACTAATTTTGGCAAAAGACTTATTTAGTTTGAAATGAATACACGGTAGCAAAACTGACAGTGTACCCTTGTCATGGCATTCTTTTTTCCAGTTATTTAATCATTTAGTTGTAGACTGTCCAGCTATGGACTAAGCATTAGGAATAAAATACCGACCTAAGTGCTGCTTCCACATTGCTCACCATCTAAATTGTTGACCATGTCACATGACATGTGCTCTTCTCTATATCATCAGCACTGAGAAGAGAGACCTAACCCATTATAGAGTTAAGAAACATGACAGAAAGTAACTACCATAACCAGGCAGAGGTGATACATGCTTTTAATTCCAGCACTCAGGAGGCAGAGACAGGAGGATCTCTGTAAGTTCGAGGCCAGCCTGGTCTACAGAGAAAATTACAAGACAGCCAAGGCTACACAAAGAAACCCTTTCTTGAAAAAACAACAAAAAAGAGAAGAAGAAAAGAAACGGTCACAACATATTGTTATTACAGACTCAAATTTATAATTAAATCAATTCATTATGGTCCACAAACTTTTATTGAGCACCTATAGCATGTCAGACACTAACCTAGGCATTGAGGATACTGGCACAGCTCCTCTAAATCTTAAACAGTGCAATTTGGCTAAATAACTGGGCTATAAGACAGAGTGGGGGGAAGGACAAGGCGTGCTTCATAATTCAGAAGTAGAGAAAACATAGACAGCCTATTTCCCAAAGTATGACTTGGTCAAATCAGTGTTTTACAAGCATCATTTTGCTAATTTCCTAGAGAGTGAGGGAAAACGGCTAGAATCTGATGGAAGATACTGAGTCCCTTGAGGAGAAAGGGCACATGGAGTAGAAGGGTATGGGGAAATCTAAATGACAGAAGACACCAGTGCTGGGGGACAATGGCCTTATACCCTGTAAAGTTTTGTAAGTTGTACTGGTTTAATAAAATGCTGCTTGGCCAGTAGCCAGGCAGGAAGTATAGGTGGGGCAACTAGAATAGGAGAATTCTGGGAAGAGGAAAGGTTCAGTCTACAGTTGTCACCCAGACACAGAGGAAACAAGATGAGAAGGCCTCACTGATAAAACGTACCAAGCCATGTGGCTAGCACCGACAAGAATTATGGGCTAATTTAAGATGCAAGAATTAATAAAAAGCCTGAGTTAATAGGCCAACCAGTTTATAATTAATGTAGAGCTCAGTGTGTTTCTTTGGGACTAAACGACTGTGAGATGGGGTAGGACAGAAACCTCTGTCAACACACCAGTACCTGGTGATCAATTAGATCTGGGGACAAGTAAGACTTGGCCATGACTGCGAGGTATGGAATTCATACAGATGCACTGACTCTTAGAGAAGGTGATCCAAACAAGAGCTTTCATCTTATCTCTAAGAAACTGTGGTCATGCCCGGCGTTGGTGGCGCACGCCTTTAATCCCAGCACTCGGGAGGCAGAGGCAGGCGGATCTCTGTGAGTTCGAGACCAGCCAGGTCTACAAGAGCTAGTTCCGGTACAGGCTCCAAAACCACAGAGAAACCCTGTCTCGAAAAAAACCAAAAAAAAAAAAAAAAAGAAAGAAACTGTGGTCAGGGCCAGTGAGATAACTATTCATGAGATGGTGCCTGCTAATTGGACCAACCAGTCTTAGGAGGGAGGCTGGGGAACCTAGATTCGATCCCAGGGACTCAGAGGGTAGAAGGAGAGAAGTGACTCCAAAAGTCATCCTCTGGCCACCACAGGCAGATGGTGGTGTGCACACATCCATAGACAGATGCATGCATCCACCAATAGATAAATAAGTACCTTTTTTACAAAGTAATTGGAGGCTTAGAAATTCACTAACTGGTGTCAAGTTAACCAATCTATTTATTTTGTGGTGCTGCGACATTTAGTACTAAGATTTCTTAGAAGTCAAAAGAAAACAATTCTGCAATAAATTTAATTTAAAATGTAGATAATTATAGCATAAGGTACTCAACACTGAAAAAAATGATTTCAAAATTCCCTTAACGTCTTGCATTTTTTTTCCTGCCTTTTGGTCCCATCACAATGGATCTGAACTCTTTGCTCTCTACCTATTCTTTTGAAAATTCATGAATGAAAAAATGTGGCACTATGATAAGCTCATGCTACCACAACTATGAAATGCAAACGTTTTATGTAGATAGTTACTTTGTGATTAAAATGTGAGCAGACTGTGCCATAGAAATACCACAGAATGAATAGCAATGAGCTGAAATTTCAGCTATTTCCTTCCCTGGGGCTCAGTTTCTTGTAAAATAGAGGAAACAAGACTGAGTGACTACTGAGGTAAATAACATTTGATGCAATCAACTCTGAAGAGCAGATATTTCAAACTATCTGTGGATTACTCATCTTTTCAGGAAGAATAAAGTTGTACTCTTGCTTTCCTGACTTCAAACACCAGTTGGCCTCTAAACCATTTACGATGGGATCAACTCAGGGAAAAAAAGCTTGAGTTATAAGTTAAGAATTGTTTGGATCTACATATCTCTGTCCAGTGATAGTTTTGACACTGCTTCCTGAAACATGCCCTAAGGGATTTCTTTACAAGCTCTTTCAGTGGCTTCACAAACACAATAAAAACATCAAATATACTAGCACTTTGAGATAGCGCAGGTCCCCACTCACAAGGGGGTTACAAATTCCTCAATGTCTTGAATCATCCTCTTCAGTTTGAAAAACCTTATTAGAGGGGTGGCGAGAGGGCTTAGTGATAACCGTACTTCTGTGCAAGTATGAGGACCTGAATACATGGACCATGTAAAAATCCAGGCACAGTGGTATGAGTCTATAGTCTCAACTCTGGAGACAGGAGAATCTGGTTCTCACTGTCCAGTCAGTCTAGCCAAATTAGTGAACTCCAGTGAGAGATAGTGACTCATGGAATAAGGTAGAAAGTGACTGAAAAGATACTCAGTGTTAACTTTTGCACACACACACACACACATACACACACTCACACATGCACACGCACACAGGCACACACACACTAACACAGATATTTGGTAAATCATGGCTGTCTCCTCTGTATTAGTCAGGGTTTTCTAGAGTGACATAATTTATAGAATGTTATGAAGTATTGGATCTTACGATATATTAGAACAACTTACAGGCTACACTCCAGCTAATCCAACAGTGAATCCAGAAGTAGCTCAGTCCACGAGGCTGGAATCTCATCTGGTCTTCAGTATACACTACACTATGAAGAAGTAGGCTCTAATACCAGTGAAGGGATGAATTTGCTATAAAGAGCAAGCAGGTAACCAGTAATAGCTTCCTTCTTCAATGTCCTTATATAGGTTGTCAGCAGAAGGTGTGGCCCATATTATAGGTAGATCTGCCCACCGCAAGATTCGGATTAGAAGTAGACGTTCCTACTTCAATTTAAGAAGAAAAAAACCTCACTAATGTGGCCTTTATTTTTGGATTTTAGTTCCGTTCAGATGTAGTCAAGTTAACAACTAAGAATAATCATGGTTCTCCTCCACAACTTTTTCTATATTGCTCTCTGAGGTCAATGGCTCTCCAGCACACAGTCTAGTGTGTAGTTATATAAATTGTGACCAGTCTTAGAAGAGGAAGATACATGTGTTTAATCAGTATTTATGACAAATGTAAAATAACACCTATTTCATCTTCCAAGTATACTTTTTTTTCCAAATACCCATTTCCTCTTCCATTGAACACATGCTATTCATTGCTTAGGATGGGTGGGGTGGTGTTTTAGGTATACCTCAGAATAAAGAAATCATTGCTCGATTTAAGCATCAAACTACATTTTGTCCAAGTACATAGAAAAATACTCACCTTGAAAGTCAGGCTATGCTGAAAAATTGAAGACTTTCTAATCCTCTTTTTAGAAAATATTTTATGCATGTGTATGCATGCCAACATGCATGTACAGTGTGTGTGCTCCTGCTGTCCTCGGAGGCCAGGAGAGGGTTGTTGGATGCCATGAACCTGGAATTATGGATGTTTATGAGGCACCATGTGGGTGTTGGGAACCAAACCCAGGTCCTCTGCTAAGAGCACCAAGTGTTCTTAGCCACTAAACTTTCTCTCTAGTGCTTCCAAACCTCTTTTTAAAAATACCATTGCCCTGCAAGAATTAAAAACTCTAAGGACAAAGTTTTATAAGTACTCACAATGTAAAAGACTGTGTGAGTGCTGGAAACAGTGCTCAGCGGTAGGGCATTTGCCTAGTACATGAGGTTCTGCAGTCTGGATTTGCACTAACAGAACCAGGGTCAGCCAGTCAGAGTAAAGCTTTGTAAAGAAAGGTTACACAAGAATAAAGCAGAAGAATCATCCTTGGGTGAAATGAGGAGTTGATGTAGGGGTATAATTCAAATAAATGAGACAAAGTTAGAGATGCCTTATCCTCGGGAAGGTCAAACAAGAACCCTAGAAATCTGCCATTTTTCTTTTACTCATAAAAAACAGAACATCCTGGATGCTACGTAGCTTTCAATGCCCTATTCTCATACAGCAAATATAACATCGAGTGTGGCCGCATCAGCCAGAGAGCTATCCTTGCAAAGATACTACCTGTAAGTGTCCCATAGCTCCTGAGAGACTTGATGGACTGGGAAATGTCTGGTGCCGTATGAAGTCAAGCAGCAATCAGACAATGGAAGGATGCTGGACTGTGGACCAGGATGCTTCTGGGGATAACAGTCATAACACTGCAATGATCTTCTGCAGGATGAGGAATGTTCCAGAAATCAAGATGCAGATTTTGTTCTGCTGATCATATCACCACATATAAACACTTATCCACATACTAGTGCATTCATGGGAGATAGAGAAAGGAAAAGACCCTTGCCCTTGGCTTGAGAACGAGTACTAACATCGGCAGGATGACTACTTACAGAGAGTGTAAAATCAGAAGGAAGTGAATTGTTTTTAGTGTCCAGATTGAGCTTCCCACTATCAAGGAAACCAGCAGTACTAAAATAAAATCAGATAATGTATTGGTTACTTTTCTCATTTCTGTGAGAAAATATCTGAGAAAAGCAACTCAAGGAAGGATTGGGCTTTCAGTTTGAACTGTTGCTGTCTAACACGGCATAGCAGGAAGGCACAGCCATGGAAAGGCAAGGGCAAGGACACGCTGCATTCGCATTCAGAAAGCAGGGAGAGAAGAGCATTGGTGCTTGGCTCATTCCTTGTATTACATACAGTTCATAGACTAATGCCATCCTTAGATAAAACTCTAGAAACATCCTCACAGACACCCTGAAGTATATCGCCCAGGTGACTGTAAATTCAGTCACCTTGACAATGAAGATTAATCATGGCAGATCAATTTTTGCTTTGATCAAGTATAATATATGAGGCCTATTAATCTTCTTCAAAGACCTTTAAATGCCATTGTACTGGCTTGTTCAAGCACTGTTTCTGTGACAAACACCGCGACCTCCCCAAGTGAGGTCAGGCTCTTCAACATTCTTGCAAATCACCTTTGATATGAAGCAAGGCTCATGGAGAAGATGGCCGCTCCATCCTCATCTCTAGTTCTGTGGTCTTTCTTCTTTATTAGCATAATTCCTCAAAACAGGTGTAATTGTAGATAATAAGCTCTAAGGGGTGACCAACTTTCATTGAAGCACTGAGGTTTATGCTTCCTTCATGGCAAAAGAGAGAGAGAGAGAGAGAGAGAGAGAGAGAGAGAGAGAGAGAGAGAGAGAGAGAGAGAGAGGATAACCAGACATTTTAAAGAGTCAAACCAGTATGCTCTTTGACTGGTGCCTAGCTAGCAATGGAGTTCTCCCTAACTGCTAGGGTTATTGAGGGAGACCTCTGAAACAATAGAAAATGCCAGGCAAGTCTCTTTTTAAATCTCACTCAACACTCTAGAAATGCTGTCATGAGGCCATGGATAACTGTTGCCCCCTTTGAAATAATAAATTTTTAGTCATTTTAAGCTGTGTTTGTCAACATTGTATATGGTGCTCTAGAATTATTTTATTATTCTTTCAGTACTGTAATAGTATAATAACTTAGAGACTTAATAGCTAAGCTTAACAATGGTACGTGGTTGCCTACTGAGAAATACTAGTATTTTGCTTTTGATAAGATATTCTTTGTCATTCCTTATGGGGGCAAAAACATTATTTGTGATATTTACATAACAATATATTTTATTGCAATGTGGCTAACCTTTCAACAGTAACAAATCCAGGGAAAAGAACAGCATATTTCTAGCATAAACATTGATATTTGGAATTCCAACAGAAAGACCTCCATCATTTTTCAAGCTGCCAACCACGTCAATGCTGAGAAAAAAGTCGGTGTATGTATGTGTGTGTGTGAATATGCACTCGTATAGAAGCCTGTGGATTGATGAGAGCGTCCTACAAATATATGGATTTATACATTGCTAACATGAAAGGAAGCATGTTTATTTAATGGCACTGTTAGCCAGAGTGCAGCGGTAGGAGGCAAGAGTCATATATACTAGCACAACCCATGCAATGTTTCACCTTTGTGTACATTTTTCAATCCTAAAACAGATTTACTTAAGATTTTAAGACTTTATTAAGGTCAAAAGGATTACATTAAGTTCATAGACACGTTTGTTATATTAATTGAGCCATAAATTCTGGCCGTCTGCAAACACATTTGAAAACAGGCATCAGCTGGTTTCCATTGCCATAATAGATCAGAAAATCTGCCAGTAAGTCTGTTTGCAGCTCTTAAAAGTTGCAGAACAAAAATGTGTTTTGCGCTATCGACAATTACCTGAGAAAACAACTGGATTTTGTAAATGGGTTTGTTTATATTCTCAATATTCTCCTTTGCCCTCCTTCTGCTCCTGTCATCCACTGCCCTCAGCCCCCAGCTTCTCAGTCATGTGTGTCACAGATAACCACCGCTTGAAAAACTCTTCTGTCCTCTTACGAAAATGGAATAAGCAGAGTATTAGCCTTTTTCAAAATGATTTGATATCGATAAAAAAAGGAAAAATAGTGGATCTAGAATACATCTGGGTTTTCATTAAATTGTATACAAATAAATGCATCATATGTACAAATGTACCTTCAATTTCTCCAGTATTAAGAAAGTATTCTCCTTTAATCCCAGCACTCAGGGAGGCAGAGGTCGGCAGAGCTCTGTGACTTTGAGGCCAGCCTGGTATACAGAGTAAGAGCCAGGACAGCTAGGGCTACACAGAGAAACCCTGGCTCGAAAAACCAAAAAAAGAAAGAGAAAGAGAGAGAGAGAGAGAGAGAGAGAGAGAGAGGGAGGGAGGGAGGGAGGGAGGGAGGGAGGGAGGGAGGGAGGAAGGAAGGAAGGAAGGAAGGAAGGAAGGAAGGAAGGAAGGAAAAATTTTTTACTTGGAAAGTGTCATTAGTTCCTACACAATTCTATATCTTGCCCTCCGCCGAGAGGTAGTAATTATCCTACATTTTGTGTTTACCACCCATCTCCTTTTTGGCAGTGTTCCACATACATTTATGTAATTTAACGATGTATTGTTGAGTTTTCCACATTTCCAACCCTTTAAAAAGTAGCAATAATACATTCTGTGATTTTTTTTTTCTCTTTGTATTATGCTTCCAAGATTCATGAGTTATAGCATGGAGCTAGAGTTAAACTACTTTTGTGGAAGTATTCTATTTATATATCTATATGTGTACTACATACATTAAATATCTGTGAGCTATTATCATTTTTATTGCCATTATTGTTGTCATTTTCTTTGGCGTTGACAACTAAACCTAAGCTTTGGGAGCTGCAAGCATATAGTACTCTACCACAGATCTATATACCGTAAGGTTAACACTATGTTATTAGTATAATAGTGTTCTTTGTGGATATTTTAGATGATAGAAGTGTGCCCAAATTTAGGACAAAATAATTCTTCAGAAAAGGAAATAGATGTCTGTTACTCATTCTGCTAGGTTTACAGCTGTGAAATAGTTACTTTCTTGTGGTTTCAGTTTATGACTCTTACTATAAATGGAATTGAAAAACTTTTCATATATTTATTACCCACATTTCCTATTCTATTCTGTTATATAAATTTACAGCTGATTGTTATATATTACCTTTATATCCAGACACTTTGGTCAATCTTATTAATTCTTGTAATTTATCTGCATGCTTTGATTTTTGTACCTAGACAATTATGTGAACTATGAATAAAAATAACTGTTTTTCTTTTCTTATCTCACTTGCTATGATTGCCAATAGAATATAGAATAGAAGTTGTGATTGCCAGAACCTTTTCCTCTCAATTGCAAATGGGAATTCTTAGCCATAAACACAACAATAATAATGCACTTTTTTACTCTTTAAATACATTTTCTGTGGTCTAGTCTCTTCCCTTTTCTAACACTTTTAAACTAAATGACTGTTGCTGCCTTTTATACTAAATGACCATTGAATCTTTCTTCTATTGAAATAATATTATTTCAGTGTGGGAAGTTATAAAAATTAATTTCCTAAAGTAAACCAATTACGACTGTAGAATTATATAAATTTGTAGTGATATTTCATTTGTATTTTAATAAATAAAGCTTGCCTAAAGATCAGAGAGTAAAACAGCTACACTGATCAGCCTTACAGATTAGGAAGTGGTGACATGTACCTTTCATCCTAGTAACCACACTAGTTTGCCATAAAAACTGACCAGTCGTGATGCACACCTTTAATCCCATCCCTAGAGAGGAATATAAAGGAATATAAGAGGGGAAGAGACAGCTCTCCCACACAGTCTCATTTTGAGATTCCTAGTGACAGGATCGCCATTTCAGACTGAAGTAGAGGTAAGAGCCAGTGACTGGCTGTAGAAGGGCACTTGTTCTTCCCTACCTCCAGGCTAGCTTAGACCTGAAATAACCACACAGAAATTGTATTAATCAAAACATTGCTTAGCCCATTAGATATAACTTCTTATTGGCTAACTCTTACATCTTAATTAAACCCATTTCTATTAATCTGTGTATCGCCACATGGCTGTGGCTTCCTGGCAATGTTTTGGCATGTCTGACTCTGGCTGCAGCTCCATGGCATCTCTCTGATTCTGCCTTCTTCTTCCCAGCATTCAGTTCCATCTCCCCGCCTATCTAAGTTCTGCCCTGCTATAGGCCCAAAGTAGTTCTTTATTCATTAATGGTAATCACAACATGCAAAGGGGAATCCCACATCAGCTGTCTGTTCTGTTTTTCTTTTTTCTTTTTCTTTTTTTGTTTTGTTTTTCGAGACAGGGTTTCTCTGTGTAATTATCCTGGCTGTCCTGGAACTAGCTCTATAGACCAGGCTGGCCTCGAACTCACAAGTGCTGGCATTAAAGGTGTGCACCACCACTGCCCTGCAACTATTCTGCTTTTCATGCCTTCAGGTTGAACCCCAACTTTTGTCTCTGGGATTTTATTAATTGTGCTACATAAACTTGGTTCTGAAGCATTATCCTTTTTATGTTTTGATCAATTTATCTATCAAATACTGTGCTTAGGATTTCTGTGTAGACAGAATTTTCTGTCCCACCTGGTTCCATAGCCCTTCAGTCCCAAAGAAACACTTAGAGGTTTATAACAATTATAAACTCTTTGGCATACTAGCTCAGGCTTATTATTAATTAGCTCTTACAATGTAAATTAACCCATAATTCTTATCTATATTTAGCCATATGGCTTGGTACCTTTTCTCAGTGCAGCATTTTCATCTTGCTTCCTCTGTGTCTGGGTGGTGACTCACTCTGTGCCTTTCCTCTTCCCAGAATTCTCTTAGTCTGGTTGCCCCATCTATTCTTCCTGCCTGGCTACCAGCCAACCAGTGTTTTATTAAACCAGTATGAGTGACAAATCTTTACAGTATACAAAAGCATTATCCTACAGTATTTTTGAATATATATTTACTTATTTATGAATGAAAATCATCTATAATTATCCTTTCATGTCATAGCATAATGAGTTTGTAAGTGTTCCTTCTTTTTCTCAAGTTTGGATTAATCTATATAAAATTAAGATTATTTGTCCCTTCAATACTTTTATACCTAAATAAAAATTACTCTATATTTATTAATTTAGAGATATGAAATGAGTATACATTTATTACTTTATTACTTTCAGAAGAATTTTTAATTATTCTGATCCCTTCCCTTTTGTCTTCATGAGTGCTTTGCTTGTATGTTTATATGCACACTTACATGAATTTCTGGTACCCTAGGAGGTCAGAAAAGGGAGTTGGGTCCCCTGGAATTGGTATTATGGACATTGTGAACCACCATGTTTGTGCTTGGAAACAAATCAGGATACTCTGCAAGAACAAGTATCTTAAACACTTAACCATCTTTCTAGCTCCTTATCTATTTGCTTGTTTGGTTGGCTTTGGTTTTTGAGAATCTTGCTGTGTATCTCCGGCTGGTCTGGAACCCACTATGTACATCACATTGATCTTGAACTCACATAACTCTGCATACCTCTGCCTCTTAAGTGCCAGGATTAAAAGTATATGCTACCATGCCTGGCTGACCTTTTAATTCTATGGCGAAGTCTCACTTTGTAGCCCAGGTTGGAATGTAACTTTCTATGTAGATCAAGCAGTCAACCAACATGTGATTCTTCTGCCACTGTCTTCTAAATACTGGCATTACTGGAGTAAGCTACCACATCTAGCTCCTGTTTTCATTCTTGATATTGCTTATTTGTGTTTTCTGCCTTTATTTTTATTATACTTAAAAATTAAACTTTTCAAAGTATAATTGTGGACTTTATTGACTTACTTCAGCCAGTATTTGTTTTCTAGTTCATTGGCTCCTGCTTTTTCTTTATTCTTTGCTTCATAACATTTCCATTGTATTTAACTTACAATTCTTTATTTAAAATTGGAACCTAACTCATTGTTATTTAATCTATATGATACCAATATTCTAGATCACAAATTTCTATATAAGTACTGTTTTAACTCTATCTCATGTGTTTGGATATTGATTTGATTAATTAGTATTCTGTGCTCATATTTTTGTATTTGGTTTTATTTTTGCTTTTGTTCTGTGAATTAATTATAAAGAATTGCAACCAGACATAGTGGTTCATGCATTTAATCCCATCACTAGGGAGGCAAAGAAGTCAGACCTCTGAGTTTGGTTTACAGCCTGGTCTACAGAGCAAGTACCAGGACAGCTAGGGGTACTCAGAGAAACCATGTCTTGAAAAAGAAAAAAGAATTGCTTCCTAATTTTCAGCTGTTTTTCTAGCTTCATTACAGATTTTTTTCCCTCTAGGTTAAATCTAGTATAGGTAGTCATAGTTTCAAAATGAGATCATTAATTTTATTATTTAAATTTGTAATACACGATTCTTTTTTTTTAAATGACCAAAAATTATATGACCTGAGCAGAACCAAAATACTATTTCTGTTTTTAAATTCTAGTTTCACATTGAGGAAGAAATATGTGATGTTTGTCTTTCTCTATTTTTGGCCTTTTTTCACTTAACATAATGAGCTCAATTACCTTTATGACTGAATAATATTCCATTGTATAAATAGACTTTGCTATATTTTTGTATCAGTTTATTTGTTCATAGGTTCTTGAGATGATTTCATAGCTTGGATTTATCAAAAACATCAAAATAAGCATGGATGTGCCAGTATGACTTTGTTTCTTTGAGGTATATGCCCATGAAGAGTAGAACTGTAACATATAATAGCTTCTATTTTTAGTTGTCTGAGGACCTCCACAATGATTTCTATAATGCCTGTATTAACTTAAACTTGTGCCAGTGGGGTATAAGAGCTCCATCTCCCCCACATACTTGCCAGAAGTTTTCAATTTTTTAAATAATAACTCTTCTGCCTAGGGTGCAATGGAATCACAGTATGGATTTAAGTTGCATTACCTTGACAGATAAATATGTGGAGTTGTTGTAATATGGTATGTCGTATGTAATATGGCCATTCATGCTTCTTAATTGAAAAGTATATTTTCTTATTATTTTCCCATGTATTAACTTGATTACTTGTTCTTTTGTAACATAATGTGTATATATGGGAATATGTGTGTTTGTGTGGTATGTATGGGTTGTGTGTGTGTGACTGTGTGTTTGTACACGCTGCTGCATGTGCAAATGGTGTGGAGGCCAGAGATTGACAGTGGGTGTCTTTTTAAAAAGATTATTATTGTTGTTTGTCTGTGCATGATGTGGGGGGCATGCATACCACAGTACACATGTGGATATCAGACGGAAATGCTGAGGAGTCAATTCCTTCTTTTCCCAGCCACATGAGCCCCAGTGACTGAAGTCAGCTCATGTCACATGCTGAGTCATGTCACTGCCATATGAACAATGTGCTTTTGAATGAGTAGCATGTCACAAAAGAAACAAAAGAGGAAATATAGAATTTTGTAGCCTCAAACAGTGCTAGAAAGACAATATGCCAGGCTCTGTGGGTTATAAGAAACACAGTTCTAAGAGAGAAGTTTATAGATATGAATACCTACATTAAAACAGAGAGATCTCAGTTAAGTAAGTATCTTAATGATGCTTCTCGTATTCTTAGAAAACCATAAAAAAGGCAACTCAAAACTATTGGAATGAAAAGAATAATAAAAATCAGAGCTAAAATTTCATGTAATGGAGAAGGAAAAAAGAAGAAAAATAATCTGTGAATCAAAGAATTGGTTTTTGAAAAATAAATAAGAATTTCTTCCTTGGAAAAATAAATACGCCATAGTAATAAGAAAGGATACAACACCCAAGTAAATAAAGTCAGAGGCCAACAAAAAAAATTGTATTCCTGCAACTTGAATCCATAAGCTAATTTTTAATTTATTTTTATGCACATGGATGTTCTGTGTACCACATACATACAATACCTATTGAAGTCAGAAGAGTGTGCTTGATACCCTGAGGCTGGAGTTACAGATGGTTGTGAACCATCATGTGGGTGCTGGAAATTGAACGCTGGTCCTCTGGAAGAGTATCCATTCAGAGCTCTTAATTGCTGAGTCTCTATTTAGCCCTCATTAGGGAATATTTTGAAAAATTATATGCTGAAATTGAATTAAGAAAGTATAAAAATTCCTAAATTCACCTATAACAAGCAATATGAGTACAGCATTATTAAAAAGTCTCCCAACAAAGAAAAGCCCAGCAGTAGATGGATGAATTTCCAACAGAATTTTATGAGACTTTTCAAGAACTAATAACTCCTTTCTCCTCCTTCTCTGCAAGATTCGCAAACTCTGTCCAGTATTTGGCTGTGGATCTGTATCTGTCTCCATCAGTTGCTGGATGACGCCTTTCTGATGACAATTGGGCCAGGCACCAATTGCCCAACCTTAATACATGGGGAGTTGCTTAGCCTTACTGCAACTTGATATGCTATGTTTTGTTGATACCCATAGGAGACCTGCCCCTTCCTGGATTGAGACAGAAGACGAGGTGATTAGGAGGTAGGAGGGGAGGATGGGGAAAAGAGACCAAAAGAAGAGGATGTGAGAGGGAGACTGTGACCAGAATATAAAATAAATAGATGAATAAAAAGAAAGAAAAGAACTAATAATTATGTTCCTAAAACGAATCCATGAACTAAAAAGAGAAGGAATGTTTCCAACTGACTTCTACAAAGTCAAAGTCAATGTGACTCTAAGACCAATACCTGATAAGTGTACCCCCAAAAGAGAAAATGAGAGATCAATGCCTTTGATGACTATATATGTAAAAATTCTCAATGAATCACTACCAAATTAAATCCAACAACACATAAAAAGAGTACACATGGCAATCAAATTTGTTTCATACCAAGGATGTAAGGACAGCTCAACATATATAAATCAATAAGCTTAATACAGAACATAAATGGAATCAAAGATAAAAATCATATGAGCCTCTCGATAGAAACAAAAAAAAGCCTTTGATAAAATTCAACAACCCTTCATGATAAAAGCCTTGAGTAAACTGGTTTAGAAGGGTTATTCCTCCACATATTAAATGCTATATATAAAAATCCATATCCAGCATCTTAATGAAGGAAACTTCAAGCATTTCCTCTAAAAGCAAGAACCCGACCAGCATGTCAGCACTCTTCAACATAGACCTTGAAATTGCAGTCAGGGAAGTCAAAAGAAAGAAAAGAGATACAAACAAGAAGTTAAATTATCTTGGCAAATTCTGATTTCAAATATAGAAAAACTAAAGGCTCTTAGAACTGGCAAATTCAGCAAAGTAGGAACATAGAGAATTAATTAATTAAAAAAAATCAGAGATTTCCTATACACCAATATTTCCTGATTGTGTGTGTGTGTGTGTGTTTTGTTTGGGTTTTGTTTGCATTTGAATTTGGTGGGGGAATGACTGGTTTTGTTTTCTTTTCTTTGTTGCTGTTGTTTGTTTGTTTGCTTGTTTGTTTGTTTTAGGAAAAAGGATCTTGCTACGTGTAGCCCCAGCTTGTTTGGAATGTTTTATGTAACCCTAGCTGACTTCAAACCCTTGATCTTGCTGCATCAGCCTCCGGAGTGTGGAGCTGACAGGTGTGAGCCACCACATCTGGCTCTTCCTGATCTAAAAATCGCCCTTTGATCCTTATTTGCCATGAACTTAAGATTATTGTTTTGACATGTATATTTCATTTAGAACAATATTTTCTCACTTTGAAGAAAGAAAATAACGGGAAAAATATTGTCTGAGAAGTACAAATACTTTTTAAACAAAACAGGGTGTCCTAAGGATGCATAAAAGTTTTATTGTGGCAAAAATGAACACACGGAAAACTAAATTACCATCTTTACTCTTTTAAATGCACAGTCCAATAGTGTTGAATATACTCACATTATTATAAAACAATTCTCCAGAACTTATCATTCTGCAAACTGGAAATTCTGTGGTTATTATACAACCATTCCGTTTATCTAATCTCCCTTGTCTCTGGCAACTATCATTCTACTTTCTGTTTTGATGACTCATTGTTTTAGATGCCTCATATATGGAAACCATACAGCAATTGTCTTTGTCTGGCTGGTTTTATTTCACTTAATATAATAGCATCATATTTATCCATGTTTTCGCAGAAAATAGAATTTCCTTTATCTTTAAATTTTGATAATATTACATTGCATGCGTAAACACATTTGTTATCCATTAATTAATCCATGAACATCTAGTCTGAAAGAAGCCAACCATTTCCCTCTACATGTCATCACAGTGGTACCAGAGAGGCCGTAGCATCTCAGAATAATAAGTGCATGCACAAGCGCTCCAGAAAGATAGCATGTGGACTTGGCTAAAGCAGCCCCTTCCTGGCCCTTCCTCTCTAGAGCTTATGGGTCTTTTCCACCGTGATGCCTACTTTAAAGGTGGTTTAGTTTAGTAACAGTTGACTACCATCTCTGAGCACTATGTGCTGAAAGACTTCCTTGCCTATTTGTGCTAGCCATTCGAGCAAGAATCATGTCTAGTTCCATTCTCTCAAATAATACACTAAATCACCTTAGAGAACTGTATTTAAAAGATCCTAAGACTCACATTGTACAACTCCAAAATCATCGTGTGTTTTGTAATCAACAGCATCTCACAATTCCTATTGTCTACACAGCATGGAAAAGTAGCTATCATCTATGTGTGTGCATATTCAATCATACTTGTTGGTGGCTTTGTCACGTCTTTGGAATTTATATGCAATGTCAGTACCAAGGTGGTGAGGGTTTTTTAAAACAATGTAAAGGTTTTTCAAACTAGCCAGACTGGCTATTTTAATAAAAGAAAATGTATTATGCCTGCTGACAGGCATAAAAACAGAGTAGCAGAGTGAAAATGGCATATTGGCAAAATAAATATCCCTGGTGGAATTTACACGGTTCTTTATTTTCTTACACAATGATGAATGATTGACAGGATCTAAGAAAAAAATGTCTACAAAAAGAAAATTATATAATATTTTAGGACGGTTACATGCATAATCAAAGGAACTGAAAACAGGAAAAGGCTCAAAAATTTCCACCTAAATCCAAGCAGTTTTAAGCAGACAATGAAAGGTCTACGTGGCGAACCCATACATTGCCAGCATTACTGATATGGCCATTATGTATTTAGAATAATTTTTCCTTCTTACTGGCTTAGTAGCATATAAAGTGATGATTTGTCAGATGAGATAGCACCAAGTGCATTGTCCACAGCTCTGAGGCTAATAAAGAAAAAAAAAGAAAAAGAAAAGGAAAATAATCTCATGCCAGGTCTATCCACATTCCTAGGCAGCAAGTTTTAGATGATTTTCATCATGTAACTTCCCTTTATCAAGCCTGTAAGCATTCCTTTTACTTTATAAGCAAAATGTGAACAGTAGACTCCTTGATTTTCACCTATGCTTGTATGCTCTGTGAGTTTCTATGTAGCAAGTGCTCTCATGTGCTTGCAAAGGTCGAAAATTGCTGCTGGAGCTCCCATAACAATAGGTAGTTATGAGCAGATCTGGGCGCTGGGGACCAAACTAGAGTCCAGTACAAAAGCACAAAGTACTCTGAAGCACTAAGCTATCTCTCCAGACACTAAGCATTCCTTTGTAAATTAAATACTGTCTAGGTTCTCATAAAATGATTTTTAACATCCATTTATCGGTCTGTGTGTGAGCATGTGTACATGCTTGCATGCACTCACACCTGAGTGTGCACATATGTGGAGATAAAAAGACACCCTATGGGAGTTGACTCTTTTCTTCCCCAAAGAGGGTGTCAGGAATTGAATTGAATTAAACTCGGGCTTGGCGACAAGTGCTCTCCACATTTAGCAATGACCTCTCCCCTATATATTTGGCAATTTTGAGATTGGTACTAGTTAGCTTTCCTCATTGTGTGTCACAATACAAAGCTGATAGTATTTAGCTTTACTCATTACATATCACAAAACTATCTGAGAAAACAACTCAGAAGGAGGGGTGTGTTTTAGGAGGTGCATAGGATTCATTCCAGGCTTCCTTGGCCTTAATGTGCTTGCAGATAAACTTATGGAACAGTGAAAACTTGCATCACAAACAGGAGGAAAAGGACAGTGGACCCCCTATAACTTTCAAAACACGCGCCCTGTGACCTGGTTCCTCTTAAACTTTCTACCCCCTCACCCACACACCACACACACACACCCAGAACCACCAGCTGGGGACTAAGTATTCTACACCTGAGCTTATGAGAGACATTTCAGAACCAAACCATAACAATAACTAGTTAGGGGATAATTATAACTCCTTGAAAGAAGCCTCCAAAACAACGCCAAGCGTCACCTGAATTAAGGAAAATGATTAAACTGAAAGAATAGCTAATTTTGACCATCAGACATAGCAGAAAAACAAATTCTCCCCGCGTTAATTCCCCCTCCAAACAACAGTGAACATGCTATGTGCTGGATTTCACAGAAATGTAAAATGGTAGCACACATCTAAAAATTAAAACATTGCTCTGTACAGTCATATCTCATGATCCATATTAACCTGGTTTATTCTATGCACTTAGAATCTGTTGTTTTAAGAGGCAAGAAAAAATCTAATAATGATTGGTAATCATGGTTTTATTAGTAGCAAACCATGTGGTATTTAATCACTTGGTAAACCTTCACAGCTTCATTCCACTTGATCGCCACAGACACACCTAACAATGGAGAGTCTTGAAGCATCATGCGAATTCAAGTCTTTACTTAACTATGAGTTCAGCTTTCAACTGGGTGACTTCAGGCAAATCACTTCTTTTCCATGAGCCTTGTTTTTCTTGATAGTAAAATTAAGATGTAATAATGCATGTCTTGATAGTTGTTATGAGAATGAAATAAGATACTACATGGAATACAATTTGCTCTCTTTTATTGTGATTTCCAAGACAGGGCTTTTCTGTGTAGCCCTGGCTGTCCTGGAGCTCACTCTGTAGGACTGGGTAAACTAGGTTAACCTCGAACTCAGTGATCTGCCTGCTTCTGCCTCCTAAGTGCTGGGATTAAAAGCATGTGCCACCATTGCCTGGCACTACTTGCTCTTAAAGGCTTGATAAATATTAATCTACTATTGTTAGTAACAAAACAAACCTATGCAGAAATAAACAATTTTTTTCAAATAGGAAAGTAAGGCTCAGAGAGACTAAATCAATTCCCAAGGCCAGAGAGAGAGAGAGAGAGAGAGAGAGAGAGAGAGAGAGAGAGAGAGAGAGAGAGAGAGAATTGACTTGCCTTGGGTGCAGACAAAATACACTCACAGGAATTTCTCATGGTCTGTGCCAAGTTAGAAATTCCTGTTCTTTTATGATCCCTATATAACTTAACAAATTAGTACAAGAGCTATAAAAGCTTGAAAATACTTTTCCCTGTCACTCATAAAGGCTGTTGCGAAGTAGAGATAAAAATAAAAATTGAGTTGACTTTCCTCATAGTGTAAATTTATCAAAATGCCAAAAAGCTCTCTGTTACAAAACTAAAAATAAAAAAGACCAAATCCTAGCTACCTGATTGCAAAGTCAAGAAATATTTGCTATTTTTGAATAACAAAGATATAGACAGGGTGTTCACAGCTTAATGTAAAGAGTCTGACCTGTGCTAAGCCCACTTGAATTTTCTATTACTCCAGCCCATGGTGATTATTTGAATGTGTGTTCAAGCTCTTCATCTGCATAATTAGTTTCAGTACCTCACGGAAACAGATTGAGACCTAATCAAGGAGGTCAAGAGTTGGACAAGAGTGCGCCCGGGAGGAGAGGATGCTGCATTAACCCCTGCTCTTAGGTGCATCTTTGTGTTCAGGAGCCACTGAACTGGAAACAAAGGGATGGCCCAGAAACACGGAGAGGGGAAAGGCTCTGGGTAGATATGCAAGTGTTTCCAAAGCTGTGTGCACTGGAGAAGAGGCAGAAAGGGACTAAATCCCACATCACCTAAGAAGTGTTGCTCAGCAAGGGCTGAGTGCCAACAGCTAACTGAAGACATAAAGCAAAATCCTAGAAAGGGAGGAGTACCAGAAAAACAAACAAACAAGCAAACAAAAACATGAAACAAAGCACAAAACTGGCTGAAAAATAAGGAAAGAGAGCATACCAAGCCCAGACAGGTGACAGTAGTGGCGCCAAAGCATCCAGTACCGTCTTCCAAAGCAATCGTTACAGTAAAGGTGGTTCTCAACAGAGTTGAGTGTCCCACACAGAAAGGGTGGGCAGTCCTCCCTTTCCAAGGGGACTAAGCCACAGCCCAACACGCAGGTGCAAAGAAGGACTAAGCATCGGGCCGTGCGCTTCTATTTTCACTAACAGGGAAATCCTGCTGGTGTGGTGAGCCTGGTCCTCTCCAGCGGGGGAACTGGGACCTGGGAGCCCTAGGGAGATGCATGTGCAGAGAGCTGCCGCTGTGGAGCACGCTCTCGAGTGTGGCCTGAATGCGGGAGGAAAGCTGGGAGCTGTCCAGGAACTGCAGAAATCCTGAAGGCTTTTTATGGGGAGAGGAGTCTCCCAAAGATCGCAGGAAGCTTATTTCTTGCAGAGCTCAGAATGTCGCGGGGAGCTTTGTGTCAGAATGTGTCCAAGGCCAGTGGTAAGAGCTCCAGCCGACTATCACCAACAAGGTAAGTACTCAGAGACAAAGGGGAAAACTTGCTACTGTGTGTCTAACAAGCGACTTAACTCTTTTTCGGCCCAAGCAACTTGGGAATGGTAAAAGACTAGAAAGTGGAAATTTGGAATAATCACCTGTTTATTCAGATATATACACTCTGCTAATTGTTCTTTTTTTAGTCCACTTTAACATTTGCAAAAGTGTTGCTTCCGAAGATGAGAAATGACTGTATACACATCTTACTGCATCTTCCTCTTTATGTTAGAAATATACCAAATGCATAAGAAATTATCATAGCCTCGGAGAATTCACTAAAAGATCACTTTCTGGAAATTCAACATCTAATTGGTTCATTAATGCTGACAATTTGACAAATTAATATTGAGTCAAATTTTAGGATAGGCCTCAGGTTAGCATCATTGCATATTCTGTTACATTGGTTTGTAACCCAGACCGTGTCACCACTACAGATAGAAAGGGTACTCAGCACATGGGCCCACATGTATTTATTTATACACAGAGACGTGTGTGTGTGTGTGTGTGTGTGCATGTGTGTGTGTGTGTGTGTGTGGTGTAGTTTTGCTCATTCTCACATACATTTGCAGAGTAAAAATTCATCCACATATCGGCTACACAAAAGTTCACGCAAATGCTCACACAACGGTTGTGTGCAAATTCATGAAATTTATAGTCACACCCATATGTGTACTCGAGCAATTAAAATACATCTACACACTTCTAGCCGCTCAGCAGTCTACATACGTACGCAGAAGTGCTAAGCAGAGTGAACCACTTTTATTAAAGCCACAGGATGATACTATGAGCTGATGGCTGCTGACTCCACTGTACAGATGAAAACAGTGAAAAGAAGCAAAGAAAAGATCTTCAAGGTTATGCTGGTAGTAAATGGAAGATGTGTCTGATTCAAAAATGTGCACATGTCCCTTTAAAATTAGGAACAAAACAATTTACTATGTCTGCGGCCTCTTACAGATTCACTAATTATACCATCATTTTCACTGGTGAAACTCAACACGTTTCTTTGAAATCTTTCCTCACTTAGTTTTTGAACTATGCAGATTTTGTGGAAAATTTAACCCACATGCTCAAAATTCATTTACACCAAAATGCTGCAAATGTTGTTTCTTAAGAGGTATTTGATGTCAAAAGAAGGCTTTTGAATTTTCCAGTGACATTCTTTAAGCTTTGTATTTTATTAAAAGCAGGCAAAACAGTTGTTCCACACTTAAGGAAATTTGGAATTAGGTTTGGGATACCTCTTTTCCCCTCATTTGACATGTTGAAGGTTGCTATTCATATTCACTGATTTGAATCAAGATGAACTTGGTTCTTATGAGTCTCTACTCTTTGGAGTATTCCTTTTTTTAGCCAATGACATAATTACTTTAAAAGTAATTTACCTGGTGATTTTTTTTTTGTCTAGAAAGGTAACTAACTCTACTGACAATATAAATTGAAACATTTGGGATTTTCTAAAAAGACATAAAAATAATATTTGAAACCTCTATAATTTTAGCAGTAAATTCTTTGGGACGGTAAGCAATATTCACATAAGATACACTCTTCTGAGTATCAGTGTGAAAGATCACGTGGATTTCACGAAGGTGTGTACATTTTGTTCCAAATCCAAAGCTTCCAGAAAAATCACAAATGAGCTCTAAGCAAATCACTTCTGACCTCCTGAGGGTTAATAAACACTAAATAGTCATCCAAAGTAAGTTTGAACAGTCTTACTCCCCCTGTATTATCTTTGTTGAAAAGACTAAGTGTATAAAATAAACTAACGATCAGAAAGCTGAGCATAATTCATTCGCCCACTGCAAAGTGCTGAGTCAGCTGGCCTGGAGGCAGGGCAGAAAAGCAGTTTACTTTTGCTAAGTGACTCTGGATATAAAGCTTTTATAGAAATATAAGTCCCTGGTGGGTATAGCTGTGATGTAGAATACTAAATTTTATATTTGCACTGTAAAAATTTTCTAGGAAGGATGGTTTTGTACAGAATAGGCATGCTATAAGGAAATGTAGTGCTTGAAACGTGAAAATCCCAAGGCAAGTATCCTATGATCTAACTGTTTATTACTCTCACTGTTCCTACTCTTATGGCTATTAGTATCCCCATTCTGAAGATGTAAAACTTCACGTTTAAAGTTGACTAAGGCTACTACAATGTGGGAGAGTACAAAGTAACAATAGATGAGACCAAAATATGCCTCCGCAGAGAATTCACCAAACTCACGCTGACTGGAAAGAGGGGCAAAAGCTGAATGTTTCTAAAGGGAGTGAGAAGGAAAGGAAACAAAATAAAATCAGAGCCTCTGGCCAACCAAGCTAAGCCTTCCTATCAAACCTTGACAGTGCCTTCTCCATCCAATGCCCAGGTTCAGGCTGGCTTGGGACGGGCTTCTGGTATGTTCTCCTTTTTAATTTTGTTCACCTCCCCATCTCCACTCCTCTCAGATGCTCTTCCATCCTCTGTTTCTCCCTCACTTCCTCCTCCCATGCCCATAATATTCCAGCATTGCATGGCCTTTCTTCCTTTAGCATCTAGTCTATGGCACCAACTAAAGTTGAAACTCAGTTCTGTTCGTGGACAGTGAAGGTTACCAGGTCAGACGTGTCAAAGAACTTCCATGCTACCGTTTCTAGTGAGCAGTAACAGAGACTGCTTGACAACCATGAGCAGAATCCCCCGTAAAGTCGCCAGCACTTTGTAGGATGAGCTATCTGCCCAATTCAGTCACTTTGCCTGCCCATGCGCTTCAACTACAATGTTTCTCTTTTCTTTCACTCATCTCCTGCAGCAGAAATCTTACCCCTCAAGGCTCAGCAGAAATACCACTTCTTCCATGAAGCCTTCTTTGATCTCCCCATCTGGAAATGATCGAACTGTCCTTTGAACACCATTGCCCTTTGTACTTCTCTGTTGGCACTTCTCCCATTCCACCTTATATTGGAATTGTAATCCTGCCTCAGCTCCCCTGCTATTCTGTGAACTCTTTGAGGCCACAGAGCAGATTTTATACACTTTTAGACTCCTGGCTAACAACGCCTGGCTCTGCTTAGTTTATTGGTGCTCAGTGTACACTTGTATGAATGAGTGAATCCAAGCTCGCGCTGTAGTATATGACTTGAAAACTTGGCAAACCAAATGAAAGTCTGGCTTGACATGAAATGTCTGAAAGGGAAACGCCTGAGATTAAAAGGAAGCATGTTTCATGACTCTACTTCTCCGTCAGAAATGCCGTTATTAATCTGAGAATTGCCTAAAGCAGAATATAATTGAAACGTGGTATACTTAGTATGTATATAATTTTTATTAAACATCAAATAAAATAACATATAGTCATAAAACTAATTAAATCCTGATGGCTTTTAAATAACTATATCAACATTTCGGTGGATGGCATTTGAGAGACTCAAAACAGCCAGCCTTGACAGAATTCATCCATCACCTCCACCTTGTTTGTCTCTAGAATGTTCAGCGTCAGCTGCTTTGACCATTTCCATCCTCTTTGACCTAAGCTCCCATGACTGCTACCTGGTGGGCTTGTAGTCAAAGTTGACTGACAATGGCGGCCATAAAAATTCTCTTTCTAAACAGAGATTAAGACCATGTAAATATAATCCTGGCATCAAGTCGTATGCTTAAGTATTGAACTTAAGGAACCCAGGGCTGCCAGACTATTAACATGGAAAGGTTCTTCCTAGACTTCATAATTACTCATTCGCTCCTGCTGTGAGGAAGAATGTTTTTTTAAAAAAATGAATTTGACCTCTATATGACCTCATGAGATCAAGTCATCCTGGACACAGCGCATTCTGGGATCAGCATAAACCCTCAGTAAGGATACAAGGTCAACAGAATTTCTAGACCTCTGGCTAGTTCCATGTCAAGTGGTGGCATTCTCTTGCTCATCTTGAAGCCCCGCTCCCTCTCACCTTCCTAAATTGTGCCCTTTCTCTTAGTCTTCCAGCCGGCACTGGTCTGATGAACTGTCCACATTCCCTGGTGGCTCTCATCAATTACATTTTTCTTTGTTTAGTGGGCAGGGTGTGACCAAGGCATGAATGCAGAGGTGAGAGGACGGCTTTTGAGAGTCAGTTCTCTCCTTCCATCATGTGGGTCATCAGGCTTGGGCGCAGGTGTTTTTACTCGTATTTATTTCCTTTTATAGATGAGAAATCTGATACCCAAGAAGAAGTAATTAAACCAATGTAAACTGTTCTGAGGATTTTAGCACAGTTAAAATAACAATTTCATTGCAATAAAGAGCTCAATGCTGTCATTCCTTCAAACCTTCCCTAAGTTTCTCTTCACTGTCAGAACATGACCTGGGGCACTTAGTTTGGCTTCATAGTCTTTTGCTTTCTTGATGTCTGGTTACATCTCTACCTTATTTCTTCTGACCAAAGCCACACTCATCCTGCTATGTGTTGATCTTCAAACACGTCAAACATTTTTCTTTGCCATGTCCTGTGTTCTTCCCAGTTTCTCCAGAGATCACATTCTTTCTCCAGATAGCTTTGTGGCATGATCCAACACTGCCTTCCATTACTCAGATGTCATCTCCAGGATGACACTAGCATGCTCAAAATCCGGTCACTCCAATCCAGTCCCAGGATTTTCTCATCCTCACGTGTTGCATAGAGTTATTTTCTCCCCAATAGTCCTTTAGGTTACATATTTAACTAACGTGTGTTACTATCTTAAGGTTCTGGAAGATCTGCCCCAACAGGGCTAAAATTTTCTTATTAACCACCATATTGCCATCACCAAGAGAAATGGCGGGCCCATAGCAAGTATGCAACATTTGTTTAGTGAGTTCTCTGTATACAAGGACTCTGTATACAAGGACTCTGCCTACAACTTGGACGGCGGAGAAGCAGATCACATGACTGGATCGAATGAGGTGCATTAGAGCAGACAGAAAGGCAGGTGGATGCGGCAGTCCTAGACACTGCCATGGCAATATACTGTGAGCTGTCTTTTATTGAATTCTTTCACTTTTACATGGAAACATCCAACAAGGATTTACTCCCGTGATTTAAAAATTAGCTTGATTTCATGTAATCAAAACACTTGGGTGTTGTACATCTTAACATGACACTTCAAGCTCGCTGGTAGAAAGCAATTATGGCATTCAGGATGACTTCACAGACCATAGCATCATATCCAGATGTCTCTTTCCAGGGGAAGCTGCAGGGAATCTTTTTTTCCAACCTCTTGCCAGCTGTAGGCCTTCTCTTGAACTGTAAGGGGGCATGCTGGGGGCTTCTATCAACTCCTCAGAGATGAGAGCTTCCACTCGAGAAGTCAGACTGCCCAGGACCGGTTTAGAACAACTATACTAAGTACAAAGCCTTCTGGCCTAAGGCTCTGTGTTCTCCCTAGGGAATTTTACCAGTAGGAAAGTCTGTATCAAATGTAACCTGCCTAGAATGGCAAATATTTCTAAAGAATCCAAAAGCATGCTAATAGAGGTCCTAAGTTCCTTATCACTTAGGATGGCCCAAAGCCCTGTGTGTGAAGTTCACACCAAAATGATCCTACATCTGCATGGGGTTTGTTGTCATCTTTGTTGTTTGTTTTACAAGGTAGGAAACATTATTTCTCCAGTTTTATAGGTGAGGACAGAAAAAAAATTCCCCATGATCATATATCCAGTGAGTGGCAGCTGGGGTGTTCATGGAAGATTTCATCAGAATGTACTACCCTAGCTTAGAGCAAGGTTCCTGAAAGGCTGGTTTGCTTATGTTTCATAATGGGGAGTTTAGAGTTTTTTCTATAGATAAAGAGTGTTATTGAAGGCTTTGAGTTTCCTTCAGAGAATCAGATGAAGTTCCCTGATGACAAATGCTATGTCACATACTTACTTGTACTGCAAGCGCCCAGCAAAACACCTGGCACAGAGTAAGATGCTGTTGTCTGAGGAATAGAATCCATCGCTATATGTATTTGGACAAACCTTGTCAACCAAAGTTCCTAGATACACACGATACATAATGTCCTGACATAATGTCCTTAAGGCCATAACACAGATAAAAATGTCCTTCCCACATACCCTGGAGGGACAAGTTCCGCTATAACAATTGTAATTCTTAGGAAAATGACTTGGGTATACTTAAAATCAGGATAATTGTTCATTTTGAGCACTAAAGCATGAGTTCTGATAACCCCACTCAGCTTTTATCCTCATGCCTCTTTTCTCTTATTATTTAAGGCTTTTAGTGACATGATCAGCCAGCTTGTGTTTTTAGCAAGCTCTCTTGTGGTGCGTGTGGAGGACTGATTACAGGCGGGGGGAATGGGAGGCTGGGGGCCAGTGGAGTGGATGCTTAAAGCTGTAGAGGGAGGGGTGCTCAACAGGGGATGAACATGAGCATGGACAGGAGGGAAGCGATTAGAAAGGATGATAGTGGCGCTTGAATTTAGTCCCAGCTATCAAGAAATATTGGGGAAAGATGAGATGCATTTAAAACGCGCTAGCTAGAACTGCCAGCAATGCCTTTGAGGCTTTAAATGTGGAGTGGGAAATTAGGAGCCAATAATCCCTTTTTAGCAGAGGGCAGAGGATGAGGGTACAAGCGATGGTTTTGTTTTGGAGTACCTTCAATTCATTTGGGCCACTGTCTACCCAAAGCGGAGTGTTTAGCCGGTATTTGCATATGAGAATTCTTTAACAAATGCCCTCTCCTTTCCTTGTTCTAAGGATGCTTAAGCATTTGAAAGACTCAAATTCTACACATGTCAGTGTGTTCCACGCTTAAGTGTCCTGAAGGCACCTGAATCACAACAATGTCTGCTCCGGGAAGTAGAATTTCTGAGCTGAGTTGGGGGCAGATGTGAAGCCAGTGCTGCGGGAGAGAGTGGTGTGGAGAATGAGCCGCTTTGTCCATTCAGGAAACACTGCATCCTTGTACCCTCTCTCCACAGCCTGAGGCAGACTAGTGAGTAGTGATTTCCTAGAATGATAGGGTACTTCAATACTCAAGGACTTGGTAAGTAAGATTCTATATGAGCAATCAGTTGAAGAAGCAAATAAGATTCTGAGGAGAGCATTAATCATCTCTGCATCTAATAGGGCTTCCCCAAGGCTGCATATACATGAGTGTAGAATTTTAAATAGCTTTTCTTTTTGCACACTTGAAAAAAGACAAGAATATGTCTTGTTAAAAATAATGATTTCTCTGTAGTTATTTCTACATAAAAACTAACTTGGAAAGCAAAGGTCCTCGGACTCTAGCCGTACATGCCGAAAGCATGCACTTTACTTCAGCAACATCTGCTAGCACATCTGGTGAGCTCAACTTGGACCACAGGCCTTTGAAAGGCAACCCAAAAGATTCCTGTAGTTCAGGTGCTCTTTCCTAGAAAGACTACAGCACTTTGCTTGCCAAAGTCGACTTGGCCCAGCATTTTGAATATTCTAATTGAATAAATTATGAACCCTGCTTTCTTTATTTAGCATCCGTGGCTATTTCTTTGATATAAGGACTGAGGACATCCTGGCAGATGTTAAGAGTTACCTTTGTTTCATCTCTTGAAATGTAGCTTACTTCAAAAACTCAAGGGACAGTAATGAACTCGTGCCTCTCTGACGAGAAATCCACCAGGGAGGCTGTTTCCTCCTTTCTCCTCAATGACAGAAATGTGGAGAACTGTTAAAATGTTGGCAGCACTGAAATCCTGAAAATGACTTGAAAGGATCATTTGCATGGGACACCACCACCCAAACTCACTCCAGGTGTGGCCAACTCTTCCACTCCTGAACTGCATGGGGAGGGTCATAAGGCTCCGGGGCAATTCTTTTTTTTTTTTTGAGGGAGGAATTTGACTTTGTCTTTTCTTTTTTCATTTGTTCTATGTGTCTTTTACAACATGTATCTTTGTGTGTGTGTGTGTGTGTGTGTGTGTGTGTGTGTATCTATTTATTTATTGATTGATTGATTTAGTTGTGCTTGTATGGATTGACCTATTTTTTTCTGGAAAAGGGGATGCCACTATCTCCTTAGAACACATCTTTTAGCCTGGAGGGGGATGTTGCCACACTTTCTTATACTCCTAACTGTGAAGATCAAGCAAGATCAAGCATCCAAAGCAGACTCCCAGGACATAGCCTATGTAGAGCAAGGCAGCGAGGTGTTTACTCCCACAGGCTCCCAGCTGCACCCCTGTCCATCTGGCTAGTGAAGGAATGAAGCACCTCTGCAGGAGAATACATTTCAGAGATAATGGTCTATTCAGAGACACTGTTATAACCCCAGAGGGAAACCCACAGTGGGTGAATTCATCTGAAAGCTTGCCATTCAAATCATATCAGAAGAGCCCTTAAGAAACATTTCTTTAGGCCTTATTCCAACTCGCTTTCAAAAGCCTGGGGACATTGAAATGGTACTTGATAAATAGCCATTTTTTGTGGCCACTGTAACCTTTGGAATACTAAAACAATTACCTACTGGTTTTAAATTTATGCCAAATCTAGGTCCAAATGAATAATCCATCCTACTTGAGAACAAATGATGATGATGATGGTAATGATGATTATGCTAATAATCACCATCATAATAATAATAGCTGCCATTACTAAGCAATTACTATGTTCAAGGCACTATATTAAGCTCTTTGCATGCATTTTTCTTATTTATGCTTGTAACAATACTGAGAAGTAGGTATATAATTATCCTTGTTGTGGAGATGAGAAAGGGAGACTCAGAAAGGATTTAAATAATGTGTCCAAGGTCCTATAACTAGTTAGTGGCTCAGTTGGCATTCAAAACCAGGTCAATCTTGGCTGGGAGTGTACCTCAGTGGTAAAATAAGAGCCTAGAATTCATGAAGCCCTGGAGTCCATCCCTAGCCCCAAATAAAAGCCAAACAAAATCTGGCAAATAAAATTCCCAAGACCTGTGTTATAGTGAGCAAATTCTATTACCTGTATACTACATATGGTAATATAAATAGAAGAGAGTTACTTCTATGTGCCAAGAACCTGAGGAGTTTATATGGCTACTAACTATATGGATTTAAAAGGTGAAAAAAAAAGACAACTTGAAAGTTCTAGAAAATTGATGTAAGGAGTGCAATGGTTGTTTTTAAGAAAAGGAAGTTGTGCTGACCTGGCCATATCCTGTGATCAGATTAGTGACTACCCCAGCTGACATCACAGAGCCTTTATCCGATAGCTGATAGAAACAGATGCAGAGACCCACAGTAAAAACCATAAGACTGAACTCGGGGAATCCTGCAGAAGAGAGGGAGGTAGGATTGTAGAAGCCAGTGAGGTTAAGGCTATAGCAAGAAAGCTCACAGAATCAATTAACCTGGACTCATAGGGGCTTACAGAGTCTGAACCAGGGAGCCTGCATGGGATTGGCCAAGGCACTCGGCATATACACTACAGTCGTGTAGCTTGGTCCTCTTGTGGGACTCCTAACAGTGGAAACAGTGGCTGTCTCTGACTCTTCTACTGGCTTTTGGGACCCTACTCATCATACTGGCTCACTTTATGCGTTCTTAATACAAGACGAGATGGCTAGTCTTACTACAACTTGATATACCATGCTTTCTTGATAGCCATGATATGCCATGCTTTCTTGATAGCCATGGGAGGCCTGCCCCTTTCTGAAGAGAAGTTGAGGAGGAGGATTGGGGTTGCGGGGGTCATGAGGGGAGAAGAGGGAGGGAAAAGTGTGGGCAGGGTGTAAAATAAATTAAGTAAAAAAAAAGAAAAGACAGTTGGGATGATGGCTATGATCAGAGATATGTGTGTGTGTGTGTGTGTGTGTGTGTGTGTGTGTGTGTGTGTGTGTGTGTGTGTGTGATGGAGGAAGGCCATTGGCTAATAAAGGAACTGCCTCGGCCCATTTTATTGGTTAGAACATAGGTAGGTGGAGTAAACAGAACAGAATGCCGGGAGGAAGAGGAAGTGAGCTCAGACTCGACAGCTCTCCTCTCGGGAGCAGACCCTCAGGAGAGACGCCATGCCCCGCTCCCAGGCAGACACAGGCGATGAAGCTCCGACCTAGAATCTTCCCGGTAAGACCGGTGCTCACAGATTATTAGAGATGGGTTGATCGGTATATCAGAATTAGCCAGTAAGGGCTACAGATAAAGGGCCAAGCAGTGATTTAAAGAATACAGTGTCCGTGTAATTATTTTGGGGCATAAGCTAGCCGAGCAGGCGGCTGGGGTGTTGGGGACGCAGCCCCGCCGCCGCCCTTATTACTACGTGTGTGTGTGTGTGTGTGTGTGTGTGTGTGTGTGTGTGTGTGTAAATGTTATAGTAAAGTCTATCCATATGTAAAACTATCATGAATAGATAATTATAATGAAAAGTAGAGAAAAGAGTTGATGCCATGGAAGTTCACAGTGAAAGGTTGACGGTTGGAGTCTGGGAACAGTAAGGAAAGGTGGGAAGAGGAGAGGTGGGAAGTGGACACTAAGCTTTAGCTCAACGGGAGCAAGAAGCTCTGGGTGGCTCCAGATAATTACACGCTGTGGGAATCACAGGTTTCCGCCATGAAGAATGATAGATGTTTGAGGAGGTAAGTTTAGTTATTTAGACAGTGGCTTGGTACACATGTGTGAAAAAAACACAGGATCCCTCAAAATATTTACAGACTTCAGCTGTCAATTGAAAAGTAATTGTAGTTAATGAAAAGAATTTTTGCTTCTAACACGCTCCCAGGTGATTCTGTGGTTGCTGGGCTGGAAACAGTAGCTAGGGATCTTCTGATCTAGAGTTAAGGGAACCAACAGGGGAAAATATTATCTGTCAGAGGCAGCTAGCCAAAGACCTAGGTTCTAGTCCAGACTCCTTTGCTGACTAGTAATGAAAGTCCACTCACCTCTTTAGAAGTCTGGCTGCTTCTTATTCTGTAACATAAAAAACTAGTTTCAGTATCTTAGGAGGAAATAGACCAGATAAATGTAGCTCATTTAAAATTCCAACATCTTATCTTCAGGGCTTAGAGACTTAATTTTATTCATGGTGACAGCAAATGGTCTATGCATGTAGTTTGTATAGGTAGGTGAATCCAAAATACATTATCTTCATTCTTTCAATATATTTATTGAAGCATGATATTAATAGCATATTGATGAGTATTGCTACCTTCCAATATATTTGTCAAGTACCTGCTACATATTGGGTGCTGTACTAGGTACTGGAATCAAGTAGTAAAGAGAATTCTCGCAAAGGTTGTAGCCATACCATTGAAATCCAAACATTTTAAATTTACTGTTTTATTCCCAAACTTACTATTATTGCATGTGTATGTAGATGAGAGCGGGAGATGGAAGCCAGAGGACACTTTGTGGAGTGTTTCTTCTTTCCATTTTTATGTGAGTTCCAGGATTAAATTCAGATCCTAGATTTGTGTTGCAAGTGCCTTTATTTGCTGAGCCCTGGTGCTGAGCCATGGAACTGTAAACATTTTAGATAAAAATGAAATAAACAAGCATTACTAGGTGCTCCAATAGATTTCATAGTAAAATATATGAAACATTTTTCTGATTAAACTACTAGCTGCATAAATCTTGTATATATATATATATATATATATATATATATATATATATATAAAACAAATTTATACAAAGGAAGTGCACTGTAAAGTGAATGGCTACGTGAGAGTATGCCTGTCTATACTGGACAGGGAGGAGGCTACAGACGCTTCCTACCACCCTTTATTGTCACATAACAATTCTAGAGCCAGGTGTGGAGGCTTTCTCCTGTTGTCGCAGCAGCCTGAAGATTGAGGCAGGAGGATCACCAGAGGTTTAATGACAGCTTGGACTGCATATTAAATTCAAATCCAAACTGCGCTATGAGTGAGATCCTCTCTCAAAAAAAAAGAATCTAAGATTACTTATCTTTTTCCCCATATTATAGCCTTTTTATTAAAAAAATTTGAATACAATTGGGTTTTATAACATACATTTTCAAGCTCGGTTTCAAACACCGCTAACCATTTTAGCACCTTTGTTTACCTATCTGAAAACACAAAGTTTGCGTGTGGTGCTTCATGATGCCCTCCTGTTTCATCTGCACCAGGTTATTAAGCCATTTTACTCATAACACATAAGAGGACACTACGGTCTCTCCACTTCCTCTCTAAAATGTGAATATTTATTTTATTAAACTCGGGATATTATTTGGAGTGTTGAAATCTTATACTATGTGATATCATTATTTTTTAATCGAATATTATGCCACTAGCTTAGACAGCAAACTGGATATATGGAACACTTTCTTTTAGAAAATAATTTTGCAAAGAGATGCGCAAACACAGTGAGCTTAACTGGCCCTCTGGCAGAAACAGCCATGGACTGCTTTAGCTAATGCCTGGCCGGAAGGTTTCTTTGCACATGTGTGCCGACTACCCAACTGACTATAATAAGGCAAGAGCTACGGTGCTGATACCTCCTGCACTGGACTTTGCAGTTTCTGTGATTGGTATCGGTGGTTTTATTCCAACTGTGTTGGTGTTAAAAACTTCAAAGCAAATCCAAAGCCCAGTATTTAGGGGAATATATTTTAAAGGAATACTCACTACCAATTAGCCTAAACGGTAATGAAAATCATCATATATTTTCAATGATGAAAGATCCCAGTAGGGGGCCTCCTAATGGATGGCAGGTGCTGCAGTGAGAGGCGGCCAGTAGGAGGAGGGCACAGCCTGGCTCTTAGTCAGCTGCAGAGAACACAGCTCACCCTGAAAAACTGGACTTTGAACACAGACAGAGGCAGCCCCCGATCTCCTCTGTTTCATCCAAAACGCTGCTGTTTAGAATAAAGTCATCTGAACCCTTCTGGGAAGAGTGAACGGCTATCCTGAGTTCACTGTCCCTTTTGCTGTCTTGGCATGGCTACTGACGGCATTAACACACACCACTAATAGACAGGGGAGGAGGGTGGGGAAATCTTGCACATTCTTTTTTGAAAGGCTACTATGCTTACTGCCTTCCACTAGAACGTGACTACTATTTGGGCAGGGATAAAGGTTTCTTTACTGATGTGTTCCAAACATTTCAAGCGAGGTCTGTCACACAATGGTTAAGAAATATTGAATAAATGATCAAATGGATTTTAAAAAAATAACCCTTTGTCTGGCTCTCATCGTTTTCCCTACTTTTTTCTATTGCAATTATTCCAAAAAAGGCTCCATTCCTATCTGCCACAGCAACACAATCCTTTATTCAATATTTTTGTTGCTATTTTATTTTGCTGAATTTATTAGAGTTGTGGAGAAAAAGGAAAATTGCTATCAACGTAATAAAATATCTTTCTATTATTATTTTTAGAGACAGGGTAGCTCTAGATGTCCAGAAACTCGCTATGTAAATCACGTTAGCCTTGAACCCAGAGACCACCTGCCTCTGCCTCACCAAGTACTGGGATTAAAGGTGTGCACCACTATGCCTGGCTAGTATAACATTTCAAAACGTGTGTATGCCTACGAAGTAAGCTTGTTAATAAGAAAAAGAACCTAAATAGCACCTTGACACCCCTCTGCCGTCGTTCCACCACAGTGCTAACCACTGCCTGGCTGAATAGATTGGCTTAGCCTGAAGGTAAATGAAAAATGTGCTATATCCTCGTTGTTATGATTTCTATTGCTCAGTACTTTCTTTACATTGAGGGCATGGCTGGGCTTCATTCATCCACACTGGCAGACAGCAGTTGCATATATTTGGTTTTCTTTTTTTTTTCTTTTTCTTTTTGGTTTTGTTTGTTTAGGTTTTTGTTGCTGTAGTTTTGTTTTGTTGGTTTTGTTTTTGTTTTTGGTTTTTGGTTTTCCTAGACGGGGTTTCTTTGTGTTGCCTTGGCTGTCCGAAACTCGCTCTGTAGACCAGGTGGGCCTTGAACTCACAGAGATCCATCCACTGCCTCTGCCTCTGCCTCCAGAGTGTGGTATTAAAGGTATGTGCAACTTCCTCCCAACTTCCTTCCTTCTTTCCTTCCCTTTCTTTCTTTCTTTCTTTCTTTCTTTCTTTCTTTCTTTCTTTCTTTCTTTCTTTCTTTTATCAGGACAGGGTTTCTCTCTGTAGCCCTGACTCTCCTGGAACTCACTCTGTAGACCAAGATGACCTTGAACTCAGAGATCTGCCTGCCACTGCCTCAGGAATGCTGGGATAAAAGTTGTACACTACCACCACCTGGCTCTACCTGTATTTTATATTAAGTATTGATTTTTAAATACATACCTAGGTTGCCTCATTTTCATAATGGGCATGAACCTATTTGTAATTTTCGACTAGAGTCACTTCCATTTTATGCACAGTCTGGCCAGTTTCCCTAAATGGAGTTCATCCTGCAGGAGATGGAGACTCTACAATTAGACCAGACCAAAAATGCCTGGTTACTTCTTGCTACATGTTTGTAACTCCACCAAAAGCACTTGTGTTTTTTTTTTCAAGGAATCGAATACTTATGCAACCAGAATGTTATTGGTTATTTGAATATGTCAGTGTTTGGTGCCACACACATTTTATTAGCTAAAGCATTGGGTCATCTGGGTGGCAACACATGAGTGAATCTGAGTCTGTTAAAATCTGCCTCAAAGAAAGAATGATAAGGTGCTTCAGAGTGTAAAGGCAACTGCCCTCATGCCGAGCCTGACAATCTGAGTTTCATTTCTGGGACCCCTATGGTGAAAGGAAATAACTGATTCCCACAGATTGTCCTCTGACCTCTGAGTGTGACATGTTGTGTGTACACGGGTGTGTGCTCACACATACACACACATTAAATAAGTAAATGAATAACTAAAAGTGTACAGTTTGGCAGCATTCAGTAGATTCACAGAGTTGCCCAATCATCAACATCATGCATCCTCCCAAACTAAAACTAGATACCTCAAATACCATACCCACCCATTCCATCCCCCAGTCTCTGGCAACCACCATTCAATTCTTAGTCTGTGAATTTGATTACTCTCTAACCCTTATAAAAGTCACTCTGTGCTTAGCCTTCCTTTGTCCCTGGCTTATTAGTCCACTTAGCATAATGCCATCAAAACTCATCCATGCTATTCCATATGCCTAGATTTCGTTCCTCTTTATGGCAAGATAACATCACATTACATATTTATATATCATTGTTTTATCCATTTGCTTGGGTTCTATACCATCCTGATTGTAAATACTGCTGTTATCAACATGAGTGTATAGTATTTTTCATATTCAAAGAGCAACTCTGGTTATTGTGTTGAAATTAGACAAGATTGGAATAAATAAGAATGGAAACTAGAGGCCAAAGACTTTGTTAAAAATGATGATTATGTGGCGGACAGTGATGATTCACCAAAAAAGGCTAGCAGTCTGGGATAAAAGAGCAGACAGTTTCATGTACTTTATGTCTTCCCAGACCAGCATTTGGCACTGTGCGATTCATGTCTCTCAGCTTCTCATGGAATTTTAGTAGTGTTCTCAGTGTGTCACCCAGAATCCATATATTGAGAACCTGATCTCCACAGTGAGAGATGGGACCTAGTGGACACTGTTTAGGTCATAAGGTTCAAGTCCTTATCAATGAATTAAAGTTACTGCAGGAAGAATTTGTGGTAGTAGGTTTGCTTCTCTCTTTTTTCTCCTGTTATATTTCTCCCTGCTGAAATACTTTCCCCGGGGAGGCTCTCTCTACCCATCTCAGATAAAAATCTATTACAGATCAAGGAAACTATTCCATTCAGGTCCAGTTTGGTAAACTAATGGATTTTATTGGTGTTACTTTAAGAAACACAGATATCTCTGGCAGTTACAACACCATGAAACTCACTCAAGCATGGGTGACAAGTCACAGAAAGCTGCATCTCTACAGTTCCCTGAAGTTCAGCTACTCCACTCAAAAGTGATTGCTTGCTGCTTATATAACCTCAGGGAAGGGCCTCATGAATCTTGTGAGTTTCCTGTGTTTCCTGAGACTTTTAAGTTTCCTGTAAGTTTCATGACCCTCAGGAACCTCCCTCTGGTATGGGAAGTCCTTCTGCATATGTGTTGCTTTTATTGGTTAATAAATAAAGCTGCTTTCAGTCAATGGGCTTAACAGAGTAAAGTCAGGCATGAAATACAAACAGAGATGTATAGAGAGTAGGCGTGGTCAGGCAGAAGCCATGTAGCCACCCCACAGGAAACAGATGCCTCTGCCAGAGAACACCAGAACTTTGCCAGTAAGCCACAGCCACGTCAATACACAGATTAATGGAGATGGGTTAGTTTAGGATATAATAGCTAGCTAGAAATATGCTTAAGCTACTCGACAAACAGTATTGCAAGTAATATAGTTTCTATGTGATTATTTCATGTCTGGGCAGCTGGGAACAAATAAACAACCCCCCACAACATTCCTTCTCTGTCTAGGAGAGAATTTTTCAGTCAAGGTGAACCAGGAAAACATACAACACTCCACGCAAGAAAAGAAATGTGTCATCTTGGAATCAGACAATGTAAGCTATAAACTACCACACTTTCTTATTCTCCAGAACTGAGGATAAATCTCCATCCTTTGTAAATTACCCAGTCTCAAGTATTATGTTATAGTAGCACAAAAAGAAAACAGTCTGAAAATGCCTATTCTGCAAGAGCAACTTTAATGTCACCAAAGATACCTTGTGAACACTATCCTTAAGGCTATCAAAGTGAATTGTGATGGCTATTCTTTGTTGTCACCTCGACTACAACTGGAACCAACTAAAACCGAATGGCTGGGCACACCTGTGAGCGATTATTATCAATTTAAATCATTCAAAGTGGGAAGACCTACTTCTAATTTTGGTCTTTGAGGTGAAAAGATCCACCTTCAATCTGGACCACATCTTCTGCTGGAAGCCTACAAGGGACATGAAAGAAGGAAGTTCTTCCTTCTTGGCTGCTTTCTTTTCCTCTCCATAGCATGTCATTCTTTAACTAGCATTAAAGCCCAGTTCTTTAGGATTCCAGTGCATACTGAAGACCAATTGAGACATCCAGACTTGTGAACTGAACAAGTACTGGATTCTTGGACATTCCATTGGTAGACAGCTATTGTTGGAATAGTTGAACCACTGCCTGTAAGTCATTAGAACAAATTCCCTAGATAGGTAGGTAGGTAGGTAGGTAGGTAGGTAGGTAGATAGAAAGATGTAAATTCTGTTCTTCTAAAGAAGCATAACTAACACACAAATCTACACTAAATAAACTCAACATATCATGCTTCTGAAATTCTTTCCCTTGCCACAGGTTCCTTATAGTACTGTGCCCTTTCAATAATCACTTGATAAAGACTTGTAGGCTGTAGATGGCTGAGAAAGTTAATATATTATATAATAGAAAGAAGAACGTTTACAGAAGAGGACTTAATATGTGCATAGCTTTAGGTTTTGTTTCTCTTCTCCTTTCAAGGGTGCCCTGGTGTTCTTTCTAGTCTTTTGTAGGATGAGCAGCAGGCTGTGTCCCGCCACCTGGCTAGCTTAGCCCTGAAATAATTACACAGAAACTGTATTCATTTAAACACTGTCTGGCCCATTAGCTCTAGCCTCTGATTGGCTAACTCTCACATCATGATCTAACCCATTTCTAATAATCTGTGTAGCACCACGAGGAGCTTACCAGGAATGATTCTAACCTATGTCCATCTCGGGCCAGGGCTTCATGGTGTCTGCCACATTCCCTTGTTCCCAGCATTCTGTTTTGTCTACTCTGACCACTTAAGGGCTGCCCTATCAAAAGGCCATGGCAGTCTCTTTATTCAGCCAATGAAAGCAACACACAAAAAGAAGAACCTCCTATACCACGCCCTCGTGTTCTTTTTAGTCTTCACAATTTTCTGTGAAACCCAGTTTGCCATATGACTACACACAGTTGAGGTTATTATAGGAGACCATTAACTACTAGTAAGAAATACCTGGCAGGATGGTGGTGGCACATGCCTTTAATCCCAGCACTCAGGAGGCAGAGCAGGCAGATCTCATGAATTCTAGGACAGCCTGGTCTACAGGGCAAGTTCAGGACAGGCTCCAAAGTTACAGTGAAACTTTGTCTCGAAAGAAGAAGAGAAAAGAAAAGAAATATCTGATTGGGCTATGCTTGCTGATCTTAAAGCAGAGAGGCCACACCATGAGAAATCTTTTCCTCTCTGTCATAACCATACTGTAAAAAGATGTGCAATATTTTGAAAGCATCAACTGCTTGGCATGTGTTTTAAGGAAGTTCACAAGCACATTCACAATGACAAAAGTGGTGTGTTATTTTCTTTATAATCTTGCCAAAACAATGCATTATAAAGTAGACTATTTGGGTGGGGTCCCATTTAAACTATGAGTACATGTAGAAATTACAGCATCTAAGATCAAGAAGAGGCCTGGAGATGAGGAAAACAGGAAGACTAACAGATGTGGGTGTGAGACTAGAGCACATACTTATTATTATTAGAGTCACAACTGCAAATTTCATCGGGAGTACATATGCAGAGAATTTCCTACATGTCTGTCTCTGTGTGATGTAAGGAATATAGCACAAGAAATTTAGAAATAGGATATCTCTACTAATAAAGTGAATTATGAGAGCTAACTTTGATGTAGTGATATTTTATTTGTATTTTAATAAATAAAGCTTTCCTGAAGACCAGAGAATAAAACAACTGCATGGATCAGCCTTACAGATCAGGCAGTGGTGACATACACCTTTAATCCCAGTAGCCACACTAGTTTGCCATAGAAACCAGGCAGTAGTGGTGTATGCCTTTAATCCCAGCCCTAGAGAAGAATATAAAATGGGAGGAGACAGCTCTCACACACAGTCTCATTTTGAGAATTCCTGGAGACAGAATCGCCATTTCAGACTGAGGTAGAGGCAAGAGCCAGTGACTGTTTTGCTTTTCTGACCTTCAGGTTGAAGCCCAATATCTGCCTCTGGGTTTTTATTAACCGTGCTACACTCTGAGTCATCTATCAGCTCACATATAACTTATTCATCATTCATTTACTAGTAAATTGCAATTGCTAGCTATTATTCCACCTTTTACTGTGTTAATATTTGACATGTAGACCTACTGCACACCCAGTGATTAGGCAGTAGCATCCTTGCTACCCACCTCCACCATCCCCTGCTGCATCAGTGATCACTGGAGCCAGAATTCAAAAGATGGAAGAAAAAAATCTCAAGCATTGAAGATACAATAAAGGAAATAGTCCAAACAGTCAAAGAAAATGTTAAGTCGAACAAATTCTTAACACAAAACATCCAGGAAATCTGGAACACCATAAAAAGACCAAACCTAAGAATAATAGGAAAAGAAGAAGAAGAAGAATTCCAGCTCAAAGGCACAAAAAATATATTCAATAAAATCATAGAAAAAAATTTCCAACCTAAAGAAGGATATGTCTATGAAGTTACAAGAAGCTTACAGAACACTAAATAGACTGGACCAAAAAATTGCCCTTGCCATATAATAATCAAAACACTAGATATACAGAATAAAGAAAGAATATTAAAAGCTGCAAAGGAAAAATCCAAGTAACATAAAAAGGCAGAACTGATAAAATTACACCTGATTTCTCAATGGAAAATTTGAAAGCCAGAAGGTACTGGAGAGATGTGCTGCAGACTCTAAGAGACCACAGATGCCAGTCCAGACTACTATACCCAGCAAAGCGTTCAATCACCATAGATGGAGCAAACAAGATATTACATGGCAAAACCAGATTTAAACAACACCTATCTACAAATGCAGCCCTACAAAAAGTACTAGAAGAAAAACTCTAAATCACAGAACTTAGCTGCACCCATGAAAACACACGCCATAGATACTCAAACCAGCAATCTCCAATAAAAGGAAAGACACAAACACTACCAAAAACAAAACCAAAAATAACAAGAATTAACAATCACTGGTCATTAATATCCCTTAATATCAATAGACTCAATTCACCTCTAAAAAGACATAGGCAAGTAGAACAGGTATGAAAATAGGACCTATCCTTCTCCTGCATACAAGAAACACACTTAAACCTCAAAAACAGACTTTATCTTAGAGTAAATGATGGGAAAAGATTTTCCAATCAAATGGACCTAAGAAACAAGCAGATGGAGCTATCCTAATATCTAACAAAATAGACTTCAAACTAAAATTAATCAAAAGAGATGGAGAAGGACATTACATATTCATCACAGGAAAAATAGATGAAGATGAAGTCTCAATTCTGAACCTCTATGCCCCAGATACAAGGGCATACATTTGTAAAAGAAACATTACTAAAATTTAAATCACACATCAAATGCCACACACTAATAGTGGGAGACTTCAACACGCCATTCTCACCAATGGACAGGTCTGTGAAACAGAAAATTAACAGAGAAATAAGGGAATTAACAGATGTTATGATTCAAATGCACTTAACAGACATCTATAGAACATTCCATTCAAAAAATTACCTTCTCAGCACTTCATGGAACCTTTTCTAAAACTGACCACATACTCTGTAACAAACCAAACCTCAACAGATACAAAAAAGTTGGAATAAACCGATGTGTCTTATCAAATCACTTAAATTTAGAATTAAACTAAAACACTAATTGTAGAAAGCCTAAGTGGAAATTGAACAAAGCTCTGACTGAATCATCACTGGGTGAAGGAAGAAATACAAAAAGAAATTAAGACTTCCCAGAGTTCACAAAAATGAAAACACAACATAACTAACCCTGTGGAACACTATGAAAGCAGTGCTGAGGAAAGTTCATAGCACTAAATGCCTACACAAAGAACATGGAGAAATCTTACAAGTAACTTAACAACACAGCTGAATGCTCTATAACAAATAGAAACAAACTCACCCAGGACGACTAGACACCAGGAAATGATCAAATTGAGGGCTAAAATCAATAAAATAGAAACAAAGAGAACAAAACAAAGAATCAATGAAGCAAAGACTAGGTTCCTTGATAAAATCAACAATAGAGACAAACAATTGACCAAACTAATCAAAAGACAGAGAGAGAATATCCAAATTAATAGAATCAGAAATGTAAAGGGGGATATAATAACAGACACTGAGGAAATCCAGAGAATTGTCAGGTCATACTTCAAAAAACGTGTAGAAAAAGTAAAACAAATGAATTATTTTCTGGATAGGTACCACATACCAAAATTAAATCAAGAACAGATAAACAATTTAAATAGACCTATAACCTGCAAGGAAACAGATGCAGTCATCAAAATCCTCCCAATGAAATAATAAAAAAGCCCCAGGGCCAGATGGTTTCAGCTCAGAATTCTACCAGAATTTCAATTTCAAAGAAGAGCTAATACCTATACTCCTCAAATTGTTCTGTGCAATAGAAACAAAAGAACACTGCCAAATTCTTTTTACAAAGCTACAGCTACCAAGATACCCAAACCACACAAAGACACAACTAAGAGACCAATCTCCCTCACGATCATTGATGCAAAATGCTAGTAAGATACTGACAAACCGAATCCAAGAACCAAGAACGCATGAAAAAAAAATCATTTGCCATGATGTAAGCTTCATCCCAGACATGCAGGGATGGTTCAACATATGAAAACGAGTTAATGTGTCCACCATATAAACAAACTGAAAAATAAAAACCGCATGATCATCTCATTAGATGCTGAAAAACCTTCAACAAAATCCAACATCCCTTTATGATAAAGGTCTTGGAGAGAGCAGGAATACAAGAATTATTCCTAAACATGATAAAGACAATATATACACCAAGCCAACAATCAACATCAAACTAAATGGAGAGAAACTGAAAGCAATCCCACAAAAATCAGAAACAAGACAAGGCTGTTTACTCTCTCCTTATTACTCAATATAGTACTCAAAGTTCTAGCTAGAGCAATAAGACAACAAAAGGAGATCAAGGGGATACAAATTGAAAGGGAAATCACTCTTTCACTATTTGCAGATGATAGCTAGTATTCATAAGTGAGCCCAAAAATTCTACCAGTGAACTCCTACAGCTGATAAACATCTTCAGTAATGTGGTGGGATACAAGACTTACTCAAAAAAATCAGTAGCCCCTTTATATGCAAATGATAAACCGGCTAAGAAAGAAATCAGAGTGATGTCATCCTTTACAGTAGCCACAAATAACATAAAATATCTTGGGGTGACTCTAAACAAACAAGTGAAAGATGTGTATGACAAGAACTTTAAGACTCTGAAGAAAAAAACTCAAGATATATCAGAAAATGGAATCGTCCATGTTCTTGGATAGGTAGGACCAACATAGTAAAAATGGCAATCTTACAAAAAGTAATCTACAGATGCAATGAAATCCCCATCAGAATTCCAACACAATTCTTCACAGGCCTCGAAAGAACAATACTCAACTTCATATGGAAAAACAAAAAATCCAGGATAGATCAAAAGAATCCCATACAATAAAGAAACTTCCAGGACTGGAGAGATGCCTTAGCAGTTCAGAGAACTGAGAGCTCTTCCAGAGGTCCCGAGTTCAATTCCCAGCAACCACATGGTGGCTAACAACCATCTGTGATAAGATCTGGTGCCCTCTTCTGGCCTGTAGTCATACAGGCAGGCAGAACATTGTATACATAATAAATAAATACATCTTTTTTGAAAGAAAGAAAGAAAGAAAGAAAGAAAGAAAGAAAGAAAGAAAAGAAAAGAAACTTCCAGAGTCATCACCATCCCTGACCTCAAGCTCTACTATACAGTTATAGTAATAAAAAACAGCTTGGTATTGGCAGAAAAGCAGACACATGAATCAATGGAATTGAATCAAAGTTCCTGATATTAATTCACACACTGATGAACATCTGATTTTTGACAAAGAAGCCAAAATATTACAATATAAAAAGGAAAATATCTTTAACAAATGATGCTTGCATAACTCGTTGTCAACATGTAGAAGAACGCAAATAGATTTCTGTAAATTACCAAGTACAAAACTCAAGTCCAAATGGATCCAAGACCTCAACATAAACCCAGGTACACGGAACATGATAGAAGAGAAAGTGGGAAGAAGCCTTGAACACATTGACAAAAAAGACTACTTCCTAAATATAATAACAGTAGCACAGATACTGTGAGCAACAATTCATAAATGGGACCTCCTGAAACTGGGACTCTTCTGTAAGGCCAAGGATATGGTCAATAAGACAAAATGGCAGCCTAGAGAAAGGGAAAAGATCTTCACCAACCCCACATCTGATAGAGGACTGATCTCTAAAACATATGAAAAAAACTCAGGAAACTAGACACTAAAATACTAACTAATCCAGTTAAGAAATGGGGTACAGATTTAAACAGAGAATTCCCAACAAAAGAATCTTGAATTGCAGTAGGATCAAAAACCCATTGCCATTGTTCTTGAGTTCTCAGTAGTCCTCATTGTCTGCTATGTTCAGCGAGTCCAGTTTTATCCCAGGCCTTTTCAGACCCAGGCCAGCGGCTTTGTGGATGCCTAGGCAGTTTGGATGCTCACCTTACTAGACCTGGATGGAGGTGGGTGGTCCTTGGACTTCCCACAGGGCAGGGAACCCTGATTGTTCTTTGGGCTGACGACGGAGGGGGACTTGATTGGGGGAGGGGGAGGGAAATGGGAGGCGATGGCGGGGGAGAGACAGAAATCTTTAATAAATAAATAAATAAATTTTTTAAAAAAAAGATGAAAAAAAAGAATCTTGAATTGCCAAGATACACTTAAATGATTATTTAACATCCTCAGCTGTCAGGGAACTGCAAATCAAAACAACTCTGAGATACCAATTACACCAGTCAGAATACCTAAGATCAAAACACTGATGACAACTTATGCTGGAGAGGATGTGGAGTAAAGGGAATACTCCTTCACCAGTGGTGGGAGTGCAAACTTGTACAGCCTTTTTGGAAATCAGTATGGCTGTTACTCAGAAAACTGGGAATCAATCTACCTCAAGACCCAGAAATACCAGTCCTGAGCATATACCGAAAGGATGCACACTCATACCACAAAAAACATTTGCTCAACTATGCACATAGCAGCATTTTTTGTAATAGCCAGAATATGGAAACAACCTAGATGCCCCTCAACTGAAGAATGGATAAAGAAAATCTGGTATATTTGTACAATAAAAATTACTCCGCAGTAAAAAATAAATAAATAAATAAAGTCTTGAAATTTGCAGGCAAATGGATGGAACTAGAAAAAAAAAACATCCTGTGTGAAGTAACCCAGACTCAGAAAGACAAACATATGTACTCACTCATAAGTGTATATTAGATGTAAAGCAAAGGATAACCAGGCTACAATCCACAACCCCAGAGAAGTTAGGCAAAAAGTAGGACCCTAAGAGGGACATCCATGGAGGGCCCTAAAAGGGGAAATATTAATATCTCTTGGGTAAGCTGGGAGGGGATAAAAGAGAAGGGAAGGGATGGGGGTAAAAACATGAGGGATCTAGTAGGCCAAGTTGGGAGAGGGACAGGGGAGAGCAAGGAAAAAGATATCTTTACAGAGGGAGCCATTATGGGGTTAGGGAGAAACCTGGTGCTAAGGAAATTCCCAGGAATGCACAAGGATGATTCCAGCTAAGAGTCCTAGCAATAGTGGAGAGGGTATCTGAACTGCCTTTCCCCTGTAATCAGATTGGTGACTCCCCTACTTCTCAACATAAAACCTATATCCAGTAACTGATGGAAGCAGACGTGACCCACAGCCAAGCACTGGGTGAGCTCCTAGAGTTCAGTTGAAGAGAGGGAGGAGGGATCACATGAGCAAGGGGTGTTCAGATCATGGTGGGGAAAACCACAGAGATAGCTGACCCAAACTAGTAGGAGTTCACAAACTCTGGACTGACAAGTAGGGAACCTGCATGAGTCCATCCTAGGTCTCATGAATGTGGGTAACAGTTGTGTGGCTTGATCTGTTGTGGGGTCCCTGGATGTGGGACCAGGACTTATCCTGGGTACATGAACTAGCTTTTTGAAGCCCATTTCCTCTGGTTGGATACCTTATTCAGCCTAGATACAGGGGCAAGGGGCTTGGTGCTACTTCAACGTGGTATGCCAGACTTTAATGACTGCCCAAGGGAGGTCTTACCCCATCTGAGGAATAGATGAGGGGTGGGAAGTGGGAAGGTAGGGGAGTGGGAAAAGGGAAGGAAGGGGAACTATGGTTGGTATGTAAAATGAAAAACATTTTAAATAAAAAAGAGAAAAAAATAATTGACATGCAGAAAATATAATTGTCAAACACCCCTGTGGGACAGATATTGCTAGTGCCACCACTTTAGAGATGTGGAAACTGAAGTTTGGGGCCTGATAGAATTAATATTTAAGCCCATTTTATCTGAGAGCACAACTAGCGCCCTTAAGCAGCATACAACACTGCGTGGGAAAGTGACAGCAGACCTTCAGGGTCTAAACAAAGGGCCCAGAAAACTAGAACCTAATGTGACCAACAGAAGTAATATGGGCGATTCAAAGGGCTCCAAGGGACTTTGTTCCTCAAGAACACAAATTCTTATAATAAAAAAAAAAACCCACTGAGGGCTCAGCACAAGAATGTTACTAGTGAAGTCCTCGATATCCTAAGACAGCGAGAAGCTAAAGCAACAATATCAAAGGACTGCCTAGTGGAACAATTGCTAGAATGAGGCCAGTGATGCTGTGCTCCCTAAAAGAACCATGAAAAAAAAAAGCTGGTAACTTCTCTGATCCACCAGAGAGCAGTTAGAAGGCCATAGCCTGAAAGAATGTGAAGAGACTTCAAATTGGTTGTCAATTCAGGGAATGCTACCAAGAGAAATAGGCTTGCTGTCTAACTCTCCTGCCATTACAATGTAGCCCGAGTTCTTAAAAGAATACCTGGCACATAGTAGGTGCTCTATAAATGCTTGTTGGATCCAGGTGGTCAAGAATGAATAAATTTCCAAGGCCAGTATGCTATGCTGAGCTACATGCTAGACGTCTTCCGTCTTCAAATCTACAGAATCTGTCCTCTTGATCCCCTCTGTGGCAGTGTTGTTCACCAGCTATTTCCAGTCCCCTTCTTTCTAGTGAGGAGCCAGGCAAAGGATCCAGACCCAAGGGGTGGCAGAGGTGAACCAGTGCTTAGGAGTGCTAGCGACTCTTCCAGAGGACCGAGGTTCAAATTCCAGCACCCACATGGTGACATAACCATCTGTAACAGCAGTCCCAGGGAATCTAACACTGGCCTCTGTGGTGAGCAAACCTGCTTGGGTGACACAGGCATGCATGCAGCGAAAACAGTAATATACATAAAATGATAAAACTAAAAAAAGAAGATTCATGCGCAAGGCAGAATTTGGGCTTCCCCAGTTATTTGGAAGTTCCACATGGCACTGTGACTTAACTTAGTTGGAAATGTATGATCAAAAGCTGTAAGAATTGTTACATGTCAGCACAACCACAGGACTTCTCTAAATGTGGCATTCTGAGTGAGGACTAGGTGGAGAAGAGTCAGCCAAATGGCAGAAGACATATAGCATAAGGCCTAAACAAGAAATAGAAATGTTTTAAAATATTTCATTTTAAATGATTTTATTTTGTATTTGTGCATATGGCTGATTTGCCTGCATGTGTGCCTATGTATGAATTGTATGCCAGGTGCAAATGGAGGCCAGGAGAGGGTGCTGGATCCCCTGTGAGTTCCAGGTGATTTTGAGCAGCCATAGGGTACCCAGGATTAAACCTGGGTTCTCTGGAGATGTAGCCAGTCATCTGAACTGCAGAAACTTGGCCCCACAATGTGTTAACACAGCCTGCTTTAACTGATAATCGCCTACTTTCCAGGACAGGTGATCTTTAGAACAGGTTTGTCAAGTCACGGGAAGACACTAATGAATGCCTGCAATCCATAAATCCATTCTGATTTTAACAGTCACCTCTAAATTTACACCACTGTTTCCGGTTCATCTATCAGTCATCTCCTCCCTCTGTGTAATCAATTTTCCTCTGATTTCATCCAAATAATATTATAGCAACTGTGGTAGTTGAAGTGTAATTGGCCCCTATCATCCCTAAGGGAGTGTCACTATTAGGAGGTGCAGCTTTGTTGAAGTAGGTATGGCCTTGTTGGAAGAAGTGTGACACTTTGGGGGTAGCCTCTGAGGTCTCTTTTGCTCAAGATTAGTTCAGTGTGACAGTCTACTTCACATTGCCTTCTGATCTAGTTGTATCCAGCACCATGTTTGCCTGCATGCCACCATGCTCCCCTTCATGATAATGGACTGAACCCCTGAACTGTAAGCAAGCCGCCCCAAATTGAACATTTTCCTTTATAAGAGTTGCTGTGGTCGCCATGTCTCTTCACAGCGATAGAAACCCAAACCAAGACAGCAAGGAGAAACAGAGTTAAGAACAATCTGTAGAGCTGGGTATGGTGGCGCACAGCTTTAATCCCCACACATAGGAGGCAGAGGCAGGTGGATCTCTGAGTTCCAAAACAGAGTGAAGCCAGGACAGTCACAGCTACGCAGAGAAATCATGCAATAAAACAAAATTAAATTAAATTAAAAAGAACTATTCTTAGAGTTTATCGAGACTTTACTGAAGATTTGATGATGAAAATAGAAATGTTTGTTTCTTTGTTTCTTTGTTGAGACTGGGTCTTATGCATGCCAAGCTGACCACAAATTCAGTATGTGGCTAAGGATGACTTATACTTCTAACCCTCCTGAGTCTACCTCCTATGCTCTGTGATTACAGGCATATACCTACCCACACCTACTTTATAGGAAGCTAAGGAGGGAACCCGGGGCTTTATGAATACTCCGTGTGCATTCAAACAATGGAGCACTAAATAATTTTAGCATGTGTCTCCTTAATTTAACCTCTATCAATGGATGGAGCTCAGAGTAAATCTCTGGAAAGAATCTAGACTCTTCAGCATCCCTGTGAAACACTTAAGAAATGAACCTTTTTGGATGCTCACCTTAGGAGACCTGGATAGAGGTGGGCGGTCCTTGGGCTTCCCACAGGTCAGGGAACCCTGATTGCTCTTCGAGCAGATGAGGGAGGGTGACTTGATCGGGAAAGGGGGAGGGAAATGGGAGGCGGTTGCGGGGAGGAGGCAGAAATCCTTAATAAATAAATAAATTTTAAAAAAAAGAACCATTAGGGTTCGAGCCAGATGGAGTCCCACTGAGAAGAGGTGGACAGCAGCTCCCACCCTTAACAAAGACGCTATCTGCAATTAATACCTTCTGGGTAAAGAGAATTTTCGGCAGCACAGTGTCCCTGAGCATATAAGCCACAGAAAATGTCACTGAATAGGGTATATCAACCACACTCCAGAGCAGGACTCATGCCCACATGAAACAAACTCAATGGTATTTTTGTGGACTTTTAAATTTCATTTTACTTAATTTTGGCCTTTTTTTGTCTTATTGGTCTCTCGCTTGATTGTTTTGATTTACATTTTTGTGTTTCTTGGTTGTTTTTTTTTGAAAGAAAGAGAGAGAAAGAATATAAAGTTGGGTGGGTAGGGAGGTGGGAGGGATCTGGGAAGAGTTTGGGGAAGGGAAAAATTATCAAAATATACTGTATGAACTTTTTTTTCCAATAAAAATAATAAAATAAAATAAAAAAAAGAAATGAACCTTTTAATAAGTGACATCTGCCAATGCCTAGCTCAATAATGTCTACAAAACATAGAGTTCATTATGAGGAAAGAGGTCATGTATGATCACATTGTGCTCTCAAATCATACTATAAGTCTAATGGAATGAGAAGAGGCTGCAACCAGATGGTTGACAAACAGGAATAACAGAAATCATCCAAGCCACCTTGGGGTTTTTGAGAGCCCAGGGAAGAGAAGCTAGGCAGAGAACTGTGCTGGCTTGAATAAGAACGGCCCCAAAGGCTCCTTACACTTTAATACTTGGCCCCCAGTTGGTAAAAATGTTTGGGAAGAGATTAGGAAGTGTGGCCTTGTTGGAGGAAGTGCATCACTGGGGACACACTTTGAGATTTCAAAAGCCCACATTCCCAGTTAGTCCACTCTGCCTCCTGGTTGCCTCTCGGGATGTGTGCTCTCAGCTACTGCTCCAGCCAGTACCTGTCTTCCTCTTGGCATGCTCCCCAAAACTCTCTCTGAAACTGTAAGCCCTAAGGACACTTTTGCTTTGATAAGTTGCTTTGATTGTGGTATCTTATAACAGCAATAGAAAAGTCCCTAAGGCAAGCATTAATCAGACAAGAGCTTTCATCATTTGGGAGGAGAGCAAGGACCCCCTCCGAAAGACTGACCATTTCTGGAACGCCTACGCGGTGCCAAGTCAAGTCACAACTATATTTGAGACAATATTTTGTTGACCCTTCCCAAACAATCTCACACGGGAGATCTTAAGATCCTTTTGAGATGAAAATGTTGACTGTAAGGTTCCAACTGTTGTGAGATGTTCCTGGGTTCACTTGGCTTATTACTTTGCTGGACTGAGATTCATGCCCAAACCTACCTGTCTTCAGAATCCATGATCTTTGCTCCCCTCCGCCAGACAGACCACAGAGCTTTGCTAAACCACTGCCAGTGTTTCCTGGTCTCTGACACACACACACACACACACACACACACACACACACACACACACACACACACACACAAGCAGTGAAGGGGGGCTGTGTTAACATTTGTCCCAAATAGCCCGCTCAAGGGTTGCCCAAGGTGCGGTATGGCAGACCACAGGAGTGTGGGAGGAGAGCTGATGAGAAAGAGCTTCACAGCACACCCCTGAACTTAGTCCTCTCGAGAAGCAGAGAGGGGCAGAGATGGCACTGGGTCACTGCTGGGGTGAATAAATACATCCGCAACAAAGGAAACAGAGCCATATGGGGATTTTCATAAGACATTTCAAATGAAAAACAAACCCCTCTTCAAAAAAAAAATGTCTGTATTACATTTGCTGATGGTTCCGTTTCAGAAGTTCAGAGACCTGACCTCCAAAGGAAAAGACAACAGACCCAAACAAAACCCAAAGGCATTGCTAATCGGCCATCTGCACTGATGAGGTAGGAAAATAAACGAAAGCAAAGCAAAACAAAACACAACAAAAACGCCTTAAACAAAAAACGTCTTCTTTTGAGACAAGAGGAAAACTCTGGCTTCCCAAAGCCATATCCATGTTTTCCGTATTTATGCTATGATGTGACTGGAGCCTCGAGCTCTGATAAGGGGGTGGGGGAGTCCCTTTTCAGGCTATGTGATTTAATCTGTCTCCATCACTTCCCAGAGTCTGACAGGAATCAGCTTAAAATGCCAGAACTTGACTTCAGCCAAGCGACGCCCACCTCCCAAGCCACAACACCACTGTGTAGCCCTCTCCCAGGCGCGGAAACAGTCAATAAGGAAATACCATAGTTAGGTTCTTTGCAACTTGCTGGAAGTGTGTCTGGCGCTTCATTTCCTGATCGCTCAGGTGGAAATTGTAAAAATAATTAAGAGCTATGACTAATCACCAAATCAAAGCAGGTTGCCCGACTCATTTGCAATTGCGCAAGGAGTTCTGTGTGCCAACAAACAAAGACTTGGGGAGTTTATTATTTAAACCAATTAAAAGCTCCAGGCAAAGTGAGGAGTCAATTTGTGGCCACGTGGTGGGAGAACAGAAGTTGGAAGAGCCTGAGGAATTTTGGGAGCAGGGCCATATGGCCAAGATCGAAATGAAGCACCCAGAATCACCAGGAATGTCTGCACAGAAAGCAATTTCAGAATAAAAAGCATCACCTAGCCAGAACTGTCTTGTGCCCTGCACGAACCCACCCTATTCTGCTGGCGCTCCAGCCGGTCTACAAGGCCAGTAGTCTTGCCCAACAGGAAAAGAAAAATCAAACTGACTCAAATCCGATCCCCATTCAGCAAGAGACATGGCTAAATTTCCTGTCCAGCATTTGGGCTTTTATGTATTTTAGGGCTACCTAGAGAGTTCTTAAAGGCGCAGATGAAAATCGGCTGCCCTGCCCTTCTTCCCAAATGAGGTCCACAGTCCATCTGGAGAGGGCACTCACACACTTGAAGGAAACTGTGGGCCATAAAATGGAAAGTAAAGAATTAAAAACCAGAGTCATTTGGTAGCAGTTATAAAAATAAATAAATAAATACGGTAGCCCGAAGGAGGCAGTTACTTCAGCTTTAGTTTCACAGGATGGATGTTAGTGGTTAAAGTTACTTAAAGTTCCTTTTCACACATCAGTGGGGTAGCTTCCTTGTCCCCTTTCCTTGCCTTTTTTTTCTTTTTTGGTGAGGGTCTACTGTATTCCAGGCAGACCTCAGACTTTCTACAGAAGTAAGGATGGCGTCGAACTTTTAATCCTCTGCCTGTACCTCCTAAGTGCTCCAATTACAGGCGTGCATTTCCATGCCCAGTTAGTTTCTGAGGTGCTGGGGCTGGAACCCAAGGCTTCATGCATGCTAAAGCAAGCACTCTAGCAGCCAACCTATAAACCCAGGTCCCCCATCAGCTACTTGTTCACCTCCTTTTTCTTCCAGACTACTGGTCCCCTTTTTTATAACTGCTGTCTTCCGTGAACCCACCTCTCCACCACACCTGCATTTTCTAGAAATCTCATTATCCTTCTGTTTTCAAGGGCTCTCAATTCTAGGTCCTAGTTCCATCTCCCTCCTAGTACCCACTAAACAATTATTCTCCAAAACTCCTTGGAGAAGAAGGGAGACGACATGTACCACTACCAGTCACCCAACTTTGAAGCTAAGTCACATGGTCATTTCCATGCTCTATCTACATCACTACTAATGCCCTAAGACTAAATCATGCTATCCATCCACAGAGTGGCTCACGATATGCCATCAAATAAATCAAGTGAATTGAATAACAAAAAAAAACCAGATATAACTGCATTTATAAAAAAAACCTCTAGCTCCGAGGCTAGAGTCACGCTCAGGTATTGATCGTTGCCTTAGTGTGCTAGAGTCCTCGAAGAATAACTGCTGACCTTATTCACTGGCTGTGGACTTTCTGGCATGGTCAGTTACCAGGTTAGTGACATGCATAAGAAGAGAACCTCAAAGATGTGCTTACGGGGAGGGAGGCTCTGAAGGTGCTTGCCTCCCCTTCCCAGTCATCCTGGTCACTTTGGGAAAGTTGGTACGAGGCATTACCACTTAAAGAGGAACCAGAGCTTCTACCCGACTGTCACCCTGGATAAACTGGAAGAGCAGATCCGGGTCAACGCTGCCAAGAACAAGACTGGAGTTGCTCCCAATATTGACGTCCTGCGATCAGGCTACTGCAAAGTTCTGGGGAAGGGAAAGCCAAATCTTTCAGCAGAAGCGGTGCCTATGTTCTGGTGGCTTGAAGCCACTCAGGGAGGCCAATTAAATGCTAACATTTCAAAAAAGAAAGAAAGAAATGTATAATAACAACCTATTACTGCCCCGCTATAAAAATGCAATAACAAAAAAAAAAAAACCTCTAGCTCTATCAATAATTTCCAAGTTACTAAGGCATACTTGATAGTTTATTATAGTTATCACTCTGTGGCTCCAACATTCTGCTGCTTGAACTCCACAGGGAAGAGGTAGGACTACTACTATTTTCCCTACACATTGTTCTCCTTAAACTGTCATTTGTCCTACAGTGGGCATCTTGTCTTAACCTCATTTCATTCCTACAAGTTGGTAGCATTAGCACAAACTAACATTTCAGATGGAGGAGACCACCCTTGAATGTTTAAGTTTTTTAAAAAAAGAAAGAAAGAAAGACTATAATGAGGGTCTGTGTGGTGGTTTGAACAGGAATGGCCCACAAAGAATCTTGGGTTTGAAACCTTGATACTTAGGGAGTGGTAATCTTAGGAGGTGTGCCCTTGTTGCAGGAAGTGTGTCACTGCCGTGGCAAGCTTTGAGGTCTCATGCTCAAGCTACGCCCAGTGTAGCACACAGTGTCCTGCCACCTGCAGATCAAGATGCAGACATCTCAGCTCCTTCTGCCTGCATGCCACCATGTCTGCCCGCATGTCACCATGCTTCTTGACATGACAAAAATAGACTAAACCTCTGAGCCTGTAAGCCAGCCCCAATCCAATGTTTTTCTTTATAAGAGTTGTCACGGTCAGGTCCAACCCAGAGACCTTTGTGGGACCAGGCACAAATCAGGGACCTCCGAAGGAGCAGGCCCAAGCTAGGGACTTCCACAGGAGCAGACCCAAGCCAGGGACAGCTGTAGTAACAGGCCTGAGCCAGTGACCTCAGCTGAAGCAGGCTTGAGGCAGCACCTCCACAGGAGCAGGATTGAGCCAGCAACATCCACAAAGGCAGGCTTGAGGCAGTAACCTCCACAGGACCAGGGCAGGACTGAGCCAGTGACTTCCACTGGAGCAGGTCTGAGCCAGCGACCACAGCTGGAGCAGGCCAAAGGCAGTGGCCTCCACAGGAGCAAGTACAAGGGACCAACCCCTGAGCAAGTAGGCCCCAGTCAGAGACCTCTGCTGGAGCAGGCCTGAGCCAGTGAACTCTGCCAGAGCAAGCACAAGGCATCAACCTCAGCAGGAGCAGCCCCAAGCAAGCAATCTGATGCATGGGATCAGGGCTGAACAACACCCGGGATTGCAGAGTGACCCACAAGAGTGCTGAGCGACCTCCAGAAACACCCAGTGACCTCTGGGGTGACAGGAACCATGGCCCTGACTACACCACAAAAAGTAACCATATGAGCCTTGGATTCACTGTCACCTGGAAGATTAACCACCAGAGAGACAGCCCCAAATATACCAATCAGAGGAAAAGCAAAATATAAGAGATGGAAGAGAGGATCTCAAGCACTGAAGATACAATAGAGGAAATAGACTCATTTGTCAAAGAAAATATTAAATCTAACAAAAGTTTAGCATAAAATCATAAAATATCCAGGAAATATGGGACACCATGAAAAGAACAAACCTAAGAATAATAGGGATAGGAGAAGGAGAAGTCAAACTTAAAAGCACAGAAAATATAGTCAACAAAATGATAGGAGAAAACATTTCCAACCTAAAGAAAGATATGCATATGAAGATACAAGAAACTTACAGAACACCAAATAGAATGGATCAAAAAAAAACTCCCCTCACCACATAAAAATCAAAACACTAAACAAACAAAATAAAGAAAGAATATTAAGAGCAGCAATGGAAAAAGACCAAGTAACATGTAAAGGCAGACCTATTAGAATTACACCTGACTTCTCATTAAAGACAATGAAAGCCAGAAGGTCCTGTCAAGTGTTATGCAGACATTAAGAGACCATGGATGCCAGCCCAGACTACTATACCCAGCAAAACTTTCAATGACCATTGAAGGAGAAAACAAGATATTCCATGACAGAACCAGATTTAACCAATACCTACCCACAAACCCAGCCCTACACAAAGTACTAGAAGGAAAACTGCAACCCAAGAAAATCAGCTACATCCACAAAAACACAGGCAGTAGTTGACCTCACAGCAGCAAATCACAAAGAAGGGAAAAATGCACACAATAACATTACCAATAACAAAAACTAAAATAACAGGAACTAGCAATCACTGGTCATTAATATCCCTTAATATAAATAGAACCAACTCACCTATAAAAAAACACAGGTGAACAGATTGGATATGAAAACAGAATTCATTCTTCTGCTGTATACAAGAAACACACCTCAACCTCAAAAACAACCTCAGAGTAAAGAGTTGGGAAAAAAAATTCTAATCAAATGGACCTAAAAAACAAGCTGGTGTAGCTATCCTACTATCTAACAAAATAGACTTTGAACTAAAATCAATCAAAAGAGACAAAGAAGGACATTTCATATTGGTCACAGGAAAAATCCATCAAGAGGAAATCTCAATACTGACCATCTATGGCCCAAATACAAGGACATCCTCATATGTTAAAAAAAACACTACTAAAGCTTAAGTCACACATTAAACCACACACACTAATAGTGGGAGACTTCAACACCCCACTCTCACCACTGGACAGGTCTGCTAGCAGGATACAAGATTAACTCTAAAAAGTCAGTAGCCCTCCTTTTCACAGATGATAAATGGACTGAGAAAGAAATTAGAGAAACATCACCCTTCACAATAGCCACAAATAGCATAAAATATCTCAGAGTAACTCTAACCAAACAAGTGGAAGACCTGTATGACAAGAACTTTAAATCTTTGAAGAAAGAAATTGAAGAAGACACCAGAAAGTGGAAAAATCTCCCATGCTCTTGGGTAGATAGAATTAACATAGTAAAAATGGCAGTCTTACCAAAAGCAATCTACAGATTCAATGCAATGCCCAGCAAAATTCTTCATAGGCCTCAAAAGAATGGTACTCAACTTCATATGGAAAAGCAAAAAAACTCAGGATAGCCAAAACAATCCTGTACAATAAAGGAATTTCTGGAGGCATCACAATCCCTGACTTCAAACTCTACTACAGAGGTACAGTACTAAAAACAGTCTGGTATTGGCATAAAAACAGACAGGAGAACCAATGGAACCAAATCGAAAACCTAGATATTAATCCACACACCTATGAACACCTGATTTTTGACAAAGAAGCAAAATATATAAAATGGAAAAAAGAAAGCATATTCAACAAATGGTGCTGGCATAACTGGATATTAACATGTAGAAGAATAAAAATAGATTCATATCTATTGCCATGTGAAAAACTCAAGTCCAAATGGATCAAAGACCACCTCCTGAATATATAACCCCAGTAGCACAGACACTGGGAGAAACAATTAATAAATGGGACCTCCTGAACCTGAAAAGGTTCTGTAAAGCAAAAGACACTGTCAACAAGACAAAACAGCAGCCCACAGAATGGGAAAAGATTTTCACCAACCCCACATCGGACAGAGGGCTGATCTCCAAAATATACAAAGAACTCAAGAATTGGTCATCAAAAGAACAAATAATCCAATAAAAAATGGAGTACAAACCTAACCAGAGAACCCTCAACAGAGGAATCTAAAATGCCTGAAAGAAACTTAAGGAAATGTTCAATATCCTTAGCTATCAGAGAAATTCAAATCAAAACAATTCTGAGATTCCATCTTACACCTGTAAGAATGGCCAAGATCACACCATAAAAAAATAATGACATCTTGAAATTTGAGGACAAATGGATGGAGCTAGAAAACATTATTTTGAGTGAGGTAACCCAGACCCAGAAAGGCAAATATCACATGTACTCACTCCTAAGTGGCTTTTAGACATAAAGCAAAAAAAAAAACAGCCTACAATTCACAATCCCGGAGAACCTAGACAACAAAGAGGACTGTAAGAGAGACATACATGGATCTAATGTACATGGGAAGTAGAAAAAGACAAGATCTCTTGAGTAAATTGGGAGAATGGGAACCAGGGGAGAGGGTAGGAGGAGAGAGGAGAGGAAAGGAGGGGAGCAGAAAAAAAAATATTTCGGTCAATAAAAACAATTTTTTAAAAAAAAAAGTAATGATAAAAAACATGAAAAAAGGAGTTGCCATGGTCACAGTGTCTCTTCCCAGCAATAGAAACCCCTACTATGACAATGTGCAAGATGGCTCAGCAGGCTAAGGTGCTTGCTGCCTGTTCTGACATTCTGAGTTCAATCTCTACACCCCGCATGGTAGAAGGAGAGAAGAGACTCCTGTAAGTTACATCCACATGCACGCACACAGTGGAATGACAAGTGTGTGTGGACACACAGGTACAAACACAATTAATTAACTAATTAATCAATTAAATGTAGTTAAGGAAAATATAACAAGCTAAAAAGCATATAATTGCAAGATGTGAGTTCAAAGTTTTACTCTTGATAGGTGGGGCAAAGAAATCCTTCTAAATGAGATAGCTTCAGAGAGCTGCTTGGCTCCCCAAAGGAACTTCCTTCCTAAACCATCAGATACCTGAACATTTAAGGCATGTAATAAGCCAGGCAGTGGCAGCAATTATTCCTATAGTAAACCAGTGTGACTGGAAATAGTAATGTCCCAGACACTAATTGAGACATTTTGAGTAGATTTCAAAAGAGATGATAAAGAAATATGGTCCTGCTTAAAGACATCCCTGGGGTACGAGGAGATACAGGTTTGGAATAGCTCTGCATCTGCTTAAGAGCATCAGAAACTTGGGCTTATTTCCAAGATGAACTACCAAGAGCTATCAAGTATGACTGGCATTACAGCTACCAAACAAGCATTTCTTTGTCAGACTTCTCAGAGTTCTCTTGCCCTGGCCTTTTCTTTTTCCTGTTTTTATTATTTTTTGATTTAACTATTTTTCATGTGATATATTTTGATTATGCTCCCCTCCCCCAAGCCCAACTCCTCCTAGATCTTCCCTCATCTCCTACTTTATTCTTTCTCTCCCTCTCTCTCTGTCTCTCCCCTTTCAAAAATTAAAAAAGACAAACATAAAAATAACCCACAAAAAATGGAAATCAAAACATGCCAAAATAAGGTGAAGTAAAACAAAAGCCCACAAAAGCAGAGTTTGTTTTGTGGCGGCCAACAACTCCTGAGTATGAGGCCTGCCCTGGATTGTGGGTGAATACCCAGAGACACTCTATTGGGGGAAAAATGATTTTCTGTTTATAAGAAGGTATCAGCTGCAGACAGATTCTTGGTTAGGAGCAAGACCTTGTTTCCACTTCCCCTCTCAGTGCTGGGAACCCATCTGGCTTGAACCCATGAAGGTCTTGTATATGTTATCAAAGTCTCTGTGAGCTCACGTACACATCAGGCCTATTGTATAAGGAGAACACTGTTCGCTTAGAGTCATCCACTGCTTTTGGATCTTACCCTCCTTTTAGAAGCCCCTCTTCCACCTAGATCCCCGAGTCTTGAGGGAGAGGGGTGGATAAAGTCATTCTTTTAGGACTGAGTGCTCTAAAGTGTCTCACTATCTGCACATGGTCCAGCTCTGTGTCTCTGTGTTAATCCCCGTCTACTGCAAGAAGTTTCTCAGATGAGGGTTGAGAGAGGCCCTGATCTGTCCTTAGGAGTCAGTTCATTGCTATGTGCCTTCAGCATGGTAATCGCCTTAGGTTTGTCCCTAGACCCATGGCCTATCTAGTCCCGGGCTTTTTTCCACTTTGGCAGTGTCAGGTGTGGGTTCCAGGATATGGGGTGAACCTCAAATCCCAACAAACCATGGTCAGTCTCTCCCATGACATTTGGGAAGCTGTTACACCAGTATATCCTGCAGATATGCCACTGCTACAGGTCACAACATATGCAACTGGGTGACATAGACAATTACCTTCCTCCTCCAATAGCATGCAGAGTCCCTTCCAGTAACGTGAATGCTATTCAGCAGGGATGAAGTTTCTAGTTAGGCATCAGCTAGAATTCTCTGTGCTCCATGGTGTAAGTGTTGTCTTCAGCAATAGAGCCTTAGAATCAGGTTTTGGAGAGGAACCAATAGCTTTTGGAATAGCCTGGGATGTTTGGATGTTTCCATGAAACTTCTTTCGCCAATGACTTGACAAGAAGTAACCCATCCCTGACACTGGAGGTTTTACTTGGTGGCAACAGATGGCTAGTTGGGACACTGATTACCCTATTATTTGGTGACTCCATAGAGATCCCTTTTATATATGTATATATTTCAGAAAGCTTCTACATTAGTAGGTGTCCATATGATTCTTCCAATTTGCCTTGGCCTTTAATAAAAGGCTCGAGACATAGCTGAGATGTTCTCTGGTGATGCTACTGAGGGAAGACATGGGGAAAACTCACTTGTATTGAACCATATTAAACATAAAACATGACTGATAAAATACTGTTTTCATTGTATTAAATGCCTGAAGCCTGGAGTTGTTACCACAGCATATGGTAGCTATTCTGTTAACAAGAAGAATTGAGGATTTATTTTTTGTTTCCCAGCTGTATTTTTTACTTAATTAGCTTATAATATTTACTGCTGAACACCTCAGAGAAGTACTTTAGTAAATTTTCAGTCAATACACAAAATAATCTACTGCATTTTATTATGGCATATCCATATATATTTGTATATGACACTTATGTATTTATCATGTATGTGCAGATGTGTGGAGGCCCTACTCCTTTCCTGAACTGTTTTTCAGTATTTCTTTCTCCTATAGCCCCCCCTCTCTCTTTCTCTATCTCTCTCTCTGTGTGTGTGTGTGTGTGTGTGTGTACATATGTGTATGACCCCATGCACGTGTGTGTAGTATATAGAGCAAGATGTAGGGTGTTATCTTCGATTGCTCTTTGGCTTATTCCCCTGAGATAAAGTTTCTCATTAAACTGGAAGTTTGCTGTTTTAGCCAGACTGTTAACCAGTGAGATCCTAGGGTTCACCCACCTCTACCCACACTGGGATTATAGTCACACACTAGGCTCTTACATGGGTGCCATGGCTTTGCGTAGCAAACATTTTACTAACTATGCTATTGCTTTAACTCCTCATATTTATTTCATTATAGTTCAGTCATATTCGTCTACTAACTACCATTTTTTCCTCTTCCTTCTAAATGAACCCCTTTTTGCTTTGATGTCATATACATAAATACATATGTAGTTAAACATAAATTCTGCATGTAAGAAAAAAAATCTAATAGTTTGTCATTTCTTCCCTTCACTAACTTTTCTTATACTCCCTCCTCTTCCTTTTATACCACTTTCTTCCTCCTCACAGTATCACAAAAGTTAGGTGGTTATGGCTGCCAAAGAAGATCTGAACAAAGAAGCTCAAAAAGATATACTAACAATGAAGGGGACAACCCCTGGGGCCTCAACCCTAGACAAAGAACTATAGGCAACTGTCTTGGTTAGGGTTTCTATTGCTGTGAAGAGACACCATGACCACAGTAACTCCTATAAAGAAAAGCATTTAATTGGGGCTGGCTTACAAATTCAGAGGTTTAGTCCATTGTCATCATAGCAAGGAGCATGACAGCAAGCAGGCAGATATGGCACTAGAGAAGGAGCTGAAAGTTCTACATCCAGATCCATAGGCAGCAGGAAGAGAGAGATGCTGGGATGAGACCGGGCTTTTAAAAGCCCAAAGCCCATCGACAGTGACAACTTCCTCTAACAAGGCTCCATCTACTCCAAGAGAACAATACCTCTCAATCCCTCTCAAATAGTACCATTCCCTGATGACCATGCATACAAGAATATGAGCATATGGGGACCATTCTTATCCAAGACACCATAGCAACTAAAGAATAATGAGAACAGAAAAAATAATCTTCCCCAGAAAAGAGCTCCAAAGTGATCAGCCCTGAAATCCTATGCATACAACTAATATTGTATAGATTATATATATGAATATATAAATGAATATAAACTATATATGAATATATAAATGAGTATATACACATATGTAGCAACAACTAAAGAAATAGAGGCTGTGAATTTGAGAGAGAGATTTGAGGATGCATGGGAAGGATAGTGGGAAGAAATAGAAAAGGGGGAAAGTGATGTGAGTATATTATAATTTTAAACAATAAAAAAAATTTAAAGACTAAATGGTCATAGCTGTGTAAGCTATTTCTGGCTCATACACTCCATCCGATTGGTCTATGTTGCGTTTGAACCAGGACCATGTTATTTTGTTACTATGGCTCTGTGTTGTAATCTGAAATCGTCTTTCACTTCCAGCACTGTTCTTTCTGCTTAAGAATGCTTTGGTTATTTGGGGTCTTTTGTGCTTTCATGAAAATTTTAAAATTGTTTGTTTTAGTTATATAAATGATATTGTCATCTGAATGAGGATTGTGTTGAACATGTAGTTTTTTTCTGGCTTTCACAATATTCTATCAATCCAGGAGCCTGAGTCTTTCAGAAGACTTTACAGGACAGGTACTGCAAGAACACATCAATTTCTTTCTTAAGTGTCTTAAAGTTTTCATTGCAGAGGTTTCTTACTTCCTTTGCTTTATTTGTAGATATTAATTTTGAAGATATCATGAATGGAATTTTTCCATGATTTTTTTCTCAGCAAGTTTGTTATTGGAGTACAGAAATACTAGTGATATTTGCTTGTTCATTATCAGATCAAAGCTTTTTCTCATGGAATCTTTAGGGTCATTTAAGTACACAATCATGTCATCTGATTGGATAGTTTCTACTTGTATTGCCTCTAGTGTTTGCTTCTTTGTCTTATTGTTGTAGCTAAGATTTTGAGCACTATAAACAGGAATGGAGTGGATATCCTCTCTCATTCTACATTTTACCAGAAAAGTCTTTAGTCTTTCCTCATTTAGGCCTAGAATCATATTTTCAATATTACCTTGCTACAAGGAAACCCAGGGCCAACTTTAACATTAAAGTTATTGAGTTTCTAGACTCACTTGTAAAGGAAAATCATCCCTACAATGTGAATCTTCCTGAAAGACCCAGTTTTCAGCTTGTGGGTTTTCTCAAGTTTCTCTAGTGCCTTGAGAAGAAAGCAACCTGGCTGTCATGCTATTGGACAGTGTTTGGAATGTCTTTAGAGATTCAAGCATCTTCTTTACCAGGTCTGTCTGGGGGTGCAGATCAGTAGTAGAGGATTTCCTGGTATGTGCAAAACCTTTGGTCAGATACCTAGAACTGCATTAAATAATTATTTCACTTGTTGAAAAAGTAAAAAAAAAAAGAATTGTACGTGAACAGCAGTGAAAACTTCTGCTTCAGACTGAAAATTCTAGGCAGACTTTGACTTAGAAAAATCTGAAAAGGGAACCATGTGCAGCAATTCCATTGTTTTGGGAGTATTTTTCAGTTACTCTCAGGACCTCCTACACACACCATCCTCCCAACTTCATGTCACGTTTTTGGTTGTTTTAAGTTAACAAAGTTAAAATCGCTATTCATTGGAATGCACTGAATTGGAATACTCATCCCTCATCAACAGTCAGCCATAATAATCCCAGGGCTTGCCAACAATATGGTTTAGTGGGTGCCTATTGCCAGGCCTGAGGACCTGAGTTTGACACCCCCCCCCGGAACCGCTATAGCGGGAGGGAATAACTGACTCCTGCAAGCTGTCCTCTGACCACAATATGTCAAGGCATGTGGGTGTGTGGGCATGTGCACGCTCACACTCACCCAAATGCAATCACGCACACACACACGGAGTAAATAAATGTAAAGCAATCAGTAAAATGTAGTCATTCTTAAAAGACAATGATCACAATAGCTATCATTCCTGTGAACTAACTACCATGTACTGGCTGCTGTCCATGCACAATCTCGTTTCATCCTCCTTGCTGCTGTGCAAGATGTTATTTGTCATTGATGTAGAAATGGAAAGCCTGAAGATTACACAAATACAACAGTAAAAAAAAAAATACAGCTTAGAGACAAACCCAGAGCTGTGTGGTTCTTACTACCCATTATTCACGCAGGATCAACAGCCCCCAGGGTACTATGTACCTGGTTTTCTCAATTAAGCAAGTGATGAGCAACACCTTATAAGAATCAGGATTCTAATGCAAATTTCGGAGGCCCAAAAGCCACACCTACTTCTCTCCATATGGATCCATTCAGTGGCCGCTGGACCATTTCTAACTTGTCCTCCCGCCTGGGTGCCAACAGAGGCAAGAGGGTGAGCCATCTGGAGCCAATGAAGTCCAGAGATTGCACCAAAGGGAAATACCAACGCAGGGGCAATCAACTAGAGAAAAAAAAGTGTCAGTGCTGGCGGGCCACACAGCTACCACAGTGAGCAGTAGAAGAAACAGCCTAAAGCCTGCTACTACCACTTAGGGAATTGTGTGAGCATTTCCCTGGTAATGCTTGACCCTCGACTGCTTCACTGAGCTCCAAACACGAAATATTTTGCGACCAGCTTGTGTTTTCTCATGGCACTTTGGCATTTTCTGATTTTATGCCTGCTGGGGACTAAGCAAATCCGTTTGGGGTTTGTTGATATTGTTATTGCTGCTGCTGCTGCTGCTGCTGCTGCTGCTGCTGCTGCTGCTGCTGCTGCTGCTGCTGCTGTTTTATTTGGTTGGGTGGTTTGGGTTTTTTTTGTTTGTTTTGGTAATGATGATGTTGAAAAGTAAATATCACATGCACTCCCCACGTGCCCAAACTTGGATTTAACACGAGAAATTGATGTGTGAACCAGTGTTGCTATTTAATGTGGTTTCTATCAAAGTGTTCATAAAACCTGGAGCTGCAGCTGGCCCCCATTAGGTAGTTTCTTGGTGAAAGTTTTCCAAGGAAAACTTTTTTTTTTAACAACTTCATAAAGCCAGGCACAGAAGGGCAGTGCGGCAAGTGGCTGAGAGACGTGTGACGTTTTCACTTTGGCTGAAATGTTAACGGTGTATTGCACAGGGTGGGGGAAGGGCTTATTCTGTCCATTTCTGGCAGAATTGGAAGGCAGTTAAAAAAAAAAAACCTCCATTTCGAACCTTGCATGAGTTCAGTCATTTCTGCATGAATTCAACCTACTATAGACTAGGCACTGTGCCAAAGGCTAGGAGGACCAAAAGGATGAAGAGCGCTGGCCAAAACAAAAACAACTACTTCAAAACTGTCTGCGGTGTTTCTATAACAGCATTTGTATAGCTATCTGGAAACATGCTGGTTGTCAAGTAGGGGTGAAGAAAGTATGCAATTTCTTCTCCGTGTAAAAGGAAATACGAGTGATTCGAGGATATGGCCATCAACTTTTCATAACTCTAACAGATGACCTGAGACAATCCGTTTAATAAGCGCAGGTTCCTCTTGCCTAACACTTGTAACGAATTTGGTCCTTTTGGTTGGCTCTATTCCTTTGGCCCTGCTCTTCCACATTGTCAAGAAAGCATAGGGTCGGTTGAACAAAACTGCTTGCTTCGTGGTGGGAACAAGTGCAGGGACTGTCATTCCATCCAACCCTGTGTTGCCCATGAGCAGAAAGCCCCCTGCTCTTTACCGACTTCACCTGATCCCAATAGCGCCAAGCTGAGGACTAGTCTTCTAAGGCAGACTTTTGGTGGCTACTCAAGATCCAGAGCATAGCAGAGGATAATCCCATTTACTCCACCAAACAACGCGCAACCCCACCTTAGAGGTAATCTTTGGGGCCCGATTTGAGAACATGTAGATCTGAATGGTAGGCTGTTAGATAAGCAACCCAATCAATAGATTCGTTCTATAAACAGCAGCACTGATCCTCCCTGGTATGCTTGCTTACACATTCCCGCGGCTTGCAGAAGACTTCAGCTGAGGAAATCTTATACAGAGAGTGCGAACGGCCTATTCCTACCCAGCAGACTCTCTTCCCTCAGGTTAGTTACACAGCTGTGTCAGGATTAGCCATTGAACCAAAAACCCACTTCCACTCAACTAGCACAAGTAATAATAGTGTCTATAAACACCAATGGCAAGCCGAAGTATGATAAAACTGAACTCCAGGTTGAGGGACCAATGAGGTTATGGGGCTTACTTAGCGTGAGTGACAGGTTACTTACAGGAGGGATGGTGACGACAAAGCAGCTACACCAACAGCAAGTCTCACCTCAGCGTGGATGACAGCTTCCGCATAGCTGAAAAGACATAGTCTCCTCCACTGGTTAGCGTTGCACTTACTATACACTCTAGCACCTCGTGAGACTCAGAGACTCTGTGCAATTAGGGCAGAATTACCTTCAAATGGCAGGAGGGCGTGGTGGGAATCACGGGAGAGGGTCCAAGACCCCTCCCGCTCCGACTTCACTGAGGGGGCATTAACAGTTAGCGAGCCCAAGCTCTGGGTCTTTTGCGAGTATTCTCACGAAGATGATGGCTACTAAAGAGTTCTAAAGGGACAGCGGGGAAAGTGGGAACTGTTTCTTGTCTAAAGAACAAGGAATGAACCAGATTGGCAGAAACACTCTTCAGAGGCTTTGAGGGAGATTAAAATCACACTACACAGCTGGGCATTTTGGAGGTTCACGTCTTTAATTCCAGAACTCACAAGGCAGAGGTAGGTGAATCCCTGGTCTACAAAGAGAGTTTTCAGGACAGCCACCTCTATATCACTAGAGGTAGAGAACATTAAAGTCCAGTGTAAGGTGCTATATGAAATCAATGGACCCTAATTCTCATTAGCATTATAGTTAGAAAAGATGGAGAAAGGATTGAGCCCCCATCTTCTCAAGTATTGTGTTTTATCTGCAGTATTAGCCACTTTCTCTCCAAACTCTGTCTGTCCTACCAGATTCTTTTCATATTATAAAACCCACAAGACGTGTGGACCTGTAAAAGAAAAGACCCTGATTTTTAAAGATTACAAAGAAAATGATGCTAGTCGAATAACAAAAACTGATATGACCTTCTTAGTCTCCTAAGCCCCTGAGAAGTTGTGTTGTTTCTCCCAAGAGTACAAGTTGCAGACACAAGCAGAAATCCACTCCCTTCTACCCGTACAGTCAACTTCTCTAAGATGGTGTGTGCAAAGGCCTCTATCAAGAATGTGTCCTTGAAAGAATCAATTAGTATTTGGAAACCAAGTAATACTAACGAATGTGTGTCACAGATTATGCTACAAACTGGAACATTTTATCGTTCAAGCTAGGATGCCATGAGCCGCCAGAGGTTTACTTTGCTATTAGTTGGTCTATCCTGCCTACTTAAGCCTCAGACCCCTAAACCCACAGTGATGTTATAGGAGCTGATAACCTTTGCAACCATTCAAAATTCAAAATGGTTGCTTCCCTGCCTCACAAATGAAGAAACCAAAGTTCAGAACCATTAGGTAAGCCCCGCAAGGTCATGGACCTCAAGATGTTGTAAGGGACACTACCAGTCTTTTGACGCTACTGTTCAACGTGCTAATTTTGAAAGCACCACTAAGGCATTTAAGGAAGATAAAACCAGCATCTCGATCCTTTGCTTTTAGCAAAACAACTAGTTGAAAGGCTAGGAAAAGGGGATAAACACCTTTGATTTCTCGTTGCTAAATGTCCACTTATGGGTCACCCCCTTCCCCCTCAGCACAATAGGCTGCGTTCTTTTGGAACGCACGCAGAGCGGGGTTCTGGTGTCTCTATCCGCGTTCGCTCCTCTGTCCTTTGGCTCACCCACCGCCGTAGCCGGCAGACCCACCCCCTCCTGTGCCAGGAACGTGCTGTCACTGGCACCATGTCCTACCCATACCCAGCACTAACCCCGGAGCAGAAGAAGGAGCTATCTGACATCGCTCACCGAATTGTGGCTCTGGGCAAGGGCATCCTGGCGGCCGATGAGTCCACTGGAAGCATTGCTAAGCGGCTGCAGTCCATTGGCACTGAGAACACCGAAGAGAACAGGCGCTTCTACCGCCAGCTGCTGCTAACTGCTGATGACCGTGTGAACCCCTGCATTGGGGGGGTGATCCTCTTCCACGAAACACTCTACCAGAAGGCGGATGATGGACGTCCCTTCCCCCAAGTTATCAAGTCTAAGGGCGGCGTTGTGGGCATTAAGGTAGATAAAGGCGTGGTACCCCTGGCAGGAACCAATGGTGAGACCACCACCCAAGGGCTGGATGGGCTGTCAGAACGCTGTGCCCAGTATAAGAAGGATGGAGCTGACTTTGCCAAATGGCGCTGTGTGCTCAAGATTGGGGAGCATACTCCTTCAGCCCTTGCCATCATGGAAAATGCCAATGTTCTGGCCCGTTATGCCAGCATCTGCCAGCAGAATGGCATTGTACCCATTGTGGAGCCTGAAATCCTTCCTGATGGAGACCATGACCTAAAGCGCTGCCAGTATGTAACCGAGAAGGTACTGGCTGCTGTGTACAAGGCTCTGAGTGACCACCATGTCTATCTGGAAGGCACACTGCTGAAGCCCAACACGGTCACTCCAGGCCATGCTTATACCCAGAAATATTCCAATGAGGAGATTGCCATGGCAACTGTCACATCTCTGTGTCGCACAGTGCCTCCTGCTGTCACTGGAGTCACTTTCCTGTCTGGAGGGCAGAGCGAGGAAGAGGCGTCCATCAACCTCAATGCCATCAACAAGTGCCCACTGCTGAAGCCATGGGCCTTGACTTTCTCTTATGGCCGGGCCCTGCAGGCCTCTGCTCTGAAGGCCTGGGGCGGGAAGAAGGAGAACCTGAAGGCTGCTCAGGAGGAATACATCAAGCGAGCCCTGGCCAACAGCCTTGCTTGTCAAGGAAAGTACACCCCAAGTGGTCATTCTGGAGCCGCAGCCAGCGAATCTCTCTTGATCTCTAACCATGCCTACTAAGCAGAGGTGAACTAAGGCTGCCCCATCAACACTTCAGGCCCCCGCCTACCCACTTGCTTTTGAAGAGGGGGCCTTCAGGCTTTCCATTCACTCTTGCTGCCCTTGTGATGGAGGAAGGTCATTGGCTAATAAAGGAACTGCCTTGGCCCATTTTATTGGTTAGGACATAGGTAGGTGGAGTAAACAGAACAGAATGCCGGGAGGAAGAGGAAGTGAGCTCAGACTCGACAGCTCTCCGCTCGGGAGCAGACGCCTCAGAGAGAGACGCCATGCTCCCAGCTCCCAGGCAGACGCACACTATGAAGCTCCAACCCAGGATGGACAGAGGCTGGAATCTTCCCGGTAAGCGCACCTAGGGGCGCTACACAGATGATTAGAAGTGGACTAAATTAATATGTGAGAATTAGCCTAGATAGAAATGGGCCAAGCAGTGATTAAATGAATACAGTTTGTGTGTTGTTATTTCGGGGCAAAAGCTAGCCGAGCAGGCGGCTGGGGTGTTGGGGATGCAGCCCCGCTGCCCTTATTACTACACCCTTGTGACTGGTGTGGTGTTGTCTGCGAATGCTAATTCTGCCATCCCTTCCAGACCACTGCCAATAAACAACTATTTAAGTGGGAAAAATAAATAAATAAATAAATGTCCACTTATGAAACTTTCTCTTCCTGGCCTCGTCTTGAGCTCTCTGCTGGATGATCTGACTGGCTTGTCTGGCACCATGTAGACATAGTCTATATGTCATAGGGAGAAGGGACCCCTCCCCAAACTTGCAAATGCAATAAACATGACTTTAAACTTCAGGAAATCCGAAACACATGGCGCCCATAACAATGGCATTGGAGAAATTAACAACCCGTTAGAAGAGAGCCAAGAATCTCCAGAAGCATTATATGCATGCGCCACAACTAGCCTCTATCAGAAAACCCTGCAGGGTATTGTAATGATATAGATGACAGGAGGAAAAGGTAGAAGCTAAATAGCTACCTGGTGAGTAGACAAAGACTCAAAGTTCCTTAAAACCTCTAATCTTTAAACCATTCATTGGTTTTGGAAGCTACTCTGCCTCCCAGCATTTTAGTAACATATGTATTAAAATGTGTCAATCAGCTAATTACTTCAGGGACAGGGAAATTAGCAGATTACAGTCTCAGAAGAGGGTTTTATTTATGTAACTGGTGATATGAAGACCTGAACTCAGGCCTTTACTACCCAGGGACTGAGTCACACAAGAGCCTCCTGTGTGATCTCCCTTATAATGTGTAGTATACAGCCATTGTGACTGCTTGCTTCTGCATCTCTGGACTCAGTCAAATGCAGAGAGAAGATTCAGGAAAAGAAAAACATCTGGACCTGCTGCAAGCCCCACAATGTAAATTCATCTCTGGGACTGCCATGGTAGAGAGAAAGAAACAGCACCTTCAAGTTGTCCTATGACCTCCACACAGGCCCAAGCACTAAATAAGTAGATAGTTTTTTAAAAAATGATCTGAACTTATGGAGTTCTTCTCGTCATCATTCTCTAAACAATGTGTTCTGCCTGCTTCACTGACATGTTCTTAGGTATTAGAAGTATTGTAGAGATGGGCTGTAGCTGTCTCTTAGTGGGAAAGTACCTACCTAGCAATGCTAAGCCCTGAGTTCTATCCCCAGCACTGCAATTACTCAACCAACCAATCAATCAAATGGAAACAGATAAAACACACTAGAAGATGAGGGGAAACGATGTCTTTTTATGTGATGGAGTGGAGAATGTGCAGATTGGGGTTTCTGCTCAGGGAGTGAAGGAGTCCTGAAACCAATCATCTGTCTATGGACCAAGGGCCAATGGTATCATGTGTTTCAATCAGAATTCTCTGAAATGCTAGTTCACCCCGAAGTCCTGGAAAACAAATGAGATCCAGCCACACAAGCAACCAGCAGAAAGGACGTACATAACATGTTCTTTCATGTAGCACTTGATCCAGATTCTTCGTAACTCACAGCTGCCCTCACAGCAAGTCCCTCCTGTGAGGATGATAACCGAGGCTCTGCTCTCTCCCTCCCTTCCGCCGGCCTCTTCTCATACTCATAGACACCAACCTGCAGTCCCAACCAGGAAGGGCTTCCTCACAGACCCCTCAACTCCATCTGCTTACTGCTGGCTTCACTCCTGTTCCGTGCTGCTCCCCGCAAGGGAAACGCCTTCGGCTTTCCTCTGTCCATTGCTAGCTGGAGCCCTGTGGCTCCAGTTGCCTTCCTTCCGACTGCCCTTTCAAGACTGCTCTAGCTGCATCCGTCTTCTGTTGTAAAGGCCAGCAGCGTTTCTCATTTCTGTCCCTCCATTTAGCAAGCAGGAAGGTGAGCAGTTTTACAGATGGCTCCTTTTTGGTAAATAAACTCGGTTCCCTGAAGGACTATTTCCTAAGCAGCGCTTGCTTCTGGGACCTATGGTGGCACTAATAAATCGTATGTGACTCAATAAGTACATTCCTTTAAAACTATAACTAATAGCTAAAGGTTTAGGGTGCATTTTTAAAGCTTGTGAAGCGAGACTCAGTTAAATGTCATATTTGGGCAGTGGTTTGTTTTCTCTTCCCATTTTTTTTTTGTATTTGTTTTCCATTTCTCTCGTGTTCTGAGGATTCCTGGGGACAGTAACACTTGTAAAATTAGGTTGAAAACAGACGTGACAACATGAATACAACCTATGCATTTGCTGATCCCTGCTGGATATTTCCCAATCTGCTCACACATGGAGCCCAGACCTAATTTACCCAACTCGACTTAACCCTCTGGTAACACAGCCGCATCATAGGTGCCTTTGACCCAGATCAGCCTTGAGTACTGATCTAGACATATGCTAATTAAGATTTCATTAATGACAAAAAATATCCTGCCTTTGAGGGATGCCTTGGTGAAACAGGAGGGAGATTAAAAAGACAATTACATTTCTTAAATCACCTCTCTTGTTCTCTGCGAAATATTTTAAGGCTGATTTGGTTCAATTCCACCTTTCAAAAACTCTCACTTGGGGGAAAGTGGGAATAAAAAAAATAATCATTTCTCAAAGCAACTCTAAGCTGTTCTAACAGAGACTCTGCATGCAGAAAGCAAGCAATGTCTCCAGCCCTGCTGTCTGCCTTTCCCCCTCGGCAGTGCCTGAATCACTTCAACCAATGAAAAGGAAAATAGACTCAAATTGTCCCTCCACACAAAAGCTCATCAGAAATTTAGAAAATCGTGTTCTCTATTACAAGCAGATTACTAACCTGGGTTTGATCTTAGCCGAACATCTGGTACTTTTACTTTCAATTGCGGTCTCTGATTCAGTGTCCTGTAGCCAGGCATAGTTTCTAGGGTGCTGTGGGAGGGCATAATCAGCCGGCAGCTGGACACCGTTCCAACGATGGTCATGTTTTTCAACTCAGTGACATTAGTTGCTACTGGCAATGGATGTTTATTTACTTGCTTACTTATATTAACTTGGATTTCCTCTGCTCCAAAGAGGGTCTCCGACTCCGATACTTAGCTAGGCAAGTGACTGCTCAAATAAGTACACAGTAACAGACTTGGAGGTCTCTATGGCAGGCCATAATCACCACAGAATATGAAATTAACCTGCCAGCCCCGTCTTGTCTAATTGATTCCATCACTAACAATGTCAGTGGCAGGCTACACTTCGAGGTCTCAAGGTGAGAAAATACTCATACACAGCGGAACATCTTGGTGACTTAATTGCCTGTCATACTGCCAAGCCTCCTGCATGCTATCGGTTTCCACAGCCACAGACTGGAAGAGATAAAGCCCAGTTAATAACCAAGAGTGAATTGATCACCTTGTTCCCCGTCTACAAATCTTTTGAGAAAATTGTAGCATAATCCTTAGAAAGAATCTGCTCACGGAAGCCAGATTTGAAAGAGAGACCCAAGAGATGATTCTTCGCATTAAAACCTAGACGTGCGCTCTGCACTTTCATTTTAAAATTCCTCTCGTTACTGTTATGAACAAAGAGGAACAGCTCATGCTTGAACACACACAAAACACTGGGATCTATTGAGCACTGGAAATGTCTTCAGAGTGGTCTGGAAGGAAGCACAGTGGAAATATGGAGGCCACGAGTCTAAAGACCAGTGAACAGCCATAAATGATTGTAATAGCGATGGAGAGTCAGGGCTAGTGTTGTAACAAAACGCAATAGCTTATTTTTGAAGCTCTATACATTAAGTCTTAATCCTAGTAATTAAGAAGATGGTGAAATGATATATTAGGATCTCAAAAACATGAGATGAATTTTAAACATAACAATAGGGACTAATTGAAAGTTGACAAGACGCTGACAGAGTCATCATACTTTTCTCAAGATTACAGAAGTTTGCTAGCTTTCATAGCCAAAGGAAATCCCTCATCCAATCTTTTATTTCTGTTTAATAAGTATTTATTAAGAGCCAGCCATCCTCAGGCCTCTGTTTTGCAGAAGTCCCAAAGCCAATTCACTTATGTGCACATCTACTTATTCCCTCATTTGATATATGTGTGAGCACTTTCTATGGGCACATGCTATACTAGGTATCATGCCGGTGCAAAATGCTGAGTGGACTTCAGGTATATAGGCTGACTCAGACTCCAATGACCCAAAGGTTTGTCTTGAGCATGTGACCCCTAAGCTGAGTCTTGTCAGATGAGTGGAATATCAGCCGGCTTTGCAAGAGGCTTGACACCTGTCACAGAGCAGGAAGGCACCGAAGTGAGGTGCAATATAACTATAGCAGGACATGACATCAGAGAAGATTTTTCTTGAGAAGGAAGAAATCTGAACACAGAGGGTTTCCACGTGATACTGAAGATTAGATACTTATCTGCAGAACAGTAAAGAAGCTGTTTGGAAGTGGGTTAGGGACAGTTTTTTATGTACCTTAGGGACACAAGATAGCAGGATTGTTTAGCAGCAGTGTTGAGAATAGAGGTAGAGATTATGTCATAAGCCAGATTCACAAAGACAAATACTGCATGTCTTCACTCACGTATAAAAACATCTAGATTTTTTTTAAAAAAATGAAAATAGAAACTAGACATGGTGATACACACAATGAATTCTAGCACTAGAGATGCAGAAACAGATTTCTCAGAGACAGAAGCAGGAGGATCTCTGTGAGTTCTTGGCCAGCCTTGTCTACATATGGAGTTCTAGGACAGCCAGGACTACATAAATAATAACCCTGTCTCAAACTGAAAGAAAATGAAGAAGAAAGAGGAAAGAAGGAAGTGAGAAATAGAAGAGAATGTGTGTGTCAAGCAAAAATTGATCAGAGAGAAAGAAAAGAACCGAAAATAGTGGGTAATCCATATGGTAAAAAATATTACATACATATATGAAGAGATCACAACCAACCCATTTATGATTAGTATTACATTAATAAAACCCTTTAAGAAGGAAATGTTAAAAATGAAAGAGTACTTCCACAAAAGTCAGATTTGGTTTTGGTTTTGTTTTCCTGTTCCTTGATTTACGAATCTCACTTTGCTTTTTGACAGTTTGCTCTTCTAGCTTTTCACTGGCGCCTTGGCTGCTATTGCTTTTTCTGTCACATCTGTTGGTCCTTCGTTTGTCCCCCAACTCCAGGGCTTTACAGGCTCTTGTTAGTTTTTGTAGTGTAACCTTTCCCCAAGGTTGCTAAAGACTCTACAGAATTGGTATAGCTTCTCCATAAATGTTTAAGACATTCCAAGTGAAATTATCTATTTTTTTTTTAATTCAGAGCTACTCGCATCATCTTTTTCCTCTTTCTTCTCCTGTTCTTCCTCAGACTTTTCTGCCTTCTGCTCCATCTCTTCTTCTTTCTTCTCCATGAAGATGTGAATAGGCCCCAGGTCATCACGTACACTGAGCAGTGCTGTCTTCTTGCTGAGCTCCACAGCCAGCCCTATCTCTTTCTTGCAGGAGTTTTTTATAGTGTGTATCTGCGAAGAATTTGGTGATTTGCTCAAGTTGCTGAAATTGTTAACTAAATGTTTTCATCACATTCTTGTATTACCACTTGAATATCTCTAGAATATGTCAAGCCACTTACTACTTATATTGCTTATTTGTCTATCTGATTAATTGGTCTAGTTAGAGCTCTACAAATTTTATTAATGATACCAAAAAGCCAGTCATTGACTCCAATTGTTGTCCTTATTGTTAGTTCTTCCTATTTTTGTCGTCTCTACTTAATCTTTATTATATCCATTTTTCTTCACTGTGTGCTTAATTTGTTCATCTCTTTCTAGACTCTTAAAGGTGAAGCTGAGGTCAACTTGAATCATTTCTTCTTTTGTAATTATAGATATTTAGTGCTGGAAATTACTCGCTAACTAAAACCCCACTATGTTGCATTTTCATTTAATTGAAACTACTTACTATTTTTTCCTTTGGATTTTTCTTTGACCTTTGGGTTGCATAGAAATGTGTTACCTGGGTTTCAATTTTTATAGATTCTTCCCTGTAACATTTTGTAGCTGTTTCTAATTTTAATCTAATTGTAGACAGAGAATATTTCATATGATTTGAGTAATTTTGATTTATTAAGACTTGTTTTATTTCTCAAACTTGGTGAATAGTTTGCTATATGCTTAATGTGTACTTGAAAATGCATTTCTGCTGTTGTTGGATAGAGGGTTTTATAAATATCACTGAAGTTGAAGTGGTTGATACTGTTTTCCAATATTTTATATTATGCTGATTTCCTCTATGTTTTCGCGATTAGCTATAGAAAAGTGATAACTATAAATGTAGATTATTCTATTTACCTTTCTAATTTTAACATGGTTGTGTCCATGTACACAGAAACTGTTTTTTAAAAAATACATTTACATAGGATTTTTGTGTTCCTTGATTTAATAACCCTTCTTCATAAAATGGTCTTCTTTAGCTATAATTGTATTGTTTGCTCTTAAAAAATCTGCTTTAAGTGGGCCTGGAGAGGTAGCTCCGTAGTTAAGAAAATTTGCATCTCTTACAAAGAACCCCAGTTCAGATCCCAGTGCCCACGTGGCAGTTCTTATTATCCACCCCTACAGCTTATTAGCTACAGGCTAGCTTTGTTAGTGGTGGATTTTTGTTTTCCTTTGTTCTTTGTTTTGGGTTTTCTGAGATAGTATTTCTCTGTATGGCCCTGGCTGGCTGTCCTAGAATTGGTACTATAGACCCAGTTGGTCTCAAATTCAGAGATCCTTCTGACTCCCAACTACTGAGATAAAAGGCGTAGACACCACCACCTGGCCCTAGTTGTAATCCCATTGTAGACAGAGAATATATTTTATATGATTTAAGTAATTCTTAATTTATTGAGACTTGTTTTGTGTCTGAAACTTGGTGAATGGTTAGATATAAGCCATTTTTTAAAAAAGAGATAGTTTACCCAGGTTACTCCAAGTTCCATGTCCCAAATGGTTCTATGAAGTTTTATAGTAACAGAACAAAGATAATCATAAATCAAAACATTTTTTCAAGTAGATTTGCAGAAATATGAAGCATGGTGTTTTTAGTTTATAGCTACAATGCTATTTTTATGGTATCTTTATCAGAGATGATCTAGTTAACTTCTACCCTCAAAGGAGATCTGTCCTACTGCCTTAAACCTTGGATTTATAGGTGCTCCGTCCAAGCCCTTGTATTTGCCTCCCCATTCACATCATCAAAATGTATGTCATTGTTAGATAATTTAATTTCATATACGTTTTAATGATTTACTATTGAATAATTCATGTGTTGAGAAAGGCAGAGACAGAGTAAGTCCGAGAGAGTGTCACAGCATTTGTGTAGAAGCCAGAGGACACTGTTTGGAGTTGGTTCTCTGCTTTCACCCTGTTGAGGCAGGAGCTCCCTGGCTACAGTGTTTCACACTTCAGGTTAGCAGGCTGATCAGCTTCAAGGCCATTCTTCTGTCTCCGCCTCTCACTTCGTGATAGGAATGTTGGGATTACAGATGCTTGCCACTGCATCTGGTTCTTTATATAGCCTAAGAGGATCAAACTCTGGTCATCAGCTTTGTGTGCCTAGCATCTTTACCCATTGACCCATCCATCTCCCCTTGCTCCGGTGTGTTAGAAACCTCACCAGACAGTATTATCTTATGACTTTAGATAATCCACTGCATTTTAAGCATATTTAGCTATGTTTTATTCATTTACTTTTTCATATTTTTTTCTGTGTACGCATGGTCCCGAGTAGCAGTCAGAGGACAACTTGAGGGACACACGCAGTCTTCTCTTTCCACCATGTGGGTTCCAGGGAGTAATCTCAAGATTTTAGTTTATTCTTCTCTTTGCCCACAGTTAGAGTTTCCGGTATTTTCCTCACTCTTCTGTGTGGACGCAGCTTTCCCCACCATGGAATGTTTTCCTCATTTCTTGTCATGCCGCTATACTGCTGTGCTCCTTTCCAGCCTATGGATCTGTAATAAGATCACTATTTCATCTTCATTTTTGAAATATTTTTTGATTGGTATGTATTCTAGATTGGCAAATTGTATTTTTCTTAGCACTTTATTAATTTGATACCACCCATATATTGCTTTTGGCTCTAGATAATTTTAGATTTTTTTCTTTGCTACTAGTTTGGAAAATTTTAAATGTGATGTGCCTTAATATAGATTTTTATTGTTTTTTTTACTTGAACATGAGATGTTTTCTGACCTTACTGTTTCTTCAAACTTTTAAAAACATCACAGTTGGATCGTGGAGACACATGCCTTGAATCTCGGTACACAGGCAATAAAGGTTGGCGAATCTTTGAGTTCAAGGTCAGCCTGGTCTACAGAGTGAGTTCCAGGACAGGCAGGGCTAAACTTTTATCAACTATGGAAATATTTCACATACAAATAAAGCTCAACAATTTAAAAAAAATAGCAGTACTAACCACACATTACAGGCAAGCAGCCCCTTTATATATGAATTCACCAGATGATTCACATAACAGAGCCTTTGCAATCCAATCACCTCTCAAACACATGCCAGCTAAGCCAGGAGCAGTTGTTCTTGACTTTAATCCCAGCCCAGGGGAGGAGAGGAATGTGGCTCTTTGTGTTTAACATGGTACTTCTAGGCCAGCCAGGCCCACAAAATGAGACCCCCTCCCCACCCAGCAACACAAACAAAAAGCACCCATCAGCTAACAATCAACTTTTAATATATGACACTCTCAGGGACAGTTTTAGATTTAAACCATAACACCTATATCATCTGCCTGCTTGCTCTTCTTGCTATAGTTTCAATGTCTTCTCCCAAATCCAAATAGCAAAAAGGAAACCCATTAGGAACACAAATGTACACAGATATATACATGTTCACATTCACAGAGGTCCCATAAAAACACAAAATCAGAAACCAAAATATATCAGGAGGAAACACCCAGACAAATAGAGCCTTTCTTACCCCAAGGTTCTCCAAAGCATTCAGGATTCTGCCCAGGGTTTGGGCTCAAGATAAATTTGATTGCTGCATTTGAATCCAGTACTTTCTGGCCTCTAACTAAGTCTTCTGTACCACCCATACGATGGCTCTTATGGTGTTCTCACCAAAGTACTACTGGGCCACCTTCAGAACCAGCCTGGTCTTCCTGCCCTCCACTTCTAGGGCATTTAAGACAGGTGGTAATCTCTCATCAACTTGGATGTCCATGGTTCCTATGATAGGCATGATTCGACCATGGCAGTGTCTGTCTGAGGAGCAGAAGGCATCTAGACCACAATCTCTTGGACATTATGGACCCCATTGTGAGCTGCGCAACCATAAAGGGCTGAATCACTACATGGTACCATGATTCTTTTCATTATGAATGGTTATTTCTATTACACCATCGCACTGAAAATGGGTACCAAAGGAGCTCCTGGATATTCTAAAATCTAGTTCTATATCTTATCAACGAAATGAATAGATACATATATTTTCAAGTTAGCCAGAAGAAGGCAGATGTCACCTTTAGTGATATTTCTGGAACAAGAAGCAAATGGTTCTACAACAGTAGTCTTGTAAAATGGTGTATGTTCTGGCTTAAAATGTAGTACTTAATAAGACGGAAACTAGAATTCATTTTTTCCTTAGCATCATTAAGTGAGCCCTGAAGGAAGGAACAATGCTGATTGATAATAAGCATAAACATTAGGAAAGCATTTTGCGAGTGAACCACACATTGTAATTGTCTGGTTACCAGACAACTCACAAATAAGATTTCACTTTATAATTCTGTGTTTCTTTTATGAATAAAAACATCACTGCTTGTACAATAGCAAATAATTCGTGCTACAGTTTGGATAGATTTAAAAATAAAATTGATATATTATCTAGTTCATTGATGAAAGGACAATTGCTCTTCCAGTTTAAGCTTTTGAAGCAATGTCTGTTTCTTAATGAAACCTGATAAAGCTAATCTTGCTGTTGGGCTTGTTTGGGGATTTCTGCCTCTGTCTTCTGAGGCTGTGATTACAGGTGAGCCACTGTGCCTAGCCAGCATTTTCCATGGGTTCTGAAGATTTGAACTCTAGTTCTCTTGCTTACCTACCAAGTACTTTAGCTGCCAAGCAATCTTCAACCCCATGTTTAATGCTTCCCTATTGAAAACGGATTGAAAAGTATTGTTGGACTCTGCAATTTTGTCTTCTCAATATTAGATCCCCAAAAAGATTGAGTCAAATCCCCCAGCACTTTTGACTTGAGTGTTGTGATCAAGCACAGCAGCTCACGAGCCAGTTCACCTGGATTCAAAACCCCAAACCTGTCATTGTATCAGGTCATCTAAGGTTTCTCTATCTTCCTTTCCTTGTTGGGGATTTTAGTCATACAACATGCTTATTTCAAAAAGGATGCCGTGGATATAAAATGATTTATGCTTTGGAAAGTGCTTAAAATATATTATCCAAAGGAAGAAAGAAATGAGAACACAAAGCCAACATGTGAGCATTGGCTGAACATTTTACAATCAAAGATATCACTCTGACAGAGATGTAATATTTTGTGGATTCAAGTTATATGAACAGCTATGGGATGGAATTTTTAATGCCAAAACTACAACCATCTCAATCACATATATATGCTGATTGATTGTTCGGAGATATCTGAACAGACTGGTTAACACTATGTGTACTCTGAGCTCCCTTTTTCCTATGTCGTGTTTCTGAATTTATGGCAGTAGTTGTTACTTTAGTAATATGTGCCATGTTTTCTACATGCTAGATCAACACAATAGGCTTCTTAAAAGGGTACTCAGTACTTCATAATGCCAATTATGATTGCTATGTCCAAGCTATTAAACATGCCTGTGTTCTACCCATAAAGATAATCCAGTTATCTGGCAATGTTTAGGTGAATGCAAGTGATATTTCAACAGAAACTCCTGTCTCTGGCGCAGGGTTTGCAAAGGAAAGATACAAGTGTCTGCTTTGTGTTGAGATTCAAAATACTGTTGCCAAGAACCTAAAAGAAGAAGCCAGTAGGAATAACTTGAAGCATAGGGCCAGTAAGAAAGAGAGGTACCGCCAGATTAGATCTGATAGGGAAGGGCATCACCCTCTCCTAGGGGCACCTACAACTGGAATGCTAGTGTTACATCCAGAATCTGAACTCAAAGGGGGAATTCTCTCTTCAATTGATTCTTACCACTAATATGATTAGCCAGTCATCTTGATCATGATAAATTTGAGTTTATCATGCTTCCAATTCTAAATTCTAGTATTCCTTTTCTTGTGTGGGAAGGTTGGGCAGGCTATTGATACATAGCCTAGGGTAGACTTACACTTGCAACCCTCTGGAGCGTTGGAATTATAGGCATGTATCACCATGTCTGGTGTAAACTCTTGGCATCTGTTTTTTTTTTATTTGGATTTTCAAAGATAGATTATCCCTTTGCAATGGTTAACCTGAAGCTCCTACCTCAGTTTCCAAACAATGATATTACAAGGCATGCGCCATTAAATTACGGCTTAAATTCTTAGATTTTAACTTCAAATTAGGAGTTTAATATAATTCTTTAATGCTATGGTTGCTTAACAATTTGAGTACATTAATCTCTTCTCTCCACCTGGACATATATGCTTGTTAACGTCATATTTCGCGTCACAAATTAACTGAAAGGAGCTGAGTCTCATCCTCTTGCGGCGGCAGTCTTTTGATTATCCCTTATATTGTTTCTAGCTTATATTAAAATAATTCAGTAGAAAGAATTTTCTTTAAATTTTCAAAGTATTTTGGCTGTTGTCTCTTTCATACAGACTGATACCTACAGCAAAGGGTGGAACTTCCTGTCACTAGCCACTTACGTGTGTTTTCCTGGAAGGACCATGCAGCCTCGCTCACACTTTCAGCTGACCTGCTGCGTATGAAACTGCGTAACCTCGGCTCCTGCCCCGCCCCCATCTATATGAAAGACGTAAAAGCCAATGCATTTTGAAAATTTAAAGCAAAAGCATAATTATACAGCCTAGAAATTAAGCAAACTGCAAGCTGAAAATACTCAAATACGGAGATAGCAACACCAAAAATGACAAACAAACAAACAAAAAAAACCTGCTGCTGGGCTGGGGCCACAATTAGTGCCTAGTGTATGTGGAAAAAAAAGACTGTGTTAGTTAGACCTTAAGACCAAACATTTGAAAAAGAAAGAAAGAAAAGGAGCCTTGTGCGGTGGTGTGTACTTTGCTTCTAGGACTTGAGAGGCAGAAATCAGCCTGGTCAATGTGGCGAATTCCAGCTAGCCAGAGCTACTCAGTGAGGAGGAGGAAGAGGAAGAAGAGAAGAGGAAAAGATCAGAAAACACTTTTTTGTTCTTTTTTGGTTTTTCAAGATAGGGTTTCCCTGTGTAGCCCCGACTGTCCTGAAACTCACTTTGTAGACCAGGCTGGCCTCAAACTCAGAGATCCACCTACTTCTGCCTCCTGAGTGCTGGGATTAAAAGTGTGAGCCACCAGCACCTAGCCCGGCCCTGTTTCTCCTTTAGACTGCTTCAATCTCCTATAGCACAGGGTGGCCTTGAACTCACACAGATCCAATTGCTTCTGCCTCCCAAACACTGGGATTAAGGGTGTGTGCCACCACTGCCTGACCAGAAAACATTTCTAAATGCACTGTGTTCAGTTGGTGAAAAGCCAAAAAAGAAGAAAATCTTGAAAGCATCTAAAAAAAAAAAAAACCAACTTCTTTGAGCAAAGAAGTCGGGACCACGAGGGGTGCACCCACCCACTGAGACAGTGGAGCTGATCTATTGGGAGCTCACCAAGGCCAGCTGGACTGTGACTGAAAAAGCATGGGATAAAACCGGACTCTCTGAACATGGCGAACAATGAGGGCTGATGAGACGCAAAGGACAATGGCAAGGGGTTTAGATCCTACGTAATGTGCTGGCTTTGTGGGAGCCTAGCCAGTTTGGATGTTCACCTTCCTAGATATGGACGGAGGGGGGAGGACCTGGGACTTACCACAGGGCAGGGAACCCTGACTGCTCTTTGGACTAGAGAGGGAGGGGAAAAGGAGTGGGGGGAGGGAGAGAAGGGTGGGAGGAGGGGGAGGGAAATGGGAGGCTGGGAGGAGGTGGAAACTTGTTTTTTTTTTCTCATTTTCTCAATAAAAAAAAAGACTAAAAAAAACCCAGCTATTTCAGATATAAGATTAACAGCATCTCACTAGAAATTACAGAAGACACTGGACAGCGAATGTAAAGTACTGATGAGGGCTGGTGCAGGAGACTACACGCCTAGAAAGAATGCTATATCAATAGTAAAGGGTATGCTTCGAGCACATTCAAATAAGCAAAAGTCTGATGAGTTCATTGCCAAGAAACTGTCACTACAGGAAATGCTAAAGAATATTTTTTTTGCCTGAAACTCAGTGACACCAAGAAAGTAAAGAAAAAGTAACAACACTAGAAATGGTAAATGTAACACAAATTAGACTTTTCTTCTCCTTTGAACTACTTTAGTGAACATAATTTTTACAGTGAAAACTATAATGCATTGATAGACTTACGATGCATACAGATGTAGTATTTCTGTGTCTGGATACAATACATACATACATACATATATATATATATATACACATATACATGTCATTCAACAATATCACTAGAGTAGATATAAAGCCTGGTTATAATGTCCTTCAAGCAAAGTCATATCTATATATATGATATATAGATATATATATAGATATAGATATATATAGATATAGATATCACTAAAATGGAGGTACAGGAGGAAATTATACGATGATAAAGTTTCCATATTTTATGTGGAATAATTTGATATTAAATCTCAGTAGTTTGGTTTATATAAGGTATATATAAAGAACCCGAAAGTAAAATGAAAAGTAAATCTACTTCACAGAAAGGTTTGTTAATATATGAATTTAAAAAAAATTATTCATCAATATGAAAGAAAAACAGACAAAAATGTAAGATGAGTGTAAAACAAATAGTATAGTTCAAGCTTAAATCCATCCATGTGAAAAAATATACAGCAGTTTGTCAAAACGCCAGTGCATGCCAAAGAAGAAATTTTATGATGACGAGAGCAAGAGAGTGATAACAGACATCACTAAGAAAGGGAGAAGTGAAATGGAAGCGTACTGCTCCACGTTTCCTGTACTCTATTCATAGTAAGAAGCTGTTAGAACTGGGTGGGCAACAATACCGAAGGAGCAAAGAGACGAGTAGATGAAAGTCTAAACGAAGAAGGCTGGAAATACACCATGATGGATGTTTTTAGACATAGGAAAGGTGGACTCAGGGGGATGAAGGCACTGAAAAGATGTCTTGGTGGACAAGGAGCACTTCCTGCTCTTGCAGTGGACCAGGGTTTAGTTGCCAGTAACCCCAGTGGCAGAGTATTTAATGCCCTTATCTGACTTCCGGAGGCATCTGTACATAAATACACATACCCGTACACAAACATAGACTTATCGCATAATTAAAAAACAAATATTATTAGAAGAAAGCTGCACTGCCTAGCCTGATATTGTTTTAAAGAAAATTTAAGGCAAAGAATACCGATAAAGTCAAGAGTAGAAATCTTATAACATCAAATGAGCTAATGCATTAGGAATATATAAAAATTATAAATTTCCCCAAGTTTAAAAGTCAACAGATTGTCTGCACAGCAGCAGGAGAAAACATTTTTAGGTGAAAATATCTATCTTACAACCATGGTTGGGGTTCAACTTGTCAAAATTTGTCAGTTGTTCACTTAAAATTGATGTGCTAATTTATAGAATTTATACTTTAGTGAAAAAATAATGAAAAGCAAAAGGGAAACTAAGTATAGCGCTAATTACATATTATATATGTGGTAAGTCAGCCTTAAATGTACACCCTACGGGCAGTTAGTTTTCATTTAAAGTACCCTAATCAGAAACCCACACTCCAGGAAGATTAGCTAGGGTTTGAAGGACTCTAATCAAGAATCCACACCCCTCATATGACTATAGCAAGCGCTTTTAAAATCTTCTCCAAATATGCACCCAAGTGTTCATTATTTAGCATAAGGGCTGTTATAAATAATTTAGCAGTTTTATGAGAAAATTAATCATTCAGGGAAAATTAAACAGGTAACTCAATTTGACATGAACAAAGTGTAAGAATGTCGCACCACCACCTATGTCAGTGAAACACCTATGAAGTGCACCCTGAATACATGTGTTCACATCAAACACACACAGAGAGAGTGGGGGGAGGAGAGAGAATTGGCAGGCTATGTTTTGGAGGGGAGGGTATTGGGAGAGTTGAAAGGGAAAATAGGGGGTTGATATGGTCATATTTCATTACAGGCATGTATGGAACTCTACAGACTAAAGAATAGAATTTAGAAGAACTCTCAGATTTGGAATTTTGCTCAGAGAACATGCATAGCATGCTCAGAAATCTTGCCCAACCCTAACACCAAAAATACCGAAGAGAAAGCAAAGTCTGTCATTGTTCCATAAGGAGAACTGTCTAATCATACCACCACCACCACCACCACCACCACCACCACCACCACCACCACCACCACCACCACCACCACCACCACCACCATATTGCTTACATCCTCCTTGGAATGACCTTTCTTTCCTGCTGTGTTTATTGCAGTGTCTGAAGGGATAATGTGTTGCTTGCTCTGCTTAATTCCTAAGAAACACGTGCTTTTGTGGCCAAATTTCAAGCTGAGAGTTGCTATCAGTGCAAGGGTGGTGACATTGTTAGTGGAAAACATCTTCTTCCCAGTATCTCTAATTTGTTGAAACTTCGTGTGATGGAGAACGGTCATATGAGTTTTTAAGTCAGGTCACAGTGGTACTTGAAGTTGTCCAGGGGATCCTGTGTTCTTTGCTGCTACAGCTGAGGAAAACTAGATAAGTTGTTTCTATTCGGAAACATTTCTATTCCTAAGCTTTCAACTTAGTTTCCCAAACTTCCTCTCTCTCTCTTTTTTTTTTTTTTTTTTTTGGCTGTTCTCCAACTTTATTTGAGATTCAGTAGGTTAGTTCTCATCCACATTGACTCTCTGTATATTTTTGAATGTGGTAACAGGCATGTAAGTTACCAATGTGTAGAGTTTGTTTGGTGAGTCCTCATCCTCATTACGTTTTCTGGACAAACGTACCCGGATACGATATGGAACATTCCTTATTCCTTTGGCCCAGACAGCTTTATTGAGCCTGGTATCAATCCGCACATCTGGAGTCCCCATCTCCTTCATGGCAAATTTCCGGATTTCTTTAAGTGCCCTAGGAGCACGCTTCTTAAAGCCCACGCTATGGATGCGCTTGTGAATGTTGATGGTGTATTCTCGGGTCACCACCTCGTTGATGGCAGAACGGCCCTTCTTCTCGCCACCCTTCTTTGCGGGAGCCATTCTGCCGGGCCCAAGCTGGAAAGGCCCAAACTTCCTCTCTTAAAACCTGTTTTTGTCCCAGTTCAGCTCACAAGAGCAGTTCACCCAGGGGGTTTAGGGGAACAATTAATAGTGAGGTTTTTAGATGCATGCCAATGATTGTAATATTCAACTCTGCATGAAATCCTTCTGAACAGCATGCTTACAAGCAATAATGTGGAAGCATAACTTCCCAGAGGATATGGATTCTCTTGATCATGGTTGCATGTAAGGCAAGTTTTATTAGAACACAGACTTGTTCATTTATGTATTGCCTAGGACTTCTTCTATATTATAATGGCAGATTTGAGGAGTGGAGACTCAAATTCTGTGGACTTCAGTGCTTAATGCATTATCTATGTGACCCTTCACACGAATATGCTGAGCCATGCTTTGAAATAGGCTCCTTCTGAATCAATAATTTCATAAAATGGCTCAACAGTAATCACCATTAATTCCTATGTTGTTTTTGTCTTCCTGAGACAAGATCTCTGGCCTGAGATTTTTTTTTCCCAGATTGCTCTGTTTGGCCATTTTTTATTGTTTTGATTGAGCTATATATTTTTTTCTCTGCTCTCCTACCATCCTCCCCTTCTCCTGTTACCCTCTTCCATAACCCCTATTCTCCCAACTTACTCAGACGATCTTGTCTTTTTCTCCTTCCTATGTAGATCCACATATGTCTCTCTCTTAGGCTCCTCTTTGTTGTCTAGGTTTACTGGGGTTGTGGACTGTAGGTTGGGTTTTTTCTTTGCTTTATGTCTAGAACACTAATGAGTGAGTATATATTATATTTGTCTTTCTGGGTCTGGGTTACCTCACTCAATATGGTTTTTTTTCTAGATACATCCATTTGCCTGAAAATTTCAAGATGTCAATATTTTTTCTGCTGTATACTACTCCGTTGTGTAAATGTACCATATTTTCTTTATTCATTCTCCAGTTCAGGGGCATCTAGGTTGTTTCCAGGTTCTGGATATTACAAATAATGCTCCTATGAACATGATTGAGTACCTGTCCTTATGGTATGATTGAGCATCCTTTGGTTATATACCCAACTATGATTCCCAAACTTCAACCTTTTGAAGTGGTGTGATTACAGGTATACACTTCTCCACTAACTCTGATGATTTCCACTTGTATATTTTCCAATATTTCTCTTCAAGATTCTTCTTTCTGGGGGGCTGGAGAGATGGCTCAGTGCTTAAGAGCGTTGCCTGCTCTTCCAAAGGTCCTGAGTTCAATTCCTGGCAACCATATGGTGGCTTACAACCAACCATCTGTAATGAGGTCTGGTGCCTTCTTCTGGCCTGCAAACATACATACAGACAGAATATTGTATACATAATAAATAAATAAACATAAAAAAAGATTCTTCTTTCTGCCTGTTGGTGTTATTATTGGTTATTTATTTCTGTGGTTTGCAGTGCTCAGAATAAAACGTTACTGGTTTGCTCTTCATGGCTTGTTCAACCTGCTTTCCTATGAAACTCAAGACCACCAGCTCAGAATGGTGCCACCCATGATGGACTGGGCTCTTCCCCATCAAGCACTAATTAAGAAAATGTCCTGCAAGCTTGCCTACAGCCCAATCTTATGGAGGCCTTTTCTCAATTGAAGTTTCTTCTGCTTAGATGGCTCTAGCTCAAGTTGACATAAAAATTATCCAGCCCAGAACTTATTTGTGCTTAACATTCCAGAGGGATAAGAATCTTTGATAACAGAGTGGGGAGGCATAGAGCCTGGAGCAGGAAACACATGAGCAGGAAGAAGAAAGAATAGACTTGAAATAGTCTTTGATTTCTCAAAGCCTGACTCCAGTTAGATGCCTTCTCTAACAAAGCCTCCTAAGACTTTCCAGACAGCACAAGTATTTGAGTGTCCGAGACGATAGGAGACATCTGATTCAAAACTCTGCAGATAGCTGTATTCACATTAATCCTTCTAATCCACAAGAATGGAAGGCCTTTCCATCTTCAAGTGACTTCCTTGATTTTTTTTCTCCAGTGTCTTTATGTTCACTATAGAAATTGCTTCCTTGGTTAAGTTTATTCCAAACTAGTCCATGGAGGGGGGGGGGGCTTTGAAGTTTACATAAAAGGCCAACCAAACTTGCAAGAAATAGATAACTCCTTTGTTAATTCATCAATTCTATGTGCATATTTCTCATATTCTAATATCTCTAAAGCCAAGACTTTTGAAATTGATGGCACTTTATAGCCATTGTGTTATAGGCGACAGTCACAAGCTTTTTATTGTCTTCCCATATGCAAACCTGGTCATAGCTGCTTACTACCTATGTTGTTATAATGCCAATAGCAAACAGTGTTCAACAAAAGCCTCAGCCCTTAGGAAAAGGCCCATAACACAGAGATTCTGAGACTATAATATTTAAATAAAGAATGTAAATAAGAAAAAATCTCAATTGCAAAGTATACAATGATCTAGACTGGAAAGACTTACTGTTTTAGGATATCATCTTTTCTTAAATTAAACTATAAATACAATACAATAATAAACAACATAGCAATAGGATATTTTATTCCACTTAGCAAGCTGATTTTATGTTCACCACAAAATTTGAAAGCATGAGAGTTAGTTTTAAAAAATGAACAAAAAGAAATATTGATAGGTTACTTCTTCAAACATTGAAATACTTATAAGGCTAAAATATAGCAATGAAAGTAAATAAATAGGTAAACAAAATAAAATAGAGTCATTAATACCATCCTTCTGGTACCCAAAAGACTCTAAGCAAAAGAAAGAAGAAAGAAAGACAAAAACAAAAACATCCTATCCTGAAAATCTTATTCATTGTTATTCTGTTCACAACTAAGAAATAAACCAGTCTAGATGTCCATCAACAGATAAATGGGTAGAGAAAATGCATTATATATACACAATATATATTCAAACAAATATTTAAAAGATATTAAGCCATAAAAATATTAAATCATGGTATTTTTAAGCAAATAGATGGAACTGGAAAGTATTATGTTAAGCAAAATAAGCCAGATTCAGATGAATACCAGATATTTTCTCATGTATGAAACCTATGTTTCAATTTGTATGTGTGTGTGTGTTTAGATAATGAAACTAGAAAAAGAAGCATGTGAGAGAAAGAAGAGATCTTAAAGAAAAGGAAGGAGTGAAATGGAGAATAATAAAATCCATGAGACATGAAAAAGGGGCACTATTGAGGAGAAGAAGGGGATCAGCACTTGAGTGGGCCAGGGAAAAGAAAGAGGCAGGAAGGGAGGGAATGAAGAAGAATAAAGAGTTTATACAAATGCCATTATGAATCCCATTACTTTGAATGTTAGCTTTAAAAATTAATTTTGTCCTGACATTGTTTACGTGTGTTGCTGTGTGTGTATAGTGTATGTATGTGTTAATATATGGGTCTGTGCATGTATACATATAGGTGTGCGTGCATGTGTACGAAGGACTGAGGTCAATGGTTTATTTTTTAAGGGTTCCTCACCTTATTTTTTGAGACAGCATCTCTCTCTAAACCTGGACCTCACAGAATTGGCTAAACTGGCCATCCAGTGAGCTCCATTGGCTCCCGAGCTTCCCCTGTCTCTGTCTCACCAGGTATGCGCAGAGCATGCCTTGCTTTTTATGTGTGAGCTGCAGATTCCTAACTCAAGTTCTCACGCTTTTGCAGAAGACACTTGAATGGCTATCTCCCCAGCCCCAGTCAAGGCATTTAATAGAATGAAACAGCAGCTCTTCAATTCATAAAGGATATTATAACAGTACACAAAGTGATAATTCATTGGATAGTAGGTTAAAATGAAGGTCACATTCTAATTGATGCTCTTGCTGTCTATATCTGGAAAAGCTCTCAAAGGCCCATGTGCTGAAGGCTTACTCCAAAATGTGTTATACTCACAGATGAGAGTTTGGGGAAGCAATTGGATCATGAGGTCTCTGAACTCATCAATGGACCAATCCATTGATGCGGTCATAGTTCGATGGACTCTTGTGAAGTAATAAACCTTAGGGGTGGAGCCTATTTGAAGGAAGTGGGTCCTTGAGTTGTCCTGGGGCACTGTAAGTGCGCTACCCTATTTTGTCATGGTAACTGTGAGGTGTATAGTTCTGCCTTACCCTGTCGTCCATGCTATGATTTTCAATCTGAGCACTATCTTTTTTTGTACTTTTATTGATTTTTATTGAGCTCTACATTTTTCTCTGCTCCCCTCCCTGCCTCTCCCCTCCCTTTCAACCCCCTCCCCAGGTCCCCCTGCTGAGCACTGTCTTAAGAGCAATAGAGCTCTTTCAGTTCATGGACTGAAACTATTTAAACCACGAGCACAAGAATGTTTTAAGTTGTTTTTCTTGGTTATTTTATCACAGTGACAGAAAGCCTACTAATACAGAAAGAATGTAAAAATAAATTCCAGTGTTGGGGATTTGCCTCAGTTGGTGGTGTCCTTGCACTGGCTTTGGTCCATTTCAGTGTTTATACCAAGGGTGCATGCCTTATAATCCCAGCACTTGGAAAGTGCCGCCAGGAGGATTAGAAGTTCAAGGTCATCTTTGGCTGTGTAGTGAGTTCAAAGCCTGATTGGGATATATAAGACCTTATCCAAAGATAATTAAATATATACGTACATAAATTCCAGATAGATGAAAGAAATTATTTTTCTGTCCATGAATGTGGTTTTAAAAAAGTTCCACTTTTGCTAGAAGCCTATAAAATACTATAATCTATTTGGAGAGCAATTTCGCAATTACCGTGAAAAATATGAAACATGCACACTTTTGGACATAGCAGATGTGTCTGTATGAAGAGGCATGCAACAAAAGCTTTTATTGCTATACTTTCTGTGTGTGGTGCTGGAGCTTGGGCCCAGGGCCTTGACTATGGTGGACCCTGCCTATTGCTGTGTTCTACCACTGAAATAGAGTCTCCATTCACAGCATTAGGGTCAAGGTCTAAATGTTAGAAACAATTGAAATAGTCAGCAGTTGTTAAGTAATGGTCAATCTATATTCCACAGTGGCTAAAAGCAATGAAGAAGGGCTATATACAGGAACATGAGAGGATCTCTAAGGCATATTGTTAACTTAGAACAAAATAGCAAAGCAATTTTATAGCACGGACTCAAGAATGTATAGGCATATCTATACAAATGTGTATATTATTATACAACAATAATAATTTGTTATAGTATTATAACAAATTTACATATACGTATATACATAATTCCATAAGGAACAGACTGTAAACACTCACCCCAAAACAATGACAATGATTACTTCAGATAGGAGGGTAAATGGGACAATAAAGTATGAACGCAGGGTTGCTGTACTTGTGAATGGCTTGTCTCATTCCCAATGGGAAGGCATTCACTTATTACTTGTGTAATAGTTTTAGACATAATAAAAATTTTAAATACTAAATAAAACTAGATAATAAGCAGAGAGAAGGCACGTGAACTGCCGTTTCTCATTAGAAGCCTTTGAATGACATTTGACTTTTAAAACTCTGAACATGCTTTAATTTGAAGAAAAAGGGTTTATAAAATATATTTGAAATATATACTTTTAATTTTTGCCTCAGAAACAAGAAGTGACAGAGTTGGCCTTCATGCCAAAGGTACATTGATAACTTCTAGAGAAATAAAAATGAAAAATAAAATAATTATAATTAAATGCTATTTTAGCTTTTACCTATAGTAAGAAAAAGATTATTGTAGCTTCATAATAAGCTATATAATAATATTCAACTAGTAATATATTTTAAAGTTATAAGTAAGGTCCTAATCTGTAAAATGTCTTAGAAAAATAAAATAAAAATTGACTTGAACTATTTTCTTCCTTGAATCCTCTGTATTTGATCCTGTAGCTGATGCACTCGGGGGTAGTTCAGTGTGATTCCATCAAGATAATTTTCTATAATGAGTGTTTATCCAGATGTGTCACCATATATCTATTTGAAACTATCTGTCAGTATGAATCTCATTTTGGGTCCATCGGATATAGATCAGAAAGAAGAATTACTGTATGTTTGAGTTGTGAGTTTGTATATTGTTCCACGCACAGGGACAGTGCTGTTTCTCTGTATATTTATTTACAGATCAACATAAGTTTTGGGGAGTTCCTTACATGAGACTACATGGTTTTGATTTCCCTTTGAAAAATCATTTTTTGTGATTTATAGTATGGGAAAATAGCTAAGGATGAATTATCATATTCATTTTTATAATTCCTAAGGGAAGCTTATTCTTACCATTGAATTTTTAAATTAGGGGCTGGAGAGGTGGCTCAGCAGTTAAGAGCACTGAATGCTCTTCCAGAGGACCCAGCTTCGATTCCCAGCACCCACATGGCAGCTCACAACTGTCTGTAACTCCAGTTCCAGGACTTCTGATTCCTTCACACAGGCGTACATGCAAACAAAGCACCAATGTACATAAAATAAAAATAATTAAAGTTTTAAATTTTTAAATTAATTTTTGTATTTTATTTGTATGTGTGTTTGCCTGTGTGATTTTGTGCACATGCATTTGGGAGACAATGGAGACCAGAAGAGGGCATCAGATCCCCTGAAACTGGGGTTAAAGGCCATTTTGAGCCTCCATGTAGTCCGTGGGAATTGAACCTGTGTCCTCGGCAAGAAGACCCATTTCTCAAGCCCCATCATTAAACTTTCTTTAAATATACCAGGGGATGAGCTTTATAAAATTTCCTTTCAAGGAAAGTATCTTTGTCATCACTGTAAACCTCTTATACAAACACCAAACAAATGAAATTAGAAATATAATACTTAAAATTGGCCAAAAACTGAAAAAATTAAAATTGCTGAACATCACTAAGGATATAAGAATTTAAACAAAAGTAGTATATAGGATTATTATATATGATACCCGAGCTCTTAAATATGAGATTCTCCTACTGCTCATTATGACAAAGTTCTGAAGTATCAACATAAAGAAAATGAAGGTTCAAAGAAGTTAAAAGGGATACCAGAGTTGGTCATTGTAGTGACTCATACCTTGTACACCAGCATTCAAGAGGCTGAAATTGGAGGATTGTGGCCGGCCTGGATTACAGACTGATTTCTAAATTAGCCTGGCCTACAGAATGAGACCCTGTCTCAGAATAAAACATAAGAAACAGGATCAGGCTCCCCGTTCACCAGGGACCTCGCCAACAATAGGCCTACCACTCTGCAAGACAACTCTAAGATACCATCTTACACCTGTCAGAATGGCTAAAATCAAAACCACCAATGATAGCCTTTGCTGGAGAGGTTGTGGAGTAAGGGGTACACTCATCCATTGCTGGTGGGAATGCAAACTTGTACAACCACTTTGGAAAGCAGTGTGGCGGTTTCTCAGGAAATTCGGGATCATCCTACCCCTGGACCCAGCAATACCACTCTTGGGAATATACCCAAGACATGCCCTATCATACAAAAAGTATATGCTCAACTATGTTCATAGCTGCATTGTTTGTAATAGCCAGAACCTGGAAACAACCTAGATGCCCTTTAATGGAAGAATGGATGAAGAAAGTATGGAATATATACATGAATATATACATATTAGAGTACTATTCAGCAGTAAAAAACAATGACTTCTTGAATTTTGCATGCAAATAGACGGAAATAGAAAACACTATCCGGAGTGAGGTAAGCCAGACCCAAAAAGAGGAACATGGGATGTACTCACTCATATTTGGTTTCTAGCCATAAATAAAGGACATTGAGCCTATAATTAGTGATCCTGGAGAAGCTAAATAAGAAGGAGAACCCAAAGAAAAACATATAGACATCCTCCTGAATATTAACCTTCATCAGGCGAGGAAAGGAGACAGAGACAGAGACCCACATTGGAGCACCGGACTACAACCAGAAGGTCCAAATCAGGAACAGAAGGAGAGAGAGCACGAGCAAGGAACTCAGGACCGCGAGGGGTGCACCCACACACTGAGACAATGGGGATGTTCTATTGGGAACTCACCAAGGCCAGCTGGACTGGGTCTGAAAAAGCCTGGGATAAAACTGGACTCGCTGAACATAGTGGACAATGAGGACTGCTGAAAAGTCAAGAACAATGGCACTGGGTTTTGATTCTACTGCACACACTGGCTTTGGGGGAGCCTAGGCTGTTTGGATATTCACCTTACTAGACGTGGAAGGAGGTGGGAGGTCCTTGGACTTCCCACAGGGCAGGGAACCTGGTCTGCTCTTCAGGCTGATGAGAGAGGGGGACTTGGTTGGGGGAGGGGGAGGGATATGGGAGGCGGTGGCAGGAAAGAGACAGAAATCTTTAATAAATAAATAACATAAGAAAAAGCTCAGCTGGCCAGTGGTGGTGCACGCCTTTAATCCCAGCACTCAGGAGGCAGAGGCAGGCAGATCTTTGTGAGTTTGAGGCCAGCCTGGTCAACAAGAGTTAGTTCCAGGACAGGCTCCAAAGCTACAGAGAAACCCTGTCTTGAAAAACCCAAAAAGAAAGAAAGAAAGAAAGAAAGAAAGAAAGAAAGAAAGAAAGAAAGAAAGAAAGAAAGAAAGAAAGGAAGGAAGGAAGGAAGGAAGGAAGGAAGGAAGGAAGGAAGGAAGGAAGGAAGGAAGGAAGGAAGGGGGAGGGAGGGAGGGAGGGAACGAAGGACAGGAGAGAGAGAGAAAAAAAGAAAAGAAAAAGCTCTACAGGAAGTTACAGATCTAGAGAGTAGCCATTATTTGACCCTTGCTCATAAGCTCACAACTGCAATTTTCCCCAGCTTCATTCTCAGATAATCAGGCACGGCAGCCATGGTGAGGTCTGTGCACTCACAGCTGTCTATGGTACTCATCCACTCATCACGCTATTGCCATCTTTTATAAGTGAAATGACAAGAAGTTAATAAAAGCCTTCATTGACACGCACTGCCAGCAAAGGCCGAGAGGCTTCGATTTGGCTTGTTTCAGATAAATGTAGTGGCAGCATGTTCTTCATCTTGCCTATGCATGCCAATATTTGGAATTGCTTTTGCTGCAGTGCTTGTTGGCATTAAGCCGGGAGCCTATCCTGAGAAACAATCAGGAGAAAATTGCACTGTGTTTGTGCCAAGAATGAATCCTTTATATCTACCCAAAATTGCTTTCCTGGAGAGTCCAGTATCTGAGAACCTTGTTTCTCTTAGAGGAAGTCAGTTTGTATCTTTGGAGATAATGGGATCAGTTGATTATGTTTGCTTCTGTGAAGCTTAGAATCAAATCATCCTCACAGTTCTAGCAATGTTATGACATTTTCACATGAGCATCTTATTCTTAGCCCTATTATTTTGTCTTTTCTTTATTCTTGAGAATTCCATACACATATACAATAAGGTGTTATATTAATCCCCCATTTTCCTCTTACAACTTTCTTCATACACTTCAACCTATATCCCCTCCCAATGTCATGTCTTTTTTTTGGTAACCCACTAAGCCCCATTAGAATTGCCTATATGTGCATTATGTAGCACCACCCACGAAAGCAATGGCTACATCCTGAATAGCACCTTTCCCGTCAATGGCAGCATTTTTGGCTGGCTCGATCTTGTGCGGGTCTTGTGCAGAGAAGCCCGTCTGTTGTGAGTTCATGACTGGATGAGCCATGCCGTGCTCAGAAGACAACATTTCACGGCACTCCTCCTTATCCTCTGCTTCTGACATTCTGTTGTCTTCCTCTTCCACAGTGATTTCCAACCCTTGGGGTTTGTTTGCTAAACATGTCTGACTCCAGGATGAGTATGTCTCTCATTCACAACCAGTGAGCCATCTCTGAACTGACTGTTGTCCACTGCAGAAAGGTCCTTTTCTCAACAAGGATGGGGGCAGCACAGATTTACTGGTATAAATATATACATAAATATTTAAAAGGCAATTTGACAACATAACCATTTAGCAAAAGACAACTACTAGGCTCTCCTCTAGGGCCTTGCCCTTCCCAACCATGGGCTTTTGACTGGGATTACAATGCCAAGCATGAAATTTCCACCTGTGAGCCAGGTTATGGTGGTGCTTGCCTTTAATCTTAGTATTCAGGACCCAAAGGAAGGCAGATGTCTATGAGTTTGAGACCAGCCAGGTCTACAAAATGAATTCTAGAAGAGCCAGAGCTACACAGAGAAACCCTGTCTCAGAAAGAAAGAAAGAAAGAAAGAAAGAAAGAAAGAAAGAAAGAAAGAAAGAAAGAAAGGAAGGAAGGAAGGAAGGAAGGAAGGAAGGAAGGAAGGAAGGAAGGAAGGAAAGTATGTTTCTCCTTTTAATTCCTTAAGTAGAAAAATAATTAAATGGGGTGTCTAAATTCTATGAAGTCATAAGACAAGCAATCAGACATGGAAAGGAAGATTTTGACAAAAGAAAACAATTAACTTGGCAAAGCCCATCTTTAGCTCTTAAGGCAATAATTCAATTTACAGATAGACACCCACACTATATGACCCAGGAGTTATCAACCAGGGCAACATACACTGTTTGAGAAAGACAAACAATATATAAACAAGCCAATCTTCAGTGCTTGTGGTAGAAAGCAACTTCTGCGCCTGTCATCAGGTCAGTATATCCTCAAGCCAACTTCCCACATGACTACTCAAAGGGAAGTCAGATTTGATCAGTTTGAAAAACTGCTATGTCTTACAAAACTCCAAAGAGAAAATCGTGGTGTTACAGAGTAGCATAGCAACTTAAGAAAACCTGTTTGGGGCTGGAGAGGTGGCTCAGTGGGTAAGAGTGCTGGTTGCTCTTCCAGAGGTCCTGAGTTCAATTCCCAGCAACTACATGGTGGCTCACAACCATTCGTAATGAGATCTGGTTCCCTCTTCTGGGCTGCAGGAATGCATGCAGGGAGGACACTATATACATAATAAATAAATAAATCTCTTTTTAAAAAAAGAAAGAAAGAAAAACCTGGTTAAGTGAAAGGTATTATGAAATACTGACAATCTTTCCCGACTTGTTTTGGATGAAAAGCCTGATTAGCATTAAGCCATTAAAAATGAATTCATATTCCCTCCCTGTATTTACATCTTTCTAAACCAGCAAAAAAAAAAAAAGTCTGGCCGGGCGGTGGTGGCGCACGCCTTTCATCCCAGCACTCGGGAGGCAGAGGCAGGCGGATCTCTGTGAGTTCGAGGCCAGCCTGGTCTACAAGAGCTAGTTCCAGGACAGGCTCCAAAACTACACTGAGAAACCCTGTCTCGAAAAATCAAAAAAAAAAAGTCTGCCTGTACAGCCAGCTGGCTCTCTATTTGCGTTCTTGATTGGCATGATGGGGGCTGCATCACAGTTTGTCAGTATCATGTATTAATGAAACCCAAGAGGAGTCTACCCAAACCTGCAGGATGTGGTAGGCAATCAAGCAGCATAAAGGAGATGAATTGTAAGCCCTTCGAGAATAGAGTCATTATGAACTTAACAAGCATCATTTGTAGCTATATCTATTTTTGCGATGTTAGTGGGACACTCATTGTTGAACTCTGAGCTGTTGTGATAGCTTCAGATTCACTAAGCTGATAAATATTTTAAAACGGCATCTGAATAATCAAAAGCATTTCTCTTGATTCAATAGTTCTCTCGATTCAATAGTCCAGCTCCTGGGCAGGAGCAAAGGGGAGATACTGTCTTCTTTAGCTAAGGAAGAGGTAAAAAGAAAAATCAGCATAATTAAATGCAAAGTGGATCAATAAAATTATAGAATGTCAGAGCTGAAGAGAAGGCTGAATGTCATCATTGAATTGTTTCTACCAACATTCCACCTCAGCGCTCCTAGGAGAGGGAAAAGGTATTATACATCCCAGGCAGCCTGAGACCACAGTCCTCAAGGGCCAGGGGCTTATTTGAAACATTTTTTAACTACTGTACTTGATTCTAAAATGTAGTTAACCTCTGAATCATATTTCCTTGATGTGGGAGTGTCATATATCAATCTGTTGATTTCATTGTAAGCAATAAAGAAACTGCTAGGCCCATTGGATAGGCCCACCCTTAGGTGGGTGGAGTAAACAGAATAGAACGCTGGGAGGAAGAGGAAGTGAGGTCAGACTCCACAGCTCTCCTCTCCAGAGCAGACGCCTTCAGAGAGACGCCATGCTACCTGCTCCAGGGAAGACGCACGCTATGAAGCTCTGACCCAAGATGGACTTAGGCAGAATCTTCCCGGTAAGCGCACCTAGGGGCGCTACACAGATGATAAGAAATGGGCTAGTCCAGGTGCGAGAGTTAGCCTAGAAGAGGCTAGATAGAGATGGGCCAGAGCAGTGTTTAAATGAATACAGTGTCTGTGTAATTATTTCGGGGCATAAGCTAGCCGAGCCGGGCAGGCGGCTGGGGTGTTTGGGGACGCAACCCCGCCGCCGCCCATATTACTACAAATGACGCCCAGACGTGTGGCTAACTAAACCCACTTAAAAAACCTGAGAAGTCTTAAAAATAATGGAGAGAGAGTTTAACACAGATTTTTGCTGTTTGTTGGTGGTGTGCTGTAGAGAGATTTCCTGATTCGGCAACAGCAGCAGAAAAAAAGCTGCGTTATCTTAAAGCGCTGCTTCCTGGGGCTGTGCCACCAGTGCAAACTCTGGCTTTATGTTTGTGTTCCCGCTTGGGATTGGAAGGAGAGTGCTCTGAGACCTTGACGATGACTCAGAGCTCCCCGCCTGCTCCTGGGCAGAAGGCAGAATCAGGCTTAGGCAGGCGGAAGAGCATGGTGGATTCCTGCCGCCATTCAGGGACGTGTTTTCAGACTGCGCAGTGCTCTGCGTGTCAGATTTGGATGTAACTTGGATGAAAAGAATTTCTGTGCTGCACGCTCAGTCTCAGAATTAAAGTGCTGAGTGCCGCTCCTACCTGGTAGCCCCAAGAGGCTTCCTGACTCAGCTTTAGCTGCAAAACCCTGCGGCTCATTAAGAGGTCCTGCCACAAAACACTTAAAGGGTGTTGATGAAAAGCTGAACGCATGCTTTTCGGTTTTCAGCCGTAGCAGGAAAAAAGGTGCGCCGTTTAAAAATGCCGGCTTTCTGGGCCATCCTGCCAGGGCAAACTCTGACTGTTTGAGGCAGGAGGGCCGGCTACCAAGAGAGGACTTGAGTGTTGTCTGTTGTAGCTCGCTGGCTGGCAGGGACCTTGAAACGTCAGGTGTGGCTATAAACATGGCTGCAGCCTGTATACCAGCCATGAGGCTGGAAAGCTAAGGGATGGACTGGATCTAGCTGGCAAAGCCACGCCTTTAGTCCTACTGAGATTGTTTGGTAAACTAAAGACTCATGTGGTCAGAAAAACAGAGAGAGATACAGTAAAGAGAGATTCAAAGACAGAGAAAATTTCTGAATGGTTTACTGTATGTTAAAAATATATGCAAGCTAAAAGTTGAAGTTCTTAAAAAAAAAAGGAAGAGAGTTGTTGTGTGTCCTAGTACACACCTTTAATCCCAACACTTGGGAGGCAGAGGGAGATAGACCTCTGTGACTTCAAGGTGTGGTAGCACACGCCTTTAATCCCAGTGCCTAGAAGGCAGAGACAAACAGATCTCTGTGAGTTCAAGGTGTAGTAGCAAACACCTTTAATCCCAATGCCTGGGAGGCAGAGACAGGCGGATCTCTGAGAGTTCAAAGACAGCCTGGTCCACAGATATACGCTCAAAAAGCAAAAAGTTAACTTAGGAATGTCACAGCTTAGATTCTTAAGCGCCTAGTGATTTAAAGGTGCAAATCAAAAGTGCTCCTGGATAGTAAAAAATTGCAGATTCACAATAGGACAGATTCAGACCGCTAAACGAGTCACACTGTTGGATGAATGTACGTTGGCTTGGGAGAGAGTAGAAAAAGAATATAGAGAATAAAGTTAATGGTTTAAAAAGAAAAAAAGTAAAAGTAAAGTCTTTAAAGAGACAGAGTACAGATAGTTATAGATATAAATAAAAATAAGCCGCGTAAAGATGGAAAATTCACAGAGAGTCTGGATTATGTACATTGTGTTTTCTTTAAAATTTTTGACTGTGAAGGAGCTAAGTACAGAGAGACATTTCATTACATGGGCTGCCAAGCTAAACCAGAATGGATATAAGGGTATTACGATTTCAGAATTTGGGTCTAAGGATATGATGCTTTGGAGAGAGTCTTCTTTTGTTTTCACAGAGGATGAGACTCTATGGATTTCTTCTATTCCGATTTGGTATGATGGACCACGTCCTCCTGAAGGTTTGCTGTGAACATCTTCAGAAAATTGCTTTGCTCAACTGCCAACTGAGATAAACCTGGCACACAGGTTACACCCTAAATAATCTGATTAACGACGCCCCCATTCAGCAGGAAGCAGTTTGGAGAGAAAAAACTGCGCCCATGTTCCCAAATATAGTTTATAAATGTTCTTTTACATTTAAAGGGGGAAATGATATAGGTATGAATAATTTGCATTGGTATGGATTTTAAGGTCAATTTTGTTATATGTATAAATGTTTCTGATGTAACTTTTACTCGATAACTGTTATATGTAATTTTGCTATGTTAAGGTTAAAGCCTTCATTTTTTTTTGTTTAAACAGAAAAAGGGGAAGTGATGTGGGAGTGTCATATATCAATCTGTTGATTTCATTGTAAGCAATAAAGAAACTGCTAGGCCCATTGGATAGGCCCACCCTTAGGTGGGTGGAGTAAACAGAATAGAACGCTGGGAGGAAGAGGAAGTGAGGTCAGACTCCACAGCTCTCCTCTCCAGAGCAGACGCCTTCAGAGAGACGCCATGCTACCTGCTCCAGGGAAGACGCACGCTATGAAGCTCTGACCCAAGATGGACTTAGGCAGAATCTTCCCGGTAAGCGCACCTAGGGGCGCTACACAGATGATAAGAAATGGGCTAGTCCAGGTGCGAGAGTTAGCCTAGAAGAGGCTAGATAGAGATGGGCCAGAGCAGTGTTTAAATGAATACAGTGTCTGTGTAATTATTTCGGGGCATAAGCTAGCCGAGCCGGGCAGGCGGCTGGGGTGTTTGGGGACGCAACCCCGCCGCCGCCCATATTACTACATTTCCTCATCTGAAAAAATTGGAGAATAAAATGTTTACTGTAAAAGTTGCACTTTCCTGTTAAATGAAGCTGTATATAAACACTGGACTTGAGAGCTGGGGCTCCAGCGAAGAGCACGTGCTCAGGATCTGAGTTCAGTTCCCAGTCCTGACCTGGGAGGCTGACAACTGCCTGTAAGTTCAGTTTCAGGGGATCCACCATGCTCTTCTGGACTCTGTAGGCACCGGTAGTCACATCACAAGTACATATCCATATACAGACAGACACGCAAACCTAAAATTAAAAATACATATTAAAAATAACCACAAGGCACTGTATTTCAATTAAGAGTCCCCTTACAGGGCTGCAGAGATGGTTCATCAGTTAAGATCACTGGCTGATCTCCCAGAGGATCTGAGTTCAATTCTCAGTGCCCACATGGTGGTCCACAACCATCTGTAACTCTAGTCCCAGGAAATCTGACACCCTCTTCTGGCATTTGCAGGTACTAGGCACATGGGGATGGACAGACATATATTTAGGCAAAGTACCTATAGGCATAAAATCAAATTCTAAAATTTTGAAATAGTCATTTTACAATAAAGAAAAGCTAATTGTATTTTATACATAAGAAGAACAACCAATGTAGGGTCTAGAGACTGAGTAAAGGTTCTAATGAGAAGGCAAGGTCCTGAAGTTGGCGTCTCATATAAGGTAACAAAGTTATACCTAGGATTGCCATGTCACTGTCCAAGGAACTGACACTACAGCAAATGTTTCCCTCACAATGCATTTGAAACCATAAGCTAAACATGGGGGCCTTCTACATCAGCAATTTTATTGGATATTAAGAAAAAATAATAATTTTCAAAATAAGTACACATATAGAATAGGATATGTTTTAGCTTGGTTTGGTTTGTTTTTTGTTTTTTGAAAAAGGTTTTTTTTTTTCTGTGTAACAGCCCTGGCTGTCCTGAAACTCACTCTGTAGACCAGGCCGGCCTCGAACTTACAGAGATCCTTTTAGCTCTGCCTCCCGAGTGCTGGGATTGAAGATGTTCAGCACCACACTGGCCATGCTAGGATACGTTATTTTCCATGACCCTTTGAAGGAAAACATGAGACCTCTAGTAGATGCCTTCTCCCTTGGAGCTTGAGTTTCCACTGCTCCACTGTTTGCGATGCTTCATTTGCAAGGTAGGAAGTGCAAGAAGATGGTTCTGAACCCTATTATTGCTCATTCCTTTGTTGAGGGCTCATCCAGAGGAGCCTCACCTATAAGACCACTGAAGCACAAATCTGGTCTTTCTTATTTGAGATGTCCTTTCAGCTACTTATCCAGTGTTTTGAATGCAGGAGAATGGTTAGATCATGGGTGGTGGAGGGCAAGGATGGGAAAATGGACCTATACATGATATCACTTTGGGCATCTAAAATATCAGTCACTCAAACTGCGGCTAAGTAGAGAAGTTCTGATCTGGACCTGAGGACAGTTCTCCTGGGCATCTCAGGACAGGTGCCAAAATGGCTATGGATCCCCTCCAAAGTCTCTCGAAAGCAGAACATGCTAATGACATCAGGTGTGACAGATACTGTGTTAGAAGCATCGCATGGCAGAGAAGAGATTGCTTTTCATGGTGATGAAATCAGCTTGCTCATCATCAATATGAGTCTCACCAGGGGCCAGAAATCAGTGAAAAGACTGCCACTCTATAGGAGGCAAGAGCCCAAGCCAGGGTTCTCACTACAGACTGGCGTGCAGCGACTCGTTAATTACCCAGTTCCAGAAGTGGGATAAATCCCTTTGTCTTTCTGGATGACAACCTCCCTTTCAATGCACTTTGTTCTTCACTCCTTAGCAACCCAGCTACTGTGTTCTGACATGGCCATTTCCTCACCAGACTGGAAATGGAAAGAAAAGGGAGGGAAAAAAAGAAAGCAAGAAAAAAGAAGCTGCTATTCTGGCAGCCAAGGGATCTCACTGCAGTTGAGGTGTGGCTAGCCAAGTTTCTTAACCAATTAATTTGAGGAATAATTGAACTGGCTGGAAACAAACACAGGCTGCACATCTCTCACATGAGTGTTTCTCACTCTGTAATGTCTCCTCATATTGGGAGAGCATTTTCCTGTTTTTGGAGAGCAAATCAAAGGACTATCTTGTAAACGTACCCAGGGTTGACTTTATAGACTTCCCTTGGCAAGAAGACTGTGTTTGGATGTGATTACATAGCTCTCTGATGTCATCCCTACAAAGGAAAATACACGAGATGGCAGTCACAAAAGAACAAAATTGAAGGAAAAGCCGAGAAAGATGGCATTTTGAGACAGTGAAGGTTCTTTTTTTTTTTTCCAGAGTCAACAACTGCAAAACCATGCTTGATATTGTAAAACACTCATCAGGATGTGCTGTATACAAGCATTTCCCCTCTTAGAGAAAAATGAGTTTCACACCTCCAAGAGAGGAAGTGACAAAACACCCCAGGCGTGAGATGAAATCTGAAATGATACAGACCAGAAAGGAAAACGCTCATCTTTGGGAGAGTCAGGGAAGAGGTAGACGAGAAGAGGCCAAGGTTGAGGCACAAGAATGGGGAGCTTGTGAGGGGGCAGCAGTAATGTCAAACAGACACGAAGACTTAAAAGTTGGGTTCATGTTTTTAAATTGGATTTTAGAATGAATAGGGAGCTAAAGGACAAAATGGAATACAAAAGTAATAGAGTCCTGAAACATTCTGAGTCCTGCATTTAAAGCAACAGGGTTACACGCTGTGTATCGCTAAGTTCCCTCCTGCTACCTGAGCGAGGTGATCGGCATTTAACATTCCTTTCTGTATGTGCACGGACTTCCTTCACAAAAAGGATAACTATGGCATATCTGAGGTCAGCTGTAGATTCTGCTACTCTTTGCATTTTTACATCTAAAATGTTGTGGCTTGCACATAATTAAAAAAAGGGGGAGGGAGCAAAGCCACTGCATTTGCTTCTTCCTGGTGCATGCAAAGTACCACAAACTTCAGCAGCTTTTCCTAATATCCATGTGTTAGTTTATATTCTTCATAGGTCACTGGTCCACGTGTAGTTAGGTGAATTGCTTAGCTGTGGCCTCACAAGGATGAAGTCAAAACGTCAATGGGCACTGGGATCTCATGGAAGTTTTAAAATTGCCTTCTAAGTCAATTGCAGGCAGGAGAATCTGGTTCCCGTCCTAGTTAGGGATTCTTCAACTGTGATAAAACACCATGACTGAAAACAATTTGGGAAGAAAGGGTTTATTTCACCTTTCAACTGCCAGGTCCTATTCCATCACTGAGTGGGTTTGTCAGGGCAGGAACTGAGGCAGAAGTCATGGTGGGGTGCTGCTTAGTGGCCTGCTCCTGAAGTCATGCTCAGTTTGCTTTTTTATAGAGCCTGCCCAGGGTTTGCACCCCTTACAATGGCCTGGGCCCTTCTACATCAAACATTAATCAAGGAAATGCCCTGGAGACTTGTCTCCAGGCAATCTGATGGAGGCATTTCTCAAATAAGGTTGGACTTGCCAGATCACTCTAGCTTGTGCCAAGTCAACAAAAAAGAAAACCAGCAACAACAACAAAACAAAACAGGATGGTTCACTATGGTTGTAGAACTGAGGCCCTCTGTTCCTACAGGCTGCCTACAATTCCCTATCTTCACAGTATGGCAGTTTGCTGCCTAAAACAGGAAGGAAGCTCCACCAGGCATGATGGCACACACCTGTAATGCCAGCACTCACTTGGGAGGTGGAAACAGGAGGATCAGAAGTTCCAGGGCCATTGTCTGCTACACAGTGAGTTAGATCTAAGACAAGTCTGCAAGGATGTTTCTGGAAAAAAAAAAGTAACTGGGAAAAGAAGACCTACCCTGTATGTGGGTGGTGCCATCTTATGGACTGTGGTTCTAGGCTCAATAAATGGTGAGTCTCTAATTTCAGCTTCTGAACTTCAGAACTTTAGAATTGTGTTGGGATAGAAACTGTGCACTAAAACCAGATCAGCTGATTGCCTATAGTTATGGTAAGGATGAAATAAATACCATAGAAAGCTTCGAATGCACTGCTTGCAAATTGTTTCTATTGGTTAGCAGTCCTATGGTTCTCATCGTGGGTGTTATATGGAGACACTGCCTGGTAAATTAGAGGAGCAACTAATTAGGAAAGAGTCCACGTTGGAGCGACCCTGGGAAGAGGGTAAATGATGAGAAAGATGGCTTAATGTAAAAGGGGAGTCATCTGTCTTCTTAACTGATTACATAATGTATGGCCAGCATCCTGATTCCCTGCTGTAAAAAAAATAAAATTAAAAATTGTCTCCATTTAATGATAGAGTGTTGGGGTATGCAAGGCATTAACATCATAGTTTGAATGGTTTGTTCTTATCCTGGGGAGTTTTAAAAACTCCTCAAACATTTCTCAGCTGCCTTTTACCAAGATGGAAGGAAGCATTTTAAACAATAAACAGTGAAAAGAAAAGAGAAAGAGCGAATCCCACTTCCACATTGGTTTGTCCCCACTTTCCTAAATTCCTTGCTTTTAATGGCAGCTCTGTCTGGTCACTTTAATGCACTTCTTTTGGAGAAATATATGATGAAATGTTCCAAGTCCCCCATGGTGAGCTCCCTTGCTGGGCAAGATGCTTAAGTTCACTTGAGGCCATAGCTCTTTGTGTCTCATTTATATGACAGATACTGCAGGGCCTTCTTAAAAGTGATAGAGGAAATCAACTCTCCATCAAAGGCAGATAACTAAAGAAGTGAAAAAAGGAGTGGCTCTTACATTTGTTCTCTGAGTCACCTTGCTTTCTTCATGGACTCATTCCACCCAAATGAGTATCTGAAATCACAGTAAGCATAAGAATCCCAAAGTATATTGGGAGGTATGTTACCAATGCTCGTCATATAAGGGAAGGGCCAAGAAGGAGTAGGAAAGGATAACCTCTCTTTGAGAAATTCAGAGAAAGTCCCTGTGATGGTTTGAGAATGATATAAGCCCCATAGGAAAGGATAACCTCTCTTTGAGAAATTCAGAGAAAGTCCCTGTGATGGTTTGAGAATGATATAAGCCCCAGAGGCTCATTTCTTTGAATGCGTATTCCCTGGGTGATGACCCTATGTTAGGAGGCTGGAAAGCTTTTTTGAAGTTAAAATAGAATTTCATTGTTTTGTCCCTCCACTTTTCTCCTGACAATCCCTCCCATGTGCCAAACCTTGCTCTATTTCAAATTCATGACCTCTATTTATTTGTTGATATATACATATATAGAATTGTGTATATTGCTACGGGAGCATATTCTGTTCCTTCAGCCAATAGCTTTTAAGATACAAGCCCACTTGGGCATGGTCTCTTTTGCTTTAAAAAGCAGAGGTAGCCATGTGCTCGCTCTCTTGCTTCCCAGTGCTAGACTCTGTTCCTGTTTCCTCAGAGGGCTGTTGTCTAGGACAGTGATCTGTAAGTTTTCCCCTTAAATAAATAACTCTGTCATTATTCATAATTCTGAACTTATACCTTCAGTGTATGTGTATGTCCATCCTGAGGATAGAAATACAACCTGGTAGTCTGTATAATTTTGCTTGAATGTATATTATTTCAGGGATGACACCTGGTATTTGATAACCAATTGGGGGATAGGTTCCTCCTCAGGGAAGACAATTTCTCTAACTCTCAGCATTCCATACTGGTCTTTAGTTGTTGATCTAAACTGGGCCCCCCATGATATTTTCCCTTTCCATGTTAGCATGTTTACTGTTCTAGTACTTGTTTAGGTCTTGATTAGGCAGCCATATTCGATGAGATTTCATGGGGGTAGCTTCTCTGACAATTCTAGGAAACAAAATCTCACAGCAAACTTTCTGTTCTCCTGACCTTTGCCATCATTCTACCCTCTCTTGAGCTATGATCTCTGACGGCTGGGTACAGGAGCTGTATTACAGATGTATCACCTGAGGCTGGCCATCACATAGCCACTTGTTCTCCTCATTTTGATTGGTTGTTGTGGTTTTCTGTAATGGTTTTCATCTGTTTCAGGGGGAGATTTACACATATTTCTTTAATAGCACATTGTTATTTCAATTCAGGTTGCATGTTCCTCCTACAAAGCCTGTAATAATTCCATTCTTTAAGCCATGCAACCATATGAGCACCACATATTTCTGATATATGTTCACAATGTCCATGTGGGTTTTCTGTGGTTCCTACTACTGAAATAATGACTGCATTAGGTTTTTTGCCAAAGAGTTTGAGTACTCCTAATATATTATCAGGCAACTTTTAAATTTTTTTTTCATACAATGTACTTTGGTCATATTATTTCCCTTCTCTCAACTCTTCCCAGATACCCACCCCACTCCTGCTTCCCAACCCAATCTTGTGTTCTTTCTCTATATACAGATAAATGTTTCTTTGATGGGGGGAGGGTGTGAGGCTGTGGGACTTTTAAGAGTAGGTTGTAGCTGGAGGAATTAGAGCACTAGAAATGGGCCTGTAAAAGCTATAGCTAGCCCCTGGTTTCTGTTTCTCTGTTTCCTAGTCCATCATAATGTGAACATCCTTTGACAAATGCTCCAGCTTCCATGAACTAGTTCCTCTACCAAGCCTTCCCCACTATGACGAACTGTAAGCCAAAAGAAATCCTTTTCCTCCCTTATGTTGCTTTTGTCAAGCTTTGTGGTCACAGTGATAGAAAAGTACCTAATACTTAAAAGTCCCTAAAAAATGAAATGAACCTCAGCCACCTAGTGAATGATGAAACTCTTTAATTTAACGCAGAAGGTGGGTGCTATTCCTCTCATCTTCTCACGGAGATATTTCTGTGCTGCAACAGTCTATCGTGAAGATCATTGTTCCTCACGCTCATTTAGGTTTCTCAGAAACTAAATCCTGTGATTTCCATTACAAACATGAAGGCATAGTCATATAGCAGAGGGAAAGCCTTCTCCATGTATTTTCTGGGTTTGCAATTTTCAGAAGAAAAGAATCAATGGTTGTCAGCATTCTTCTACATCAAACATCTGCTGAGAATTTTACAGCATTTGTAGCTGCAAGAGTCTTTCTCCCTCTTTATTTCACATTTTGTGTTATTGTCCCCAAAGTCAGGCATTTTTCTAATTAGATAACCTGTATCTTCCAACATCACTTGAAGTAAATGTCTTTATTTTTATCCTGAAGAACAGAGCAGTACACAGCCCCCTTTCTACCTTTCATGATGTGCTACTATTACTATGCTGGAGCCTTTTGAAAATCAGTATGGTTACTTTGGGGAGCAGTTAGAAATCCCCCAGGTTGCCCACAGTTCATCGTTTACCTTCCTAGCTGAAGGAGGGGTGGCTAGTGTGGTGGCGAGTATGTACATGGATGAACATGTGCCTTAAAGGAATAGTGTGACACATACAAGCAACTTCAGCAACATGCGGGAGATCAAGGCAGAAAAATCATGAGTTTGAGGCCAACCTGGGCTACATAGTGAGAATTTTTGCCTAAAATAATAAAACAAAACAAAAATTAATGTATCCTTATAGACAGTAACAAAAACTTGAGGCTTAAAAATGTACCTTATGTACACGGTGAGAGGATGATTTTTATAGAAGGTTATTTCTAGCATCTTTACCCAAGTTTGTGAAAATAAATATTCATAAAATATCTGTGTTTACTCTGAGTATTCTTTTCATTTATACTCTGTTCTATTTTGTAGATATCTATCTTTAAACCTATCTCTACAATGACCTCCACAGAAGCTAATTTCTAGAATAAGATTTGCTTTCTTTGACTTACTTTTTTTTTGCGTGACAAGTAAATAATAATTTTGGAGTCAGGTACTCATTTTCTAATGTAGCTTAGGCTGGTCTTGAAGTCACAGTGCAACCCAGGCAGGATTTGAACTCATGGCAATCCTTCTGTCTTTGCCTCCCAAGTGTCCCAGTTACCGGCACGTTCTACCATATTGGAAATGTTGGCTTTCAAGATGTAAGGAAAGCAGGAAATCCTGGCTCCATTTGTTGTTGTTTTTGTCTTGTCTTGTTTTGTAAGTGTTGTTACAAAAAAATGGCTTTACACATGCCAGGAAATGATTTTCCATTAAGTCATACTGCTATCTCAAGGCATTGAATCAGGCCATCTATTCAAAAATCCATTATCTTCTGACATGAAGAATCAGTTCAGCATATACCTTTTTCCCCCCTTTGGTTTTTTGAGACAGGGTTCCCCAGTAGCTATGGAGCCAGTCCTGGAGCTAGCTCTGTAGACCTGGCTGGCTTTGAACTCACAGGTATTCTCCTGTCCTGCCTCCTGAGTGCTGGGATTAAAAGCATGTGCCACCACTGCCCTGTTCAGCATATACCTTCACATTAAGGAAAGAAATGAGAACGTGGCTCCACATATCAACATAGAATCTATGTGTTGTTCCTTTTGCTATAATGATTACTCTTGTTGAAATGAAATTACACTGGGCTCGTTGTATGTGGATATAGAATCTGCAATACAAATTGTTTTTGCTAGCTGGGTGGGGTGGCACATGCCTTTCGTCCCAGAACTCAGAGGCAGAGTAAACTAGATATCAATAAAGTTAGTCTGGTCTACAGGTAGGGAGTTCCAGGTCAGCTAAGGCTACATAATAAGACCCTGTCTCAAAAAAAACAACAACAACAAAACAGTATTTTTACTAGTGTATCCTTTAGTTGTAAAAAGAAAACTTGAACCTAAGTAGCACATGCCTATAATGCCAGCACTCGAGAAACAGAGGCAGGAGGATTGCTCAAGTAAAAGGCTAGCCATAGTAAGCTCCAGACCATCCAGGGCCACACTGTAAAACTGTGTCCAGAATAATGATGATGATGGTGATGATGATGATGATGGTGATGATGATGATGATGATGATATTAAAGATAGCAGAAGAAGGGAGAGGGGGATGTAAGAAGGGAGGAAGAAAAGAAGAAACAATAGAAGAAAGGAAGAAAGGGAAATAGAAAAAGGAAACTTTAGTTCTTGTCATCTACTTCCTTGGGAAGAATGGAATATATATTCAAAAGATCAGCAGGAGTCATCTCAACAGTATGTATCGCTGTGCTGATAGGGAGCCTCATAAAGCTCTCTCCAAGGAAAAGAAAAGAGTCAAAACAGACCCATGTACGCATGCGCAAAAGAGAAAAGAAAGAAAACCAGATTTTTAGGAAATAATGGGGACACTTAGGTATTCACTTCAGAAAATACTTTGTAGATGAATATCTCATACTATATGCAAAAAATCAATTCCAATTCCAGATGATATAAATAACTAAATGTTAACATAAATCAATAAATATAAAGGATACTAAAAGACTTAGTGGTAATATAACTTCATTCCACTTTGGAAATAAATTTGACTATATTTATGTATATTCTCCATAGACTTTCTTTTTGCTGTGATGCCATTGAAATAAATGTTCCAAGTGTGCTAAGCAAGCACTATGACTGCGTCACACCCCCAGGCTAGGAAACATGATGCTATCTTAAGCATGTATGCCTGTTACCTAACAATCAAACCCCTTCATAGATTCCCTAGGGAGCTACTGATTCACATGTGCATAAAGGAAATTATCCAAGGTGCTCACATCAATACTGCTCACGAAACTAACCATACTGAGGGCCTGGAGAGGTGGCTGAGCAATTAAGAACACATACTGCTCTTTCGGTTCCCAGCGCTCACATTGGTCAGCACTCAGCTGATGGAGGAGGGTCATCTTTCTATCTGTTGTTTCATTGGTTAAATAAAGAAACTGCCTTGGCCCTTTAATAGGACATAAAATTAGGTAGGCGGAGTAAACAGAACAGAATGCTGGGAGAAAGAAGCTGAGTCAGACGGTCGCCATGTTTCTCCCACTCCAGACAGACGCAGGTTAAGATCTTTCCTGGTAAGCACACCTCGTAATGTTACAGGGATATTAGAAATGGGTTAGATCGATATGTAAGAGCTAGCCAATAAGAGGCTGGAACTAATGGGCCAGGCAGTGTTTAAAAGAATACAGTTTCCATGTAATTATTTCGGGTATAAAGCTAGCCGTGCGGGCGGCTGGGTGGCGGGAAAGTAGCCCGCTGCTCCTATTTCAACACTCAGCCACCTGTAATTCTAGGTCCAGGGACTCCCACACCCTCTGCTGGCTTCTGTGGGCAGTTACACACACATAGCACATACTCACACAGACAGAAACACATATGCCAAAATAAAAATAAATTTTAGTTACTATTTTAATTGTTTGTGTTTCTATATGTGTCTTATGTGGGGGCGAGGTATGTGCATAGGAATGGATGTCTGAGGAGGTCAGAGGATTTAGATCTGCAGGCACGAGAGTTATGGGTGGTTATTAGCTGCCTTGGCATGGGTGCTGGGAACTAAGTTCAGATCATCTGCAAGAACAGTATGTGTTCTTCATTGCTGAGCCATCCTCTGGCCCCAAAACATAGCCTTTTTCAAAAATTAGTAAATACACTAAAATATTCTAAATATCTATTGGCGGAGAGCAAGCAGTACAATTAACAGTTGAACATCCACACAGTAGAAGACTGTACAAAAAAACAGCAGCTTGAATATAACAAATTCAAATTTTAAAGACGGGGTGGGGAGTTGACCCAGCAGTTAAAAGCAGGAATTATTCTTGCAGAGGCCCCAGGTTCAATTACTAGCTCCTACATGGCAGCTCACAAGCAACTATAACTCCAGTTTCAGGGGATCCAAAACCCTCTTCTGATCTCTGAGGGCACCAAACACACTCTTGGTGTACAGACATGCAGACAGACAAAATACCGACACACATAAAAATAAAATACATCTTTTTTTTTAATGGAAGAAGATGACAGACGGCTGAAGAGAGGACTCAGTAGTTAAGAACAAGTACTGCTCTTGCAGAGGACCTGCGTTCTGTTGGCAACTCACAACTGCCTATGACTCCATCTCCCAGAGGCTCTGGCTTGCTCACACATATATATCCCACATATGCAGGCATACAGAACTAAAAATAGAAATAATTTTTTTAAATTTAAAATCATGTCTGGAGAAATGGCTCAGAGGTTGAGCATTGTCAGAGGTCCCTGAGTTCAATTCCCAGCAACTACATGGTGGCTCACAACCATCTATAATGAGATTTGATGCCCTCTTCTGGTGTGCAGGCAAGCATTCAGATAGAATACTGTATACATAATAAATAAAATAAATCTTTAAAAAGTAGCATTAAAGATATCTAAGATATAATAGATGATAAAAGATAATCACTGAATAACGTATAGAAGATGTTTTCTTTTATTGATGGAAAAGGGCATTATGTAAATCCATAGGTACATCAGTAAATACAGAGAAAATGTCTGAAGGAGACATGATAATGTGTAATTATGAATATGCTTCAAAACGATTGGAGACAATGTACATAAATGAGAAGGTGTTATTACAAGTATTTACAGTGATGATATTTCAGTTTGTTTTGCAGTTTTAGAGCACATACTTTAGGACTATGACAGCTACGAGATTAGAGACATCTTCCCCCACCCCATTCTGAAGTTCAGAATTTCTGAATGAAGAAGAAAAAACCCTTTGGAGAGGTGAAGGCTTGACTTCCTTTTACATAATGAAACTCAGTAACAGTTTCTGCATGGTAATGAGCATCCCTTGTTATACCTGCCCCCTTGCCAGGGCAAAGGGTGACATGTAGCTGAATGGTACAGTTCTCCATCCCCAGCATTTTTATACAGATATTCCAGCTGCCATTTTATTTTCTTTCATTTGGAGACCAGGTCTCATCATGGAGCTCTGACCAGCCTGGAACTCACTCTCTAGATCAAGCTGTCCTTTAACGCACAGCAATCCCCCTGCCTCTGCCTCCAAAATCCTAGGATTAAAGACATGCACCAAGTCTTGTAGTGGTGGCTCACACATTTTGTCTCAGTACTTGGGAAGCAGAGGCAGGCAGAACTCTGAGTTAGAGGCCAGCCTGGTCTACAGAGTGAGTTCCAGGAAAGCCTGGGATACACAGAGAAACACTGTCTTGAACAAACAAATGTGTTCAGAACAGCCTTCTTGAGTTTTGAGTTTGGGGGAGTTTTTTGAGGGAGAGTCTTTTATGTATTTTTTCTACGTACTTCGGGCTGCCTGAAACCGTATGTGCACCAGACCAACCACAAACTTACATTGACCGTTCTACCTCTGCCTTCCAAATACTGGGATTACAGTCACGTGCCACCATGCCTGGCTAGATTGGCACTTTGATTCAAGCAGATACTATTATACGATATAAATATGTCACCTCCTGGAGAGTAAGGTCTATGAGGGCAAGCAACAGCTTTCGACAATTTGATGTGCCAAGCGTGGTACCTGGATGTGTATGCTAAAACTTAGTTCTTACCAGCATCATTTTTCCATCACTTTCTCCCAAAGGAATCCCATTCGACCTTTATTCAGTAGGTTTCTATAATGTCTTTTCTGTTTGCCTGGTACCATGTGTTAAATATTTACTATATAAATGTTGAATGGATAATTTTTAAAGCTATATTACCTACATATGTACTAATATTTACTGAAAAAAAGAAGACCATGAATTTGAAAAAAGAGCAAGGAGTGGTATATAAGAGGGTTTGGAGGGAGAAAGGGAAGGGAAAATGAGGTAATTGTAATCTCAAAAAAAGACATTTTTTAAAACTCTTTATTCCCATCAATGAAGAGAACAGCGTTAAAGTGGACAGTGTGTAATAAGCTTACCTCTCTGACCAAAAGGAAAGAAACAGACAAGTGGAGACAGCCCAATCAGTCACTGTGGGAAAATATATAGTTCGGGTTGTCCCACAAGGCAGGGCTCTGGCCCCAGACAGACCCTTTCCATCAGTTCATTGCTGATAGCATGAACAGAGTGGTACGCACTCCTTCATATGTGCATTCAGTGGACAATTTACTAAACAACTTCCCTGGCCAGGTGTCTTAATCTCTGTCCCCAAGGAAAGAAAGCAGATGGCTGGGAGATGGGATGTGAGAAATGCGGTGGCTTTTAAGAAAATGTCATGCTGGTTGCTGCTTTTTCTGAGCTCAGAGGGAGCAGATGATGGCATCTGTGGGAGTGTGTTATTCTGTACTTTGAAATCACCATCGTACCTAGGAGGCCTTCAGTAACTGGCATTAGTATTGAACTGACAATCTTTTCTTCTTTTCTTTTCTTTTTCTTTTGTTTTTTGTTTGTTTGGTTTTCAAGAAGAGGTTTCTCTGTGTAGCCCAGGCTATCCTGGAACTTGTCCTGTAGATCAGACTGACCTTGAATTCAGAGATCCACCTGTTTCTGCCTCTCCAGTACTGGAATTAAAGGTGTACAGCACCATGCCTGGCTGAACCGACAGTCTTAAAATCTTTTAATCTAGATAAGATGGACCTTGGAAAAAGGAAGACAGCAAGGTAATTGCCTCCGTAGTAAAGTCAAACATGTCCCACTGGAAAGGAGACTCGGAGTTACAACTCAAAGGGAAACGAAGGAACTCTCAATTAAATGTGGGGATTGGGGAGTGCTTTTCAAAGACCATGGCATTTCAAAACGGGTCTGAGAAGGTGACAAGTGTTCGAAGTAAATGGCCGGGGGTGTGGCTGTGCACCTCTTGGCCCATAAACACAAAAGTAGTCCTGTGCCAGACACAGAATGGAATCCGTTAGCGTGATAAAGAAAAGCTAAGAGGCTATGTAAGGTACGTACGTCTCTGTAACAGTAAGCACACATGTTGGCAGAGAAGAAATGGATCATCATGAATCAATTGCTTTATCCAGACTCAGGCAAAGAAATTATTTTAAAAAATTGGAGTTGAATATCGGGATAAGATCATTTTACTGGAAAGATGGTTTTGATTGTGAGACAATCTCCTATGTAAAAGAAAAGAATCCTTTGCTTGTACATTCCATTAGCAAGAAGATGTCTTGGATACAGTCGAATCTTTTGATTGCCTGATTGAATAAAAAGTCTTAAAAGGAGAATGAAGAACAAACATTCCCTTGGAAATTGTTCTCAGCAGTCTAGATAGTATTTGGTACAGGAACCCGAATCAAAAGCCTGCTGACCAATGGGACCTTTATGATCTACTCTCTCACCCACAAACGGCTTCCTGGGTGTGCATTGTCCAATGAGATTTTGGGCTCCCTAAGGGCAGGAACCGGGCCATCTGTTCTTCTCTGAGTTCAGCATGATCCTAAGCACATCCCCCTGAGTCTGGCCCCACTCACTCACCTCTTCGGAGCATGGAAGCCTTCATGACAAGGTGATAAGCATGAGGGAGAGCAGGAGCCACTCTTGTTCATTTGCAATTATCTTCTGAGCTGCTGATTTCAGCCTATGGGTTTCTACTTGCCAGGAGGCAGACAGAGAGGAGCATCAGCTCTCGGCACCTCTGCAGTTTGCAGCAACAGGTTTTCCTCTAGACCCTGGAGAAGGCTTTGCGCAAATTCCACCATAGTTGAATCAGACTCTAAAACAGAGAGGCCTTGCTTTCTCAAGTTAGGGGTGGGGTGAGCACTACGAAAGTCTTTCCTATAACCCTGAAGCCACCCAAGTTCTGGTTTTGGTGTGTTTCTAGCCTATAAACAATACCCTGTAAACCAAATCTGGAAGGGTGCTCTCCTGAGCTACAGCCTATGCCAGAGGTGTTGGCAGAGGCCAGCCTTGGAATTAATTGAAGAATCAAGAATGTGACTTGGAGGAGCGCAGCACAACAGAGCTTGTCAGTTGGGAGAAACCATCGTTTGGCCCCCTCCCCCTTCTTTTCCTGGAGGTTGGCTATCCTTGTAATTAACTGTGGAGCGGGGTCTCATGGGAGCTTGCTAAGAATGCAGAATCACAGGCTCCCTCTTTAGCAAAATCCCCAGGAATTCATATGCACAGTAAAGTTTGACAGTTGCTGGCCTAAGCCCTCTGGGCCTGTTAAATGTTCTAGTTAAATGGGGTTGAGGACATTGGCTGATCTGTGCAGTTGCCATGGATAGCAAATGAGATAATCTGGCGCGGTGGTGTGGGGACCATTTGCTAAAATTTTCAGGACTTTTGCAAGCCAGTTGTTGCACTTTTGGTAGCATGAAATTGGATTACGGCGAGAGTGTTTACACCACAAACATCTGCAAACCGCACACACCAGAGGTTCTCATTTGATTTGCAGAGATTCAGTTTACCTGCTTTGCACTGGGAGAGCCTTTTACATGCGATTTGTAAAGACCCCTGAGCTGGGAAATCTGCCATGCCCAGTCCAGAAAGGACACTTGCCGGTCTGGACGTTGTTCTGAAGTGGGGGGCGCGAGGTGGCACGCGGATACCCAAACAGAAGGGGTAACGGTATGAGAAAGCCAAGCTTCCAGAATGGACCGGAGTCCGTGCTCAGCAGCTGGAGCTCATTACCGTGTTGCTTACCAGTGAGCAGCAGCTCAAAGGCCTTGTTCTATTCCACTGCAGAAGGTCAGCACTTCGGCAGCAAAGGAAGCCAGGCCCAGCACAGGGCCACTGGGCCCCAACGGAGGGAACCTTTGAAAACAAGTTTTTAAATCATTAAGGAAATGAAAATGAAAAACAAATCCCGAGAGAGGGGCGAACCTGCCTACTAGTTGGCTTACTTAAGGCAGTCTGCCGGTTAATGGGACGTTAAGATCACACCGAAAAGGAAGAAAGCCCTGTAGCCTGCAAGCTCTCCGGTTCACATGGGGCGAAGATGAACCACTGAGCTGCGGAACATTTGTGTCCTCAGACATCTTTGCGAGGGGTTGATCTGCCTCTCCGAGGTACTGTAAGCATTTTGTGAGCCGGAGGTTGCTATGGTGGCTGCCTTTGTGTTGAATAACAAAGTGCTATATAAACTTGGGCAAATCTGCATAAATTATGTGTGGCCTATGGCTCTCATTTACACACCCTGATCAGTAATTGAAGAAACATGTTCAAGCCCAGAGCACTGAGCATGGGCTTGTGTTCCACCCCTGGAGGAGTTTCCCAGGTTAGCATGGTGCAGGGGCTCTTTCTTTCCTCCAGCTGAACAGCTAATGACTGGCGGCACACCTTTTCTGCCCTCACTTGGTGAGCCTTTCAGGACAAGCGCTATGAGGAGGGACTCTCGGTGGTTTTCAGATAATAGAAATCGCAGCCGAGTGAGTGAGCGTGTTTCCATTTTGATGCACGGAAATGCAATCCTCTGCTTTTTTTTCCCCTATGCATTCAGTCCATATTTGTGACTAAATGGTGCTTTTATATAAAATAAAAGCCCTGACCCTTAGCACTGTGCCATTGCTGCCTTTAATCTCTCCCTCTCGGAGCCACAACATTCCAGGAAATCCAGAATCGCATTATCAGAGCTTCGCTGCCTTTGCTAAAGGAGAACATATTGCAGTACTCTGGAAATAATGAAGTATTGTCAGTCCCAAGCCCCTCCCCGCCTCCATGCCCTCTTCCCTCCCGTTTGGGCAGTAGTTTTCATAAAGAAGTAGGCAGTCGAGTTGTCTGTCTGTAGACAGTCCGCTGTCTTAACAAAGGGCATTGAAAAGCACCACGAGTGTGTTTCATATCCCCTGAGCTCACGCACTTCAGTGGATGGCCAGGGGATGACATTTTCCCAGAAGCAGTGGGGCTCCATTTCAGTTTCTGCAGAGCAGCCCTGTTAGTCTGCACTCTTTCTTGATGGCCGAGACAACACCTAAGCCATGCACCTTTTACTCCCTTCTGGAAGGGCAGCCAATCCACCAGCACACACAGGCACCATCCAGCTGCGAAAGCGACTCTCATCTGAGGGGCGAGCGCAGTGTGGCCATGAGTCATGAGCGCTTACAAATGGCAAAACCAGGTGTCGGGGGCTCCGAATGATATTAAAGGAGCTCCCTACTGGCGCTGGATTGAGGGAGCTGGAACTTCAGCCCTGTACCAACTGCAGCAGGGAAAGGCATGGGAGCGGCTCTGATTTTTGTCTTGCATTCTTTCAGCCGGCCAACTTTTACAGAGGGTAGCCACATGATCTGAGCCTGGGATTTCACTTGGCCCTGAGCCACCAGCCCTAACACATGTCTAAGGACTCACAGCTGCCTGGGCCGTGGGTTCCCAGCATCTCGACTGCAGATGTGGGCTTGGTGAGCTGTGTCATGTCTGCCTCACCAGCTTCTGTGAGAGAGGAAGAAAAGAACACACGGGTTCGAGCTCCATGTGCCCACCCACAGGTGGAGGAGGATCCAGAAAGTCAGATGAAATCTCAAACTACGGAACACCAGACATGTTCTCCACAGCAGCAGGCTATGGGAGAACCCAGTTGGTACCAATCCTAAGCCTTCACAGCCGCCAAACCAGGGGTAAAATTAGCTTGGCTGAGAAACTGATCACCGCCCTTTTCAAGACAAGATTTCGGAAGTTCCTCACCCATTTCTTTGCCTATGAAATGATATTAATTAATTACAAGTTACTAATGCTAACCAAATGGTAATGACAAATGAGCCCTGGGGCCTACCTGAAATCCATACAGTCATCTACAGACTGGCTGCTAAGTGTAGTCTCCAGTATGTAGGACAGAGAGCTCAGTCTCACGTGTCACAAGCACGACAGGTCACTTTTGCTTTGTGGAACTTAGTATTTCCTCTGTCTCCGGGGAGGAAGTTGGATTCGATGATATTCAAGGGCACTTTGACTTACAATGTTAAGTTCTTCTGCTGGACATGTAGGCTCTATAACTTGATGGCCCAGGAAGGTTATCGCAGGGTTCTCTCTTTCTGCTGTATGCTCTCCTTAGATTCGTTCATCGCAGAAGAAGGGTGTCAGCAGCACCCTGGGCCAGCAAGAAATCATGAGCTCAGCCCACACAGCAAGAATATTCACCAGTGTGGCGTTTGCCCAGTAAACCCATTTCCAGACACATCTGCACAGCACCTAAGACAGAAAGAAATCAATCAGAAAACACACGAAGTTTGTGGGTGGTCTTTTCTTGGGAAGTTCAAAACTGTTGACAGTTCAAACTCACAAGCTCTATCCACACTCTCAGACGTTGAAAGACACAGGGACCCCTTTAATTCCAGGCCCTTTCTGTTTGCACCGTCTATAAGGCAACAGTCTTTTGTTACTTCCTATCCGAACATCAACACAGCATTGGACCCAAGGTTCCAGATCTCCTTGCTTCCAGGCAGTTCCTCAAACAACAGCTTTGTGTAAAGTCTGCCTTTGTCCTAAAATCTGCTGATCTTGAAGATGGGTTCAAAGACTTGAACTCCAGTACAACAGCTACTCAGGCTGACCCTGGGCTGGTCACTTTTCCTCAATCTCTCCATCTTTAGAAGTAGGATTTTCCACTTCTAGCTCTGACCCTATGAGATTCGACAATGTGCAGCATGCCTGCAACAGGAAGAAAAAGAATAAGAACCTTGGCCTTGAATCCAGGAAGCCTGCTTTCCACTCGTAGCTTTTCTACTTGCTAGCTGTAGTTCTTCTATGTAGCCAAGTAGCAGAGAGACTTGCTTGACAGCATGAAGACCTTTGTGGAGGGAAATAAAACAGTGGTACCTATGTTTGCCAACAAAACTGCTGGCTTTATTATATGTGTGCATTTCTCCATCTCACAACAGCAAAAACCACATGTCTTAGAAGTTATCTCTTAGGGCTGGAGAGATGGCTCAGTGGTTAAGAGCACTGCCTGCTTTTCCAGAGGATCTAGGCTCAATTCCCAGCACCCACATGGAAGCTCATAACTGTTTGCAACTCCAGTCCCAGGGAATCCACACCCTCACATAGATGGGCATGCAGGCGAAACACCCGTGCACATGAAATAAAAATAAATAAATCATTTCAAAATAAAAGAAGTCATCTCTTAATAATTGTACATCTTCTGTCATCCTTACTTGCTGATCTCTTGTTCATTCTTTCACCGCCATGGATAGAAGGCCTCATCTCATCTTCTCCCATCCCTTCCCCCCTCCCTCTCTATCTCCACTCTCTCCCATTCCCTCATTCTTCTTGACACCGGAGTCCTTTAACTTTTTGAACATACTTAAAAATTTCCTCCTCAGGGCCTTTGCACTTGTTATCTTCTCCATGTGGGACCCCCCAACTTCTCCATTTGTTCAGATGAAATGTCACCCACTCAACAGTGCCTTCCCATCAAACGTTCTAAAACACATCTCTACTGCTTGATCCCTGTGACTGTTCGCTCACTGTGTTACCTCCCTAGTCTTCATCATTGACTTACAGTGTGTGTTATAAATTAACCATTTCTATCATCTTTTTCTCCCACTAGAATGTAAGTCCCACAAGATCAGGGATGTGTTTGTCGTCTTTGTCTGTTGTCCTCCACTCCTCGCCAAGTGATACAGATAAATGGTACAGATAAAACAGTATCTGAAGGATGTCTCCAGATAAGTCCTTAAGCAATAGAGGAGAGGGTATCTGAACGGACCTTACCTTACCCCGTAGTCAGACTGATGATTATTTTATTTTATTTTATTTTTGGATTTTTCGAGACAGGGTTTCTCCGTAGCTTTTTGGTTCCTGTCCTGGAACTAGCTCTTGTAGACCAGGCTGGCCTCGAACTCACAGAGATCCGCTTGCCTCTGCCTCCCGAGTGCTGGGATTAAAGGCGTGCGCCACCACCGCCCGGCTCTGATGATTATTTTAAATATCACTATAGAACCTTCGCCTAACAATAGATGGGAACAGAGGCAGAAACCCACATGAGAGCACTGGACTGAGCTCCCAAGATCCAGTTGAAGAGTGGAAGGAGTGAGAGTATGAGCAAGGAATTCAAGACCATGAGGGGGTCATCCACTGAGACAGTTTGCTTGAGCTAATGGGAGCTCACCAACTCCAACTGGACTGGGAGTGAACGAGCATGGAAACAACGAAGCCCCTCTGAAGGGGGTTGACAGCTGGGGCAGACTGAGGGGCCACTGATAGTGGCACCGGGATGTGTCTCTACTGCATATACCGGGTTCATGGGATCCTATTCTCTTTGGATGTAACCCTTGCTCAACCTAAATGTAGTAGGGAGGGCCTTGGATTTTCCACATGGCATTTCCTTAGGGTTGGAGGGGTGGGGGGAGGGTCTGTGCAGGGAGAGGGAGAAGAATGGGAGGAGAATGGGAGGAGAATGGGAGGAGAGGAGAAAGTGGGAATTTGGATTGGTATTTTTTTAAGTAATAATAAAAAAGAAAGAAAGGAAAACAAAATAAAATAAAGAAACAGTATCTGTGAGTTGGATAAATGAAGGAACAGTAGCAAACACCAAATGGTTAATATTATAATATTTATGGGAAAATATCATTTAAAGAACATTTTAAGACAAGGTCTGGTATATCCCGGGTTAGCCTTGAACTTGCTATGTTGCTGAGAATGACATTGAACTCCTGAGCCTCCTTTGCCTATCGCCCAAACACTGGGATTACAGGCCTACATTATCTTCCCCTTCTATAATTTTAACTTTGTTTTAACTCTGCCCTCCTCAAACTGAACAGGCTTCCATTATTTACAGTGAGCATGAACCATTTTAGTCCATCTCGGGCAAACTCCAAGGCTCTTCGGAAGAGGAATTTGGAGTGCCAGGCTTTGGATGTCTTTTATCCCTTTAGTTATATGCGTGCCCTGACTCAAATGAGCTAATCCTGTCAGGCCCTCTTCCCAGTTGCTAATCCGTATTTCTGCCCGGGAACATCCACTGATACCTCAGAACATAGAGTCCTCCGGAGATAAAAGCAACCACAAAGAATGTTTCCTGAGTGCCAGGCCCCGAGACTGGAGACATTTCTGGCATTATCAGTGAAGTTCACAATCACCCCATAAGATGAGTATCATTTTATATTTTTATTACTTTTTTAAAAAACTTTTATTTTGTGTGCAACTGGGAGGCGGGCGGCGCATGCCTGTCTACATCAAAGGGCAACTCGCGAGAGTTGGTTCACCCCCTTGGACAATGTGGGGCCTGGGACTCAACTCAGATCATTAGGCATTGTAGCAGGCCCCTTTACCCACTGAGCTAGCTTGCTCGCCCCGTGAGTACTAGCATATGCCTGTTTTCCTGCTAAGGAAGCAACGGCTGAAGGAGGTTAAGATCCTTATCCAAGTGTGCACAACTAGAAACGATAAGGCTAGACTTTAAATCCCGATCACAAACAAGCTCTAGCTTTCTCTCTTCCTTCCTATCTTGTGTCCTATTCCGGCCGTAGCAGTGTTCCCCCCCCCCCCAGACTGGAATTTGTGTTTGGAAATAAAAACATGTAAATGGTACCGCAACGATGGGGATATAGTCCCACTCATAAGCAGTAAATCGTTGATGAGGCTGCTGCAAATGAAGAAAAGCTGGGCAGAGAAGACTGTTGGAAAACCTAGGCTGGGAATGGAGCTCAGTTATTAGAGCGCTTGCCCAGCATGCGCGGCACTGAACTCTATCGCCAGTGCTATATGCACAAGGCTTGATGTGCCTGCCTGCAGTCCTAGCACTCCAGAGGTGGAAGCAGGAGGATTAGGAGCTCACGGTTATCCTTAGCTACATATACAGTTCAAAGTCATTCTGGAAAACGTGATGTCTTCTTTCAAATAAATACATGCATGCAGAAATCTGTTGCTAGACAGATAGTCTGTAATCCCAGCACTCAAGAGGCTGAGAAATAACCAATCATGTGTTTAAGGCCATCCTGGGCTACCTGGTGAGATACTACCCAAAAAAAGGAAAACAAAAATATGATTTAGTTCAAATTTTGTCTCAGTCTATCTAGCAAAGACAAGCACGCGGGGTCACTCCCCATTGCTGCACACACAAAAAGAATTAAACATTACGAGTCAGTCAACAGACTGCCGCAAGTCACACAACGAGAACACAAGTTTTCTCGAGTGTGAAAACAAACAACCCTGACTTCATAGCATTGCCATGGGGATAGTATTTCCAAATGGACCAGGCTCAGCACCTGGCACCCGGTGAAGCCAAGCTAGTGATCGCTTCCCTGCTGCCTTTTCAGACTCTTCGGTGAGCATCTTCTGAGTCTTCCAGTCTCCAGGATCCCACTTTCATGAGTGGCAAAGGAGGCTTTCACCACCTTTGGGCAGGGGCGGATTCCTCTGTATTCCCCGCTTTCCTCGTCATCTTTGCTGACCTTGTATTAAAGGTGTGGAACTGTAAGAAGTGCAAGTGACCTAAAAACTCAGACACTTCTTAAAAGGAGGCAATCTGGAAACTCATGTTCTAATGTAAAGTGTTTGCTGGTTTCGACTGTTGCTGCATTGATCCTGGATGAGATGAACAAACACACACTGTCCAAAGGAATTCACTTCATTTGAAGATAAAAGTGGGAAGCCCAATAAAGACTCTCTCCCATGAAAGGTATGTCGCCAAATACTCCGAGTTTTGTTTTGATGCCATAGTCCCATATTTGCAACTACTTCCAGTTAGCTGAAGATACCAAGTCAGGTCAGATACATCCTAGGCTACCCCATTGTTTTCCCAGGCTTATATCAAAGCATCATTCAGTAAATGCAAGTGAATATTTGCAGGCATCTGAAGATGAAGCCTGAAAATGGGAATATTTATAAAAATGTATATCTAGATAATACCAGAACAATAACACTTTGAATTTATCAAGTGCTTTTGTTCTGAACAACTCGAGCTCTGAAACCATTACCACGTTGATCGAATAGCACATTCCTACGCTATAATATCATCATGTGGCTGGTTAGTGGTGTCATCAATTCCATCCTGGAAACCACATACTGTTATGAGAGGCAAACTGGAACAAGAAAGGGCAAGAGCAAGAGCCGCACAACTACTTCAATGTGTAAGTCCGAACCCAAATAAATCATGTCTCTGCAAAGCGCTTTTGCAGGATTACTCAGACCCTTTCCATATTCCCAGTGCAGGTATTAGGAAAGACTGCTGGAGTTCCCCAAACACATAACGCCAAGTGCAGTGAAGGCAGCCACGAGCTGACCTAGTCGTTGAGGTGGCTAGGTCTTCGACTTTCTGGATACCCTGCTGTGTGGAAGCCTTTTCCCTTTCAGCATCAGACTTTCCGGAGCTGCAGAAAGAGAGCATTGAGTGGACTAGCACATTTTATACTGTCCTGACCAAAGAACCCTTTCCCGCAGACACCGGGACTCTCTGCGCCACTTGGGTGTCCTCTCCATGGCCATCTGGGACCAGTCCTGTGCTGACACTCCTCACAGTGTTACTCTTACCGTGAGAGAAGTGGGACTAGCATTAGAAATGCTATAGAGACACATCAACACATTCAATTTTTTTAATTGCCATTCCTTTTCAAATTTGCCACGTAGTCAAGGATGACCTTGAACTTCTGAATCTCCTGCCTCCAGGGATTACAGGCGCGTGTGGATCACAGGGCCTGGTTTCTGCAGTGCTGAAGACCATAAACCCTGGGTTTCCCTGCATGCTAGGCAAGCACTCTGCCTACTAGGCAGCATCCCCACCCTGCAGGGTTATTTCCACATCTTTTCTTAACTCAGAAAGCAAAAAATAGAACCAAAAAGGAAGTTCTGTATTCTGCACCTAGCATTTTATGTCTGGCTGTTGCTTTAACTGCCAAGATGAGATCATGACCAATTTCTTTCACAGACTCTGAAAGGAGGAGGGAATGCCAATCCTTTGGCTTGAGAAATGAAGTTTTGAGCCTCTAAGTGACTTGTTCAAGGCCACACGGCTACAAAGCAGGGAAGCTGGAATGCAGTCTCAAATCTACCTGGCTCCAAGCTTAGTGTTTGTTCGTTTGTTTCTCTTTGCAAGCAAAGCATAAAAAGAAAACTTCTAGGAAAAAAAAACTTCATTACCTTCCAAGTCCAGGGGACCGAAGCTACCCCATATCGCCTGTGCTGGAACATGCGCACACACACAGCACAGATGTGGCAGTCAGTCTTCAGATCTCCAAACCCATGACCATGGCCTTCCTAAAAAGCAAAGTATTTATTATTCTTAGGGGCTGTGGGTGTGGCTCTGTGGGTAAGAGTACTTCCTCTGCAAGCACGGGGCCCTGAGTTCAAATGCCCAATAGCCACGTAAGAAGCCAGGCCTGGCTGCATGGGCCTGGAACGACTACATCCACAAGGTTTTGGTTTAGTGGGAGAGGCTATCTCAGTGTGATAATGGGGACCGGCAGTGAAAGACATCCCATGTCTTCCTCGGGCCTTGTTTCCCTCACGTGCTTACACCATCCCCTCCGTGTTAGTGTTAGTGTGTGAGTGAAAGAGGGAATCACGAGGCCTGCTTCCGATCCCAGCTGAGGCAAGAGGATCACCGTGAGTTCCAGACCAGCCTGGGCTACACAGTGAGCTCAAGGATAGCCTGGGTTACATAACAAGACCGTGTCTCAAACAGAAGTGGGCAAAGGGGGAGAATGTGAGTAAAGTAAAACAGAAATCATTTCTCCCCGGTTAGCTACATTGGTTAGCTGCATTGGTGACAGGAATTTCAAAGACAATTCCCACTGGCCCTTTGGGTTTTGCAATCCTATAGTTCACTAAAAATAAAATGTGTCCTTCTAGACATTCCCATGGGCAGGACAGTTTCTTCCTAATACTCCCAAAGGCGCACGACACCATAAACTGGTGGCTTTTTTTTTTTTTGGTTTTTTGAGACAGGGTTTCTCTGTGGTTTTGGAGACTGTCCTGGAACTAGCTCTTGTAGACCAGGCTGGTCTCGAACTCACAGAGATCCGCCTACCTCTGCCTCCCGAGTGCTGGGATTAAAGGCGTGCACCACCACCGCCCGGCAAACTGGTGGCTTTTAAAGTGAGTCTACAATATTGTATAAAACTGGCTCGTGGCTCTGTGAGGAGTGCTTGTTCATGGGATTTCTTCTTAAATAAAGGGATTCTATCTTTAGTCATCAGTCAGATTGAAAGTCAGGTGACCGTTGCTGCTTACCTTGGTATGGATATTTATATCTGAAAATTTACTTTTCTTTCTCATGGAATCAAAGTTTTTAAACAAAATCCATTGTTTTCTGCCAACTTAGCTGTGTTTTGTTGGGTTTGCTTTTGCTTCATTTTTGATGATAGATAAGTATCTCGTGGAAGTTCAAAAGGTTCTCTTTAGGGATCTTGTAGCAAAATCACTGTGAAAAGTAAGCTCTTCCCAGAGCTTCTGTTGGCAATGTGGGATTCTTTTCTCCCGCAACCCTTGGATTACTGTACAAGATAAACTTTGGAGTGAACTTGGATCACTTGAGAAACCTCTGCTCTTCACATGAAGGGACCTGGCCCGCAGACCCAAAGCTGCAGGATCTCCACAGCATAGGCCACCAGTGGGATGTTCAGGAAGAGCCCTAGTGGAAGCCCAGTATCTAATGTGTTGCGGAGTCCAGGCGCCTCCGGTTAGGCCAGAGACTCTTTGCAATGAACACCTTCTAGTAGAGATGGATGGACAAATGGGTATACAGAGTGACTTGGGTCACACTGCAGCTTCCATGACATAATTCCTTCCCCTTTTCTATTTTTCTTATTTTATTTTCTCCATTTTTTTCCTCTTGAATCTTGCTTTGGTGGAGGGGTGGAGTGCAGATTCGAAGGAACAAGGGGATGAATGGGATCAAGATACATGATATGAAAAACAGAATAAATAAATCTTATAAAAAATAATTTTCACAGTTAAAGAAGAGAAAGGAAAAAGCTCTGCCCTTAGGGAATGGTCATTTCAAGAGGACACTGTGGTTGAAGGAGAAAGAGGTTCTGCACAATTAATGTTCGCGAGAGGGTCACTAAGAAGGTCAAATTTTAACTGGTGCCAATATATCACTCAATAGCCAATGGTGAGCCGATGAAAGAATTTGATCGGCTTCAGCCACACTGACCAAACAGACAAGGATGTCTAAAGGAGACATAACAGTGAGGGCAGACTCTAAAACAGCTGGACACCCTAAGTGCTCTGAACTCTGACTAGTTGCTTGGCTTTTCTTCAGCCAGTGGCCAAAGGAAAATCTCTTTGTCAGTCAGCCTCTCTGCGCCGGCCTGCTAGAAAGGAATGCTTTGTGGACCAGGCAAGAATTTCAGCTTTTCCCTCTAATTCTAGAGGGGAATTGATTAAAGTCTATTGAAGCCTCTACAATAAAGCTGTTCTGCTTACGACACACACCTCCCACTCCTAAACACTGTCTCCCTCGTCTCCCTCACAGATGACATCAAAACAGCAGGAGGATGTAGACTCCCAAAGAGTCTGAGTTCCCGGAAGGGAATTTAGATTTCAAATGGAACATAGCCTCGTCTGCATTTTTCCGATGAGGAAACAGAAGCCCAAACAAGTAACGCTAGACATTTATTATTTACCCGGTTTCCTCCGACATCCACAGGAAGAACGCAAAAACATCCGGGTTAATGTTAAAACCAGTGCTCTCTGCCTACCTCATTGTTTTGCTTCCAGAAACTGAGAGAAAGCCAAATCTCTTAACCCCTACATCTTCCCCACCCCCACCATAATCCCTACTCAGATCAACAGTTCCGGTTCTCGCACTCTGTCCTTCCCGCTTTCTCAGTCTCCTCCCCTCCGTAGGGGTAGGTCCAATTACTCAGTAGCCCACTTAGCATAGCAAAGAGCCGAAGTCCAGAGACGTGGTGAGGAAAAAACAGTGGACCTCCAGTTGGCGCTTTGTTCCTCCCAGCTGTGCTTACTTTTCCTAAGCAGCGCTGCTGCGATCCCCACTGCTGGGGCTTCCCTCTGTTTAGCCCAGGCCCCTGGGGATATGATTATTACATAATTTTGCATTGTACCCCCAGTGTACTATATATATGAAGGAGAAAACCTGCATCCTCCCTGGCGCTCTGTGAACTGCCACTTGTCCAGGATGACAATGGCCTTTCTGAGGACAAGGTGATTAGGCAGCCGGGCGGTGTTTGATTAACACCAACCAGCTCTTTGTAGGACAATATCAGGCCGTACAGTAACAAGAGCACGCCTTTTGATTTGGGTTTGCTCCTCTGTTGATACGATCCATTATCCTGTTTGCCTTTCTTACTACAGCAAGGCATTGCACCAAGGGCTTCAGGGATTTTTTTTCTATAATAACCTTTAAATCCCTTAGCACCTGCCTTCCGCCAAAGACCCTCCCTCTTCACATCACCGCTTTTCTTTGTCCTTTCAACACCACTTTGAATAGTTGAGGTAAAGCTATACTCCCATCCCAAGGAAAAAGAAAACTACGACAACTGAGGGCTCCATATTTAATAAGAAACCAACTGGGGCAGAGCAATTGAGTCACTGTTTCCTTAACCCTTTCCCTGCTGCCCCTCTCTTTGATTCCGGGGCCCCAGCTTTGTAGTCACTAATTCAGATTTGATGCAGAAAGCGAGACAAGTTCCAGAACTCAGGGTAGCAACTGAGAGATTTTCATTGATTCGAGGCAAGTGCCGCAGTGGCGTTAACAAACGGCACTGGGCTGCTCAGCTCGGGTTCCCGCAGTTATTCTAAAGCATAAAAGTGATCCACCCCTTCAGAATCTTTCCGAACCCCCCCCCCCCGACCTTTATTATCAATCACATGAGACAAACGGAATCTCCAAATCTTAGACATCGTGTTTAAGATCTTCCCGACGTTGACAGACGAGTTCACATTTAAAAGAAATCCACGTTTGAAAGTATTTTCAGGTCCAGCAACTTTGATAGGAAAATACCAACAATCCCAACAATGAAAGAACACACACTACTGAATGAAGATGTTCCACAAAAGAATGGCTTCTGGTTTTGTTGCGTGGCACACCCCCATTCAGAGCCACACCCCCCACTCCTTCGCTAGCATCTTATTTATGTTCGTGCAAGACACCCCTGGTTAATTATCGGGCCTTCCCATTTGGTCAGTAAATAGGAGACAAATTCATAATTTCGGGTAGAAAAAGACCTGGGTGCTTTTCCCCTCCCTCCGTTCCCAGGTCAGCCGGCTCGCTTATGAATTAGTGCTCCAGCGGCCTGAAAAGCACAGAATGGATGTTTGGCTAAATCCGCTAAGTATGAAAGCTCTTCACACCATTTGGTCTTGAACTGATCCAATAGCGAGGTGTAACCACTAGTGACAATAAAGCGCCATCTGGCAAAGTGAACTCTGGGCAAACAATGACAAGCAGAAGCGAAAAGAATTGCAATGATTTCCACAAACATGTGAAATACTATAAACTGTGGGACTTAGCAGCTTCTCCCGAGGCAAGTAAACAAATGCAACCCCTCGGCTGCGCCTGCAACTGCGGCAGGCAGAAGTGGGGGGCTCCGTCTCCGAGAGCAGCCTGGCTCCATTTGCATTTCGCTAGGGAAAAATGTATGCAGATTAGGGAACAAAAAAATATATAAGCGCTCGTAGCCAGACGTCACTTTTCCTCCGCTCTTTACTGTCAGGGTGATGTACTGGAAGTCTTTATTTCTCTCTGCTCGGGCCTCTCGGTGCCTCATTCTCCTTCCAGCCTGTTCTCATGCCTTTCTCATCACCTGCTGAGGCCTTGATCACGGACAGAGCAGCCGAGCAGCGGGGGGACAATTAGAGAGGAGGTCAGACTTTGATCATTTGACCATATGTGAATACAACAGCTGACCACATGTTTTAAAAGACAACTGACTTAAACGTACTAAAAAAAAACACACACCACAAAGCAAAAGCATAGATAGTGAAATTTACATTTTAATTATCTGACACAAAGCCGTGTTGAACTTTTTCAAAATATTGAATATGGAAAAATACATCTTGTGCCTTCGAAACAGGAAGAGAAAGCACTTTCAGTGGGTTCTCCCTGCCCCCACCTCCGCCCCCTGCCAAATGTGTTCCCTTTCAGCACAACATTTAACCACTCTGGATGGTTAGGAATCCCGTGCTGGAGATTTCAAAAGGCATATTCAACGCGTCCCAAACTTGAGTGTGACTACGGAAGGTAGCCGGAGCCTAACGTCCGCTTATTTAAAGAGCGGTTGGTTGTACTAAACACAGCCCTGCCCAGTGTGTCGGAGATAAACTAGCTCTGCTAGGTGACAGCAGCTTGTCCTCACTCCTCAAATTCTTTACAAATGGCCATTTGAAAACGCCATGTTTTGTAAAGTGGGCCAAATCAAAGAGCTTTGTTGTCACTAAAACTCGCCAGTGCTTGGCTAGCTGTGAGAGCATCTCCGCAGCCACAGGACACAAATGAAGGTTTAGCCGTGGTCAGTTCTAGCAAAATGTGGTCCTTTCTTTCTTGTTTCTCTTTCCACTTAGCCAAGCTGAACTGATCTCTGCCCAGCTAAGGTAAAGTGTGGCCACTCCTGATGCAGCCCAGGACCCTTTCTTTCTCCAGCTTTTGTGTGCAATTGATCATCTCTCCTGGCTTCTGGAGACCTGGAGCTTTCCTTATCTCCCCCACCTACAAGATAATTAACATATTCATGAATGGTTATTTACTCTCAAATAGCGAGATAATAGAAAAATAACACTAATTGTTTTGACAGCAGTTTGCTTAAGAGTTATCTGGAAGAACAAATGTTTCTTTTGTAGTGTTAGGAAGATGAGCACTTATCTATGTATTAAGATTATTTTTGTTCTTATGGTAGACAGACCAAAGCAATCTTGGGTAAGGGGAAGAAAAGGTCTAGATGCAATTTAAGTGAAATTTCATTTAACATCCCCCCAAATATTTTGATAACCCATTTACTTTTTTTTTCCAGTGTGAGAGAGATTAGCAATGTGATTTACATTTTAATGGCTATATATGCTAATATTTTGTTGATAATCTGTGCATCTTGGTGTCTTTAAAATGTAAATTGCCTTTTAATTTTAAAGGATCCCACCTGTGTAATTTTACTCTGGTATCATCTTAAATATAATTAATTTATAACCATTATCATATAAGCACGTTTTTGTAAAAACAAAGGTTGCTTAAAAGACATGTTCCTGTCTTAATTATGAGCGTCCTTCCTGGGGTTTCTGTGTCACCTTGAGGCCTTGGGCATGTCATCACCCTCTCTGGGCCTGTTTCCTTCTCTGTAACACAAGTTAATTAAAGGAGCCGATGCCTAATGACTTTTCCAGGTGCAGAGAACCTCGGCTGCTATAATTGTCCTACCAAAACAAACTTTGCAATTGAATCTTGATAACTTTCATTTCTTTCTTTAAAGATGTTTTCCCTGCAGCATGGAGAAAAAGGTTCATGAGTCAATATCTCTGTCTTTCTGTCTCTTTCGATCTGTTTTTTTCCCTATCTCTCTGTGACACCAGATCAAAAACTCAGGGCCTCAAGGATGCAGGCAATTCAAGTGCTCCAACCCCTGAGAAATACCACAGCCCCAAGTTAACAAGTGTTTATGTTTTACCTATTACGTGCCAACCTTGCTGGCATTTTACAAACATAATCTCCTTTAGTCTTTACAACCACCTTACAAAATAAGTATTATTATCTCCTCTTTATAGATGAAACTAAGGTCCACAGAGGCCAGGGCCCTTGTGACAAATCTCCTAGCTAGCCTTTAGTAGAAGAAAAGCTTGATATCAGAAAGGAATTTTCACCCCTATACAACATCCCCTCACCGAAAGATAATGTGTATCAGGAAAGCAAGCTACTTATCAGTGATTCCCTGGGACGAATCTGTGCCTCAATTTCCTTAACCCTCCTAGGAATCGTATCTCCAGGACTCTATCGCCTCCCTCATGAATGAAGACAGAATGAGAAAAGTAGTCAACTAAAGGCAAACTATGCACTTCCTCTGAGACAGCAGAAGAGACGCTGCAGATGAGCACAGATCTCACCCCCTCCTGAGCACACACTGGCCTTTGATGGTTAACTAATCCATTCTAGGTATGTTTTCAACTCTGCGAGTCTCCTGCCATTCCTGTAGCTAAAAGAACGCCCCTCAAAGAAGGAAATGGATAGAAAACATAACTCACTATCCTCTGTGGAATCAAGATACAAACATCTGAAAGAAAGAAAACACTACGGAATGAAATTGAAGGCTGTCCTGCAAATACACTTTATTTCAACCGCAAATGAATGGGGCTAACACTTTTCAAGTCAACAGAAAAACAGCCCAATTTGAACCCAACCAAAAGGTCCTTGAAGCCACTGACAAACATGGAGTGACTTCATAAAATGCTACTTCCTAATTTCAATAGAAATTGCTTTTATTTTTAAATCAAGATATGCAGTGATATGGTAAGCTGTAGAATTCAACAGTGACTTAAAATGTAAAGATAAAATTGGATTCTTCTGGGGTGCTGGGTTAAGACGCCCCCAAGAACCCCACCCCATCAAAACAGAGTGTGTCAGTTCGCACTGCCTGGGGTGGGGGGGTACTTCCCTGAAGTAAATTGTCCAAATGAAGGTAGGGGTTTTGAGAAAGCAACTAGGTTCAGCTCAGTCACAGAGCCAAAAAGGTAGACTGATCCCTGGAGCGCGGCTTTCCCATAGAGAAGCTCTTCAGACTCATGTGCCAGAGAACCAGAGCATCCCAGAGGAAGGGACGTTGAGACTCAAGGGTGCTTCATGGGGTGATACATTCAGAAATGTGAGTGTTTTACGTGGTCACTGTTATTTTGTTACTTTCCCAACTTTGTTCTTTTTGTCATACCTATTTTTAATCTAGCGATTTGCTGCCAAATCCTTCCACCTATATTTTGGAGATCTAGAATGCATGGAGAAATCAGAAGGAAATCATGAAAAGCTGTCTTCCTATGTCTTCCATATATACCCCTGGTGAGTACTTAAAAGACACAAGCAATCCAGCCACCATTTCTGATGCTACCACAAAGCCCAGGGGTAAAAATGTCTTCAATGCCTGCTGTAATGCCCAGGTAGGAAAACGAGGCTCTATTTTCAACTACCAGGTTGGCACTAAGTACTAAAACACTCAAAAGGGCTGTTTAAGGAAGAACAAGCAAGTTTAGAGATCCCTGGGGCAAGTGTGCATGGTATATCGGGGAGAAACTTCATGGATTTCCCATCCCCAGCATTGGCAAGGCTGAGAAACAACATCGTCTGTGGGTAAGAAAGAGCTTGATTAAATGAAGGCCTGAATCTCCATTCCATGCTGGTGGTGATTGACAGTGGCTTTTTTTTTTTAAGCAAAAATGCCATCTCTTCATCTCTTCTCCCTGTAGTAATTATGATGAATATTTGAGGTGACCGGTGCTGAGTCAGTGGTGTAAACAGGAGCAGGTTGTCATGAAATTCCACCACAAGTGTTTCGTTGCTAAGTTACCTAAAGGGACTTCTATGTAAGGTAATTCACAAGATAATGAGAGTACTGCCTAAAGCGGAGAGCACCTGGGGGAAGGGGCATTCTCTGCATAGGGGGCGTTCCCAGGGGTGGGGGTGCGTTCCTGAACGGCACTGGGACAAACATTTCAACAGTGCTTGGATTTTCTGTTTTTTCTGTTTTGTTTTGTTTATGAAACACAGGCTGGCCTAAAACCTGGTTTCAACCGTGATTCCTAATCTTTTGAAAATCTAACAAGGTCTAAAGACCTAGTCTCTAAAAAATGCACAACTTACTTTAGCATATGTGTTTAGGGGATTCCTGGACCCCCTGAAGGGAATTAATATACACTAGGCTAAGATTCCTTACTTCAGCCTTTAAAGCTTTATTGATCCACAGTCACAGGAAAAAGAACTTCTGCTGAGGACAGAGGAGCCCACATCTGGCAGCAGTGATCCTTTCAATTCCTGATCTAAGACCCCAAGGAACTTTGAACCAGAATGTTCCTTCTCTCGCAGAGGGTGAAGGCACATCCCCGTGATACCCAGCACTTAGCAGGCCAGCCTGGATTCCATAGGAAGAGCCAGTCTCAAAATTCTTTGATTCTTCCACATAACACTTTGATACTTACTCCCCCTTCCCAACCTCTCTTCCCTGGACCTGCTTCAGGTATGACAATATCCTTCAGTTCAGCAGATGAGACTAGCTCATCCTCCTTTCACCAATACGAACTGAACTATCCTTGCCTTCATTATTCCGCTTTTGCTATAACTAGGGAAATTTTCCCCCTTGTCTACAGCCAACCCTGCCTTCTATGCACATTTGTGTGGGGGTGGGGAGTTCTTGAGCCCTTTCTCACCATTTTGCCTGAAAGTCAAAATAATATAAAATTCTAGAGGCATATGAGGAAACACATGATCTGATAAGCTTTAATGACAGCATTTTTACCTCATTATGCAGGATTACATAAGATAATTTTCATAAAAACATATCATATAACGTACTTTTGACATACTCCCCCGTATTATCCAAAATTCCTTTTTCTTTCCGTCCTATTGAGCCCTCTTTGTTCCCCAGACTGTCTTGCTTCTCCCTTCATGATTTTATGTATTTGATGAAAATGAGAGAAGCATGTGATATTTGTCTTGTTGAGACTGGTTTAATTTGGTGAAATGATTATGCCTCCAGTTACGTCTATTTTCCTGTGATCAATAGAACTTCGTTCTTCATGGTTGAAAACATTCTTTCATATATATAAACTGTATTTTCTCTGTCTGTTCCTCCGTTGTTAGATACCTAGTTTGGTTCTGTATCTTAGCCATAGTGACTAGTGCTGCAATATACATTGACATACAAATATCACCATACTGTGCAGACTTGGAGTCCTTTGGGGAAACATCCAGAAGTGGTATAGCTGGATCATATGGTAGATTCTTTTCTTTCTTCCTTCCTTCTTTCCTTTCTTCCCTCCCTTCTCTCTCTCTTTCCTTCCTTCCTACCTATTTCTCCCTCTGCTCTCTCTTTCCTTCCTTCCTCTCTCTCTCTCTCTCTCTCTCTCCATATCTCTCTCTCTCTCTCTCTCTCTCTCTCTCTCTCTCTCTCTCTCTCTCTCTTTCTCTTCCTGCCTATTTTTTGTTTGTTTGTTATTGACACAGGATTATTCTGTGTTTCCCTGGCTGTCCTGGAATCACTCTGTAGATGAGGCTGGTCTTGAACTCAGAGATCCACCTGCCTCTGCATCCTGAGTGCTGGGGTTATAATCATGTGCCACCATCTCCTGGCTTTTCTTTTTTTCAGTGCTTGATAGGGAATCCAGGACTAAAGCATGCTAGGCAGTCACAGTATGCTGGACTATCCTCCCAGGCTTATATTCTTATTGCTGCACATGAATCTCTGGCGAAATAAAATGCTGGAAGGCCAGATCTTTAGTCGGCATTACTGCGCATGTTCTGGGAAATGCTCGCCGCCACAGAGAAAGTGGTAAGCACATCAAGTGTGGCCTTCTCCTCAGGATCTTTCACTCAGTGACACTTTAGATCTTAAATACCCCCAGCATCATCCTCCAGAGATCATGTGTGGTAGGTTTGGAGCTATCTAGTGGCACAAGAAGGAGGAGGCAGCATGCCTTCTTTTCTTCCTTCTTAACTGTGAGTCTATTCCTCCATCACTGACTTCCACCATGACGCACTGCCTAGCACTGCCTAGCCACAGGCTGGCAGGCAGCAGGACTCATCTACAAACTTTGAAATTCAAAATCAAGATAAACCTTTCTTTTCTTTCAGTATTCTTTTCTTCATCTTTATTTATTTTATTAGTTATTTATTTACTTACTTATTTATTTGGTTTTTTTTTTTTGAGACAGGGTTTTTCTGTGTTACTTTGGAGCCTGTCCTGGAACTAGCTCTTGTAGCCCAAGCTGTCCTAGAACTCACAGAGATCCTCCTGCCTCTGCTTCCCGAGTGCTGGGATTAAAGGCGTGCACCGCCACCACCACCCAGCCCTTTCAGTATTTTTTTCTCATGTATTTTGTCCAGCTTAGGAAAACCAGCACAGTAAAAGAACAAGGTGAATGGGGCATTGAAACCTCATCCCAACTCTGCAGAGCATTCTGAATCAAGTAAAACAAGTAGTTCAAAGCGCAGATTCAGATTCAACAATCCATCCTGAATAGCAGTAAAATAATGTCCAAGGAACAAAAGAAGTTGTTTGATTTTGTTTGTTTTTTTTACCATGGGTGGTAACATGGGCTGGCTGTGAACTCTGAAGTCTATCTTCCTGCCTTAGCCTTCTAAGTGCGGAGACTATAGGGCAGGTCACTTTGCCCAGTGTTTTTTGTTTTTTTTTTTTAATGTGAGCAAAGAATAACCATTTTAAACAAATACTAAATGAACTAATGAACTAAATGTTAAAAGTTATATGTAGAAGGCAGGATTATAGAAGATTCTAAATATTTCTTTTTTTGTTTTCCTTTACATATTTTCTTTGATTTATGTTTGCTATTTTTGTAGTACAAATGATTGAACCCAGGACATAGTAACTGCTGAGCAAATCCTCTACCACTGAGTTATATGCCCGACCCTTGTTTTACATATAGCTTCTACCATGTTTTTTTATAAAAATGTTGTTGATATGTTGTTTAAAAAGCTATCAGTGCGCAAACAAAGAATGGTGGGCGGAAATGAAATGAGCGTGCTAGGCTTTGCATCCCAGCACTTGGCTGGGTCCGTGTCTTCCTCTGTCTGTGGCTGACAGTCATGGAGTCCCCCAGACAGGCCTTCAGTGAAGGATCGCTGTTGCTCAATGTTTCCCAATCTGCTATCTCCATTCAGCCTCTTGTGCTGAGCTCCAGGGCTCATAATCTAAGGGAAGTCCCCACTAAACTATTGATCTGCCCCCTCCGTTGTCTGTCTGTGTCCCCAGGGTATTCTAGTCAGCACCTCTTGAAGAACACAGGCCTCCCCACTGTAATTACCTGGCGGTGTTCCATCCCCCACAGCACACCACTGCAAGCAATCCTGGAGAATGATACTCTCCCTCTGGCGCAGTCCTTAGTGTCTAGCCCAAACAACTCGACCTAAAGTCAACAGTCTGAGAAGCTCTGCTGTCTCTAGCTCAGGGACTGCCACTGCTCTAGCTCCCAGCCCATGGGAACATGGCTCAGGTTTTCCTCTCTGTTGGAGAGCATTTTACTCGGCAAGTCTCAAAAGAGCAAAGAGCCATTTTCAGAATTTCTGCCTACAATTTCTGCCTAGATTTTTTTCTTTTGGTATTTATTTATTTATACAGGATTTCTTTATGTAGCCTCAGAGCCTGTCCTGGCACTCACTATATAGACCAGACTGGCCTTGAACTCACAGAGATCCACCTGCCTCTGCCTCCCAAGTGCTGGGATTAAAGTTGTGTGCCGCCACCACCTGACCGGGCCTGGATTTTTAAACTCCTTTTTTTTTTTTTTTTTGGTGCCGTGACTCGGATCCGAACTAAACTCCTTTTGCCACATATGCCGCATGGCACAGTTCTGAGTGTGTGACCTGAGAGCAAGCAGTCTTGCTAAGCCTTGCTTCCAGTGAGGCCATCACTTTCCATGGGGTATGGATGAGGCAAGAAAGAAACTATAAAATCTTCCCAGGACACAGTCCGGATTACTGGGCTGAAACCTCCTCCCACCAGTAAGAACCCAGATCTACCCCCACCATTCTTCTCTTTGTCTCTCCCCCTCTTTTCCATCTCCGTCAGGTATACATATACAGAAAAGTATGTGTATACATATATAAATATGCGCATAGTATTACAAGCCAAACTAATTTTGTCTCTATTTTTCATTTGTTTATATTTCCTAATATTTTCACCATAGATGAACCTTGATCACAGTAAAATGGAATTTGACATGTGACACAGATGTAGAGTGGAGGAGAAAGACAATTATAATCAGGAAGGCTGTGGCATAGAAAATAGAAAAATAATTTTTTAATAATTTATTTTTATTTTATGTTCATTGGTATTGTGTCTGCATGTATGTATGTGTGAGAGTGTCAAAGGCCCCAGAACTGGAGTTACAGACAGTTGTGAGCTGCCATGTAGATGCTGGGAATTGAACCCTGGTCCTCTGGAAGAGCAGCCAGTGCTCTTAACCTCTGAGCCATCTCTCCAGCCCTCAAGAAGGACATTTGTTTTTAAGTTTTAAATGGTTTGTATTCAGATCTGGCACCCATTCGTTCAGTCACACATTCAGAATGGTGTGTAGACTAATGTAGACAGGAAAGCTCACTGAGAAATGATATCTGGACAAACTGGATCTAACGACTGTGTCTTTGGATTATTTAAGGTCACATAGCCTCAGTTTCCCCCATCTTTACAAAGTTACCATGAGGTTTATATGACAAGGTTTTAAATTAGGCAATTCAGAGACTCAATTTGAATGTGTCCAAATTGAGCTTTTAAATTTAAAACTACTTTTTGAGTGTCCCTGTATTCCGTGGACCCATCCTGCATAAACATAAGCCTTTAGAGGAGAGTTTGACAACATGAACAATCAGCAAAGCAGTAGTAATAGATTCTTCTCTCCTTGGGTCTGTGACATCCCAGCCATGGGCTAGGCTCACGACCTGGCTTTACACACTGGCCATGAGTTCTCTCCTCTGGTGCAGGTTCTTAAACCCATGTACAGTGGCGTTTTTGAATGCAAGTGGCTTTCATGGCCATATTTGGAAGTAATCAGTCATCATATGCACGAGACAGTTCAGACACATTCATTTCAGTTTATGATGTCAGTAAAGCTTAAGCCCTAATAAAGGAGTCCATTTATTCAGTTGGCGCAAAATTTGCCAGTAAAAGTATTCTGTCAAGTGATAGCTATTTTTTAATTTACACTGTAAGATTAGAGCTGTGTTTTAGTTGGAAGGAAACTTCCCTTTCTATACAATCAAATTGTCATTTGTAGAACAATTCTCCTGAAAACCCATCTACTTCTATATAAACCTGTGTGCGTCATCTGACTTTTTACCACCGTTACAAGTGGAAAAGCTTGCATGATGGGGGAGAGGGCGCACAGCAAGATAAAACTGAGGACATCTTTAGTGGTGTTGAGGATGGCGCCAAGGCCTTGCGCATTCCAGGCAAGCACTCTACCTAAGAACTATATCCCCAATCCTAAAGGAAGACCTTGACTGTTTATGCAGTCTGTATTCATTGAACTTTCTCACAGTAGGTAAAATCATGTCCTTACAAGAACGAAAAACAGAAAAGAATTAACCAACATCACAGCTATAGTTTTACATTTAATTTGAATTACTTGTAATTAAATTACTATTAAAAGTAATACCTTTTTTGGAGACAAGATCTCACTATGAAGCCCTGGCTTTCCTGGAACTTGCTGTATATACTGGCAGCTTTAAACTCACAGAGGTACAACTGCCTCTGCTTCCAAGTATTAAGATTAGAAGCGAGTACCTCAATGTCTGGCTTACAACTGATACTTTTAAATAAAGGTATGGGCTTTGGGTTGTTGGTAGAATTGCTTGTCTAGCATAAGAAGCCTTGGGTATGATCAGAGCACAACATAACTGGGTATTTATCCCTGTCCTCGGGAGGTAGAGGCTAGAGGATTAGGGCTTCAGGGTCATCTACCACATAGTGAATTTGAGGCCACTCTAGTATACATGAAATCCTGTCTCAAATCAATTCATTAATAGACAAATAAATAGATGACAGCAACTAGAATCCCATGGAGATGAATTCATTAACATCAACAGCAACAACGGGCAAACTAATTCACATTTTTCCTTTTATACGATATTAGAGAAGACCATATTAAGAATCCCAGTGATAAAATATCTTGGGGTAACTCTAACCAAGGAAGTGAAAGATCTATTTGACAAGAACTTTAAGGCATTGAAGAAAGAAATTGAGGAGTATACCAGAAAATGGAAGGACCTCCCTTGCTCTTGGATTGGGAGGATCAACATAGTAAAAATGGCAATTCTACCAAAGGCAATTTATAGATTCAATGCAATCCCCATCAAAGTCCCATCAAAATTCTTCACAGATCTTGAGAGGACAATAGTCAGGTTTATATGGAAAAACAAAAAACCCAGGATAGCCAAAACAATCCTATACAATAAAGGATTGTCTGGAGGCATTACCATCCCTGACTTCAAACTCTATTACAGAGCTACAGTGATGAAAACAGTGTGGCACTGGCATAAAAACAGAGAAGTCGACCAATGGAATCCTATAGAAGACGCGAATTTTAACCCACAAACCTATGAACACCTCATTTTTGATAAAGGAGCCAAAAGTATACAATGGAAGAAAGAAAGCATCTTCAACAGATGGTGCTGGCATAACTGGATGTCAACCTGTAGAAGAATGAAAATAGACCCATATCTATCACCATGCACAAAACTCAAGTCCAAATGGATCAAAGACCTCACTATCAGTCAGAACACATTGAACCTGATAGAAGAGAAAGTGGGAAGTACCCTACATCAGATGGGCACAGGAGATCGCTTCCTATGTATAACCCCAACAGCACAGACATTAAGGGCAACATTGAATAAATGGGACCTACTAAAACTGAGAAGCTTCTGTAAAGCAAAGGACACTGTCACCAAGACAAAAAGGCAACCTACTGACTGGGAGAAGATCTTCACCAACCCCACAACGGACAAAGGTCTGATCTCCAAAATATATAGAGAACTCAGGAAACTAGACTTTAAAATGCTAATTAACCCAATTAAAAATGGGGCACTGAACTGAAAAGAGAATTCTCAGCAGAGGAAGTTCAAATGGCCAAAGACACTTAAGGTCATGCTCAACCTCCTTAGCGATCAGGGAAATGCAAATCAAAACAACTTTGAGATATCATCTTACACCTGTCAGAATGGCTAAAATAAAAAACTCCAATGATAGCCTTTGCTGGAGAGGCTGTGGAGGAAGGGCTACCCTCATCCATTGCTGGTGGGAATGCAATCTTGGGCAACCACTTTGGAAATCAGTGTTTCGGTTTCTCAGGAAATTTGGGATCAACCTACCCCTGGACCCAGCAATACCACTCCTGGGAATATACCCAAGAGATGCCCTATCATATGACAAGAGCATTTGTTCAACTATGTTCATAGCAGTATTATTTGTAATAGCCAGAACCTGGAAACAACCTAGATGCCCTTCAATGGAAGAATGGATGAAGAAAGTGTGGAATATCTACACATTAGAGTACTATGCTGCGGTAAAAAACAATGACTTCTCGAATTTTGCATGCAAATGGATGGAAATAGAAAACACTATCCTGAGTGAGGTAACCCAGACCCAAAAGGAGGAATATGGGATGTACTCACTCATAATTGGTTTCTAGCCATAAATAAGGGACACGGAGCCTACAATTGGTGATCCTAAAGAAGCTAAGTAAGAAGGTGAACCAAAGGAAAAACATATAGTTATCCTCTTGGCTATGGGAAGTAGACAAAGTTGCCGGGGAGATAATTGAGATCTTGGGGGTGGGGTGGGATGGGGGTAAGGGGAGATGGGGAGAGAAAAGGGAGAAGGGGAGGAAGGGAGGAACTTGGGGAAAAAGGAGGATTGGGATAAAGGAAGGTTCGACAGGGGAGCACGGAAGCACAATTCTTAGTTAAGGGAGCCACCTTAGGGTTGGCAAGAGACTTGAACCTAGAGTGGCTCCCAGGTGCCCAAGCCGAGGTCCCCAGTTAATTCCTTGGGCAGCTGGGGATAGGGAACCTGAAATGACCCTATCCTATAGCAATACTGACGAATATCTTGCATATCATCATAGAACCTTCATCTGGTGATGGATGGAGACAGAGACAGAGACCCACACTGGAGCACTGGACTGAGCTCCCAAGGTCCCAATGAGGAGCAGAAGGAGGGAAAACATGAGCAAAGAAGTCGGGACCACGAGGGGTGCACCCACCCACTGAGACAGTGGAGCTGATCTATTGGGAGCTCACCAAGGCCAGCTGGACTGGGACTGAAAAAGCATGGGATAAAACTGGACTCTCTGAACATGGCGAACAATGAGAGCTGATGAGACGCCAAGGACAATGGCAAGGGGTTTAGATCCTACGTAATGTGCTGGCTTTGTGGGAGCCTAGCCAGTTTGGATGTTCACCTTCCTAGATATGGACGGAGGGGGGAGGACCTAGGACTTACCACATGGCAGAACACCCTGCCTGCTCTTTGGACTGGAGAGGGAGGGGGAAAGGAGTGGGAGGAGGGGGAGAAGGGTGGTAGGAGGGGGAGGGAAATGGGAGGCTGGGAGGAGGTGGAAACTTGTTTTTTTTTTCTCTCATTTTCTCAATAAAAAAAACTGTAAAAAAAAAAGAATCCCAGTGTACTCACGATCCAGCTTGGACAATTATTATCTCCTACATAAGAATTCATTAAAATGCTTTCGCACACAGGCTGGAGATTTAGCTCAGTGGTAGAGTGCCTAACACAGGCACATGAGAGAGGCATGCGCACACACACACACACACACACACACACACACACAGAGAGAGAGAGAGAGAGAGAGAGAGAGAGAGAGAGAGAGAGAGAGAGAGAGAGAAGTATACTCCTCTGTGGTGATTTGAATGAGAATGGCCTCCATAGCTTCATATGTTTAAATGCCTGGTCCTCAGTTGGTAGAACTATTTAAGTTAGGGTTCTCTTTCTTTCTCTGTGTCATGGTTTCTGTCCGCAACATGTATGCTCTCAATTCCAGCTCTAGCGCCACTCCTGCCTGCCTGATGCCATACACCCTACCATGGTGGTCACGGACTCTACTTCTCTCCAGAAACACAAGCCCCCAATTCAATGCTCTCCTTCTAAGTTGCCCTGGTATGGAGTTTTGTCACACCAATAGAAAAATAACTAAAACACCCTCTACCCCCTCACCAAACTTTTACAAAAACAGGAAAGGACTTTTCTCAAAGTGACACTGACTGTCTTCCTCATATGGAGACCATTCAAGTCTACTTCACTTAGCCAGCTACTAAGAAGTTTAAGTTAAATAGGGCAGAACTGAAGGCCAGCAGATAAATAGACAAATGAGTTCAAGAAGATGAAATTCCCTAGCCATCACATCTCAGTCTTCAACATGCGGAAATACTCAAATTCTTCCAAGTTAGATCTTCACAGTGAGGTTTGTAGGGATATTGCATTTATATTTTAATAAATAAAGCTGGCCTGAAGATCAGAGAGTAAAATAGCCCCACTGGTCAGCCTTACAGACCAAGCAGCAATGACACACACCTTTAATCCCAGTAGCCACATTAGTTTGTCATAGAAACTAGGTGGTGGCGCATGCCTTTAATCCCAGCCGAAGAGAAGAATATAAGACGGGAGGAGACAGCTCTCACACACAGTCTCAGTCTGAGGATTCCTGGAGGCAGGATAGCCCTTTCACACTGAGGTTGAGATAAGAGCCAGTGTTTGGCTGTTTTCCTTTTCTGACCCTCAGGTTGAACCCCAGTATCTGTCTCTGGATCTTTATTAATCGTGCTACAGAGGCATGTGAGTGAGAGGAAATATTGGCTGCAATCTGACAGAATGACCAATGATTTGTTGATCTAGTTGCTGAACTGAAATCTGCAACCTGTGGCTTCCCTGGGTTTCCACAAGGCAGGTGACTATGTCCCCAAGAGGCTTCACAACTGAAGATAGGACTTGCATCTATAAATTACATTGTCCATCTCATCAGGGATAAGGACTTTAAGTGCCCAGCTCAAAGTTAGAGTGGTGGTTTTAGATATCCAGACCCTCTTCCAGCCTCTCACTCACACAGCTCTTTCAGAATCAACTATGACCATGGCTGTTGACATTTAAAAGACTAGCTCCTCCCTCTCCCTCCCCTCTGCCACCCCATCAACTCTCTGTCTTTGACATAGGATCTCATATAACCCAGGATGACTTTGAACTTGCTATGTAGCTTCTGATAACTTTGAACTTCTGATCCTCCTGCCTCTCCCTCCTAAGTGTTGAGTGCTGGCATCACAGGCCACCGCACCCAGCTTATTTGGTGCTTGATAAATAAACGCTCGACCAATGGAACTATTTCTCCAGTCAATAAAACTAGTGTGTCCTTTCAAAGCTCTCTCTCTCTCTCTCTCTCTCTCTCTCTCTCTCTCTCTCTCTCTCTCTCTCTGTCTGTCTCTCAGAATTCTTAGTCGAGGAATATGTCAGTGGGTCGCAGCTTCTAGCATACTGCTCAAATATGAAAATCTTTTAACTCTAAACTTTCAAAGATTCTTTTGAGACTTTTCTTAGTTTTGTGAAACTGAGAAGCAGCTAATTTTGCTCTTATTCTTGATATGTTCAGAGGCAGTATCCACCATCCCAGACTTGGCCGCAAACTTGGCCTATGTTAAAAGCCTTTCATCTCATGCACATGGAAATATTTTGGCACAATCAGGGTAATATTCTTCTCTCCTTTTCACAGAATGAGGACAGTCACGGGCATTGATTTGCCGGAGATCTTGTAGCTATAGAAGATAGCAGCTCTGAACCCGTGCCTCCTGACTTCAGGTCAACTGTCCTCCAAAGAAAACCACAGACTGGCAATCTCCAGGCCCAATCCAGTCATATCTACACATTTCCAAAAACTAAAGATCAGTTTAAAAAATAACCTCAGGATTGTCAGGAAGATTTTATAAATGATAGACAGTAGCCATACAAAGCTTCTGTTTCCAAAGGGTCTGTCCTTGGCTGGAGCTAAGACATTACTAAACATGGGACACACATTCACTCTTTGGTCTTAGCCCACTGTTTGTCACTTTTGTTTCTGGACTGGTCCCCACAGGCCTCTGGAATGAGCTTAAAACCGAGTTTCTTGTACATTCATGGAATTTGACTTTAGAAACATATACTAAAAATATGAATGATAGGGCTGGAGAGAAGGCTCATCACTTAAGAACACTGGCTGCTCTTCTAAAGGACCTGGGTTCAAGTCCTAGCACCTAGGTGACCGCTCACATTCATCAGTGACTCCAGTCTTAAGGACCTCTGATACCTCTAGACACACACATGCTATACAGATATACATGTAGACAAAACACTCATAAACATAAACAAAAATTTTAAATTACACAGATACACAAACACTGCTCAATCTACTTTCTTATTTTTATAGCATTTAAACAAAGACTCCCTAGATCATATGAATTTGGGGCCATAGGCTGCAAGCATATCCTAAATGCCATATTACAGCCCTGGCTCCCTAAATGAGCACGACGATGTCAGTAGTGTACACACAGGGGATCTCCATTTGTGCTCATTTCCTCTGATAAGTATGTGCTCTTTAATGTACAAGAGGCGTGGGGCCCCAAGTTCAATTCCCAGCAGTATGAAAAAAAAGATACTATCCTAACTTAAGGTTATAGACCAGCAGCAAAAGGATCACTTTGCAACTTGACTGAAATGCAGAATGTCAAGTTGCAGCTCTAACCTATTGAATCAGAATCTAAATTTTGACAAGATTCCCACATTTGAACATATTCAACACAACAAGACCAAATAAATCCAGAGGGGATAGTAAATTCATAAAGACAAAATAAAATAATAATGCCAGCTAGGCAGAGTAGAGCAAATGCTGAATGGAAGAGACGACTTAATGAATATAGATTTTGGAGTGATAAAAATGATTTTGTCATCAGACAGTGGTGGTTGCATAATATTACTTTTTAAAAGTCCATTAGAAACCATGTGACATTTATTTTACTTTTTAAAAGTTCAAGTCAAAGTGCAGTGATGATGCTATACATCATCCAAGCACTCCAGGGGTTGAGGCAGGAGGATGCCATGTTTAAGGCCAACCTGGGCTACAAAGAAAGGTGCAAAAGTGAATGAGCGATTTGTTACTGTCACTGCATGTGCCAACGTCGATACTAAATCCTTCTAACAGCAAGTTCAAAAGGTCCTGGTGAGAGCAAGGGAAACATCACAGAAACACCCAAGGGTGTGTGAGCAGACAGGGCAAGGTGACACTGCTCATTTTGCCATTCTAATGTGCTTTTCAACATTGCAGGGGGTGGGGGGGGCAGACGACACGGGATGTAAGAAAGCTAAGGAAACCTTGGCTCTTCCCAGACACCATTCTGGATAGTCACTGGGCTCTGCGAAATTTGATGCATTCACATGAGATTTGGAAGGCAGAAACAATGTGCGTATAAGGACGTGAGGTTCCCTATCAATTTTTTTTTCAGCTACTTAGTCTCCAGCTTCACAGGTCAGTACAGAGAGTTCGTGGAACGAAAGTGACAAGATTCCTGTGTACGGTGCGGCCAGTCACTGAGTTCAAGTTAACAGGCATTAAGGGGAGGCAGAAGCAGCAGCCATAAAAGCCCTGTGAGCAAGACTTTAGTGTAGCCTATATCTGAGTTACGGAAGCGCTCTCATGAACTCGGCATCTGGTGGCAGCTTGCTGTCTTTGCCGCTCTTTGATGGACACACAGGGAGCATGGCCTTCTGCTAGTGGCGTCTCTCACAAGTCTCCACTGGCATGTGGATTTCAAGTCTCACTCAAGTTTTCTTAAGCACCTAATTCCCTCTGCAAACCTCCTTTTGTTGAACTTATCTGAAGTGGTTTAGGTTTTATTCTTTGACCTCCAGCTGATGCAAAAACTCCGGGGAGCCTCATGTTCTAGCCGCCAAGAGATCCAGAGGGGAGAGCCGCATTTAGTCCTGGGGACTCTAAACAGCTTGCTCTTTGGAAGCTGTGTGACTCAGAGAATGAGAAAGAGCCTGGCTAGGAAGAAAAGATGGGGTTTACTTTGCTGAATTCAATTGAAGAAGGAATTTCAAAGCTAAAGCCTGAGGTGACAGGAATTTACAGAGTTTATCTAAAGAGACTTGTCTGAAATTCCTAGAGAATTACAAATGTTTGAGTTTTAGGGGTTTGAACTTAGACATGGTTTTTGAGACAGGGTCTTAAGTTGTCCATGCTGGTCTTGAACTTACCATAGAATAAAAGATGATCTTGAACTTCTGATTCTCCAGCCTCTGCCCTCCTGAGGCATCAGCCACCAACATGGTTTAGTCTTTCTATCTCTCTCTCTCTTTTTTTCTGAGACATGGTTTCTCTGTGTAATCCTGGCTGTCCTGAAACTCCCTCTGTAGATCAGGCTGGCCTCGATCTCAGAGATCTGCCAGCCTCTGCTTCCCGAGTTCTGGGATTAAAGGCATGTGCCACCACAGCCCGACCATGACTTATTTTTTAGACCATCTTGACATCTCTTGACTTCCTACTATTGTCTTGGGCCCCATTGGGCTCAGCTGCCCATAGCACGATATTGCTGGCCCTACCTGCCCTGTGGTATCCCTCCTTGATAGCCCTGCATCAAACAAAACAAGGCGGAGGTGATATCAAGAAAAGGTGAGAAATTGGGCTCCTGACAGAGTAAGGGCACTGGCCTGAGTCCTGAGGATAAGAACAGAAACGAAGGCCATTAAAAGGAAAACAAGAAGGGTCTGGGAGAGAGCTCATGGGTAAACTGCTGTTATACACACACGAGGACCTGAGTTCAATCCCCGGCACCACAGGAAGAAACCACAATAACAAAAGTATATTAATTCAATCAAATACAGAGGTTGACGTGTTTCTGGCCATGCTTGTCATGTCACAAAGTGGGACTTCTCTGCAAGCTTAGTTCTGAGCATGCAACCCTGGCACTTTCTTCTACGCGTACCGTTATACCATGAAATACCTTTGCTCGGATTCAAGACTAGGAATTGCGGTGTTTTTACTGTGCTATACATATAAAGCTTTCTGCTCCTGTAGAAATATAATAGTTTGATTACAGAAATCAAAGACTTGATCTTCTACAAAGCAATGAGTCTTAACCACTGAGCCATCTCTCCAGCCCCAGGTAATTTAATTTTTTATAAAACAAACACACCCATCTCATTAGCATGTAAATTGCTTTTGTCTTTAATAAATGGTAAAAGTACATACATAGCACAGGATTGCTTTAGAATAATTTATCATTTTGCCACTATTTTAATCTGTATATGCATAATATTTACCTGGGGTAACATAAAAATTTATTGGCTATATAAATATACCATCAATGGAAAAAACTTAATCCTTGCCTGTTCTAAGACCATAATAGACTGCTGATAGATTTGATTCATAAAAGATACATTGAGTCACAGAGAAATTAAATAGCTTGTATTAGCTAAAAGTAGTCAGGTAATTGCCAGAATCTGATTTCAAAGCTCTCTTTCCTAAACACAAAATGTTAGACAGGAATCTCTGTTAATGAAATAGAGCTGGAAAGTTGGGCATGGTGGAGCATGCATTTAATCCCAGCAGTAGGGAGGCAGAAGCCTGTGGAACTCTGAGTTCGAGGCCAGCCTGGTTTACATAGTTCCAGGATAGCCAGGGCTATACAGAGAAATCCTGTCTCAAAAAAAAAAAAAAAACCAAAGAAACAAATAAACAACCTAAAGAAAGAAAGAAAGAAAGACAGGCAGAGAGACAGACAGACCGAGAGCTGGAGCAGCCTGTTTAATGGGGAAAACTGAGAAAGAATCTACGATGTGCAACATATAAAATACTTCAAAGTGTCCCCATGGATATATGGCTCATCATGTTGAATAGCATGTATTCAAGTATGTAAGTCGTGGAAAGGCACAATGTGATTCTATGCACACATAAATTGACAAAGCATGTAGCTGTGGTAAAACATCCAAGAAGGAGAAAATTGTCCCCAAATGTCTAAAACCAGTCCCTAGCCTGTCTTTATACAGCCTAAGAGCCAATAATGGTTTTTACAGGATTGAAGAGTTGTACATTTTTTTTACAAAAACTTCAATGCATAATATTTGACAGAGACCTTCAAAGCCTAAAATATTTATTATCAAGAATCATATCGAAAATTAGGGGCATTCTCTGTGTTCTTTGGAGACATGTACACCTATAGAAAATATCTGTGTATATCTCTTACCTATCTAACTATAATATATAGTGTCTATTCACTCAAAGCATATGTAGGTATATTTATGTAGTGTGTGTGTGTGTGTGTGTGTGTGTGGTGTATGTGATAAAGATCTATAAGTCAGTGCTTATCTCTACAGAGGAGGAAAAAGGGACATATTTCTGTATCATTCTGTCTCCTCAAGGGGAAATGGAAACAACACGGCTTTGTCTCTGTTGACCTGTAGGGAAGGCTGTTTTTGTTTGTTTTTTATGTTCCTGAGCTTTAGTTTCCTCATCTACAGAGTTTAGATAGTAAGGACGGCTCTCCACTTACAGGGCTGAATCTATTTCAGACCAAGACAGATAGCAAGAACGGAAAAGCTTTCGGAACCACAGAGCATGCCACAAGGCTAAGACATACCTTTTCTCTTGATTAAACTGATTTATCCCATTATTTGCTGGGGTAGCAGAAAGCCGGCAAACACTATTGGACTGGAGGGACAGATAGTTTTTTCTTAAGACTTCTGTGTCATTGACTCTGAGGTGCCGATGTCATTCAGGAGTAGAGTTTACCTAATTTCATCTTTTCTGTCCATGCCACTAACATATCAGTGTTGTCAGGTTTCAATCCCGAGACTAAAATATAGAGTTATGAAGCACCATAATGTTTGCCCTGATTTAATCCAAAGGTCCATCTACTATATAAGACCCTGTCTTAAAAATTAAACAAAAATATGGAGGCAGTATTGATTTTCCCTCTGTATAAGCCCCACCTCCCTGGAGGTCCTTCTGCACCTTCACAAAGGGCTCCTTGTGAAGTCCTGACGCTCTTCTCTCCCTTCAGGCTCGCTGCTGTTGAGCTGGGATTGATTGCAGTATTCTGTTATCACATGTCCCCCTCTTGAAAAGGGCATACTTCTGCAATTGACAATTGAAATTCTATGAATTCAAGTGAATTTTTAAAGTTTTTTTTTTTGAGGCAGGGTTTCCCAGCAGCTATGGAGCCTGTCCTGGAACTAGCTCTTATAGACCAGGCTGGCCTCGAACTCAACAGAGATCCGCCTGCTTCTGCCTCCCGAGTGCTGGGATTAAAGGCGTGCGCCACCACCTCCCAGCTTCAAAAGAAATTGTTCTGAAATTCATTGCATAAGACAGTCTTTCCAAATGAACTATGTCTTTGAGAGATCCTCAGAACTTAGCAAGTACCCTGAAAACAGCACACCCCTTTCGTCACTGCAGGATTCTGGTGTTCACGAGTTAATCGTCCTGTGCAGCTCAAATGCCTTCAGGAATATTGCAAAAGACTTTCCAGCACTTCATTTGATGTTCAACACACTTTCTTGTCCAAAAGTATTTTTTACAAGTGCTAAATTGTTTGTATGCTTTCTTTTCTCCTGTTTCTGCGGTCATGTTCACCTACCTTTGAAGACATCATTACCCCAAATTGAAAAGAGCTACTTAACATTTACTGCGCAAGCTCCTAGACTTTATTTTTGTTAGATTTGCTCGTGGTTTCATCTTTATGCGGGGGGTGTGGGGGAGAGCGAGCGAAGACTGAGGCACTGCTAATATTACTACAGTCTCTTGCTTATATTTTTCAAGAGCCATCCAATTTTATTCCTGGATCTTTTGAAGGTGGATGGAACACAGTTAAGAGTCCCTTGTTTAAAGAACAATCAGATAAGAGGTTCATTAAAGACATTGTATTCAGGATAACTCTTTTCATGTGCTTTTGCCCTGAGCACTTTAGAATAACAGCTCCTTGAATGTTGATGATGTTTCTTTGACCTCTATATGCTGTGCAAAGGCACACTCTCAAATCCATTGTTGTCTTTGATTAACTTCGGCTCAGGTTTGCTCATATTCTAGGTGCATGGAAAATGGAGCTAATCGTCAGCAGTTTTCATTTGTTACCAAATTTTTATCACTATTATTTAAATATTACAGCCCTGCCTGGCCCTCAACTTTTTAAAGAAGATATTGAAGGAGGTAGGAGGGGGTTGGAGAAATAGCTCAGTGGTTAAGAGCAGTGACTGCTCTTCTAGAGGACCTAGGTTCAATTCCCAGGACCTACATGGCAGCTCACAACTGTCTGTAATTCCAGTTCCAGGGGTCCATGGTACTAGGCATAAACATGGTGTATATTATATATAATATGCATGTAGGCAAAATATACATACATATAAAATAAAATCGATGAATCTTTAAAAAAAGAAATAGGAAGGATCTATATTCCTTTGAAAGAAGTGTTGCAATGAAGAAACACGATTTGGAGCAGGGAATGGTGGTGCACACCTTTAATCCCAGCACTCTTGATGCAGAGGTAGAAATAGGTAGAGCTCTGTGAGTTTGAAGCCAGCCTGGACTACATAGTGATAGCCAGAGCTACATAGAGAGGGGAGGGAGGGAGGGAGGGAGGGAGGGGAGAAGGAAGGAACCAGATTTGGACATACAGGATGTAGTAGTGCACATCTATAATCCTAACACTCAGCAAGTTGAGGCAACAGAATTGAGAGTTCTAAGACAGCCTGATCTGCCTAACAAGACCCATCAAAAATGAAAATAAGCAAATAAGTAACTCAGAAGACTTCAGGCCAGGTGTAGTGGTCAGCCTGTAATGTCAGTACTCAGAAGAATGGAGCAGAAGATATGAGTTCAAGTCCAGCTGGACTGGGATACACAGTAAGATCCTTGCTCAAGACACAAAACAAAACAAAAAAAAATAGAAGTCCTAACCTCAAATTCTAGTTCTACCAATTACTTTAGAGACTGTACAACCTGATAAACCACTTAACTTTCTGAGTCTCAATTTTTTCATCAGTAAAAGGCAAATGTTAATAATGGTGTACACCTCCCAAAACTGTGATCAGGGATCAGTAGCTATTGTTATTAATCTCCATAACTATCAACCTTTCTATCTCTAGAAATGGAAACAAAGTGTTGTGAACACATCTCAGTAGTAGATTGCTTAAGATGGAAGCCTCTGTGTTCCATACCTAGAACGAGAGAGAGAGAGAGAGAGAGAGAGAGAGAGAGAGAGAGAGAGGCTGATAGCTGATATACTCTCAGGTAAGCTTGCAGGTGTTGACATTCTGGTTGAGACAGTTCACTGTGCAATATTAAATATACATTGGAGAATGGTTAGCACGAGAATCCTTCCACATAGTCAAATTAAGTGACAACAGTTCTCAAAATTCTGTCTGCTCTTAAGAGTTAGGAACCATTAAAAGGCTAAGGATTGAGTTATACACATAAGGTACTATAGCTGTTCAGCAAATAAACTACAAGTTATCAATCGCAAAAAGAGCTGAATCCCTCTAACATGCTGTACTTGGTACTCTAATTCCATCTAGGATTTCAGTAGTTTTATACTCTTTTAATTAACAATGGTATCCCCCAGGAATTTTTATAGTTTTCTATTTTGTTTTCTTTCAATAAGAGCACTTGTTCATGTTTTAGGAGTACTTGGCATTTCTGGAAATATTCAAATCCTGTTCCTAATGCCAAGAGATAAATCTGGGTGACTTGCTTGAAGTCTGAATGAAAATATGTCTAAAACTGGACAACATTGTATTTTTCCTCCTTCCTGTGTCTTGGAAACATTCCAAGAAGTACTAAAAGCTGGAGCATCAAGATTACAGCCTGGTCAAAGTGTATAGCAGCTCATAAAAAGGCTAGATCTGATCATGCTTCCTATTGGAGTTAGGCTGACCACCAAGTAGCTATAGGTAGATTTCTGTTTTTCTATTTATATAACTTTGGTTTTTCAACTAGTTCCATTATTACTCTGCTGTTTTTTATAATGGGAGGAAACTAACTCAAGTCATATAGTGCAACACGATACATTATATGACAATATGTTTCTCAAAACATTTTGTTTTTCCTTTCCTACTCTTCTTTCCTCTATCCACAAGAGAAGGGGACAAACCATCATGGATACTCATATTACCTCCTACATCCCTCAGTAAAAGAATAGACTAATACAAGCAATTAATGGTTCATATAATAAAAACTTTCAGACATTGCAGAAAGAAACTGAAAAAGATAGCAGAAGATGGAAGTATCTACCATGACCATGAACTGGTAGGACTAATACAATAAAAAATGGTCATTCTACCAAAAGCAATATATGGGTTCAATGCAGTCCCCATCAAAATTCCAACCCCAAAAAAATAATTTACAAAACAGGATTGGAGAGATGGCTCAGCAGTTAAGATCATTGGCTGCTCTTCCAGAGGTCCTGAGTTCAATTCCCAGCAACCACATGGAGTCTCACAACCATCCGTGATGAGATCTGGTGCCCCCTTCTGGCCTGATGACATACATGCAAGAAGAGCATTATGTGCGTAATAAATAAATAAATATATATTTTTTTAATTTACAAAATTCCAACACAATTTTTCACAGAATTTGAAAGGACAATTTTTACCTTCATATAAACACACACACACATACACACACACACACACACACACACACACCAAAAACAAAACCAGAACAAAACCAAAACAGAATAACTTAGCTCTCCTGAATAGTAAAAGAACTGCTAATGGCATCACCATCCACAACTTCAAGTTGTGCTGCAGAGCTACAACCACAAAAAGAGCACTGTATTTGCATAAAAACAGACATTGATTAATGGAATCAAATCGAACACACGGGCACCTGAATTTTGCAAAATAAGCCACAAATACACACTGAAAAAAAGACAGCATCTTCAACAAATTGTGCTGATCACATGGGATGATGCACGTAGAAGAATGCAAATAGATCCACACTTACCACCCTGAACATAACTCAACCCAAAGGGATCAAAGATCCCAACATAAAATCAGATACACTGAACCTGGTAGAAGAGAAAATGAGGAACAACCTTGAACTCATTGGTATAGGAGGTGACTTTCTGAACAGAACACCGATAGCACAGGCACTAAGTTCAGCAATTACTAACTGGAACCTCATGGAACTGAAAGCTTCTATATGGCAAAGGATACCGTCATTTAGGCAAAGTGGCAGGCTATAGAATGGGATAAGATTTTTACCAACTACACATCAGATAGGGGACTAATACCCAAAAACATAAAGAACTTTAAAAGCTACATATCAAAAAGTCAAATAACCCAATTAAAAATGGTACAGATCTAAAGAGAGAACTCTCAAAAGAGGATTCTCAAATGGCTGAGAAACACGTAAAGAAATGTTCATCATCCTTAGTCATCAGGGAAATGCATATCAAAGCTACTTTGATGTTTCATCTTAAAACAATCAGAATGGCCAAGACCAATAAACCAAATGACAGCTCATATTAGCAAAGATGTAGGGTAAGGGGAACACTAATCCATTACTGGAGGGACTGCAGACTTTTACAGCCTCTATGGGAAATCAGTGTGGTGGGTCCTCAGGAAGATTGGAATCAATCTACCTCGAGAGCCAGCTGTAGCACTCTGGGTGATACCCAAAGGACACCCCACAGAGACATTTGCTGAGCCATCTTCATTGATGCTGCATTCATAATAGCCAGAACCTGGAAACAAACTAGATGTCCCTCAACAGATGAATGGATAAAGAAAATATGGTACATTTACACAATGGATATTACTCAGCCATTCAAAAAATGAAATTATGAAATTCGCAGGTAAATGGACAGAACTAAAAAAAGTCAACCTTGGTGAGGTTAACCCAGGCACAAAAGGACAGATATGATATGTTTAGTGATCTGATTACATATGGCTGCCATAGGTTCATATGTCTGACTGCTTGACCCATAGGGAGTGGTATTGTTAGGAGGTGTGGCCTTGCGGGCGTCGGTGCGGTCTTCTTGGAGGAAGTGTGTCACTGTGGGGACAGGCTTTGAGGGCTCATGTGCTCAAGTTATGCCCAGTATGTCCTTCTGCTACCTGTGTTCAAGATGTAGAAGTCTCAGCTCCTTCTCCAGCACAATGTTTGCCTGCACACTGCCATGCTCCCTGCCATGATGATAATGGACTAAACCTTCGAAACTGTAAGCAAGCCCCAATTAAATGATTTCCCTTTTAAAAGTTGCTATGGTCATGGTCTCTTCACAGCATTATAAATATTATGACAGCATGGATTTGCTTATATGTAGATGCTAGCTGCTTAGTTTTCACTAAGCAGGCTAAAATTCATGTAACCACCAAGGTTAGGTTAGAATAAGAGACTAAGGGGAATGGAGGGATCGCCCAAGGAAGGGGAAATAAAACAGAGCATTATAGATAGATTGGGAGAAAAACTAGAACAGGAGGATCAAATGGGGAGGCAGAGGAAAGGGAGGGGGTAAGGGAGTGAATGCTGGGGAGAGCAGCTAAAACCAAGGGCCATTTGAGGAGTTGTATGGAAACCTAATACAATAGAAACACACACACACACATATAAAGAAATATATTTTTAGTTAATTTATGTGTATGCATGTTATGCATGCATGTATATGTGCATATCACATGCATGTATATGTGCATATCACATGCATGTATATGTGCATATCACATGCATGTATATGTGCATATCACATGCATGTATATGTGCATATCACATGCATGTATATGTGCATATCACATGCATGTATATGTGCATATCACATGCATGTATATGTGCATATCACATGCATGTATATGTGCATATCACATGCATGTATATGTGTATATCACATGCATGTATATGTGTATATCACATGCATGTATATGTGTATATCACATGCATGTATATGTGCATATCACATGCATGTATATGTGCATATCACATGCATGTATATGTGCATATCACATGCATGTATATGTGCATATCACATGCATGCTTGGTATCTCTTGAGGTCACAAGAGGCAATCAGTCCTGAAACTGGAGTTAGCAATGGTTGTAAGCTACCATATGGGTGCTGGGAATTGAACCCAAGTCTTTTGAAAGAGCAGTTACATGCTCTTAAGCACTAAGCCATCTTTCCAGCCCTTGACGGAAAGAAATCTAAATGGGAATAACTAAATAGCCAAGGATACAATGCCTCAATTAGACATCCTATGCCACCAAATGAAATCTCCAGTACTGGGAATGGGTTACAACTAATCAAGTTGTTGGCCAAAGAGGCCCCATGGACACCACCAAACAGCTCATGCTATTGTTGAGGCTTCTGGTTTCTTCCCACACACTGATGGAAAGGCCCTGTTGCTGAAGACAATACTACATGATGCATTGAACATGGAGAAGTCGAGCTGGTGCCTTCCTGGAGTCTTCACCCTAATGACTAGTGTTCATGGTATTGGAGCCAGTTAGTATTCTGCATGCTTTCAGAGGAGAAAGCTAAACACCAAGCCAGCTACAAACTGTTGGATATACAATGGTGACCTACCTGAAAGATGTGCTGGTACAGTTGTGGCACAAAGCTTGGAGGAGTAGCCAATGAGCAGTTCATTGACTTTAAGACCCACACCATGAGATGGAACACATACCTGCTCTTGCTGGAGTGGCCAAAACCATAAAACTCAATCCTACTGTTCTACTACAACAGCACAACAATGGCATGATCCTGATGACAGTCACCTATACTCATCCATCAGCGTCTTGCTCAGTCATCATCAGAGAAGCTTACTCTTGCAGGAGATGGGAACAGAAACAGAAACCCACAACAGGACAATTGGGCAGAGAGAGAGAGAGAGACCTTTGACTTGACACTCCCACATCATGGGAGGTCTCCATCAAATTCCTCCCCTCAGAGCTCAGGGAATCCTGTGGAAGAGAAAGCAGAAAGGTATTTTTTTTTTTTTTGGTTTTTTGAGACAGGGTTTCTCTGTATCTTTGGAGCATGTCCTGGAACTAGCTCTTGTAGACCAGGCTGCCCTGGAACTCAGAGAGATCCACCTGCCTCTGCCTCCCGAGTGCTGGGATTAAAAGGGTACGTCATCACCGCCAGGCGAAAGCAGAAAGATTTTAAGAGCCAGTGTGGATGGAGGACATTCTAGGACCTGCATGGGTCGGTGCCAGATGGAGTCACAATGCTGTGAGAAGCGGGTAGAATCCCCTAACCCTAGCCCAGAAGCTATCTCCAGTTGATAACCATCTGCAAGTGAAGAAGTTAGGGAGTCTCATTGAGTATATAAACCACTGATGGATGGGGGGGGGGTTGTTTTCTGAGCAAGGTTTCTCCGTATAGCTCTAACTGTCCTGGAACTTACTCTGTAGACCAGGCTGGCCTCGAACCCAGAGAGCCACTTGCCTCTGCCTCCCAAGTGATGGGATCAAAGGCATGTGCCACCACTGCCCAGTTCTTATTTTTTTTTTGTCTTTGAAATTATTAAAGAGGAGAAAGAAGCTTCAGTGTACAAAGTAGAATGGATGTATATAATTACAGTATAATGTACATTGCAAATTGTTAGCCAAACAAGATTTTGAATATTTTTACCATAACAAAATGATGTGTATTTGATGAGAGATGTGCTTAACCAGATTTAAACATCCCACAATGTATACATGTATAAAATTTTGCAGGAAACCCCATAAAATGTACAACTTTGTTGTGTGCCAGTTAAAAGCAAATTTCACTAAAAGATAGTGACAGACGACCGGGTCTTGAATTGAATTGGAAAATACATATATGATAATTTCATGAATTCATTTTATACAGAAATCATGATTAGCCACTAAAATATAATAATGTACCCTTCAGAACCTTCTGGGGAAAACAATATTTGTTTTTGTTTGACTGTATCTGGATAGAGTTGCCATGTTTGTGAAGTAATTAATATAAAAAATATTTTCAAAATTAACAAAGAGCTTGAGAATAAAGATGCAAGATTTTTGCCTAATGTTCTATCGCTGTTTTCCCCTGGGGATTTCAAGCACTCTGAGCAACCTCTGTGAAGAGATCAAAACTAAAATCAATTTATGACTTGTTCTCAAGATTACCAGAAGTGTGCTTTAATTGCAAAGAAAAACTGAGATGATTTGTGGGTCTCACATTTCACATCAGCACCTGTTTTCCTCCTACCTCTGTCATTTCAGAATAGCACAGATTTCTTGGCCTTTCTTCTTCTCTACTGGGGCTGCAGTAGCTGGAGATGGCTGTCCTTTTAGTGCAAATTACCATTTGAAAGAATCGTCTGGTAATATTTGTATTAACAAGGAAAATGAGTGCCAACTCCACATTTTGCTGCCAGAAAGCTCATTAACAAAGGTAGATATAAATATCCAAGATGAGAAAATGAATTTTGAACGTGACTTCCCTCCCTGTGGTATCCCTACAAGCCGTTCACACATCCCTGCCAACCTCAACTGCATCTCCTCAGCTTCTTCCTAATGAGCAGGAGGGTCCTAGGCATGGCGGTACATGCCTTTAAACCCAGTGCTCGGGAGGCAGAGGCAAGCCTGATCCACATAGCCAGTTCCAGAGGTACTGAACCTTCTGCAAAATCAAATCAAAGAAAAATGAGCAGAAAAGCAATGTCTCAAGATGAGATACTCTTTCCCCACCACCACTTCCCCTCAATCCAAATCACCACGGGTTGGGATTTCCTCCAGTGTGCTGTGTGCCCAAGAAGTCTGTGCAAAAAGATGCTTCACTCGCTCAACCAACATTTTTTTATGTTTATTTTGGTTTCATGTGTATGGAGATTTTACCTCCGTGTATGTTCTGTGCAGCGCATGCACGTGTGGTGCTCACAGAAGCCAGAAGAGGGCTCTGGATCACTTGGGACTGGAGTTACAGATGGTTGTGAGCTTCTATGTAGGTGCTAGGAATTGAACCCTGGTCCTCTGGAAGAGCAGTTCTCTTAACAGTTAATCCATCAATCTAGTCTCCAATAATTTATTGGGCACGCACCAAATACCTTCTTACCAATCTTGAGTCAGATTTCCTATTTCTTATTGTTCATGCAATTTATAGGGCTATCTTTAAGAAAAACCTTTAAAATCTCAACAATCTGGTTATCTAAACGAGACATAAAAAAATTACAAAATGAACTAACATGTAAACGTGGGTGGGGAAAATTTCACAAGGCCTCATCGCTAGATGAAGAGCTACAGGTAATTAACGGCTGCTGAAAGTGGGAGAATCAGTCTGCACCAGGGAAAAGCTGCTGCTAGGTTATCTGATCCCAAGTCATCAGCCCTGAACACATGCACATATGAGCAACACTCAATGAACTCAACGGGTTATGTTTATAAATGTATATGCATAGATGGAATGATAATAATTAAGGAATAAATGGTTATGAATTCTAGAAAGGGAAGGATGGACTCAGATGGACTTGAAGGGAGAAGGATGTGAAAATAATGTAAGTACAGCACTCATATACGAAGTTCTCAAAAAACTGAAATTAAGCAAAAAACAAGTTAAAAATCATTTTAGAATTTAGAGACCATAACCAAGTAGAGGCCAGCTCTAGCACTAGCTAGTTCAGCTTTGTTTCTCTTCCACTCCCCACGCACTTCTGTGATGGGCACCATGCCTACCCCGGTAGAGACTCTAGGCTTGACTTCCAGACACAAGCGACATGGCCTAGCAAGGGGTAGAATATTGCTAGCAGCCATGATTGCCCCAGGTGAAGAATGATGATAAGAAGCAATTATACATTCTGGTGGCTACCAAAACCACAAGCAGAGTCCACTAAACCCACGTTAGTTGTATTCTCACTTCATCTTCCCTTTAGCCTGGTATCAAAATGCCAGCAATCTCATGGATGGCATCGTGTAAGAAGGAGATAGTGATGGAAAGGAAGCCAAAATGAAGCTACTATCTTCACCAGTGCAAAGTCTGCAGAAACCAATCACATGGGCACTTTTCTTTTCTTTCTTTTTTTTGTTTCTTTTTTTAGTTTTTTGAGACAAAGTTTCTCTGTGTATAGACTGGACTGTCTTGGAACTCTATAGACCAGGCTGGCCTCGAACTCACAGAGATGCACCTGCCTCAGACTCCCAAGTGCTGGGATTAAAGGTGGGCCCCACCACCAAATGGTACACGAGCACTTTAAATTACACCCTGCGGTTCAGAGGGTTCTGTGAAAGATTCACCCTGGAAAATAACTAACAAATAGAAGATAGGCCCTAAAGACGACACTTCCTTTACTTTATGGTAAACCTGCTGCTGCTTATCGCGTGACTTTGAGTAAATCCTTCCTTTTTCCACTCTAGCAGCTTGCTTGTATATGGTTTAATGCTACTAAATCCTCCCTTAAGCAAATATTCTGTTCCTTAGTTACCACAAATCTGTGGATAGTGATGTCCCTTATACAAAGTGCTGTAGTATTCACATGTAATCTATGCACATCCTCTTGTGGAGTCTCACATCTCTGGATTGTGCACAACATCTGATATAATGTAAGTGCTGTGTGAACAGCTGTGTTGTTAAATTACTTAGGGGCGATAACAGGAAAAACATCTGTATGTGTGAAATACAGGTACTTCTTTGAGACAAGGTTTCATGTAGACCAGGTTGGTCCTGAGCTTGCTATGTCACTAAGGCTGACCTAAAACTTCTCATCTTCCTGCCTCCGGCTCTGAAGTTCTGGGATTACAAACATACCGCACAACACCGAAGCTAATTGAAAAATATTTTTGGTCCACAGTTAGTTGACTTCAGGAGAGCAGAACCCAGTCTTCCTGAAGCTGTCAACAAATGGGCATTAGATGAAGTCAGGAAAGTACACAGAAAATTTTCATAGAATCTGTGGATTATAATGAAATGGTGTATAAATGTCAATTTCCTAGTTTTAATGGTACTACAATAGTAATATATGAGAATATTTTTGCCTTGTAGAAAATACGTACTGAAAGACAGGTGCCACGGACATCATGTTTGCAATTTATTGTCCATTGGTTCATAAAAATGCTACAATATATACTTAATAAGAATTATAAAGCAAGTATGAATAATTGAGAAATCTACATGAAAAGTGTATGAGAACTCTGTACTTTTTACTTTAATATAAGTTTGAAAATTATTTCAAAATAAGAAAATTTAAGAAGGAAACAGTTGGAGGCACTTGCTAAAATACTATATTAAAGAGTGAATTATCCACTTAATCAAACAAGTCTACTTTAAACATGACTACATTTAGCTCATTAACTACTTTGAGTGGTGAGAGAACAAGAAAACTCATTCACGAACATAAAAGATCTTCATATAATTGTAAGAGTCACTGTAAAACTATTGTTCCCTCTTGACTATTTCTTTTCTATCACCCCACCCCCATAACCCCAGCCCCTACTCCCATGCATGCCTTAGAGACAGAGTCTAACTAAGAAGCCCAGACTGGCCTGAAACTCACTACAGAGCTCATGATGGCTTCTGGAACTCTCTAGGCTGCTGTCTTTGAATTCACTGTCCTCTTGTTTCAGCCTCCTGAGTGCTGAGATTAGGGGTATGTGTCACAGCACACAGCCTTCAGCCACTTTTGAGCTCTATAGAACTTTTCTGAGAACGCTTTAAGAGGGTGAAACCAACTATACCCAATGTTCTATAGCTCAGCTATGTCAGTTACCTCTGAGCTATCCATTAAGTAAACAATAGGAGGAAGTCACGTATATTTATAAAAATAGAAGTGGAGAAATGACTCACCAGGTAAGAGCACTTCCAGAGGACCTGGGTTCAATTCTTCGCATCCACTTGGCAACTCTCAACTGTCTGTAACTCCAGTTCCAGGGGATCTGACACCTTTGCACCAATACACATAAAATGAACTTAAATAAATTATTCAAAATAAAATAGTGGTGATCTTTTTAAGTTTTTTATTTACATTTTTTTATTCAATATGGTTTTATCTTATTCGGTCCCTTCCTGAGAAGGTGATCCTAGTTGTAGCATTGACGTTCACTTGTATTACTCGTTTACAGAATCTTAAAAAGAATGGTGTCAACATAGCTCTGTTTAGGGTGCAATCTCACACACACACACACACACACACATGCAAAGTCCTAAATATTCAACAGAGAATTGTCTAGGTCTAGGACAGGGCCATAGAATACTAACTAGTGATCTTGTTATTATAGTCGTCAGATGCGTTTCAAAATTTTCTCATCATTACCTCTGCAATATGTCCAAGTGGAATATTGCAGAGGAGAGCATGGCAATCCACTGTAGGGCTTTTGAAACTGTAGGATGGCTCAGCAGTTTGGGCAGTTGCGTCAGTCGCTGGACCACTGATGACGTAAGTGTGCAGAGTAGCCCACTTCTAAGAAGGTCCATCTGCTACAAGACTAATCTTGCAGCAACTTTATAATGGTCAAGGCAGGGCTTAAATCAATGTCAGCCAAACTCAGTTCAATTACAACCTCCTTTCTTCTACGCTCCTCTACTTCTTTGAGATAAAGAAGCCATTTTTCAAAAATGAAATGGTCTCTTTAGAGAACTATGGAAAATAATTTAACTCCCAAAGTCGTGTGCAGAATCTGGTGCTGACAATATGCAGTAACAGTTAACTGTTTCATTAGGAAAAGTGCTTACACCTCTTCTTGCCCACCTCCCTCAGCATTTGCTCCTTGAAATAAATCTCAAATAAAACAAAACTAAACTGATTTACCACTCATTTCTGGAATTCAAGTTGAAAGGAAAAAAAAAAACCAATGAGCAGCATCAACAGAAACCCAGCGATGCCATATTGCAAGGGAAATCAGAGTCTTTTGTATAGGAGAAAAAATCTCTGTGAGAAATATGCAGAGGAATCATTTCATTTCTTTGCATCTGCCCTCCTGGTGGGAGGTATCAGGCCTTGGGTAGCCCAGGAAGCTATAGGAAGCATATTACAGAGAGTTTAATTTATTCAAAGAAAATCAGAATCAACTAATCAGAAGGAAGGGGGAACCGCATTAATTAAACAGCTTTACTCATGCAGAAAAGCTGCCAGCGTGAGCATTTCAAATTACCTGGGCACACCTAATGCATTTGCATTTCCTCGGGAGAAACGTGCTCTGGCCTACAAAGCCACGAACATTTCATAATTCCATTTGAGTGAATAACAAAGGGGAAATGACAGCTAAGAACCACCTTCCACCCTTGGGGGCTATAGCCTTTTCCTAGGAATTTTTAGCTCCTGAAGAAATTTGCTTCTTGACTAGATGGGGAGAGAGGAAGTTGAAAGTAGTCTCTAAAGGAAAGGGCTAAAAAAGAATCCCCCCTCCTCTTCGCCCCCCCCAACAAAGGAGGTGGGACCTTTACTGGCAGGAGGCTAACAGTGTTCTTTTGTTAGATATTAACATAAAATAAGGTCGTGGAAATGGGTGTCCATCAACAGAATTAGAAAGCGCTAAGTAAGTTTTAAGAACAAAAGGTTTACTTATTTAAATTACAGGAGTTGAGAAACAGCTGGGAATGCAATTTCTTTCCCAGAGTGGGAACAAAACAAAGCCCTTCAAAACAGTTAAATGCAATTATGTTGCAATAAAACTTTATCATTTCAAAGTAGACGTCTAATTCTAACTGAAACAATCCTATAGGCAATACTTACACATTGGTATTTACCTTAACATTTTTTAATTCAGCTTATCCTTCAAGGAGCCCAGCGTCTTATTTTGGTATTTGTTCCTCAGAAAGCTTTCCACTGTGACGTTTAAACACATCTTATTACCCAATGAGAACTACCTGAGAATATTGAAAACACTCATATGCTTCTTATTGCTTATGGTTTTTAAAAACACGTTCTAAAATTGCATTTTGTCCAAGAAAATACCGTACATTAACTACTCTGGAATTTTTTTTGCTGCAGGGGAAAAAAAAGACCGTTAGAAAACTTCTCAGAAGTTTCCTTTCTACTTCAGAAAGTACAGCACTAACAGCCGAGGAGTTCTGCCCAGCTTTATTCTGGTTTGAAAGGGCACGTCTTATGCTCGAAGCAGAGAACATGCATTTCATTAAACTGCCTTATCTGTCGCATAGCATGAGCTAAAAAAACAAAAACAAAAAACAAAACAAAGAAACAAACAAACAAAAAAAACCAGTCTCTACTTTTTCCTAAAGTGTCGCATCTGAGAATTTGGAATCAAGCGTCTAGCAGACTGGATATCCCTGATCTAGTTGTTTAAAAAAGCTGTCTGAAGGTTCACTGCCCTGGACGCAATTGCAGTTAAAATGATCAAGGATGGGCCACTAATACATCTGTGGGACTTTTCCCCTGGATGGAAGAGACTAATACAGAGAAGTAAATGGACATTGTGAAGGCCTGAAAACAACCATTTAGGTTATCAGGGGGGTTGGAATCTCAATGACTGGCTTTCTTTTCACACTGTATTTAATGCATTTTTTCCTTCCATATAGCAAACTTCTACTATGGGACTAGACAGCAAACCTGTGCTATGAGACTACAGCAAACTTTTGCTATGGACTGCCTTCCCATGAATCCCTTCCAATGGTGTCATCAGTCGTGGTAGAACACAGGATAAGGCTTTGCAGCCCAAGTGTCAGGTACTAACTTCAGTGAGTACAGAGAGCTCATTACAAACACTTGGGCGAAACTGCACTGATGAGCTCTGCCAGGCTGCCAAGCACTTAGGACCATAGCCTAAGCGCCTTCAGCAATGAAAACCAGTAGGTAAACTACTGGTGAGACAGGCATGGGAAGTATGAATGAAGGTTTGAATATTCAGTTTGAAATATCCTGCTATAAAGTAACTGCAAAGACACGTCACTGATCTAATAGTTGTTTGCACATTCCTTAAAGCTATGCACGAAGCACAATAGGATTTGTATGGTGCAAAACAACAAAAGATGTAAACTGCCCTTTCAATTGCAGACGTCATTCATTTATTCCATTGGTAAAAAGAAAAAAAGAATGTAAATCTTGCCAATCTTTTGTTTTGTTTTTGTTAACTGGCACCAAATCTATCTTATAAACTTTTTTATGAGACAAGAGTAAATAAAGTTCAGGCTAACCACACTTTATTCCTTGAGGTTGAAAAAAAAAAGGATCAGTAAAGGAATTTCACCAAGTCATCCTTGTCGACTGGAACCTGACATTTAAATTAATTCAAGTGCTTGAGGTATTAATACACCTACAGGAATGTATAATTCAGTAAAAATAACACAAAGCATTTAAGAGTCTCAACAATACTCAAGTAAAGCCTTGTCACAAAAACACAAATCAAATGCTGGCCTAGTCTTTGAGTTGGCATAAGCCCAGACAGCCATATTTTTATTTAATTTCATGGTGTTTTATTTAACAAATGAGAAACGCTTTCCTTACTGTTGTACTTACTTCCAAAGGACAAAGTAGTTAAAGCCGTCCAGTAACTGGGCTGGGTAAAGGTAAACAATAGCACAGTGGTCAGCCAAAGAAGAAAGAAGCTGTGCGAGGCAGTAAGGGGAAGAGAGGGGGGGTGGGGAAAGTGAAGAAAAGGCAGAGAAGAGAAGAGGAAATTTATAACCATGTATTTAATTATTATACTCGACTCTTTTAAAAGATTCAACTGAAAAAGAATCCCTCTGAGTTTAGGTAGATTATCTTCTTTTTGTTTCTTTTCTTTTCTTTTCTTTTCTTTTCTTTTTTTTTTTTTTTTTTTTTGTCTTTTGAGGCAGGGTCTCACAATGTAGCCCCGGATGCCTGGGAACTCACCTGGTTGAGGAAGTTGGCCTCGAACTCACAGAAGTCCACCTGCTTCTGCCTCTGTGCCCCACCATTCCTGACAAGGTAGAATAGCTTAATGATGATCTCATGAAAGGTGTCAGGTAACTCAGTCCACATCATTGTCTTGACAGCTGGTGTGGTACCTCTTTTTTTTTCTTCTTCAGGACAGGGGTTCTCTGTGTAGCCCTGACTATCCTGGAACTCACTCTGTAGACCAGGCTGGCCCCAAACTCAGAGATCCGCCTGTCTCTGCTTCCTGAGTGCTGGGATCACACTTTGTTATCACAAAAGGCTAACATTGTTCATAGACAGGTGGAGGATAGAACTTACTAACCATCATATTTGATTCTGGTGTTTTTTTTTCCCTTTTTAAAAATAATTTTTTAAAATATTGTGAGATTACAATATAATTACAGCATTTTGCCCCTCCCTTTCCTCTTGCTTTTTGTCAAATTCATGGACGTTTTAATTGTTGTTACACAAATTACTGTATATATATTCTATGTGTGGTGTATGTGTGTGTGTGTGTGTGTGTGTGTGTGTGTTCTGTTCTCATAGACTGGGAGGACAACATCAGAAATGGAAGTAAGCACATGTGAACATGACAAATGAAAGGCACACCATGTTGCTGTGACCTCATGGATGAAGCCTGACATTTCTGTTTATACATATGTATTCCTAAACACATAAACACAACCTGCTCAGTCTTTATGTTACTTGTATACATAAGTGCATATATTTTCAGGTTGATCATTTGGAACTGGATAACCAATTGGGGAACTCTTCCCTGGGGAAGAACATTCTTTCCACTCCCAGCATTCCTTACTTGCCTGTAGTTCATTATCTAACGTTGAGACTGCACAGGCTTTCCCCTGCCCACGTTAGCGTGTCTATTGTTGTTGTCCTTGTTTGATTTATATTTAGGTAGCTAGTGACGTCATAGAGCTTGGCGGAGAGCCTATGACAGTTGCTTTCCCAAACCAGTGTGGGCCTACACTGCAAATATTTATCCTTATACCCACAGGTAAGTGTAGTTCTCACCCCTCATCAAGGAAACTTCTCTTAGCAACAGACAGAGACCATTCCCGAAAACCACAACTGATAAAACCGCAGAGCTGTGGAGCCGGGTCCCAGTGAAGGCATCTCCAAACACTCCTGTACCTAAGGCTCAGGGTCCTTGCAGGAAAGTGGAAGGATTGTAAGGGTGTTTGCTGTGAGGATTGTGTCTCCTAGAAATGGCAGAAGGTACATCCATGACGTCACATCAACATGGTGCGCCTTTCATTTGTCATGGTGACATCTGCTCACCTCCGTTTCTGATGTTGTCCTCCCAGCCTATGAGAACAGAGCAGGTGTGAAATTGTTGCTAGAGGAAGCCTGTCGGTTGGCTTTCACAGCTATAAGGCTTGCTCTTGGCACGCCAAGTTAGTCCAAAAGCATGGTCTATATCTATCTGGACGTTGTTTTTTGAAATAGGCAGCACAATTGAAGGAGCATTCTGAGGCGTTAGGAACTGTACAAGAATGTCTTGTAAGCCAGCCCCAACAACATGGTGATCAGGTGAAACATCAGGAGAGACCTCTGGTAAAGGTGCAGACTCAGGCAGAGGGATCCCGTAATATTAATACTGCCTAGACTGTGGGACAGTTATCAAGGACAATGACCACCAGACAAGCCGTGTGTGCTGAAGAGAGCAGAGTCAGAGAAGAGGTGCTGCCCAGACGCTTAGGTGGCCAGATGACATTCAAGATGCCAGGGCTAGAAAGATTCATAGGAATGAAACATGATTGGGAAAAAGTCTACAGTGGTAAATTAGAAGGAAGATAGTTTGGGACAGCGACCCTTATTTTAGATGGAAAAGGGGAACAAGAGAAGAACAATTTTCTATGTTTTGTTTTGGAGAGAATAATTTTTTTAAAAAATCTTGATCCCTGGAAATGTCTACCTCGTGATGCTGTTCGCTTTAGGATCTAGTGATTGGCCTTGGGAATCCTGACATTAAGGTCATTTGTGTTGGTTGTCCAGGAGAATTCCAAGACAGTTTCAGAATCATAGGAAGATCTTGTCTCAGAAAACAAGCAAAGAACAAGTATGGTTGGCTGGGTGATGGTGGTGCATGCCTTTAACTTCAGCGCTCAGGAGGCAGAGGCAAGTGGATCGCTGTGAATTCGAGGCCAACTACAAAGCAAGTTCCAGAACAGCCAGGACTGTTACATAGAGAAACCCTGTCTCAAAAAAAACGAAAGAAAGAAAGAGAGAGAGAGAGAGAGAGAGAGAGGGAGGGAGGGAGGGGGAGGGAGGGAGAGAGAGGGGGGAAGAGAGAGAGAGAGAGAGAGAGAGAGAGAGAGAGAGAGAGAGAGAGAGAGAAAGAAAGAAAGAAAGAAAGAAAGAAAGAAAGAAAGAAAGAAAGAAAGAAAGAAAGAAGAAAGAAAGAAAGAAAAACAGGTTTGGTTGAGAGGACCCTGCGATTGAAAATAATAGTTCTATTTTAGCATAGATCAAAGGAATCCAGGAAGGTGTCTCTTTAAGAGTAGTGCAGGTGGTCAGCAGGATTTCCTGAGAGATGACAACACATGTTCATTTACCAACCTACAAACCCTGATACCTGATATCCTGGCTGAATGGGATAGTAGACCTTATTTATCCATTGACACAGGCAATGATACATAAAAATGTGCTAGTTCTTGTATATAGCTGGCTATGCTATGGAATCGTTCGTTTAATCAGTGCAGAAATGGCTTCAGAGATGCCAGGACATAAAGCAGCTAAAATCTACATCCCTGTCTCTTGTTTGGAGGGCTCTGCTTTTTACAAGGACAGAATTAAAGCTTCTGGTTGTTTAACTGTTGTTTTTCAAGTCCTTTTTATGTCTAGAGTTTTGTGTTCCACTTTCCCCTCAAAGTTAGGACTGGCGTAGGATATAAAAGTTTAAAGAGTACCCAAGAGGCTCTACGAGCAAAGGGTTTACTTTTGGCTTCTGCAGTCAAATTAATTCCTTGGTCTGACTCAGCCAATAAAAGAGTGACAAACCAAGGAGTCACCTCAGTTACTAATCTTTTTATGTCCCCCACCCCTGCCCGGGTAGCAGTACTCAGATCAAACCAAAGACCTCACGTATACTGGACAAGAACTCCAGCGCTGAGCTGCTGAACTCTGCTTATCAGCACATCTAGTCTGGTATGTAGTCAGTCTAGTGATTCAACACGAAGGCAGTAACCAGAGACTAGGAATCGCTTACGAGTTGGGTTAAATCTGTACTATCCACTTGGAGTCTGGCAAGGGATGGGAGAGGCTTGATGAACTTCCTGTGTGTCAGTTTCCTTCAGAAATTTCATTACATTCCTAAGTGCAGCACTGGGGAATAATTCGATCATAAATCCCATGTATGCTAGAGAAGAACCGATTGTCATTTAGTTGCTTAATATCCTCTCTCTAGGTTTTTGCGTATATGCTCTCTGTGGTGGGGTGCATCCTCAAGCCAGAGGAACAAAAGAGAGGGAGCAGTAGGAATTGCACTTTTGACCCAATGGACCATCCATCTGATAACTCCTTGGGTACCTTTTTCAGATTGCCGAGCATTTGTCTAAATGTTTATGACATCAGCCAGACAGAAGGGTAGCGTTACAAACAGGTGTCAACAAAACAGAGGAATGTCTTTGCATTATATTTAGCCATTTTTTTCAGCCCTGCCATTCCTTATGGGTACAGTATCGCCTCCTTGGTACCAGGCTGACAGTGGACAAGGACAATCTTTGTAGAAAGGTGGATAGCCTGCAAGGGGGCAGATACGAGCAGACGTTAAACTCTGTGGGATTTTCAGATTGTACCAATTATAGGAGGCTCCAAAGATGTATTTAGACTCAATGTAAATACTGGCAGAGTTTTGTTTTGCCAGTCCACAAACTAGTAAAAGCTATCAGTCCAGCAGCTCAGATTGATTTCACAGTGGGCAGCCTGTGCTCAAGTGTTTCATGTGGGGAAAGTGTGGCGTAGTTAGTTATTAGGTTTCCTTGAAAATTCCCTCACAGAGGCGGCCAAAATAAAGCAAGTTTGGCTTGCTTCCTAGTTGGAAACCCATTTCTGCTTTATTTTAGCAACTTTATTTTATTACTTGTTTATTTACATTTTTTTAGACAGACTCTTACTCTGTCACCCTGGTGCTATCTGCATAGCCCAGGATAGCCTTGATGTCACAGAAGTCTTCCTACCTCAGCCTCCTAAGTACTCGGATGACAGGCATGAGCCACCGTGCTTAGATCTTGAAATCATTCCCATAGCTGCATGATAACTGTAAAATGGAGTGCGGATCTCTATTCAGGGGGAGTAAGGGAGTGAGTAAGGAGGCTAAGTGTTGCAGTGATGCGCAGTGCTGGAGAGATTGCTTTAAAAGGCTTCTTCGGATGTAGTCTGCCTGCACAGCGTTTTAGGGTGTGTCTTATGAATTTGTCTTATGAATTTGTCGAAGAATAGATACAGGATGAGAACATGGAGATCAATGGGCGAACATAATTCAAGAGTACCGGCAATCCCAATCCCAGTGGCAGATACACACACAGGGATGTATTTGAGGCAACAGGGTCCAACTGACATGAAAAGTATACTATAACCTGCATTTAAGAGGTAAAACACCTAGCACTTGGGAGGAAGAGGCAGATGGATCTCTGTGAGTTCAAAGGCAGCCTGGTCTACAGAGTAAATTCCAGGTCACTCAGGGATACCAAGTGAAACCATGTCTCAGAGATAGAGACAGACAGAGAGAGACAACAAGACTATTGTGATAAGCTAGCCATCCCTGATCATAAATTTAATCAAAATTAGATAATCCTCAGATGGGTAGCGCTGGTGCACGCCTTTAATCCCAGCACTCAGGAAGCAGAGGCGAGTGGATCTCTGTGAGTTCAAAGCCAACCTGATCTAGAGAGCAAGTTCCAGGACAGACTCCAAACATACACAGAGAAACACTGTCTCAAAGACAAAAACAAAACAAAAAAACCAAATTAAATAATCCCAGGTTGGGATGGTAGATAGCGTTTGTTTCAAGCCCTCAGAAAACGTCAGTGTTTCTTGCAGACAGAGTGAGCTCTCAGACTTCATTGTAAAGAAGTTCTTTAGACTGGAGAAATTGGAAGCTGGAGGGGTAGCTCGTTGTTAAGACCACTTGTGTTACAAGGTAATTTGGGAGATGGTAAAGATGTCCTGAGATTGTTATACAGTTCTGTCAATGTACTGAAAACCCTTGAATCATATACATTATACTTTATTCTAAAGTAGGCAAATTATACCTCAATAAAGTGCTCTCAAAATGAAATCATACAATATCCTGAAAGTGCAGTATTGAGCATAATAGGAAGCTAAATCAAGGTGCTCTCTCTGGCAGGGCAGGTTTTATTTGGTTTTGGGTTTTGGTTTGTTTTCTTTCGACACTGTAGAGTTTGTCAGGGTTAAAGGAACTACTTGTGACTTGCTGGATAAGACCTGCCCAGGGCTTCCCAATGACTGACTGGACATTCTTCTAAAGAAGGTATGTGGGGGTCCACCCTGACCAAAGGTCCAGGAATTTAAGCCTATTTTTACTCCTTTAAGGATATGACCCTGTGTTTACAAAGGTAAATGCTAACAATTTCAATATATTTGTTTTCTAGCAGGAACTGAGAAATCCCTAAATTCTGAACATACAAATTTCCAAATCTGTACCTTCTTGGCATTTTTATTAGACATAAACCATTTGTAGTTTTCATAATAAATTTCCGAAGATTTCTCAGTCGTTATTTATACTAGTGACCATTTCTCTAAGTCTCAAAATCATCCTCCTGAGAACTTTAGCAAGCCATCCTGAGGCAACTACAAAAATTAGCAACTTCTTCCTTCTATCCCAGCATCCTTTGATATTTTATTCTACTATAATTTTTCCAGAATTGTTCATTTAAGTCCATTGTGATTTTGTTATTGTTATTTGCTTTCTTCTCCCTAGAATGTAAACTCTCAAGGCCTGGAACAATGTTTGTTAGCTTTTTTTTTTTCAGTCTGACAAATAACCTTTTAATTTAATTCAATTTAATTTTAATTTAACTCCTTTAAATAGCAACCACTTATTTTATTTTCTATCTCTTTAAATGAGGCCGTGAGAAGTGTCCAGTCTCGCCAGCACTCCACTTGTATTTGCACTCAGCCAATTAGTCGACCGGAATTCAGTTGGTCCAGGATGCTCTTCACTGGGGTCACTCCCCGTCTCCATCTAGTCTCTCAACTTCCAGCAAGCGAGTACAAGTTTGATCTCATGATAGCCGGACAGAGTTACAAAGGAGAAATTCAAAGAGTAAACAACTTCTTTAAAGCAACCAATCATAAATGACATCGTATCATTTCTGTCCCCAAGTCACAGCGCAGTCCAAGATTCAAGGTACAAGAAAACATCTTCTATTTCTGTTTGTAAAACATACGCATTACTTCACATTCTTTTTTATGGGCATGTGTATTGGCAAGCTTTAACTATCTGTTCTCTTAGCGATTTTCTACAGCCTCCCTATCATGATAGAAGCTGGAAATCACTCTGCAAAGAAAAGCACACATGGAAGGAAAACATGGTGTCTATTTCGACAAGCAATGTACCAGGGAGACTTGTTCTGCTTTACTAATTGCACTGCCTTCATTCTCTGCCTGCCCTGTAGATGCTCTATAAATATTACCTGAATGAATGACTGCATGCTTGAATTAGTTTTTGGATACACCTTACCCAGGGTCTCTCCAAAGAATTGTCCTTTCTTTGATGTAAATACTTACTTTATATAGATGCTTACATTAAACTCTATTTTGGGTGAATATCAAAAATAAATAAATATAAAGAACACTTATTGCTCTTACAGAGGACCGAGATTTGATTCCCAGCACCTATATGGTAACTCACAAATGTCTCTAACTCCAGCTCCAGGGAATTTGATGTGCTCTTATGGCCTCTTTGCTAAGCTAAGCATGCACATGGTACACACATATACATGCAGGCAAAACATCTACACCCATTTATAAAAAAAAGAACAGTAAATTAAGTCTGGCTGGGTGTGATAGCTTAGTCCTGTAACCAAAGCAAGTGAGAGGCTGAGGAAGTAGGTTACTGTGCGTGGATACTAGTCTGTGACATAATAAAGGTGAGGCAAGCCTAGGCTACAAAGTGACAACATATGTTAAAAAGCTAACGTTCTAATGAAGATAACTGAGCTGGAAAGTTTTATGTAAACTTGGCACAAGCTAGGGTCATCAGAGAGGAAGGAGCCTTGATCGAGAGAATGCCTCTATAAGGTGGGACTATAGGAAAATCTGTAGGGCATTTTCTGAATTAGTAATTGATACCCAGCTCATTTTGGGTGGGTACATCCCTGGGCTGGTGGTCCTGAGTTCTAAAAGATAGCAGACTAATCAAGTGTATGGGAAGCAAGCCAGTAAGCAGCACTCCTCCATGACCTCTGCATCAGCTCCTGCCTTCAGGTCCCTGCCCCGTTTGAGTTCCTGTCCTGACTTCCTTTGATGATGAACTGTGATATAGAACTGTGAGTGTAAGACAGCCTTTCCTCCCCAAGTTCCTTTGGTTATTGTGTTTTATCACAGCAATAGTAATCCTAACTAGGAAAATAACCACCTGCCTCTTCCCCAAATTATGTAATTAACAGAGACTATGCCCAGTGTATCACTTAGGCTAGTCAAGAAATGCTCTACCCTAGATTATACCCCCAAAGTATCAGTTATTATGGGGATAAAACAGGAAATACTATTTGGTGGGGGTGTGATTTTTTGGATACCTTCAGATACCTCATACTGATATTCATATATGTCACTTTCATATTCTCATACTTAGATTTCAGATTCTCATACCTCATAATCACCACATCAAGACACACCTGTGGATCATTTGTTTGAGCCTCAACAGTAGCCACTAGCTGTGTGAGGCTACTAAACTCTAGAAATAGAGGTAGACCAAACTGAGATGCTCTCCAAGCAGAAAACACATAGCACATATTGAAAGTATAGGATTTAAAAACAAGGTAAATAAATTGTATTAGCATTCATTTCAGCCATTCCCTTTTACTCTGAAAAAGAAAATTTGAAATTGGATCTACCACTTGCCTTTGTTTCAACGAGACACGGTTAGTCTAGAAATCTCAGCAAAATACTTTGTATCTTCAGTGTACTTGACAGATTTTTCATGTTTTTTTTTCCTTCTACCTGGTCCAGTGCTGGGGGAATAGCAAGCAATGTGAGATTGACTTTGCGGGAAGAATAAATTGCTCTGAGGCCTGGAAAGCGACCTAAGAGAAGAGCTAGAGTAACTAGCAGCACATATAGGACTCCGGGGGAAGTGAGATAGTTTTTGACTAGGGTCGTGGCTGTGGAAGTGGGAAGACAGACATTTCAATTTTACGGCTATTAGAAACAATAAAGAAAACAAAACGCATAAGTTCCTGAGTTTTCAATAATGACAGTGGGAGAATGACGGTCTCTCTGAAAAAAAAATGGGTAATGGCCAAGGTTAGGGAGTGATATTAGTGTTTTAACATTTCATTTTGAAATAATTAGAACTGTATAAATATTACAAAGTTGTTCACTGAGTACCAGACACTCTTCACCCACTTTCCCTACATATTAAAATCTTTTAAAATTTTAAAACGTGTTATTCATGTGAGGTGAAAGGACATTTTAGGGTAATTTGTTATCCTCTTCCAGCACATAGTTTACAGGGATCAAACTCGGGTTATCAAGTGATGTGGGAGGTTCTTCTGTATATGTATTACTCTTATTGATTAAAGAATAAAGCTTCTTTGGCCTGTGGCACAGCAGAATATAGCCAGGCTGGAAGAGATAGAGTAGGTGGAGCCAGGAAGATGCCATGTAGCTGCCAAAGGAGACAGTCACAGGAATCTTACCAGTAGGCTACAGCCTCATGGTGATACATAGATGAATAGAAATAGTTAATTTAAGATATAATAGCTAGCTAGGAATACACCTAAGTTATTGGCCAAACAGTATTGTAATTAATATCGTTTCTGTGGTGTGATTATTCAGGTCTGGGCAGCTGGGAAACAAAAGTGCAGTCTCCAATTACATCCCTCCAAAAAGAATGGGTGCCAAAATGCTAGTTCCAGCACTAGGGATGAATCTTGATCCCACCACCAGTAACCCCACAGACTGCCGGAGCCAGACAACTCAGACTCAGTTACTTATCATTAAAACAGATATATTACTATCTATCACCTAAGTACCTTTATACTCTAGTCATTTCGATCAGCACTTCTTGCCAGGAGGTAAATTCCATAGGTACCGAAGCTTGTCTCTGTTTTCTTGGCTACTAACATTGTCTAGAAAAAGTTTGGATCTTATGAAAAAAATAAGCAAGTGATGTATATTGAATCCTAGTCTCACATATATTACTTTTCTGCCATAATTCTACTTAATAATATTGAAAATGAGACTATAATATATTTATTGTGAAAAATTAACATAGTATCCAAGATATGACTGTGAACCGGAGATCATCTCATGAACTTATGGACTCTGCGGCAGTGCAGACCCTTCAGAACTTATTCTAGAACTTTCTTAGGACTTTTATGACAGAAACTCCAATCAAGGCAGAATCAAGTCCATATTTTTTTTCTTTGAACTAACACACTTCTTTATACAATTTTATCCATCTCTTTGAGTGGTGAAACTAGTAAATAGGAGAAATGTCTAATAGCATCTTTAATAAGTACTTTATTAGTACTTTATTATATCTAGAAAAGAGTTGTAAGGAGCACTAAGCATAAAAAAGAGAATATGGAACAAAATGTCAAGAGCCCATAGAATGCAAGTGCTGTGTATGTATGGTTTTTGTTTTCTCTTTTTCCAGGCACCTGATATTCTAAGTGTGATCAGTCTCATATAGTCCTGTTATGTTAAAATTAGAAGCATAGAACCAAGAGAAGAATACTCAATAAAAAATCTGGTCCTGGGTTGGAGAGATGGCTCAGTAGTTAAGAGCACTTACTACTCTTCCAGAGGACCTGAGTTCAATTCCCAACACCCACATCAGGCGTTTCACAAATGCCTGTAACTCTAGTTCCAGGGAATCTGACACCTCTTCTGGTTTCCAAGAAGCACCTGTATACATTTGACCAACACATGAACACACACACACACACACACTTACATACATGTGGCTCACATGTATACACATACACACAAATAAAAATAAATTATTTTTTCAATGTGGCTCTTAGAATGGGAACTTGAAGATAGTGGAGGGTGGGAGGTTGGAGAGATGGGAGGTGCCGTTTTGCAAGTGGTTCATAAACCACATTCAGCACCCCTCCTGACAACACATAATAAAGAGAAAGTAGCACATGTTGGTATTGTTTAGAAATAAATGAAATTTTAAATCTGTTTCAAATGAGCAATTTCTCCCCTTCCATTAGTACTCGGGGGACCACAAGGCCTTGTCTTTTTTTTTTTTTTTTCTTTTTTTTTTTTTTTAATTAATTTATTTATTTATTAAGGATTTCTGCCTCCTCCCCGCAACCGCCTCCCATTTCCCTCCCCCTCCCCCGATCAAGTCACCCTCCCTAATCTGCTCGAAGAGCAATCAGGGTTCCCTGACCTGTGGGAAGCCCAAGGACCGCCCACCTCTATCCAGGTCTCCTAAGGTGAGCATCCAAACTGCCTAGGCTCCCCCAAAGCCAGTACGTGCAGTAGGATCAAAAACCCTCTGCGATTGTTCTTGAGTTCTCAGTATTCCTCATTGTCCTCTATGTTTAACCTTCATCAGGCGATGAAAGGAGACAGAGACAGAGGAGCACGGGACAGAAATCTCAAGGTCCAAATCAGGAGCAGAAGGAGACGGAGCACGAGCAAGGAACTCAGGACCGCGAGGGGTGCACCCACACACTTAGACAATGGGTATGTTCTATCGGGAACTCACCAAGGCCAGCTGACCTGGGTCTGAAAAAGCATGGGATAAATCCGGACAGGCCTTGTCTTTTGTCTCTTCTGGTTGCTTTGAATGTTGATCAGCAATGCATGATCAGTCAAGAGGCATCAGCTCTAATGCTGTCATCATACGCCAGCCAGAGGGAATGGGAAAGGAGAAATGGGATTTACCACTGCAAATGCTATCTCGATTAATAAATATCAGAGACACACCAGGACAGAACAAAATTCGTCTTTCTATTCCGCGTCCTGCATTCCCCATGCCCTGTCAGTGGTGGGACCTGTATAATAAAGCCTCTTTGAGAGTCTGCTGGGTTTCCAGGCATCTTACAAGCAGATCAAACCTCCCCAAAGGGTCATGTTAATCACTGTATCATACACCCATAGAAGAAATGCATTCTAACGTGCCTTCGCAAAGGTGTAATTCAAATGATTACCTCATGTGTTTCAAAGGGGAGGCAGGTGCTGTCCTGTTTCCATAGCACTCAATTTCACAACATTTTTGCAAAACTGCTCTGTATGATGTCTTCCTCCAACAGTAGCAATATCATAGCCATAACTTTCTAAATTTGGGCCTGCAGTAATGACAGACTTTGAATGAATGTTTTCCTATGCTATGGGAAGGAAGCAAGAGTTCAGCAAACTTTCCCAGCTTTAAGTGCTAAGCCACTGGGAGCTGCTTTGGTGTCCCTGTTGCCTGCAGGAAATAGCTATCCTTGAGCTGCAACCAGAGCTCCCGCACTTGGCTGTGGTATGAATATTTTTGCAACCATCACTTTTATCACGGGAAAAAAATGGAAAGCATATGCCTTGAGAGTATAGGCTTATATGTATGCATTAGTCTTTCCCTTTGTAGGATCTGTCTCAAGGAGGCAAGGTGATAGGGAAGAGATGAGAGTTCAAATTCCAGGTCCTCCAAAAACTGCCTTTGTGACTTCTGTCTTGTACACTAAACTCTCCACACCTAAACTTATTGATCTGGAAGCTATTTAGCATTATATGTTTGCCAGTTAGCAATTTTAATTTTTCTATTATTTTCAATGCATTACAACTTGGATTCACAGTCAACTAATTTTATTCACCTGTGGGAAATACCTACCCTTCGGCTGCAGAGAGAGCCTCCTGCACTTACCTGATGTTCTTGTTTAGTTATGTCTATTACTTTTCTTCAGACATGGCCTCAGGTATCTCAGGCCATGTCGCTAAGGATGACATTGGACTTTTTGACCCTTTTGTATCCACCTCCAGAGCACAGGTGTGTGCCACCATGCCAAATTATGGTGTCGAAAATGGATCCTAGGCCTTTGCGCATACTAGTCAAAAACAGTCTACTGACTGAACTTCCTCCCAAGCCCTCAACTAATTTAATTGTCAAAACAAATATTATTGAAATGAATTATTTCTTCTCAGGAAATATGTTTAAGTATAAAAATAATCATACCTCAGTGGTAGAACATTTGACTGGCGTGCACAAGGCCCAAAGCATATGCACACACATGTGTGCACACATAACACACACACAGCTTCACCATAGCATTTTCCAATACTTTCCCATTAGGAAACATCTGTGTTTTTAAAAACTCAACTAAATTGGCATGGAGCACAGTTGATTCTCCCACATTTTCTTTTACACTGACATTTTATTATGATTCTTTTGGTCAGGTACATCTTGTGTGTTCAATATGGCCATCGCCAGTTCTTTGTGTAGTATCTCATTACTGTGCCCAGAAGACCTAACAGATACTGTTTAAAGCCATCACTTTCCAAAAAGGCAAAGCAAAAACAAAATCCTGGGCCCAGTGAAAGCCACACCAACTTCTGAAAGCTAGAATTATACAAAGATTTTCTTAACTAAAAGCATAGTGTTATAGGACTTCCTTTAATGATTCCACAGTTTTCTGAGGAACTTTTATTTTTAAAGATCTTGTGGCTGCCAGACAATGGTGGCACACACCTTTGATCCCAGCACTGGAGAGGCAGAGGCAGGAGGATCTCTGTGAGTTCGAGGCCAGCATGGTCTACAGAGCTAGTTCTAGGACAGCCAAAGGTACACAGAGAAACCCTGATTCAAAAAAGAAAGGAAGAAAGGAAGGAAGGGAGGAAGGAAGGAAGGAAGGAAGGAAGGAAGGAAGGAAGGAAGGAAGGAGAAGGGAAGGGAAGGGAAGGGAAGGGAAGGGAAGGGAAGGGAAGGGAAGGGAAGGGAAGGGAAGGGAAGGGAAGGGAAGGGAAGAGAAGAGAAGAGAAGAGAAGAGAAGAGAAGAGAAGAGAAGAGAAGAGAAGAGAAGAGAAGAGAAGATATAAAAAACCTCTTGTTGTTACACTCTGTTCAAACCATCTACAATTCTCCAGATATTCTCCCCTATACTCACCATCACTTTTACAAACCTCCTTAAACCTACACAGCAGAAGTATTCTCTCCAGGGCTTAGACAGCAGCAGTTGCTAAAATTAACTGAAACTTATTCAATGGACAATTTCAATAAAACTTAGGTATCGTGAATATATCCCGACCTGTTAACAAAGTCTGAACTGTATTTCCTAGAGGTGTTTCAGCATGAAGACTTCTAGGCATCCTAGAACAAAGACAGTTCTCTTCCAGCTCCTAAGGTGGCTAGTCTAACTGCTTGGCCTCCAGTTCCTAAGGCTATCTCCAGCTCCTAAGGTGGCTAGTCTAACTGCTTGATCTCCAGTTCCTAAGGCTATCTCCAGCTCCTAAGGCGGTTAGTCTAACTGCTTGGATGCTGGCTGTTTCACATTTGCTTGTCATACCATTTGACTTAAAGCATCTACTGCTGATGAAACGCAGAAATCATTTTACATTCACCTAATTTTTTTTTGTTCCAGCAATTTTGTTGTAAGAAACCCACCACACGCTTCTAGCAGTCTAAGTTAGTGCAATGTGGTCAACTATTGTCTGTTCCCTTGTTCTTCAGGACAGAGTAAGAGTGATATCAAATTTGAACCTAGAGTTTTGATCTAGCTTTAAAAGAACATTTTGAACTAAGATTCCATGTACGCTCCAAATTAAGACTTTTCTGTAAGAGGGGAAAAAAAGGGTGCACACAGGTGACCTGTCGCTGGGTCAAAGCATCGCTTTTAAACTCACACACCATATAATTTGGTATCATTTGTCACAGTGGATGTTGGATATTTACGAATATGATCATCCAACATCTATTTCTGTGAAAAATGTTCTTCCCAGCTAGCATCATACTTAACAGTGAAAAAAAAAATAAAAGCTTTCCCTCTAAGTTCTAGAATCAGAGGAGTAGGCCCATTCTCACCAGATCCACTCCCTGTAATCTAGGAAGTGCTAGTCAGAGCAATGAAAGCAAGAAACAACAAAAAAAATCATCTAAAGTAAAAAGGGAAAAGTAGGATTGCCCCTGTTGAAAGATGAAGTAGTATTACAGTATTTAAAAAATCCAGGTTCGGTGAGGTGGGACACACCTTTAATCCCAGCAGAAGCAGGTGGATCTTTATTGAGTTCCAGGCCAATGAGGTAATGTACTGAGACCCTATCTACAAAAGAAGGAGGCAGAGGAGGAGCAGGAAGAGGAGAAGTAAAAAAAAAAAATCTGGAGAATGTAAAGAAACTATTAGGATAAAGAAACGCGATAAAGTAGCAGGATATACAATATACATTAAAAAGTTGGCAGCATTGCTACATGCCGGTAAGGAATAATCTGAATTAGCATTGCAGAAAGCAGTCCCATTTACAATAACTGTGAAGTCAAATATCTAGAAACTATTTTAAATATAAAAAGTACATATAACAAAAATTATAAATCACTAATAAAAGAAATTAAAGTGGTCACAATAGATGAACATATGCTTCATATTCATGAATTAGAATTAATGTTGCTACAGTGTCTATTCTCATGATATTTCTCATAAAAATGAGGAAGCTCTAAAATTAATAATTGAACCACCCAAACGTTAACAGAACAAGTAATCTGAAGCTAAAGAAACACAGTTCAGGTAATACACAACCTGATTCCAAAATACAGCACAAAGCTGTAGCCATCAATGGCATAGTACTGGCATGAAAACCTATCAAAGGAAAAGAAATGAATCCTCTCATTTCCCAGCAATAGGTCTTCAATAAAGATGTAAAGAGTACACAGTGGAAAAAGCACAGATTCTTTCTTGAAATGTGCTCAGAAAAAAAATCGGTGTCCACAGGGAGAAGGAAATGAGACCTTACTTCTCACCATATAGAAGAATCAACCCAAAATTGATAATGAACTTAAACATCAAAATATAAAACACACTAGAGCCGGGCGGTGGTGGTGCACGCCTTTAATCCCAGCACTTGGGAGGCAGAGGCAGGCAGATCTCTGTGAGTTCGAGACCAGCCTGGTCTGCAAGAGCTAGTTCCAGGACAGGAACCAAAAAAACCACAGAGAAACCCTGTCTCGAAAAACCAAAAAAAGAAAAATAAATAAATAAATAAATAAAACACACTAGAACAAAGCATAAGAAAAAAGATTTTGGAAACTGGTCTTGGCAATGACTTCTTGGCTATCACACTCAAAGTTTAAGCTGCAAAGATTCTTCCCAGCAAAGGAACACTCAAAAGAGGGAAGAGAGAGTCTACAGAAGGGAAGGAACTAATTCTAAACCATATATATGATATATATTTTTATCAAAAATAAACGTTTTAATGTTGTTTAGTAGCAGGCATAACACCCAAAAACTATATTAGGTAATTTTGTCATTGAGAAACCATCGTGGCGTATAGTCATTTATACAAAATCAGATGACAATTAGCTCCCACGAGTTGTCCTCTAACCTTCACAGAAACAAACAAACAAATAAATAGATGTAATTAAATACTTATTAAAAGCAGATGACTGCAGTTTAATAGAAGGCAAAGGCAGAACATACCTTAAGAAAGGAGGGATCCGCCAGGCGGTGGTGGCACACGCCTTTAATCCCAGCACTTGGGAGGCAGAGGCAGGTGGATCTCTTTGAGTTCGAGACCAGCCTGGTCTACAAGAGCTAGTTCCAGGACAGGCTCCAAAACCAAAAAAAAAAAAAAAAGAAAGGAGGGATCCAGGTGGTGGTAGTGCATGCCTTTCATCCCAGCATTCAGAGGCAGAGGCAGGTGGATCTCTGGGAGTTTGAGGCCAGCCTGGTCTACAGAGTGAGTTCCAGGATAGCTAGAGTTACACAGAGAAACCCTGTCTTGATAAAAACAAAGCAGAACAATGAAAGGAAGAAGAGCAAGAGAGGACTGAAAGGAAGGAGGGGCGAGGGAAGAAAGTACTGACAGACTGAATGAATATGAATAAGACAGAGTCATGTCTCTATGTAGTCATCAGGATGGGATGAGCCAAAGCTTCAAGGACCATACTGTCAGAAGACTCATTTGTAGCTAGGCATCATGGCAATGTCTTTCATCCTGTGACAGAGTACCCAACATAAGCAACTGAAGAGAGAATGAACTTACTTTGGCTCATTTTAAAGGGACATCATCCACCCTGGCAGGGGAGGCATAAGGATGGGTGGCTCCATGGCAGTTTTTTGTTTATGATGTTGAGGAGGAAGCAGAGAGGTCAGGCTGAGAGCAGGTTGAGCTACAGAGCCCTTCTCCCTGACTCTATAACCCTATACATATATGCTAGGGCCATATCAGAAACGTTGAACCTTCCAAAAGTGTGCCACCTGTTAGAGACAGAATATTCAAACAAATGCGCTTGTGGGGGAACATCACACATTCAAACTGTGAATACCTAGGTATAACACACTGCTGTGGAAAGCACCAATGACTTTTAGATATTTTTTAAATATAATCTAGTTTGCAAGTTTGAGACACGGCCTAGATATATTATACAGGTCAGTCTAGAACTAACAGGCAACCCTGCCTGCTCAGCCCCCTAAGTATCTGGAACTACAAGCATGTGTCTGTTGAAAGAAGTTTCTGCCCATTTGGTCCACAGCTACTCAGTCCCAAATAAATACATAGAGGTTTGTATTAATTATAAACTGTTTGGTTCGGGGTTGCTATTAACTAACTCTTACAACTTAAATTAACCCAAAATTTTTATCTATGTTTAGCTTTGTGGCTTGGTACCTTTTCTCAGTAAGGCATTCTCATCTTGCTTACTCTGCATCTGGATGACGACTGCATCTCTGCTTTTCCTCTTCCCAGAATCTTCCTGTCTGGTTGTCCTATCTATACTTTCTGCCTGGTTACTGGCCAATCAGTGCTTTATTAAACCAATATGAGTGACAAATCTTTCCAGCGTACAAGAACATTCTCCCACAGCACATGTCACCACACCTAGCTTACAGGCAGGTTTTTTAATTTCATGTATCATATTTGTGCACCTTCAAGGACTTTTCCACATTGGAAGTCCAGTGGCATAAAACAGTATGCAGATCACCTTCAGAGGTATTCATGTACTTTACTCACAATCTGAGAAACACTACTCTGTGTATGAAGTAAGAAATCTTTACAAAGTTTAGTTATAGAAGTCTACTGGGAAAATTTACTTTCCTTGGGACCTCAGAATGTTTGAGTATGGAATTCATCAGGTCCTCTAAATGAAAGCTGAGATCCTTGTTACCTTTGGTTTTTAACAGCATCATCCACCTTCATCCAACTTGTAAACAAGTACGTCTAGCCTTTCAGTATTTTTACAGCATACTTTCCAATCCCTTCTCTAACTGGCTCCCTACAGAGACAGCGAGCATGCACTATGTAGCTGACTCCACTAAAACTGTTAGATCTTCAATAGTCAAAATCTGAAATACAGAGGCTAGGGTAGGGTAACCTAAGGAACCAGCATCCTCTTGCCTATTTTGATTTTAAGCTTCTGAAAAAGTCCCTTCCCCCAATACTGTGGTTGTGAAAATGCCCCCCCATAAGCTCATAACGAGTGGCACTGTTAGGAGGTGTGGCCTTGGTAGAGAAAGCGTGTCACTGGGGGTTGGGCTTTGAGATCTCGGATGCTCAGGCTACACTCACTCTCTTTTAGTGCTGCCAGATGTAGAACTCTCAGCTCCTTTTCCAGCACCACGTCTGCCTGCCTCTTGCCACACTTCTCCCTATTACGACAATGGACTAAACTTCCGAATCGTAAGACAGTCCCAATTAAATATTTTCCTGTAGTGATATTTTATTTGTGTTTTAACAAACAAAGCTTGCTGAAGAACAGAGTGCAGAGATAAGCCACTAGGCTGGGCAGAGAGAGGAATATAAAACTGGAGGAGACAAGAGTTCAGTGTAGTCTGGAGGAGGCAGTCTGAGGAGACAGTCTGAGGACAGGATTGCTCCTTTGATCTGAGCATCGGGAGAGGTAAAAGGTCTCTCTAGTGGCTGGCTGCACTGCTTCTCTGATCTTTCATCTTTCACCCCCTAATATCTGACTCCGGTTTTTTTTTTAAGATCAATTAGAATTCATGCTACATTTTCCTTTATAAGAGTTGCCATGGTCATAATGTCTCTTCACACCAATAGAACACAGACAAAGGCAGACTCCCAGTATCTGGAAGCACTTTCTCCTGCTCCTACCACGGGTCACCATCTACCACTGTCCTGAATGTTTCTGTTATTCTCCAAGGACTCTGACTTCTGGCTCATTGCATGCTCTCTACCTGAATTTATAGAGCATGTGTTGACAAAGCTACCCTGTATCTTCCTAGCTGCACTCAACTCTCAGTTACATTTGAGATAATGCTGTCTTCTAAAAAGAAGCTTGATGTTGAAATCATGATTTATTTAGACCACTGTCTGATACACTGCCCATCCTTCCAGCCTAGGCATTCTCCCTCGTCAAGCCCCATGGGTTTCCAAGCTGCCTTGTCCCATGACTCTAGCATATCCTTTGCCAGGTCATTTTTGAAATGTTATACAAACACATCTGGGTTCCAGAAGTATCTTGGAAGCAGATACTTTACTCATGCTGCAAAGAAAACCAGTGTCTGCCACATAGTCAATGTTCGAATCTAAATGGCGACTCTTGAGAAATGGTGGCTAGGCAAAGCCCTGCACTGTGTATTTCAGGACAGGTAAAACTGACGGAGAATGGATTCTGACTCCAGGAAAGTTAGAGCCTCTCAGGAAAGTTAGAGCCTCTTAGACGGGTAAGACAAATTAACTAAAAGCTCAGTTTCCAAAAGGGAAGTGTGAGGGGTGGGGTAGATCTGTAGCTTAACTGGCAGAGTGTTTGCCTAGCTTACACAAATCCCTGAGTTCCATCATCAAGACTCTGCCTGGAAACCTGGCACCAGGAGCGGGGTGAAAACAGAAGGGGCAGAGGCTCGTGTCCAGCCTTGGCTACAGAGTAAGTTTGAGGCTCTTATCTTAAAAAGTAAAAATTTTTAGATTAAAAATTAAGTTTAAAAAGAAAATATTTGGGGCCTCAAACTTCTGATTTGTCTGTTAAATAGCCCAGTAAAATTCCTATGGGATTCTGGGAACCTAGTCAGAGAAATGACACGTGATCTATGAGCTATCAGGGTAGCTGCTCAGAGGCCATGAGCCCTCCGCTCACCTGGAAGAAGGCAGAAATTTGGACATAGGAGAAGGGCTTCAAGGGGCAGGGAACATAAGGAAGACAGTGAAAAGTTGAGTCTGCAATACAGGAATTGCCCTGTTCATGAGAGCTACGGAGACATAAGGAAAAAGCAAAATCAACTAGGTGAACGTCATTTTAGAGCAACATAACCATCAATTTGGATTTTTTTTTACAGAGGGTAGACGGAGGTATAGTTCCGTGGCATCTAATTTATCAATTAACCCTCAAGCCACATGCCATTCTTCAAAAGAATATTTCAAGGACCAAACAAAACTCCTTTTTTAACAAAGCCTTTTCATCCGCGATGATAGTTATTTATTATTTCTACCTAAGGTTACCTCTTTTTTCTGTATCAACATGGTCATTGTTTCCTATGACAAAGTGATAAACAGGCTTGTTTGTTTTTCAAAGGAAAGTAAGGCCAAACAACAAAGATGGGAATTGTCTTCAATTCTTTAAGGCCTTTAGATGATATTGTATTTCCATGAACATATTTTCCTGTTATTGTAAATTTATACTAAGTAAATAATGATGGCATTAACTGGCATTCTTGGTGTGCTTTTGATCATCATTTTCAAAAAGCAACTGCCAAGACAATTTCCTACCAGACATCACTTAACTGGGAGGCTGCAGGTGTTTAAGGCAATTAAACTGTCATTATTTAAGAAGCGCAATGAAAATTACCCCCTTTTGTTAATAAATGTATAGCATACACAGACCACACATTTTTGAGATATAGTATATCATACAACATTTTATTTTTTGAGATTATAATATAATTATATCACTTCCCCCTTCTTTTTCCTCCCTCCAAAGCCTCCCATATACCCTACCTTTCTCTCTTACATACTCTATTTTGTTACACAATGCCTAAAGGTTGGCACTGAAATTATACATACAAGTAACATGATACAGGGTAAAGAGGCTGCACTTGTGTATCTCAGAACATATATTACACACACACAAGAAAACAAACAAACAAAAAACCATTTTAAACACTAAACTCGATTTTTATCCTCAGATGTGCTGAATCCAGTCTCATCAAAAGCCCCTGTGCCAGAAATTTACTCCAGAATTGTGACTGTCACTTACTCTCTGTATGACCTAAGGCAAGTTACTTAACCACTCTGAAGCTGTTTCTACAGCATTAAAAAAATAGATAGTAGCGTTTACTTCATAAAGTTGATGTGAGAATTAAACAAGGCAAAATACACATAGAGCTTGGCATAATGCCTAATACATAAAACCTGCTCAATAAGTGATAACTGCATTTTTATTGCAGAAAAAAATATACCTTATAGTAGTTCTATTTTATGTAATAGATTTGAATTTGTACGGAACACACATTTATAGAGTTATATCAATATAGGTATGAAATGGAATTGTCTGGCTGGGGATGTAGCTCAGTTAGTAGAAGGCTTTTCTAGTGGCACAATACTCTGCTCTGGGCTTTCTCCCTACTTCTGAATAACCAGGCATGGTGCTACTTACCTTTAATCCCAGCACTAGGGAGACAGAGACAGAAAGATGAGAGTTTTAAGGTCATCCTTAGCAACATAGCAAGTTCAAGGCTTGCCTGGAATCAACCAGACTGTGTTGTTTAAATTGAGAGAGAGAGAGAGAGAGAGAGAGAGAGAGAGAATTCAACTGTTGTTAGTCTCAAATCCCTGTGATTCAGGACAACCTGTACTTCTGGGCTACTTGTAAAGCCAGCCTGGATACATCAGATTGGTCTGTCAATGGTGGATCAAGCTGGAACTTTCCCAACACATTCTTCTTTTTAACCTCCTGAAACAGGCACGTCTTCCCACCTCATTACAATTCAGTGTCAAAACAAAGTGACATTTACTAGCCCCTGATCTGATCCACATGCCAGACCGGACAGTCCCAACCTCAGTACACAGGCTAAACTGTGAGCGCCTTGCAGCCATTGGCATGGGTCCCAATTCCCAGTGAGGGTATCCAGTTCTTTCTCCCTCCTGAACAGAGAGCTGTGTTAGCATGCTGGTGAGACTGGCAAAGCAGAAATTAGTGAGTCTCCTACCCCTGACTTTGCTTTTAAGAATGCCGTACATATTTTTGTGACCTAAATACATTACTGAACGAAGCAAAGCGGACAAGTGTTGGGTGGATTTCATATTTTCCTTCCTGTATCAGTCATGAGCCCTCAAAACCTTATGCCAGCTCCACTCTTCCCAGCTAGAATATAAATCACGGATTCCACCTGGCCAAACTCTGCCCCCTAAAGAAAACTGTGTAGACGTTCCAAGAAGCCTTGTCCCGCTACAATGGGAACCATCACAAAGCATCTCAGGCTTTTGAAGACGAGTGGAAGTCGGCTAAGCATTTGCTAAGCACCGAGGCTGAGACTATTCTCTGCTTTATAAAGAGAGCAATGAAAAGAATGAAGATAAGATCACTACCTTCAAGAAGCATGGCAAACAGATTTTTGGCCTGAACTGGAGTGCATTGCTCCTGTCTAGATTAGATAACGTTTGTTTGAGCCCAGAATCCTCTGTATCATGGGATTTTAATGATGAAAGGAAAATGGAACGTAGACCACGAGAAACAGGAAAAATAAAAAGAAGGCAGATCTGACTCAATTAATCAAATCACGGCAGACGTGAGGTTGGTTGGGGCAATATAGATTAAGAGGCGCTGGGGGTCATACAGACATTCATAGCACTAAATCGGTATGTACATTATTAGTATCGGATACATATAATACCTTGAAAAAATGACAGCTACTGTGAGCTCGGGAGCTTTCTCTACGATGGGATTGTTGATAGACTGAAATGGAAGCACGCAGGTAAACTGCAATGCTTAGCACATAATAAGCACTTCAGAGTATTAACTATTGATATCATTATTAGGAAGGCTTGAGCCCTTTCCAAAGAAATAGATATAGTGTTTTAGAGCTCTATTCAAGAGACACACATGGTAGTGCACACCTCTAATCCAAGCTCTCAGGAGGTGGAGGCACTGCACAAAGAATCCTGGATCAACCTTGGCTCCACAGTGAGTGTGAAAACAGCATGGGCTGCACGAGATTTTGTTTCAAGTAAATAAATTGGGGCTGAAGAGATGGCTCAGTGGTAGCGAGCGCTGGCTGCCCTTCCAGAGGACTCAGGTTCAATTTCCTGCACCCACGTGGCAGCTCACAACTGTCTGTAGCTCCAGGGCATCTGACAGTCTCAGACCCATGCACATAAAATAAAATAAAATTAATTATTTTTAAAAATTAAAAGAAAACATTAATTAAAAATGAATGCTAGAAGCCCCCTTTTAATTGAAGAAGACACTCATTTCTGAAGTTTTAGAGGTACAAATTGTTGGGCCCCCAATTTAAGATCAGACCTGGAAAATACAAAAAGAGAACTGATCTTGCACACATTAAATACAGTGTGCACAAAGTTCTTGTCCAGAACAATGCATCACCACCCTGATTTCTAAAGCCCCCTGTTACTTTGCTCAGGGACCATCCCTAAATGCCCCGCTTATGGATTCTGCCAACAGTACATTGTATTTACAACTATACTAGATTGAGGCTTGATATCAGGATACAGCCCCCATTTTCCTCTCCTCTTCCCCTCCCTCCCTTCCTTTCTCTCTTCCTCTCCCTCTCCCATCAAGCAAGTTGTCATGTACTTCATATTTAAATACCTAGCCCCATTCCAAGATTCCTGTGCATTTTGGGAGACAGGACAGTAGCTCAGAGAAGAGCAATATACACTGTCCACTGGATGTCAGGGAGCAGCGTGGAAATCTGGGTTCTCAGGGCTCCAGAGGAGACAGAGGTTGAAGTGGTTCTTGTTTGTAAGGCGTCCAGATGTTTCCCGCTCACGTAGATTACAACCCGATGTCTTCACTAGGCTTTACAAGGCCCTTGAGTTAGTTGTTCCGTCCTAGGTCTGCAGCTTTATCTCCCTGCATTCCCTAGTCCCGCCACAATGGTATCCTTCCTTTCTTTCCGACAGGCCAAGCATGCTATACCTAGGGGCCTTTGCCGTCGCTATTCTTTCTCTTAGGACATTTTCCTCCCTGATCTTTGCATGGCTGACTCCTTGTCTCTGCTTAGGCCTCTATTCAATGTCTCTTCCTCACAGAGGCCTTCCCTGACCCCTTATTTAAAGAGTCTGCCCCCGTGCACATTCCTGTCAGTTCCCATCACATCACCTCCTCGTACTGTCTTTGGCGCTCACCACCCTGTAGACAAAAATGACCTCCCTCAATGTTTCCTTCCTGCTTTTGGGCTTTTGCTTATGCTAATTGCTGTCTCTACAGCATTCCTCCTCTTTTCTTCAGGTAGTTATTTCTCAACCTTCAGGTCTCGTCTGTGGTCACCTCCTAAAAAAGGCCTTCCTTGATCACCAAATACAATAGATGCATGCCATCACCACCTGACCTGCTACCATTAGTCCCATTACTGGCCTTGCCTTTCTTTCAGGACAAGTTTGGCAATCTACAACATCAATGGACCTCTTTTGTTTCTCTCCCCAGACACATCTCTCCAACTTTGTTCACCCCTGGGATTGTCAAAGAAGGCTTCTTAGGCTAGATTTTCATAACAACGGAGTCCAGACTCTTCTTTCTCCCTTTTGAAGCCTATAATTTTAAAGCCACGTTTTCCTGGTCAATCCTCCTCCTCACTCACACCCCCCCGGGGGGGCACAACACATCTATGTCCCACATTTTTTAAGATCTATCTATCTATCTATCTATCTATCTATCTATCTATCTATCTATCTATCTAGATATCAATCTAGATATCTAACTATCTATTTGTTATATACAGGGTTGTACCTACATGTATGTCTACAAGCCAGAAGAGGGCACCAGACCTCATTACGGATAGTTGTGAGCCGCCATGGTAGTTACTGCGAATTGAACTCAGGACCTCTGGAAAAGTAGTCAGTGCTCTTAACCACTGAGCCACCAACTAATTTGAATACCATGTACCATTTCACTTACAATCAAAGAATGAACAAATCATTATAGTTCAAATGCAACAATCTTTGGTCAAAAGATTAAGAAAGTGCTAACCAACCACGTGGTACACATGTCATCTCCGCACTTGGGAGGTGGAGGCAGGAAGATTAACAGGTAACAACAACAAACAAACACAACCAGGGCGGATGACAATGCTCACTAGGTAACAGCACTTGCCTGCATGACTAAGGGCTATAGTTAACGTAGATCCTCGGGACTCACGTAGTGGAAGGAGAGAACAATCCCTGCAAACTGTCCTCTATGGCTTTCCAGTAAATACCATGGTATGCATGTTCATGCACACATACACAATAAAGAAATAATCATAACAAAATCTTTTACAAAGAGAAGAAAAAAGAAACAGAGTGTCTTGAGGGATTTTTTCTGGGTGGAGGCAGGGTTTCTGTGTGTAACAAGTCCTGGCTGCCTGGAACTCTTTGTAGACCAGGGGGTCTCAAACTCACAGAAGTCCACCTGCCTCTGCCTCTGCCCTCAAGAGCTGGGATGGAAAGCATAAGTAACCAAGCTGGCCCCTTGAGAGACTTAAAGAAGGATAATAATACATGTGGTCATTGAGGGAAGAAAAGTAAAATTGGGAAAATCTTTAAGGAAGTGGGGGACAAGATAGCTCAACAGGTTTGCCATACAAACCCCAAGGGCCTGAGTTCCCTACTCAGAAGCCACATGCATGTGCATACAATAATAAATAAAACCAAATAAATTCAAAGTGTATTACAAAAAACTTACATAACAGATGGGTCCTGGTTGGGAAAATGACATAGCAAACTTTTCTGAGCTGAATGTGGTGGCAGACACACTTAACCTAAGCTGTGAGGAGGCATGGGTTCAAGGTCATCCTGGATCACACAGTGAGTTCAGGGATGGGCTGCAGAGGGAGACTGTGTCTCAGAGAAAAAGAAAGAGAAAGGATGCACGGGGAGAGAGGAAGAGAGAAAAGGGAAGAGGAGGACATGGGTGAGGAGCAAGAGGAGGGAGGAGAGAGGAAAGAACAGAAGGGAAGATATGCATTTTTGCCTAAAGGAGTCTGAGCTCTTGACTGTCTGTCTTCAATATTTCACTCTTTCCAAAGTTAATGCAGAGCATGGCTAACATTACAATCTCTCCCATAATTTAAGAAGAACGCTGTGATATAATTAAAAGCAGAGAAACACAAGTCCTAATCTGTCAAAGACTTGCCATGTCATCTTCAGGCCTGGCACTTCCCCTCTCTATACCTCAGGTCCTCAGATGTAACAAGACTTTAAAAAATAATTCAGCTCGGAGAGGCTGTGGAGGAAGGGGTACCCTCATCCATTGCTGGTGGGAATGCAATCTTGTGCAACTACTGTGGAAGTCAGTGTTTCGGTTTCTCAGGAAATTCGGGATCAACCTACTCCTGGATCCAGCAATACCACTCTTGGGAATTTACCCAAGAGATGCTCTATCACATGTCAAAAGCATTTGTTCAACTATGTTCATAGCAGTATTATTTGTAAAAGCCAGAACCTGGAAACAACCTAGATGCCCTTCAATGGAGGAATGGATGAAGAAAGTATGGAATATATACACACTAGAGTACTACACTGCGGTAAAAAACAATGACTTCTCAAATTTTGCATGCAAATGGATGGAAATAGAAAACACTATCCTGAGTGAGGTATCCCAGACCCAAAAGGAAGAACATGGGATGTACTCACTCATAATTGGTTTCTAGCCATAAATAGGGGTCACGGAGTCTACAATTGGCGAACCTAAAGATGCTAAGTAAGAAGAACTTTCATCTGGCGATGGATGGAGATAGAGACAGAGACCCACACTGGAGCAATGGACTGAGCTCCCAAGGTCCCAATGAGGGGCAGGAGGGAGAACACGAGCAAAGAAGTCGGGACCACGAGGGGTGCACCCACCCACTGAGACAGTGGAGCTGATCTACTGGGAGCTCACCAAGGCCAGCTGGACTGTTACCAAAAAAGCATGGGATAAAACTGGACTCTCTGAACATGGCGAACAATGAGAGCTGATGAGACGCCAAGGACAATGGCATGCAGTTTTGATCCTACGCAATCTGCTGGCTTGGTGGGAGCCTAGCCAGTTTGGATGTTCACCTTCCTAGATATGGACGGAGGGGCGAGGACCTAGGACTTACCACAGGGCAGGGCACCCTGACTGCTCTTTGGACTGGAGAGGGAGGGGGAGAGGAGTGGAGGGAAGGGGAGAGGGGTGGGAGGAGGGGGAGAAGAGTGGGAGGAGGGGGAGAAGAGTGGGAGGAGGGGGAGGGAAATGGGAGGCTGGGAGGAGGTGGAAATTTGTTTTTTTTCTTTATTCTTCTTTTATCAATAATAAAAAAAAATAATTCAGCTCATGGATTTGTTGGGATGTACACACTCAGGAAGTGATAGCTGAAGCATAATTTCTACTCTGTTTTCTTTCCAGTTCTAAAAATGAGTCTACTAAGAAAGTCTTCAAAGGTAGCAAAACAAGCCCAATGTGTGTGTTTAAGCTGACCAGGCCACCAGGCTGGAATATCATATTTGCAGAAAGCTCTGTAGGCCTTTTTAATGCGAGATTTGATAAATTCTATTAGATTTGGAACATCTGAGCTGGCTATGGCAGCTTTCACTTGTAATCATAGCATTTGGAAGGAAAATTCTGAGATCCAGGTGGAATGGCTACAGAGCAAGAGTCTCTCTCTTCCCTGTCTCTCCCTATCTCCCCCTCTTTCTCCCTCTAGCTCTTCCCTGTGTCTCTCCTTATCTTTCTCCCTGTGTCTCTCCTTATCTCTTTCCCTGTCTATCTGTCTCTCTGCCTCTCTGTCATCTCTCTCTCTCTCTCTCTCTCTCTCTCTCTCTCTCTCACTCACTCACACACACACACACACACACACACACGAGACTATTTTAATTTGCACAAGACTTTTCAATAAAAATCAGATTGGTAGCTAATTTGATAAGACTTTAGGTATATTTAGAAACTATTAATTTGATAAGTTTAGATGAATTAGGAACGACAGAGGCTGGAGCTGTAACTCTGCCGGGTTGGTGGAGTGCTTGCCTAGCTTGCACAAAGCGCTGTGTGCCACCCCAGCACTGCTTACAACTGGGCATGATGGCTCATACATGCCTGCCATCCTGGCACTTGGGAAATGAGAGCAGGAGAATCACAAGTTTAAATTCAATTTTGGCTACATAGCAAGTTCAAATCCATCCTGATGTACAAGACCCTGCCTACATCTATCAATCAATCAATCAACAGAAACTCTGGCATGCTGAATATGGTGGCTTAAATACAGCACTCAGGGGATGGAGGCAAGCCTAGGCTATTATAGGAAGACCGTGATGGGAGGGTGGGAGGGAGGGAGGGAAAGAGGGAGGGAAGGAAGGGGAGAAAGAGAAAGAGAGAGAGAGAGAGAGAACAAGAATTTTTCAAGAAAAGTTTATTTAGAAGGAAGAACAATGATCCAAAGGCTCCCTAAAGCATGGCTCTGGCTTGCTTGCTAGCCAGACACCTGCCCTGGCCCCGAAAGAAAAAGAGCAGTGTCCTCATGAAGGGGACAAGGAGCCAAACCTAGAAGGTAATGATGACACCAGGGTGCCAATGGGGAGTTTGGCTTGTTCGATGTCTTTTAGAGCCAACATTTTTGAGTTAGAAGGTAAATAAAGCTATAGGCTATCTCAGACAAAGAGGAGGGAACTTCCAGAGCCATGATGATATATTAAATTCCATCCCAAGCTCAATAAACTATGACTTATAAGGCCTGTAAAATCTTTACAGGGCTCCTGACAGCTCCACATGTGCTGATGGCCAGAAGAATGGAACCTTTTGCAAAACATCTGTTAAATCATGCATCTCAGCTTGAGCTGCTCTGTGTGCCCGCGACAACAAACCTAGAGTAAAGAGAGTACATTGAGGCTTGAGGGAAGGAGCAGGAGCGCGGAGCGGGTGATTCGCCAAGTGTATGGGGCTGCTTATTTACAGTGGCATCTTGTCAGGGCTCCCATCTCTAGGACGCATCTCTGACGGTATTGGATGTCGCCTAATTTTAACCATGCCTAAGCAGTATGAGTCATGGCTCTGTTTGCCACATACCGAATTATGCTGAAGACCCACGAGACAACACAAACTGTGTAAGTTCTGACATGAACACGAGTAGATTTCACCCAGCAGGCTGGAAGCGTCTTAAAACTTTTAAGCGGAGTTTGAGAAGCCATGGCGAGAGACGAACTTCCGCAGACAAGCCATGGAAAAAGTTGCACACTGGAGTGTGACTGGAATTTTAGAAACAAAGCTTTGCTTTGGAAATCAAGTGTTTCTGGGATGTGAATAGCAGCAAAAGGCGGGTTGGTAAAAGGTGCCTTCCGATCCTTCCTCCCTCCTCCTCCCGGGACACAACTGTCTCCTTTATTCCAGGCTGGGCTCAGAACCACAGAGTAGTCAAGGACAACCTCTGCTGCCCCCGCGTGAGGTTACACGCGGTGCTGGAGAATGCAAACCCAGGCTTCACGCATGCGTGGCAGCTACTCTACCCACTGAGCTCCATCCCTTGGCCTCTCTTTCACCTTTTAGTGCTATCTGCCTATGGTTTGGATGATGGATGTGAGTAAGGAAGAGGAATCAGGATGACATTCTTCGTTGTCATCCTCCTCGCAGATTTTATGGACTTTTCCATGTTTCTAGCATTAAAGGACGATGTAGCATGAGAAAAAGAAGCATACTCAATTGGGGTCCCTGAAACCAAAGGTAAAACCTTCCATTCCTCCATTAATTTCCAGCCAAACCCCCGGAATTGCAATGGCCAGGAAACAATGACACCACCTTCTCGATCAGTCACTGAATTTGTCAAGCTGATTACTTTAGTTGACGACTTTCTAAAAATACTGAGGCAGGAAAAAGTCATTGTTGCTGTCTGATGATAGCTGCAGGAGAGCAGTTACATTGCCACCCCCTCCCACCCCGATGAGTTGAGCCACATGGGAAATAACCGACATCATGACTAGCAGAAGCGGGGAGTCCAAGGGTTTACAAAAATGTGAAGTGTATGTTTTTCGGAGCTCAGAAGATCACATAGGCAGAAGGACAACAGTTACGGTGGGGACTGTGGTGACCCAGGGAGGGTCTGTGCTCAGTAGAAGCTCAGGGGCTTGGTGGGAGACAAGCACCAGCAAGTGAACAAATCCAACACAGGCTCATAGAGTCTGTGGGAGGAGAAGAGTCTGGGAACGAAGCAAAAAAGAAGTTTACTCTTTCCTTCACCTGGGAGAGCTAAGAAAGGTGTCCTTAAACCATGTGTTCATGGATTCAGTGAGTACGGAAAGAATAGGTAATCCATGATTCTAATATGCCTGCAATAACAATCTATCACCTTCCAGTGACCAAGATCATTCGTGGAAGCGTGTGTTGACACGTGCATCTTCGTGTGGAGGAGGACATGTATGTGTGGGGATGAGATCAGAGTCAATTTTAGGTGCTGACGTTTACGGAACATCCACCTTTGGGGATGGAGGAGCACTGAATCTCTTGACTGCCTGGAACTTGCCCAAATAGTCTAGGATGGATGATCAGTGAGTCCCAGGGGTCCCAGTCTCAGCACTGGGTCACAAATGTGTACCACCATGCTCTGCTTCCCTTCCCCCCTCCCCAACCTGGCAGTTGCTAGGGATTTATTTTATTTTTATTTTATTTTTTTAAATTTATTTATTTATTAAGGATTTCTGCCTCCTCCCCGCCACCGCCTCCCATTTCCCTCCCCCATCAAGTCACCCTCCCTCATCTGCTCGAAGAGCAATCAGGGTTCCCTGACCTGTGGGAAGCCCAAGGACCGCCCACCTCTATTCAGGTCTAGTAAGGTGAGCATCCAAACTGCCTAGGCTCCCCCAAAGCCAGTATGTGCAGTAGAATCAAAAACCCACTGCGATTGTTCTTGAGTTCCCATTCTTCCTCATTGCCCGCTATGTTCAGCTAGTCCAAATTTATCCCATGCTTTTTCAGACCCAGGCCAGCTGGCCTTGGTGAGTTCCCAATAGAACATTCCCATTGTCTCAGTGTGTGGGTGCACCCCTCGCGGTCCTGAGTTCCTTGCTCGTGCTCCGTCTCCTTCTGCTCCTGATTTGGACCTTGAGATTTCTGTCCGGTGCTCCAATGTGGGTCTCTGTCTCTGTCTCCTTTCATCGCCTGGTGAAGGTTGCTAGGAATTTAACCCAGCCCCCATGCTTGCTGGGCAAGCCCTTTACTAACTACGCCACCTCCCTGGCTGATGCAATGGCCATACAGTGAGCAGTAAAGAGTTAAACCATTTTTCTGCCAGTCCTTTTAAGGTTCTTAAAATCCCAGGGGAGGAAGGACTCTAAGCCTGCATCATAGCGGTGGTAGGAATGCTTTAAAGGGAGGAAACCAGGAAACATCAAAGCCAGGGTGTGTTTCTGGGTGAGTGGAAAGAGCCCCGGGTTTGAGGTCCAGCTTCGCCACTAACTCATCTCATCACCATGTAATGAAGTCTCTGGTCATCAAGATATCTGAACTTTCATTCAGTCTCAGTTTCTTGGTCTGTAAAATGGTAATCTTGTCTGGCGCTCATGTGTTTTCAAGGATTGATTGGAATGACCCAGGATGGGGCTTTGCAATCTGGGAAGCCGGATACAAGCGGCAGCTATTGTTTCCTGGCAGGGGAGGGCTGGCCGGAGGTCAGGGAGCAATTGGGCTTTATTCTTTGTGTCCTCTGCTGAGAAGGCAGCCCTTTCCTGATAAAACAGGTGGGGGGATGCACAGCCCTTTCCACAGTCTTAAACAAGGAGTGAAAGCGTTGCTGCAGCACCCTGTGTGCTCGGGCAATCCTGGTGCGGCTCTCCATGGACTGGGAGTCATGTTCTCTGGGTCTGGAAGAGGGCACAGTACTTAGTGAAACACTTAAGAGCCCGGTAAGGGCAACCGGCAAAGGAAGGTGGGAAGGCAGCACCAAAGGGCTGTAGAGCAGGTAATAGAGAGCTCTGTGGGGAGTGGACGGACAGAGTCCTACCACAGGGGAATGACACCACAGCACCTACCACAGGGGAGAGACACCACAGCAAAGTGGCTGACAGAATGGATTGGGGAGCAAAAAAAACCTTGTATTGTCATTACCCTGGACATACACTCCTGCCATACAATCTTCCAAGTTAGCAAATACCCATTGCCCCTTGAACAAGGCTTCTCTCCTGTCCCCATTCACTGTGGACTTGACCATGTCTCCCGATTAGGCAAATAGGATATAAGTGTATGACATATACTTCATACGAACACAATTAAGTGTCACAGTGGGCCCTTGTTCTCAATATTTTTGACTTGCTCCCCTCTTAAATTCATATGTTGAAGCTGGGCGTGGCGGTGCACACCTTTAATCTCTGCACTTCAATCAGGAGGCAGAAGCAGGAGGATCTCTCTGTGAGTTCGAGGCCAGCTCTGGCCTGCGGAGCAAATTCCAGGTCAGTCAGGACTACACACAGAGAAACGCTGTCTTGGAAAACAACAATAACAACAACAAAATAATTGTTGGAATCTGAAGTCTCAGGAGGTAGACAGAGCCTTTGAGACAGGGTGAGGTCATGAAAGATGTACACTCATGAATAGGATTTGGGACAGAGGCCAGGGCAAGTTCATTCATCTCTCTATATGAGGACATTTTGGAAAGGTACCCTTCATGAATCCAAAGGCAGACTTCTCCAGACACCAAGTTTGCCTACTACTAAGATATTAGACTTGCCAGTTTCTAAGTATGAAGAAGAAACTTCTATAGTTTATAGGCACATGAGAATTTTGCCTTAGGAAGACATTGAAACTGTGTGATCTGGTTCTGCCTAACCTGTTTCTTTCTTGTGGAAACAATATGCCCTACGCTGTGGCCACCCTTTCAGGTGAGGTCCAAAATCATGGGCACAAGCCCAGGTAAGCTGGATAGAACCCAGCAGATCCAGAACCAAACATCTGCTTTCATGTAGCCAGACAAGAAATAAGTGGGTGTTTTTGTGATTGTGTCGGTGGAGGAAATTGAACTTCAGTCTCATACATGCTAAGTACATTATCTACCACTGAGGTACCCCCTTCTGAGCCCCTAAATGAGTGTTTAATAAGGCCATCACCATTTTCGTATAGCTTATACACTGTGCTTTTAAATTTTTTAATTATGAGAAACACATAGAAAGAGAAATACTATATCATGGCCCACAATAATCATAATAAGATCCTGTCCCCAAAATGAACAACAACGAAAAAAAAAGAAAGAAAAAAGGAAAGCACATGTTCCAATAAAACTTCATTGCTAGACGTGGAAATATAAAGCTGGGTATGGTGGCCTGTAACTGTAATCCTAGTACTTGACAGGCTAAGGTAGGAGGATCATGAATTCAAGGCCAGCCTGAGCTATATATAATAATATATATAATTTGAGGCAGGGTTTCATTATTGAGCCACATCCAGCTTTATAGTCATGTCTGTTAACATGATGTGTATGACAAAGGTATTCTTAAGTAATTGCTACAGAGCTTGTATAGCATACAAAACTAAAAATTACTCTGCGGCCTTTTAAAGGGAAAATAGTTGTCAGACACTGTTTTAAGTCCAAAAGTATTGGGGTTCCTTGGAATCTCAGTAAAAGGTGACTGATACAGTCAAGTGCTTAAGTTCACCAAGCCTCAGTTTCCAGGTCCGCTAAATGGGTAGGGCAATAAGAAGAGGCTTAGCAGATGGAAAGAATTTCTGATACGACCTGGCACATAGCAAGCATTCGTGATAATGGTTAAGGATTGTCAGCTTCCTTCGGCAAACACAGAAAGAAAGCAGACAAACTGAGGAAAGGAAAACAAGATAAGGTCAAGACAGAATCCAGAAGGGAGCCGCCGGTCCTAATCCCCTCCGGCTAGACAATGACCTAGATAAAGTCCTCACAAAGGTAGCTCAGGCCTCAACAACTATGGAAAGGGATTGGGACGAAGGCTTGGACTGCTTGATAAGTCTGTTCCTAAATCATCCAGGAGATTTAGTGTGTCAATCAATTCTCAATATCCACCCCCTCCCTCTATGACTCAAATCACATATTAGAAGCCCCCAAAGAGACATTGTTAACATCAAAACGGCCCCCATTGACCATCCATCTGGAGCTGGTACTCCTAGCCAGGTGGGAACCCATTTGGGCCTCTCCTAATTGGTGATTGGATTCGAGGCGTGGGAAAAAGGCTAGTAGAACCGAAAGGGAATGGTCACAGACAACCTTTTCGCACCGGGAGCACACCTGAACCTCAGTGCCTAGAATACTGCACATTAGTGATTTACTTCAACCCTGGTCCTCTCACGCCCATACGCATCGACAGAGCTGTTAGAACAAATCAGCCATTCCCTTAGCTCGTTCTGTTCCAGTCTTCATTCCTGGGACACCCAGAGGAAAAGAGCGACTCGGAGGTTTACAAAGACCTAGAGAATGGCTTCAGGGCCCTGTAGAAGCTGTAGCGAGGAGAGAAATGAGAATTGTTCAGAAAAGAGGAGAAGCGCTGCTCTAGTTCTGGAGCCCTGAGAGGCCTTCCGAAAAATTAAATTAATTCTCTCTGTCTGCCTCTCCAGCTCCTCCTATCTCGCTCACAGGCGCGCGCACGTTCTCCAGCTCTGGCGGCAAGAGCATGCAGCCAAGCCACCTGATTCCGCTTCACATTTTCCCCCGGCGGAATGTATACTAGGAAGAATATTGAAAAGTATTCCCAGAGTAGTCGAGTTTGAGTTAATTACTTGCTTTCTTCGACTTCCCCGGCTCTAAAACTGAAGTGCCTCCCTCGTAGGTGATCTTTCGAAGGCTAGATGATGTGGAAATATTTTAGTCACTGGCCAAATATTTGGTTCTTTGCTGCCCTTCCAGATGTAGAAGCCATTAGTTGCTATGGCTGCCTCTGTGTTGCTGTAAAATGGGAGGCTGAATGCTCTCCTCAGAAATACTAGATACTCCAAGAGTTTCTTTGGAAGCTCCGTGTTCAGAGCATCTGTAACCTAAGGCTGGAAACCGGAGGCACCTCTCCCTTGACACTTGCTGTGAGGAATTTCTCAGGCTCTTCTGAATCTGCTAAATCATCTTGAGGGCTCTCTGCAGCCTTTTCAAAAGCACGTGCAGCATTTTGTCATGGAGATCATCTTCTTTCAATTTTTAAAGGGTCTAAACAAGCCCCTAAAGCTTGCAAGCAATTTGGGGCTAAGGGGAAACGGGTCTCCTTTCCCTTTCTGTGGACAGCCTAGGAATGACACACTCTGGGGCCAGCAGGCAGCAGGCTCCCTTGCCCTGGCTGCAGGCCTCCACCCCTCCTCGGAAGTTTCATCCCTCTTTCCAAGCCAGGCTTTTCGATTACCTCTTTCCTTTCTGTCGGAAATAGCTTAGGTAGAACCCCAAAGACTTTTTTGTTTCTGGTCTACTTTTCTCTAAAGAAATCATGCCAACACGCATCACCACACCTGCCCTTCCCTTCTCTTTTCTCTTCCTTACCCTGGAGGCAGAGTTTCACCCTGAGCCCCGGCTGTCCTGGAATAGGCTCTGTAGACCAGGTTGTCCTTGAACTCACAGAGACCTGCCTGCCTCTGCTGGGGTAAAGGCGTGTACCACAAAAGCCTGACTACTCCGTTTCTCATCTACACACCCTGCCCTTCATTTTGCTAGTGTTAAGGCCAGGCAGAGAGTCCACACTCATCTTGGCTGCATCCTGCACCCTTCATGACTGCCCCAAAGGAAGGCTCACAGCCCTTCTTGTTCCCACAGGAGATCAGAATTCCCCTTTGTTCTTAGTACTGTAGCCATTCGTTCCTATTTCTCTGTTATTAGGGACTCCAAGCAAACTGAGAGACTCTTACTTCTCTCTATACTCCCAGGACATCAGACTGCCTGATCCACGTCAGATGCCATGTATGTACTTGAGGAATGAAAGAACGAATTCGGATATTCCCCGGGTACAATGAAGCTCCTCTGTCAGCTCTCCAGAACCTTCGAGAAGAAGTGGTGGGCTTAGTGGGGACTGCAGGGAGTTGCAGCCTTCCTGTGAGTCTTGGGAAGTCCTTTTGTGAAATTCCTGCTTTTCTGTGATGACCTTGGCAAGAAAGACAAGCGGTGAGAGAGTGGGGACAGAAACTACGACGCCACCTACTTGGAAGTTGCAGTTCTGTTACACACGCACTCGCACACGCACGCACACACGCACTACTGCATTCTCTACCTGGAGGAGCATAGGAAATGTGTTGGTGTTCTACTGGGATTAGGGTTGCGGAGGCATATCTTCCTGCTTTTCAGATTCTGCTCTGCATGTGCTGGCCCTGAACAAATGACCCCCGTTCACCTCTTCAACCACCCATGTCACAAGTTACATCACTTCTCTCATCTCCTTTTCATGGTCTTGCCTTGGTATCAAAACAGGAGGTGATGGTCTTAGTAGTGATGGTGGTAGTGGTAATGGTACTACTGGGGGGTGGGGCATCAAAGTGGGAGGTCTCAGTGGTCTCAGCCAATTTTCCTGGCGGGAATTTAACATTGTCAATTTCTACCCAGCTCTAACAGGAAGGCAGCCCTTGCCTGTGTTGTAGAAAATATCTCTTCCCTATAGTCTCAATCCTACCTATACATTAAATTGGCATTTTACACAATGTAGCCAGTAATATATATATATTATTCAAACAATCAATAATCTATAAAAGGTTTGAAACTGCTGGATTGCAGGCTGTTCTCCTAACCTACCCTCCCACAAACACAACACATGCGCGCGCGCACACACACAAGGTCTCTCTTACCTGTTTTCTTTTAATTGGTGTGACCTCAAGCAATGGAAACTAATTTTATCATTAACTTAAAGAAAAAACCTAATTGGATGTCAATTCTATTGCCCAAAACTTGCATAATCCAATCAAACATTTGGCTCAGAATCGTTTTGCTTATATATGAGGTGATGAAAACAAAACGAGTGTGTCAGGCTCTTTGGGAGTCGGTTTAAATTTCTGAGGCCAATAAGGTACCAGTGTGTAAATTACTACTGCAGTATGCTACACAGAGTCCTGGGAGCCTTAATGAGGAAATGTTTTTCTGAGACCGCGTGTTTACTCAGAGGAATAACTTCCCCAGGTTAACAACAATTAGTATGCAATCACTTTTACAGAGAGAGAATATTTTATCCTATATTATGGCTATTGTTTAATTGCCCGGATACTACCGTGAAGCCACTGAAATGAAATACATTTGCAATTCATATTAACTATCTATAGTGAGAACCTAGTATTGGTATAGGAGATTAGCTTCGATGTTTGAGAAGGACTACTTAGAGGCCGGGATGCCTTTAAGTGATCCACCAGAGTGGATAATATGAACTTATTCCAGATTCAAATTAATGATTTAAGCACACCCACCAGATCAACGAGGAAAGTCTTTACACCGTGCAGTAAGTAAGGTTAAAATGAATCACTCGCCTGTGTGTGATTTTTATCTGTCAAATCTCATCTCCAGTGAGGGCAGAATGGGACAGAGGGGGCAAAAGCTAAATTTCAGGAAAGAGTTTCATTAGGTTTCTGAACTTAAAAAAGGGGGTTAGTAATGCTAGAAAATGGGGAACAAGATAAAGAGCAGGAGCAATGTGGCTGCGATGGTATTTGAGTCAATTTTTTATTGTTAGAATATTAGAAACTAATTGAAAACTGTCTATAGGCTGTAGGTGTCACTTTCTCAAGGGACATTCCTGCTCTCCGTCAGAGTTCAGGGCTGAGAATGAAAACACAGAATTTAGAATCTAGCTCAGTGGCAGAGTGCGTTTTAGCATTTGCAAGATCCTGGATTCCAACCTATACCGCCATCAACAACAGCAACAAAAGACGGGGAATAGGCAAGCTGATGGGCTGTCTGAGAGATGGTGACAGCTGAGGCTAGTGATGTGGAGATCACGAGAAGAAAATGGATTCGATGAACTTGTGAGATGAAGTCTTAATGCAAAGTGGAATGCCAAGGGTCAAATCAGAGGAAGGCGTATGGAGGCTGCTCCCAGGATGCTCTTCCGAGGCTGGTCAGTTGCTCATTGCACTGAGAACCCTAGCAATCTAAAACCACATTTGGAGAAAGCTTTCAAATGAAACATGTTACTCCTAAATCCTTTGTCTGTACCAAAGCATCTAGGTTTAATTTCCAGAGCATGATTCACTGTTCTCAATTAAGGCTTAATCAGGAAATCTATTAAAGGCCTAGTGTGTGAGCAGTACTGCTCTTGCTGAATGGGAGGACGGGGGGCGGGGGGAGCAGACACAGGTCTGGACACATTATCTGAAACTTCTTTAAAGGGCCGCTTAGGAACTTGCATTTTATTGGGGGTATGGAAGCTGAAAGAACAATCCACTCTACAGTTACAAATGGTGTTTGTGCATTAAGTAATAGTTCTTCTTCTTTTTCTTTTTTTTTGGGGGGGGCGGGCATTTTGAGACAGGGTTTCTCTGTGTAACAGCCCTGGCTGTCCCTGAACTTACTTTGTAGACCAGACTAGCCTTGAACTCACAGATCTGCCTGTCTCAGCCTTCCAAATGCTGGGGTTAAAGGCATGCGCCACCATTGCCCCAATGTAGCATAGTTCTTAATGCCAAAAATATTAAAGAAATTAGATAAATAGTTCAGTAGAAGCAAAAGTAAGTTGGATCGCAGACTGGCTGCCATGAGTCAGGAAACCACAGAAGAGTGTTAGGTTTCAAGTTCTAAACTTACTGTCACTTTCAGATTTCCTTTTTTTTCTGCTTATTCTTTTTTCTTTTGTTTTCTTTCTTTCTTTCCTCTTTTTTTTTTTGTTTTGTTTGGTTTGGTTTGGTTTGGTTTTGAGACAAGGTTTCTCTGTGTAACTTGACTGTCCCGGAATTCACTCCATAGACCAGGCTGGCTTCGAAATCAAAAACGGTCTGTTCTTGTTCTAGGTTGTCATGGTTCCCATTTTCAGGCATGCTTTCTTTATTAAAATACAAATTAAACGCCACTACGTGCATATCTGTGTGAGTGTGTCACATTCCCGTGGAACTGGAGCTACAGACAATTATGAAGTGACATGTGGGTGCTGGGAATTGAACCTGGGTCCTCTGGAAAAGCAGCCAGTGCTCTTAACCACTGAGCCATCTCTCCAGCTCTGAGACAAAGAAATTTAAAACTGTACTGTCTACATGTAACCTGTGGCCATGTAGAGAGTAAGACTTTCTTGGGGTTTCTGTAGTGTAGCCAGAAGAGAGTGGGCAGTAACTGTAGCCGTCTAGATAGGAAAGCACCAGCGTGAAGAAGAATCTCTAGGACCCTACAGCTTGATGGGAATCCTCTAGAAATCCAATTTCTCTTCCTCTTCGCTGTGATTCTCGGCTCACGGGGCTTCCAAATGGCGGATTACATTACCAGGTGGGGTGCCTATCAGACAGCTGGTCTCATTTATCAGCCTAGGGGCCACTCTCATAGGAAACTAATTAAGCAACTTTCTGATTTACATTTAGTCCCTTGTGGGCTTTGTAAGAGTGAATCCGTTCACTGGAACAAGAACATCCCTCGATGACAAGAATAAAATGTGTTTCTGTACCCGCAAGGATGGAAAACTACCCCTGGAGCCAAGTCGTTGCAAAGACAGAAATCATACAGCCCCCCCCCCCCCCGCAAAGGAAGATAAGAGACCACATGAGCCAGAGTTCTTTTATATTTTGGTTGACATGAAGCATGTCATAGTGGTGACCGGCATCTTCACTACACAGTGGCAGGCTTTGGCTTCTCCCGTTTTTTTCACGCACTCGTGCACAGCACACCAATGCCATGAGAGGAGTAACTTCAACCCAGTTTTCTACTTTCCACTACCGTCTACACATTCCTATGGCACCAAGCTCACAGAACCAGCTGACCTGTGAGAACAGCGCACTGTGTAATAGCGAAAAAAATCAACAGGTAATTTTATATTCAAAATAGAAAAAAACCACCTTGGCAGACATTATTAACTCATCTTCACCATGTTCCTATGAGCTAAGGATCATCCTCATTGTCTCAATGATAGGCTAACTCATCCGACATGATTGGGAAGACTTAGTCTGTGAACTTGAACTCAACTATCTCCCTCTTTCTTATTTAAGTTCTCTTCTTCTTTTTTGAAAATGACTAAGCTAGAATTATGTTCATGATTTCATGTCATTTTCATGTAAGAAGTGTCAAATAAGCAGAGTGCTTATGAGACAATGCAAACCAGAGCACTTTCATCCGTCTCCCTATACCTGAAAATTCTAAAGTACTTGGAGAGTAACGGTGAGAATTATACTACACCGTCAGCAAACTGAAGGGAGTAGGAAAAAAGTCTCCTAGGTTATAACTGCAACATGTCTTCTTGTGAGCGTCGAACTTCCTTCTTCACACAATATTTTATGATGGGCAGTCAAAGAACTTGGTTCAGTTATAGCAAAAGGTGACAAAGTGAAAACCAATTAAATGCCAAGGGGGAGGGGCTGTCTGAAAACATCTTGTTTAAATTGTGCAGTAAACATGTGGTCTCAAATTCTCTAGCTTACTAGGTTTCCTCTGGAAGAATGAGAAGCCCTGCTCCCCAACTCCCTGGTCCCATGCATGACTTTTTTTTTTCCATGCATGACTTTTGTTCCATTTCTGGAGTAAACTGGTGCCTGGATTTTTTTTTTCTTTACAAAAAGATGAAAATAAAATGCCAGAAATGGTAAATTCTTTGGGTTTGATTTGCTTTTTTAAAAAAATTTGAAATGTAGAAAAATACACAGAAAGGAAAAATAAACTGTCTGCTAATTTGATGTCTGGGCTCTGGGAGCAAGAGTTTTAAATTGGGTCAGCCGGTCTGAAAGTACACAGGCTAATGAAATGTGTGGCCAAGCCCAGAAAAAGCCAAACCAGAGTTGAGCCGTGGGGAGTCATTAAAATGGGAAAAGACCAAAAATAACCTCTCTTAGTACAAAATGAGAACACAAAAGCATTTAATGTTGCTCCAAACAGAGCGATCAACTATCACAAGGAGGGAAGGCTTTCCATGAAGATTTGCTTTACGCTTTTCCATACAGTTTTTCTCAGTTCATTTTTTAAAGGAAAAGTGCCGAATCCCCATTCTCTTGCTTGTCAGACAGGCTTCTCCCACCTTGAAGGAAGGGAATTCAAACTTGGTTTTTGAAATGTCCACTTTCGTCTCTTTTACAATTAGCAACTTATTTAGGCGTGTGTCAGGAAAGGGGACAAGCACCCACCCACCCCCAGAAAAGAAACTGTGCTTCCAATTTTCAAGCTTTTAAGCTACATGGCCTGAACTTCAATATACTTGTCAAAAGACCTTTTTGAAAGAGGAGATTTTCTCTGCCTTAGGCCAAATCCACTTTTTTTAAAAAATACAATTGATCCATCTTCAGGAATTCTTCTAAACCTTTTGGGAAAAGGAAGCCAAGGCTACTTTAGGATTAAGTACACTCGGAATCACAAACTTCGATATGAAGATACGTTTTATATGTTCAAATTATATCACTTAGAAGTAGTCCCTAATTGACCTTTGGCTGTTCCATGTGCAGGATTTTTTAATGGTTTTGTATACTTAGTTTCATCGCAATGAATTTCTAGATAATGATTAAAAAATAAAAAAAGGGAGCAGGGCAGACCAGCTTCAGCCCTAGCCATTAACTACACACGCTTGGGATACTGTGAGCAGCTAGAGAACCTGGAAGCTTTCAATGAAACTGTGGCCGCATGTGCTTGCTTCTGCGTTTATGTGTCCTTATTTCAAACTGACTGAAGAAGATTTCCGCCTTCGGAATGTCATCAGTCATATGAATATTTGTTTGAGAAAACACTAAAGAAAATAGAGAGTCTCAAATGGCAAGGAACAGCGTGGGAAAGCGAAATTAAGCATGCAGGCTCGCACACGCACACACACTTCATTCTGAAAATATTTTTTAAATTACATTCTCATTAAAGCAAGAGTCTCTTCAGTTTCATTCTTGAAAGGAAGATTATCAACATTTGAATTTATGAAAATTTCAAATATTTCCCTTTCATTTCTCAGAGACTACACTTAGGGGAAAAGTAAAATATCCAAATCCTTTTTTTTTTCTAGTAATCACAAAGTTACCTACTTAATTAAAAGCCAGTGATAGACTTTAGTTATGAGTGGGTAAACAAACTGTGGTAGATACATAAACCGGAATGCTACTCAGCAATAGAAGAAAGAAAATATGGATGGAGCTTGAAGCATCATACTAAGTAAAAGAAGCTAGTCTCAAACGACTCTACATTTGAAGACTCAGTCTATATCGATATCTGAAAAAAAGGCAACATAAAAGCGTAAAAAACAGATGAATGGCTAACAGGGGCTGGTGGAGGAGTAATAATGAACTACGTAAACAAATTGGGTACCCCAGTCCCCAAAGTAACAGCCCAGACAAAGCCATAAAAGACAACTCTTAAAAATTGTGATAAGGATGCTAAAGTGTAGCTCTCTGCAATTGATGTCTTCTGGCAGGGGTGTGAGTGGGGAAGGACTAGGTTTTCTTTAAGGAGCTGCTCACTAGGAGTTTGACCACGCTCCAGTGAGTGTATGGGTAATGCAAATTGACGTTGTTTTTCCTTTTTTCTTCTTTTTCTGTGGGGGGTGTCACAAGGGAGGGAGCAGATCTGGGAGGACTGGGTTGTGTGATCGGGGTGCACAATGTAAAATTCCCAAATAAACAATACTCAATGAAAATAGTATGTTGTAAAAAAAAAGAAATTGGATAATTCTGGGACATCATAGAAATGTGTTGTTTCTTGATTTGGGTGATAGCGAATTGACAAAACTCATAGAACTTTGATGGCAAAGTAGTATGTAATCTCAGCTACTCAGAAGGCTGAGGCAGGGTTTTTTTTTAAGTCAGGAGTTTGTAGCTAACGCGCCATTACAAGATTCTCTCACAGAAGCAAAAGACTCCAGAAACTGCCTAATAGAAGCGGCACACACAGGGACTGCCCAGGTCTGCGCCAGGTCTTCTGCGTATAGATTATGGATTCCGCTTTAGTGTTCTTATGGGACTCCTCTGAGTGTGTAAACCTGTGGGTCTCTGATTCTTAGGCCTTCTCTTGGGCTCTTTCCCTTCTGTTGGTCTGCCTTGTATAGTTTCGATGTGATAGTTTGGGGGTTTGTTGTTGTTGTTTTACATTGTTTTATTTTATTATTATCTCTTAGAAGTCTGTTTTTTTCTAATGAGAAACAAAAAGGGAGTGGATCTGGATGGGAAGGAAGGTGCAGAGGAACTGGGAGGAGTCGAGGGAGGGGAAACCATTATCAGGATATATTATGAAAATCTATTTGAATGTTTAATTTTTACAGTCATGAGCTATAAAATGTAGCAAATGCAACCAAACATATTTTCCAAGTGTAGAGCTTACATAAATTTTATTGGCTGCTTATCTAACAAATGGAAATTAGCATTTACTTCTAGAAATTAATATTGTGTTTTTATTGCAAGGTGTGGCAGACAAGTGGAAAATTTGTGGGTAGGAAGGATGAAGAGGGGGAAGAGAAACTGTAATCACTGTATTTTCCAAAGACAAAACCAAGTTTCTGTCAGGAGCCAATTTCCTCCTAAAATCATTACAGGAACCATCACCCTGGGGAGTCTGCAGAGAACCCCACACCCCTAATTGTGTTAAGAATGGTTCTATTGACAGAGCCTACCCCACACCCAAATTGGTTGTTAATGAGAGCTATCTGTTAGCGGAACCCACCCCGCATTCCAAACTATCTAGAGAACTAGGTGTGTCATCTCCTAGTTGCAACTTCCAGGCCTACTGTGACTTGACAGAAGATAACCTCCTGCCTACGTGACCAACGAGGACCATGTGACCAACGTGAACCACGCGGCAAGAGCCCAGAACCCTGTGCCCCATCCCCCCAACTCCTTACCCTATAAAAGGTTGTATCTCGTCCCTAATAAACGGAGGCTTTGACAAACCTTGCATAGCCTTCTTCCTCTTTCTTAGCCCATTATCTTCCAGGTAGTGCCTCTCCGTGACCCTGGAATAACTGAACTGCCAGGCGGGCTACTAACCCTAGACTAAGTAGCCTGCCGAGGCAATCAACAGTGGCGCCCGAACAAAAGGAGCGGCGGGCTGAGTCCCCGCACCCGGCCACCTGAACGGCTAGCTTTACACGAAATAATTACACGGAAACTGTATTCTTTTAAACACTGCCTGACCCATTAGTTTCAGTTTCTTATTGGCTAGCTTTTACATATTGATCTAACCCATTTCTACTAATCTGTGTAGCCCACAAGCTGGCTTACCAGGAATGATCTTAACCTGCGTCTGTCTGGAGTGGGAGAACCATGGCGACTCCTTCACTCAGCTTCTTTCTCCCAGCATTCCGTTCTGTTTACTCCGCCTACCTAAGGGTTTGCCTATCAAATGGGTCTAGGCAGTTTCTTTATTAATAAGAAATCACTCCCACATCATTTCCCCTTTTTCTGTTTAAACAAAAAAGAAAGGCTTTAACTTTAACATAATAAAATTACATATAGCAAAACAGTTATTAAGCAAGAATCACAGTTACAATATTTATATCTATTTTATCTTTTATCATAACAATGGAAAACTATAACTACCTATCCATTCTTCAACTCCATCAAAGACTCCAGAAGGATATAATATTACCTAAGTAAACAAGAAAATGACAGAGACATCTCGCTGCCTGTACAGTCACCCAAAGTTCCTCTGTACCATTGGGGCATCCATCTTCAGCCTTCAGGCCCATAGTATCCAGGAGACATTTCCATGAAGCAGGCAATTTCAAAGACAGTTCAGTCACTATCTGCTGTGTCCTGCAGAATGTCTCGCAGACTCTTTCATGAGTCATGAACCCCAAAAGACCGTCTCACCTTTAGGCAAGTTCAGCAGTCCTCTCTCTGCGGGTTCTCTGTGTCCATTTTATGCAACAGTCCAGGCAAGAGCAGTTTCTTGCCCAAATGGCTATCAAACTCCATAAGGATCCTCTTCGATGCCCATCTTCCTCTCGAAGTAGATTGGTGCCGCCAGGAGCAGACATGTCTCATTGTCATGAAAAGTCCTAAGTTATTAAAATATTTTAAATGCCATATTCTGTAGCCTTTGAGAGATATGAAGAATGCCTATCTGAAATATATCTATATATCTAGAAAATCTAAGTAACATGACTACAAACTTGACTATTATTTATGATTATCCATCAACGACCTATATTTCCTAATTATACATTACATTTTAAAAATGAACTACACAATCACACCTTATTCAAGATCAAAAATACATTTACATATAACAAAATTGACCTTAAAATCCATACCAATGCAAATTATTCATACCTATATCATACCCCCCTTTAAATGTAAAAGAACATTTATAAACAATTTTTGGGAATATGGGCGCAGTTTTTTCTCTCCAAACTGCTTCCTGCTGAATGGGGGCGTCGTTAATTAGGTCTCTCATGGTATAACCTGTGTGCTAGTTTCATCTCAGTTGGCAGTTGAGCGAAGCAATTTTTTGAAGATGTTCACAACAACCTTTCAGGAGGGCGTGGTCTATCATACCAAATTGTAATAGAAGAAATCCACAGGGTCTGGTCCTCTGTGAAAACAAAAGAAGACCCTCTCCAAAGCATCATATTCTTAGACCCAAATTTTGAAATCGTAATACCCTTATATCCATTCTGGTTTAGCTTGGCAGCCCATGTAATGAAATGTCTCTTTGTACTTAGCTCCTTTAGAGTCAAAAATTTTAAAGAAAGCACAATGTACATAATCCAGACTCTCTGTGAATTTTCCATTTTTACGTGGCTTATTTTTCTTTATTTCTTTTAATCTCTTAACTATCTGTACTCTGTCTCTTTAAAGACTTTACCTTTTTTTTTAACCATTAACTTTATTGTCTATATTCTTTTCTTCTCTCTCTCAAGCCTACGTACAGTCATCCAACAATGTGGTCTTTTATGTCTGAATCTGTTTTATTGTGAATCTGTAACATTTTTTTACTATCCAGGAGCATTTCTTAAAATGTTAAGCAGTTCTTAAAAACTTAAGTTGCACCATGTACAGGTAATACGGTACCGCCTGTGTCCTGCCCAGTCGAAACCTTAACTGCGCTGTTTTTATGGTAATTACGGTAGTTCCTGCCTGAGACCAGCACAGTTCAGCATGGCGGAGCTGAGCAGCTCCTGCCTCAGAGCCATTTGGTGCCCCTGAGCCACACACAGTTCCAGGCACACAGCAGTCCACATTGCCATCAACCAAGCCGTAGAGCTTTACTCCAAATGCTCCATTCAAAAGCTCTGTCTCCCACAGGGGCCAGACAGAGATCGCAATGGCGGCACAGCCCAGAAAGCCGGCATTTTAAAACAGCCAGTTTTTTCCTGCTGCTGAGTCAGGACAATTTCTTTGCGGCGCGCAACCCACAAACAGCAAAAAGCTGTCTTAAATTCTCTCTCTCTCTCTCTCTCTCTCTCTCTCTCTCTCTCTCTCTCTCTCCTTTTTAAGCCCTCTCAGGTTTTACGTGGAGTTCATTAGCACGGTCCCCACTAGACCTAAGAATCATAAGGCACCCCTCTGTTCCCAGGAGAGGTAAATTGCTTCACCATTCGAGAGGAGGGTCTTTCCTTGTCCCAGTCCCTTCTCTTTTAGATCTGACACCTTGGTTGGACTCTGACCTGATGCCCTTCACTTAATAGCTGCCTGTCTTTATAAAAGAAAGGGGGATCTGTCAGGAGCCAATTTCCTCCTAAAATCATTACAGGAACCATCACCCTGGGGAGTCTGCAGAGAACCCCACACCCCTAATTGTGTTAAGAATGGTTCTATTGACAGAGCCTACCCCACACCCAAATTGGTTGTTAATGAGAGCTATCTGTTAGCGGAACCCACCCCGCATTCCAAACTATCTAGAGAACTAGGTGTGTCATCTCCTAGTTGCAACTTCCAGGCCTACTGTGACTTGACAGAAGATAACCTCCTGCCTACGTGACCAACGAGGACCATGTGACCAACGTGAACCACGCGGCAAGAGCCCAGAACCCTGTGCCCCATCCCCCCAACTCCTTACCCTATAAAAGGTTGTATCTCGTCCCTAATAAACGGAGGCTTTGACAAACCTTGCATAGCCTTCTTCCTCTTTCTTAGCCCATTATCTTCCAGGTAGTGCCTCTCCGTGACCCTGGAATAACTGAACTGCCAGGCGGGCTACTAACCCTAGACTAAGTAGCCTGCCGAGGCAATCAACAAGTTTCAATAAGAGAAATGAGGATGAAAACGTACACAATAAAAAGAGTAGAGTTTACTGCGAATAAATTATACCGAAACTTGAAAAATGCGGGCATGAAGGTCTGGAGTTCAAGTCAGCCTCGGCTACTTAGCAAGTTCTAGGTCAGCATGGTCTACATTTAGCCTGTCTCAGATAGATAGGTGGTTTGATTGGTAAATAGAGAGATGATAGATCTCTGGATGGGTAGTAGGTAAAGGGAGAGAGAGGTAGGTAAAAGGAGAGAGCGAGAGTGAAATTTTACTTCTTATTTTCCCCCTCCTCAAACCACAGGTAAGCAAACAAAACTACCACTCCTAGCACACCAGTAGTACATTTGAGTTAGTATAAACATCTACACTTTCATATATAACATATCACACTTATCATTACTAAGAATACACATTTTGAAATTAACCCAATGCTCTGAAACAAGCTTAATATAATAATCTTTGTAATAATAGTTATCACCAAAAATAATTGAAAATCTCAATGGAGGTAGTATATTTCTAAAGTCCTACTTCTATGTTTCAAGGAAAAAGTAATTGAACATTGTTTCAAAGTGAACTACAAAGAGTAAGTTCGTTTATATATAATTGTGCACACATACACACATATGTGAAAATTGTATATACACACATATAATATATAATCCCAAAATCTAGATTAAAATTTCCAATTTACTGAATTATAAACCATCACAAAGTGCCGGGTGGTGGTAGTGCACTGTTTTAATCCCAGCACTCAGGTGGCAGAAGCAGGCGGATCTCTGAGTCTGGCGCCAGTCTGGTCTCCAAAACAAGCTCAAAGACAGCCAGAGCTGTTACCCAGAGAAACTCCATCTCAAAATGACAACAAAAACTCCAGCTATTTAGAAACTTTTACCACTTGGTTCATACTATGCTTCTCATAGTTTCTCATAGTTCATATATGTTTTATTCTGTTTTTTATCAATATTCCAGTTATTACTCTAAAATCTTTAAATTATATTAATTAAGCCAGCTGTGCTAGCATACGTCTGTCATTCCAGCATGTGGGAGGTGGAGCAAGAGAGTCAGCCATCAAAGCCATCCTTAGTTACACAGCACATTCAAGACCAGACTGGTTCACATGAGACCATGTCTCAAACAAAACAGAACAAAAAAAACACCAAACCCACAAACAAATAACGAGTAAAAATCACACTTAAGTCCTAGTGCTAATATGAATGAAAGAAACTTTTAAGGGGCCTCTGCTATGCTTTAGTCACTGTGGAAACTCTTTGCGACTGAACTCAGTTTTTATAACAGCCTTGAGAAGCAGGCGCGTGCAACCTTCTTCATTTAATAGATGAGGGAAGAAAGGCTAAAGCTTGGTGAAGATGCTTATGGTGGCATCTGGATTGAAACTCGGGTCTGGCTAGCGCTTTGAAGTAACTGAGCAAGGGGTAGGTTGATAAAGTCAGGGCTGGGTGATAAAATAGTCCTGGGACCATAAAGGGCTTACACCCTGAAATTCGAAATACTAGTGTTTGATTCCAAGGGGAGCCATGATTGTTTTTTCTTTGCCTATAACATATGTTAGGTTTAGTTTTAATTGTGAGTGTGCGTGTGTGTGTGTGTGTGTGTGTGCGCGCGCGTGTGTGTGTGTGTGTGTTTAGATAGGCACACAGGAGGGGACTGCAGGTGCCCTGGATTCCTTGGAGGTCATGTTACAGGCAGTTGTGAACTGCCAGTGTGGCTGCTGGGACCCAAACTCTGGTCCTCTGCAAAGACTGTCTGTACTCTTAACTGTTGAACCATCTCCCCAAGCCCTTATCACATTTTATTTAAGGATTTTTCTTGAGTTTAACTTCCCTAACTTCATTCCTTTCTCTCCCTTCCTCTCTGACTGATTCCCTGCATTTCACACCACTGCAGCAAAGATCTTTCGCTTTCTAAGCCTGCAGAGCCAATCAGGCTTACTATTACTTAATGTTACACTCAGTGCGCCTTTCAAGCAAAACAGTCACGAAGATAAGTGCGGAGAAAACAGCAACCACGCAGAGTTCCAGGCATGCGCGTTCCTACAGAAGGCATCCACACACAGCTCACATATGACAGTGTGACACATGCCACACAATCTCAAAGTGATGGCAGTTAACGTTTTAAATTTTCTATCAGTCTTTCATTTTTAAATGCCTTAGAATTGCTGCGGTCAGATGGATGAAAGGCAACTGTTCTACCACTCTAAATACCGCCAGTCCTATCCGGAAGTCATAAGTCATGACATTCCACCAGGTTTTCTACGTCAAAGAATTCGCATCTGTGTATTCCTGGAGTTTGAAGGTATTTTCTTTATATTACTAAAATCTGCTAACATTTCAGATATCAGCCCAAAGGGCTGGTGAGATGGCCCAGGTGGGGTGGGAGTGCCGGCCTAGCAAGGCTGACTATCTGAGTGGATCCCCAGAACCAGGACTCATGATGGAAAGAAAGAACTGACTCCCCAAAGACGGTCTCTGATGTACACATGCTCTGGGCGGTATGAGTACACCTCCTCTCGTATACATCTCTCTTCCTCTTGTACACGCATGCCCACGTGCACGTGCGTGCTCGCACGCACAAGCACGAGCACCAAGCAGGGGCAGAAGAGAAGACGAGTTTGTTTTAACCAGACACAGCTCAAATTCCCAGCACTCTTCAGCTAAAGGAGTGAATATTTCCCCAAATTTAATCATAACATAGTAGACAGTTCTTCTTTCAGAAGACAAACCTCAAAGTCGCTGGATAAAATATTTATGTAAGATTAATCAGGACTAATTACTCTTCTCTGGGTGAAATGATACTGAACAGTGAATGAAAAACTCTAAGGTCATTTTCTTAGAAATAAAATAGACGCACAGAAATTCAAGGCTGGTTACTCACACTTTCGCATTTCACACCATGTCTATAGGAACAGCATCTCTGCACCGACCTCTTCACGCAACTGAATTTTCAGCTGTGCAGCCTCTTCTTTACCTGGCAGTTTGCAATGTTTGCAATTTTTTGTTGTTTTTGTTGTGTGTTTTTTTTTTTTTTTTTGGTTTTTCGAGACAAGGTTTCTTTGCAGCTTTGGAGCCTGTCCTGGAACTATCTCTTGTAGACCAGGCTGGCCTCAAACTCACAGAGATCCACTTGCCTCTGCCTCCCGAGTGGAGTGCTGGGATTAAAGGCGTGCGCCACCACCGCCCGGCTGCAAATGATTTCTTACCCTGCTACTAAAAACTCTGAGATAAGAAAACAGTCACCTTCCGACTCCATCCTGAAACTTTCTGACTTTGAAGTGTTTTGGATGCTTCTTTTACACGTTTTAAGTTTGCTCAAAACATTGGTTTTTCTTTTCAATTTGAAATGAACGAAATTCGAGTCAGTTAGCTGTGATGTCCCATCTCACAGGCACCTTCAACTATCAGACAAATGTTTCCCATGCTGGGATCCCTTTTCCTGTGAAGATAGCAAGGCCACCGGGGAGAAGGGAAGATCTCAGTCTATCTGTGTATTTCTGCCTATGCGTGTGTTACTAGCGTGTGTTTAGGTTAAGAGACACCACTTCCTTGTTGTGCACAACCAGCCTGGTACACAAGAAAGGCATTGGGATGAATTCAATGTTAAATTACTATTCTGCTCTTTTCACTACTTGTATTTTAGAGTATCCAATGCTAATGTTCATTTCCTTTAGGATATTTTTGCACACTCTAACTTGCTCTGGCAGCCAGATGTCATAGTCTGTTCTCCCCACAATCTCATTAGGTGGCCCTTTTCTCGTCTCTGCTGCTCTGTCTTCATTGGATGTTTAAGGGAGCACCACATGCTGAGAGAAGATCCAAGAGATGAGGTTTCTTATCAAGCATTGCTGGACAGCTAGTTTACCACAAACAAAATAACAAAATATTGCTATATATATGTGTGTGTGTGTGTGTGTGTGTGTGTGTGTGTGTGTGTGTTGATCAGGTGTGGTAACATAAATTTGTGGTCCCAGCATTTAGGAGGCTGAGGTAACAGTGTCTGGAATCAGACAACTCAGACCACATACTGAGATACTGTCTAAAATAACATAGAGAGAGAAAGAGAGAGAGGTCTCGTGTTCCACCTTTAGCTCAGGAGCTATTGGCAGTCGATAGCTGCTTGGGGGAGGAAGAATTGGTTTTCTTCAAGGATGTGGCCCCTGAGAGGATTACAAAAGGAGTATAAGAAGTTGGGGCAGAGCCAGGTGGTAATGGCGCATGCCTTTAATCCCAGCACTCAGGAGGCAGAGGCATGCGGATCTCTGAGTTCTGAGTTCGAGGTCAGCCTGGTCTACAAGGTGAATTCCAGGACAGTCAGGCCTACACAGAGAAACCCTGTCTTGAAACCCTGTCTTTTTTAAAAAAAAGAAAAGTGGATGGTCATACAAAAGTATAGTAGGATAGAAGGGGCCTGTATCTGGGGGAGAGGGGAGATGGGGGAAGCGGGGAGAAGAGAAACTGCAGTCGGGATGGAATACATGAAAGAATAATAATAAAAGGTAGAGTAGGGTAAGCTGGGACAACACAAGGCCTACTGATTCCAATTTTTCCCTCTTTCCCTGTACTTTCAAAAACAGGGGTGTCACTTTCCTCCAGGTACAGCAAAGATAGTGTATAATCTGCCGGGGGGGGGGCTCAATCAGGTTCCCTGAGCTTCTTCAAGAAAGGGCGAGGACAGACGACCTGCCTTCTTTCCCGGTTCTGTCCAGTGCTCCTTGTGTGCTGAGCCCTTATCCTAGGCTGTCCTAGCACTAGCATTAAATTCTAAGGGAAATTTAGTATTCTTTTCCCATCACTTTGTTCCAGTGAAAACAACCACGAGCCGGGGGTGTAGCTCAGTAGTAGAGCAATTGCATAGCATATACAAGACCCTAAATTTCATCCTCAGCACAGCAAGAAGAAAACCAAAATTCAGGCACTGGATAGGGAGCAGTCACGGTGGGCCATGCCGGTAATCCCAGGATGTGGTAGGCTGAGTCAGGAAGATCATGTACTCTAGGGCAGCCTGACCTACAAAGGGGGCTGCATATGTCCAAACAAATACATTAAAATTCAGGAAAGATACATGACTGTACATTTCAGATTGTAGCCAATCTGAAGCTGGAACCAACACCAGAAATTTTTTTCTACTTCCAAAGCAAAGGAAAGAGTGAAGAAAGGAACAATTGAAAAAGCATACCGTTCAAGAAACTGGACTGGGACTTGGGCACAGTGGCACACACCCTTCATTCCAGGGCTCTCGAGGCAGAGGTAGGTGGAGTCCTGTGGGTTCAAAGCCAGCCTGGTATGTGCACGAGTTCCAGGCTAGCCAGGGGTCTATATTGAAACCAGTCTCAAAAACAAAACAAAACCATTCTGACTACAAAAAGGCTTTTCTTTCTGTATTCAGGCTTTAAGTATTCTATAAAAGGAGAGAACGGTTCACACCCTTCCTATTGGATAAACATAACAATAGTGGCTAGCAGAAGGCAGCCTCAGCAATCCTCTGTAAAGAGCTCCATCCCAGGAAAGTCTCCCTCACACACACAGTTGGGCTATTCAGATGAGCTTCATACTACACCTCAGTGTGTGTGGCAGGGCAGAGAAGGAGAAAAGGATAAAGGGGATTTTAGTAGGCCAGATACGCAAGAAGATAAGACTCTCAAGTCATTTTACTGGAAACCATCAGTTACCTAGGAGGTAAAGCCTGAGCACCCTCCAGAAATCTGCTGTAGAGAGCAGGTAATGGAAAATGTATATGTGGCAGCGTGAATGCCCAGAAGGAAAAAGGATGGAATATTTTTCTTGGGGGAAAGCACACATTTCCCTGAAATTGACCCTAAACAGAGTCAAGATGTCTGACAATGTGTAGATTAAAAAACAAAAGAAAAACCACTTTCATTCCCAAGGGAGCATCAAGTAAAATTATGTTGCTATGTACAATGAGAAAGATGAGCACAGACATGCCATGACCAGGAGGCGGTGATCCAATTTCCCTGAAGTCACATCTACAGATGCATCTCGAGACTTTTTGATCTTGGTCTACCAAATCAATTCTTTTTTATATATAATTTTATTTTTATTTTATGTGCATTGATGTTTTGCCTGTATGTTTGTCTGATCTTGGAGTTACAGTTGTTAGCTGCCTTGTGGGTGCTGGGAATTGAACTCATATCCTCCGGCAGAACAGCCAGTGCTCTTAGCCACTGAGCCATCTCTCCAGCCCCACCCAGTAAATTCTTCAGAGAATTCAAAATCAAGCATCCACAAAGTAGCAAAGGAAAGATGTCAGGCATGTTATCAATTGACAAACTGGGAAAGCCTTACTTATATAGAAATGAGAACGTGGAAACATCCCAGTAGGGTAAAGAATGCTTAACGAAACAATATCAATGAAAGATTTAAGGTTTTAAAAAAAGTGAATCCTAGAAACGAAGGGAGGGTAAAAGAATATGGCCATGAGGAAGCAGAATTCTACAGGCACACTATCAAAGTTCAAGTTCAAATTGTAGCTCCACCATTCGCAACACCTGCAAGTTCATTAAGCCCTGAGACCCAGTGTTCATCCTGAAGAGACATGCCAAAATTTAAAACCCTGATGAAAGAAAAGTACTATTTCATTTTTTGATGACCCCCCCCCCAAAAAAAACACTCTCAATGTAGAATAGTCATTTTACTGGGAAGTAGGCAGACTGACTGCAGATATTCTCCTCTTCATTCTTTCCCTGAAACCCAATCCCCAGTCTCAACCCCAGCTCAGTGGCAGACCGCTTGCTGTGGACTTTTTGCCCCCACCTCCACTTTTTGCCCCCACCTCCAGCATGTCCTGCACATCTTCCCCTCCCACCTTCCTCCTAGTTCATCTTGCTATTCCAGCTCCCAGCTCCAGCGGGCATTTCCTGGGAGCCTGCCAGCCAAGCCTGCCACAGAAGCAAGTAGGTCAGCTAAGGAGGTATGCCAACTCAGATCTTCACTCTCCTTCTTGCCTCGGAAGCCAACTCCCCAGTCTCATCCCCAGTTCGGTAGCCTCTCCTCATTCTATCTCCATTCCCAGGGGACTAAGCAGATCTGAGTGGAACACTTGGCTTTCTTCCATCCTCTGAACCCCCTTAGAGTCCCCGCTCAAGCTCATTCTCTTAAATTCAGCTTCCAATACCAGGAAGCACATTCTACCTTGAAGTCCTGGTGTGGCCACACCTAGCATAATCCCGGAAGAATTTCCTTCCTAACAAGCAACAAACAGCCACCACGCTCTAAGAACCAGAGAGGGCAACAGAAACCACGGAAGAAAATACCCACCCAATAAAGACAAGACTAGATATTAGCACCTAGAATTATAATCAACCCCAACCCAGACGCCTACATGGCAGCGTACAAACAAAATAACAACCAGGACAATAAGTCTCCACTAGAACCCAGCAACTCTACCCCAGGAGGCCCCAAGAATTGCAACATAGCTGAAGCAAAGGAAAACATGTTAAAATTTAGGAACTAGAACATGAAACTCAGAAGCAAACCTCAACAACGGAATACAAGAGGTAGACTAGAGAATCACAGGCACTGAAGGCCTAATATAAGTAACAAATACCTTGGTCAAAGAAAATGTTAAATCTAAAATGGAAAAGAAAACAGGCCTAAAACATCCAGGAATCCTAGGACACTATGGAAAGGCCAAATCTATGAATAATAGGAATTTTGGAGAGGAAACCCAGGCCAAAGGAACAGAAAATATTTTCAACAAAATCATAGAAGAAAATTTCCACAAACTAAAGAAGGAGATGCCTATCAGGGTAAAAGGAGCAAACAGAACACCAAATAAACTGCACCAGAAAAGAAATTTCCTACTTTACATAATAATGAAAACACAGCCGGGCAGTGGTGGAGCACACCTTTAATCCCAGCACTAGAGAGGCAGAGGCAGGCGGATCTCTGCGAGTTTGAGACCAGCCTGGTCTACAGACCGAGTGCCAGGACAGGCTCCAAAGATGCAGAGAAACCCTGTCTTGAAAATAATAATAATAATAATGAAACACCAAACTTACAGTATAAAGACAGGCCAGCCTGGTCTACAGAGTGAGTTTCAGGACAGCCAGGGCTACACAGAGAAACCTTGTCTCGAAAAACAAAATAAAACAAACAAAAAAAGTTTATTCTGTGAGCTCCTGCAATATCAAAAAATAAATTAAGTACTTTCTTCAAGATGAAAGAACCAGGGCCCAGTCACAATCTGGTAAAAAAGCAAAACCAAACTCCAGTAATGTAAATAACTCAATATCCAGCATCTGGGGCTCATTCACCATCTTCTGGGCTCCTCCCAAGGGCCTGAGTCACATCCCTGGCTCCACCCTCGGCACACACAGCTTGCCTTCTAGGCTCGGACTGGCTCCACTCCAGAGCTGGGGCTGTTCTTGGTGGTCAGCCCACGGAACCGGCAACTCTGAAAATTCCGGGTACCTTGCTGTAACTGGGCTGCACTTCACCTGTGCTCTCCTCAGGGATTCCTGAGCTCAGCTGCTCTCTCTGACCCCTTCACACCTTCAGAACCAGTACCACCTCGGTGACTCTAACATGACCAAGTTCAGCTGCCAGCACAAGACACAACCCTGGCCACTTCCGAAACACAGCTTCTGCCGGCTGACCCTGAGGAAACTCTTCCCAGAAGACTTCACCTCAGTGATGCTGGTCTCAGTTTAATCACAGCTGACTCTTCAGCCCCAGCTGAGCAGCATCCATGGGCCCAGCGAAGCTCCCACAGAACAGCTCACTGAGCTCTCAACACTCAATGGCTTTTCTAGACCAAAGTCCTGAAGTCCTTCCACAATCCCCCCAGAACAACACGGTCAGGTCTGTCACAGCGATAAAATTTGAGAAGCAAGTTTCATCTTCCATAGTAGCAGCACCATGCTCTGAAATCCAACTCTATTCCTTCTGCTGTGCTAAGTCCTACTGGGCTAGCTTGAAAAATCATTCCTAGCCAAGTCTCTCTTCTTATTCCTAGCTCTCTCCATCCTTCCCAGCTTTGTTCCTGTCTTTTTGCCTCAAATTGTCTTATCACAATTGTCTTTGTAATAGATGCCAGCTCTCAGCAGCTCTTTCCTTCTGCCATGTTTCTCAAGACAAAGTTAACCTCTGGCGTCTTAGAATCACCCTTCACTAAACTCGTACAACACGCAGATCATGCACAAGCCCTAGAGAGACGTCAAGGGAAGGTTCCTGATTTCAAAGCGCTCCCCAAGGTAATTTGAGGAAAATTCTGGCCAGAGTTTTGGGATCATAAGAAAAGTATTTGGTACAAAACATCAAAGTAACTAAAAGTTTGCCTTAACCACCCACCGTGCTGTGCATACACAAATGAGCTATAGCTGAGATATGAGGCATGGAAGAAAAGCAGCGATGCTGGGCAGTTTCCTCTGCTGCGGACTGAGATGCACCGAAGTCCAGGATCGGATACAAACGTTAAAAAGTGCACACATCTATCTCCCTCTTCCTCCCCCTCCCCCTCCTCTCTCCCTCTCTTTCTGTCCTTCTCACTTAGGTCTCCTCAGCACTCCCTCCCCACCTCTTGGTCTCACCGGGTAACTCTGGCTGGCCTGGAACTCACTATGTAGACCAGACTAGCCTTGAATTCACAGAGATCTGCTTGCCTCGCCTCCCATGTATTGGGATTAAAGGTGAATGTTACCATACCCACGATTTTAGATACTATATATAAAAATTGTGTGGGGAATGATCCGCACAAGGGATTAAAAATTTCTTCTAGAATTTTATGGATCCAAGACTCCCTAAGCAAAACAAAGGCCAGCAAAGGCCAATCTGGAGCACTGTCTATGATTTTTTAGACAACCCTCAAACTCTCTTGTTGTGGACAGGGGTGCCAGACTGCATTTTTGAGCAAGCTGGGAAAACGCCATGAAAATACCGCAACATGGTGTGCCGTGTTTTGTTGGTATTCATGGGAGACCTGCCCTTTCCGAAACAGAAATGGAGTGGGGAACGGATGGGTGGGGGGACAGAGGGAGGAAAGGAGGGAGGAGGGAGGAGAAACTGCAGACGAGCTGTAAAATAAATAAATAAATAAAATTATTTTTAAAAAAAGAAAAAGAAAGCTGGTAACTCCTTTCTAAAATATGTCCTTATCTGGGGGCTGGAGAGATGGCTCCGTGGTTAAGAGCATTGCCTGCTCTTCCAAAAGTCCTGAGTTCAATTCCCAGCAACCACATGGTGGCTCACAACCATCTGTAATGAGGTCTGGTGTCCTCTTCTGGCCTGCAGGCATACACGCAGACAGAATATTGTATACATAATAAATAAATAAATATTTAAAAAAAATATGTCCTTATCACAGTCAAGAGCATTAAGTAAGACTGTCACTCTTTTTCTGTTGTGTTTTGCTTATTCTATGTGCATGGATGCTTTGTCTGCATGTATGTCTGTGTATCATACGCATGGCTGGTGCCCTCAGAGGGAGTAAGCCTGCTTCAGGTTCCCTGGAACTGGAGTTCGCTGAACTGCTATACATACGCTGGGAGTCTAGCCTGGGTCTTCGGGATGAACAACCAGAGCTGTTAACAGCTGAGTCATCTCTCCGGCCTCCTAAATACCATCACTCTTAAAAGAAACCAGTGTGAGCCAAACTTTTAGCATGAACCCGGGCAAATATTGAGAGAGAGAAAAATTACAGTGGATATTGACGTCTTTCTAGGTCATTTCCTTCTAGGGCTGTAATCCAATGTGAGTGACCTGCCTTCTGTTTTAAGCACTTCATTTCACGTCGAGTTTATGGTCACGTGCTTGTATGTTCTAAAGACATGATCAAACCCAAATCCTAATGGAAGCAGGGGTTATATTCTTCCTAAAACACCTCCAGAAACTCATTATTCGGTGAGCTCAATTTGATATTCAGACCCCGCACAACGTGAACTCATGGAGGAAATGAGAACAGTTGATCCCTGGCAATGAAAGTCGAATTTCGAGAGTGGGATGTGAAAACCCTGCGGCACGAGAGAATAAGCCAAGTGTGTTAAATGGACCAGATTTTTGCGGCATCAAATATTTCTGGAAATAAGTGGATCACTGGCTGAGTCATTGACATTTTTTAACATGTCTCATTAAGGGAAGACTTTCAGAGGAGAAGCATTTTTGTAAGAGGATTTAATGCCAAGAGTAAAATGGGTACATGCCCAATTAAATACTAAAGACTGATCACTTTTTCACCATTTTTGTTACTTGAGTCACGTGATACGATAAATATCTTTGTTTCCATATGCCTGAATTATGGTACAGCTTTGTAGCTTGAGAAAACTGCAAATCCATAGCAGCTGCCCCAAGTTAATCCCAGTGGTGTTTCTTACAGCCAGTGAAGAGTACTCTGCGGCTGTGTGCCAGGGAGAAGATGGGCATGTATACAGTTGTTCCAATCGGAAACTTTTCACGTGAAATCTGAGCTTTCGGAGACGTTCGTATATATGTGTGCTCACTTTCTTTAAAACTGCTGCTTATACTTTCAGATTATAACACCCTAAAAGTTAAAATTATTTTTTCAACGACTCCAATTTAAAGAAGGGCAGAGCGGAGAACATATACCCTGCTGATGAAGTACTGCACATTGATCTCCTTAATATTAGCCATTTTCCAGTCTTCTTTGTTGAGCTTTCTTCTGACTTGATTTTCTTTATTCGTTCTTTTTTTTTATGAGACAAAATCTTGCTCTTTAGCCCAGACTAGCCTTGCTTTACAGCTCAGAATGGTCTCAAACTCATGGCAATCCTACTGTTTCAGCCTCTGGTGTGCTGTGATTGCAGCTGTGACACAATGTCTTAATGGGTGTCTTTACTGGCTGAGTCATCTCATCAGCCTAAATGAAAGCTGGATTCTTTAAATTCATTTTTGTAATGCTGGGACTTGAACCCTGGACTTCATACATACCAGGCAAGCCACTGAGGTACATCTTCAGCTCCTTTCCCCATTCCTTGCACACAGTGATGATATTCAATTATTTTTTATATACTTATTTTTTTTGAGACAAGGCCTCACTATGTAGCTCTGGCTGTCCTGAAACTCACTCTGTAAACTGAGGCCAGATTTACAGAGACCCACCTGCTTTTGCCTCCATAGTGCTAGGACTAAAGGCATGTGCCGCTATGCCAGACTTGGTAATATTTATCCTTTGAACACCTCTTGTGTGCTCCACCATGCTTGACCCTCGGGTGCTGTAGGATAATGCTTTTGTACACTGTAAACATTTGTCACTTGTAATGATTTAATAAAAAGCTGATTGACCAGTAACCAGGCAGAAAATATAGGCAGGACAACCAGACTAGAAGAATTCTGGGAAGAGGAAAAGCAGAGTCAGTCACCAGTCAGTAGCAGAGGAAGCAAGATGGGAATGCTACACTGAGAAAAGGTACCAAGTCACGTGGCAAAACATAGACAAGAATTATGAGTGAATTAAGTAGTAATAGCTAGTTAATAATAAGCCTGAGCTAATAGGCCAAACAGTTTGCCTATGTGTGTTTCTTTGGGGCTGAATAGCTGTGGGACTGGATGGGACAGAAACTTCCATCTACACTTGGGGCATTCCTGGTAAGGACAATGGTTAATAGATTAGAACTGAAGTAATCTAACTAAACTCATATACTTTATATACCCACATGTAGATAACTATAGAAATACTTTTAGATGCATGAGTAATTGTACACGTATGCATTTCCTTATTCTTCAGTATAGACACCTAGATGGAATGGCATCTCAAAAGCAATAGACATACCTAGACTCTGGATTTTGTTTCCAAATGGCATTTTTCCAACCAAAAGATTAATGCCTGCTTCCAGATGGTGATGCCGCACGTCTTTAGTCCCACCACTCAGAGGCAGAGGCAGGCATGTGTCTGTGAGATCGAGGCCAGTCTGGTGAAACCCTGTCTCAAATAAATAAATAAATAAAATAAAAGAACCATGACATCCTAGCTAGGCATTGTAGTACATGGCCATAAATGCTAGTTCTCAAGAGATAAAGGCAGGGGGAACAGACCATGTTTAAGATCTTCCTCGGCTACAAATTCAAAGCCAGTTTGTTATACATGACCCTATATTAAAAAAGCAAACAAACAAAAAACATAATCATAAAAGTTATACAGGAATTGGTTGTCAGAGCTTCCAAAGGTTAAATCTGGAATAATTTAAACAACAAATACATGTAAGACTAAAGTATTTTATTTTATTTTATTTTATTTTGAGACAGTGTTTATCTGTGTAATGTCCCTGGCTGTCGTGGAACTCACTTTGTAGACCAGGCTGGCCTTAAACTAACAAATATCCACCTGCCTCTGCTGCCCTAGTGCGGGATTAAAGGCATGTGTCAGCACTGTCCAGTTCAGCATTTTATTTTATTTTTAGATCTATTTTAGTTGTGTTACATGGCTCTGTGTGGGTATGTGCACATGTGTCTAGGTACTCTTGGGAGTCAGGAGGCAGCAGAACCCTACAAGCTGGGATTACAGGTACTTGTAAGCCACCTGATATGGGTGCTGTAAGCTTAATTCCAGTCCTCTGCCGGAGCCGGAGCCGGAGCCGTGAGAGCTCTCAATGCTGAACCATTTCTCCAGCTCCCATAGCTCACTTTTTGAATTCTTTAGCTTGCAACTCCGTGGCGTGTCTAAGTGTTCAAATACCACTTTCCAGAATCCCTCTTCTGAGATCCCTCTTTTTTGTAATCATTCTACTGAAGTGCTGGCTTTTAGGGCCCCACACAGTCCTCTCTGCCTAAGAGTTGGGACATCAGTCTTCGTGATTTCATAGAACATTTCCTATTGTCCACATAGCAGTCCGTGACATTGGGGAGCACCTAGGCTAGGTGATATACAGCTGTAGTCTTGAAGCTGAGGCAGGAAAAGCGAGTTCAAGGCAAGCTTAGGCAGCATAGCAAAGCCTTCTTTAAAAACAAAACAACAAAACAGAAAGATAGGAAGGTAGGAAGAGAAACGATGTTCATGCACTCCATAGCCAGTTTCTTCACATTGTTTGGTAAGGAGAAGAACATGGGCAATTTCCAAGCAAAGTTGTCGGTGGTGTCCTTCTACTATGTACATCAAATGAGCACTCGTTTCTTTAGTACCAGTTCTATTAGTTGACTTTTAAAATCCCTTCCTACCGACACAGGGCAGATTTGTGGTTAGGAATGCAAAACCCCAGGTTGAGAATGACCTTGAACTCCTGATCCTCATTGCCTTTGTGTTCCAAGTGCTGACTGATCAGTCTACAGCACCATAACAGATTCAAACTCAATTTTTATTTGAATCCTTACTAATTTGGAGACCCTGCACAAATTACCTAGGTTGCCTGAAGTGCCATTTCTTCATAACCTACCTCCTAAAGCTACTGTTCATTTTTTAATTTTTTTTTTTTGGTTTTTCGAGACAGGGTTTCTCTGTGGTTTTGGAACCTGTCCTGGAACTAGCTCTTGTAGACCAGGCTGGTCTCGAACTCACAGAGATCCGCCTGCCTCTGCCTCCCAAGTGCTGGGATTAAAGGCATGTGCCACCACCGCCCGGTTTTAAAAATGTTTTATGATAATAGTAGAACGTTAATTATAGCTAATAATAGGTTTCATTGTGACATTTTTATACATATACATATATACAATGTATTTCAAGTACATTTCCATTTTCTTTTCCCTATCTTGTCCCCCTTCCACTCCCATTGATCCCCTTCTTTAACTTTCATTTCCTTTGGGGTGTGTAGGTGACCCCAAAACTTTTGTTAGAATCAGTTATAGGAGCACGGGTGAAGGTGTGTTCACAGGAGCATAGGCAACTCACCTACTGTTATAGTACTGAAGAAACTCCTGGCTGTAGCCCATTAATCAATAACCGTGTATACTCGGAGAGAGATGGGGCCCCTTGAGCACCTGCCAGTGACAGGATGTTGACAGACCCAGTCTTGTGGAGATGTCACACAGATAATCATAGCAACATGAGAGCAAGAGTGCATCAGCTCTGTCATGGCCACAAGTTAGTTCTCCACATCACTCCCCGAACTGCCTGTCTCTTACATTCTTTCTACTCCCTCTTTCATGATATTCCCTGAGCCACTGGGTTGACAAAAGCCATTTATTCTCGTCGTATTTTGACCAGTTATGAGTCTCTGTAGTCAGCATTGACCACTGTGATGTCCAAAGCTAGTGGCAACATTAATCAATGGGCACAAATAAAACTATTTATCAGACAATTTGATAGCAACATCATGTCGACTTAGTGAAACAACGGCCCTGCATCCTCACCATAGGTACCAAAAGTGAATTTCTTCCTTAGTAAGCCTTAAATCTAGTGGAAAAACAATTGGCTATTACCATAACAGAATTGTCACTAATGCCATCAATGACCATATTTTTCTGTGGCCCAACAGCAGTACAGTCCCACGGTCTACAACTGGCAGGACAGTTGATAATAATTCTTCCCCAACAGACTGCAAAGTACTTTCTGATACTATGAGGACCAGCCAGCAGGGATGAAGATTTCAGCTGAGTGAACTAATGCAGTGTTGGGGGATTGAACCCAAGGCTTCAGCAATCAGGAGACAAACTCGACCAAGTAAGCTAAACGGAAAAGTACTTTTATGTTACACATTGCATAAATTAGGTGAAATAAAAGAAATAGCTCACACGTGGAGATGGTTTGAACGTATCTCTTAATCTTTGAAAACTAAACAAATATTTGTTGAATGAATGGTAGGCCGTTATTTATTTATTTGTAAGGCAGGGTCTCCTTGCATAGCCCAAACTGGCCTGAGCCTCACCAGTCCTCCCGAGACTCAGCCTCCTTGGTGACAAAACTGTAGACGCGCTCCCCGATTCCTGATTACTTCTTTCATCATTATTGCTAATTTAAAAGACAGAGTGAAAGAAAATAATGATAACTTTAAATTTTGCTACATTCTTATTTATATTATGGTGAAAGAAAAATAATACATATTCCTTATTCGTCCCAAGATTCCTCGCTGGCATATCTATATTTTTAAAAAGGTAGATTAACATGGGGAAAATATGACAGATTTATTTCAATTTCTTAAATACCCACCAGGAAGAAAAACTCCTTCATTTGACATGTAACATGTGTTTGGGGACTATCATGAGTTACATCAAACTATAATAACCATACAAGTCAGACTGGCATTTGGCAGTTGGCAGAGAGGAATTGGGTAACCACCGTGAAGTGGTTATTTCCAATCAGCCATGCATCCATGGATGGTTTGTGAACCATGGTTAATTTAATATCCACACATGCTTATTACAAGTATTCAGCCTCTTGCTATAATCAACTTGTTTATATATTTACAAGTAATGACTTTCTGCTTATTTTAATTAAGAAACCCTTCATTCATTAGGATCTGCTGACTAATATAATCCTTTCCAATGATGCAAACTGGTATTTACTGCGGTTGCAGGAAGAGCAGGTTGACAAATTGCCACAGACATCCCGGAAGAGATCTTGATTAATCTGTTCCTGGAGGAATTAAATCAGATAAACATTTTGGGGAAAATTTTTATAATGTATGTCAAATGGTACTAAATTCTATATATCTTTTGACCTAGCAATTTCTTTTCTAGGAATTTAACCTGCGATAATTGCCTAAGTATATTTTAATTGAAGCGCTGGTTGTAACAAGATAAATTTGGGAGCAACAATAAAGAACTATGAGCTCAGCCAGGTGGTGGTGGCGCACACCTTTAATCCCCACACTCAGGAGGCAGAGGCAGGTGTATCTCTGTGATTGCAAGGCCAGCCTGATCTACAGAGCAAGTTCCAGTTCCAGAACAGCCAGGATTACATGGGAAAACCCTGGCTGAAAAGAAAAGAAAAAGAACTGTGTAGCATCGAAACGCTGATGATGAGATAAATATTATAGCTGTCTAGTGGACTGCTCCATAACTGTGAAAAAGAATGAGAAAAACACACGTAATTGCATCAAAAGATATCTATAGTATAAAGATTCAGGTAAATTATGAGCATACGTATATCATACTTTTATTTCTGTTAAAAACAAAAACACCAACATGTTCATACAATTACAAAAGGTTAACCGGAACCAGAGATGGCTTCTTGCAGAAGGGGCTGCAGGGGAAGAGGGAATTGGCCACTGGTAGGTTGCTCATGCCTCAGTGCTTGGCCCCACCTCCATTTGCGTATCGCAGCATGGGCTGGACTCAATAGGTTCTAGTTTTTAAGAAGAAATAAAGGACATGAAGTTGAGAAGATGTGTTGGGGAGGCCTAGGTAGAACTATCATAACAAGAGATGCTATGATAGATCTATCCAACATACATTGTAACATGTATACAATTTCCTACAAGTCAATTTTTTGAAAGTGGAAAGCTTTTCCCTGGGCCATATGTAGGTTTTGTTGTTTGTTAATTTGTTTTGTTTGTTGTCAAAGACGGGGGTCTCACCATGTATCTCTGGCTGTCCTGGAACTCAGTATGTAGACCAAGCTGGCCTCTGCCTCTGCCTCTGTAGTGCTGGGATTCAAGGTGTGGGCCACCACTCCTGGTTCATATTTAGTTATTTTACAACCAAATTTATAAACAATCTTAAGAGTATCATTTCAGCAAGAAGGACTTCCTTGGTCATGGTCAAAATTCTTCAGTCTCTTACTCACCGTGTTCCCCACGACCTATGAGAGTGCTATCATTTCTACCTCTCCACTGTTCTTACTTGTACCCCCTGCCACACCACACACACCTTTCCCTTTCCATTTTTCTTTTTCTTTTTTTAATGGTTTATTTAACTTTATTTTATGTGCATTGGTGTGAAGGTGTCAGATCCCCTGGAACTGGATTTTCAGACAGTTGTGAGCTGCCATGTTGGAGCTGGGAATTGAACCCAGGTCCTTGGGAAGAGCAGTCAGTGCTCTTAACCGCTGAGCCATCTCTACAGCCCTCCCTTTCCATTTTTCTTGTGCAGTTCGAGGGCTGGAACCCAGGGCACTCTTCACAGAAGACTAGTGGGACTCCACCTTTGACCTTCTTTACCCGGTATTATAGACCCTTTTGACCTACCTACCATTCAGTTACCTAAATACTGAATCTCTCTTCCTTCGGTTTCTCTTTCTGGCCAGCACCCTTCCTGTAATGGAGGAAGGTCATTGGTTAAGTAATAAAGAAACTGCTTGGCCTCATAGGTTAAAACATAGGTGGGAGGAGTAAACAGAACAGAATGCTGGGAGGAAGAAGAAGTGAGCTCAGACTCGACAGTTCTCCTCTCGGGAGCAGATGCCATGCTCCTCTCTCCTGGGCACACGCGATGAAGCTCCAACCCAGGATGGACATAGGCTATAATCTCCCTGGTAAGCCACCTCGTGGGCTACACAGATTATTAGAAATGGGCTAGTCCAGGTGCGAGAGTTAGCTGAGAAGAGGCTAGATATAACGGGCCAAGCAATGTTTAAAAGAATACAATTTGTGTGTTGTTATTTCGGGGCATAAGCTAGCCAGGCGGTCGGGGTGCCAGGGATGCAGCCCCGCCGTTCCTATTACTACATTCCTGTGTCCTGGGCTGGTGGCAGCAGGATCCTCCTAATGGCCAACAGTGCGCCTGTGCACAGTGTTCCTTCCTTTAAAGACAGGCCGCCCAGGCGTCTTCCTTCTCATGGCCTGTGTCAGTCCACAATTGCACATACAGCTTCCAGGCCCCTCCATGGTGAAAAGCTGACCCTTTTGGCCATAAGAGTCCCCATCTTCATCATTAAGAGAACCCACTAAATTTTTCCAGTCCTCAGTAATACCTTCCTCATCAAACTCCTCCAAATTCTCATTTGTCACTTTTTTTGAGTCCTCTTAGAGCCATGCCTACATATTCCTTGAATGTATAGAAGCTCCCCAAGAATGGCCGCCATATTTCTTACGCTGATGGCTTACACAGTTGTTCCTTGAGATTTGCCAGCCTGTGAGTCCAACAGGGTAACAGATCCATACTCTGACTGCTGTTCTCATTTGCTTTTGTGGGATCCTGTCAGGCAAAGTACTCCTCAAGTATTTCTGGGAGGCACCAAGCAGGACCTCACCAATGCCAATGCTCCACGCTCCCCCCACCCCATCCACAGCCCAGGTCGGCTACCATACACCATTTCTTTCCTCATTTCCTGCTCTCACCCCCTGCCAGGGACCAATGCCCCCCACTGGGCACCACTGCCGCTTCCACTGGATACCACCGTGTTCGCTAGGCACTAGCCTCCTGCAGACACCACTACAATTATATTTCTCTGTGCTCGCCACACTGCTGTGAACCTAACAGTCTCTCACAGACATTAGCTGTTGAATGAAGGATGATATTCACTAGGCCATGCTTTGATTTGCTTTTTCAGCGATGGAGATAGGTTGCACTGATTTATCCTCACGCTCTCTCCAGCATCCTTGGGACCGACACAGACATGTGTGAAGTGGTTTTTTAGGGCTCAGAGTACACTGTCTAGAGCTGTTGAGTAAAGTAATCCTAGCAGCCTTAGTTGCCAGGCCAAATCAGTGAGTCCCACGCTGATGTGTTTTGATCCTTTTATGGAAGCTTCCTACCCCTGGGTCTTCAAAGTTCAAATCCAAGTAGGAGTGGCTCTCAAATTTCAGGAAAGTTCAACTCACACCTCTAACAAAGTTGCTTTGTGCCCATCTGCTAAGGCAAAGAGAGCGGTCCCTAATGCAGTTCTCACAAGGAGAGAATTGAGGACATAAAACAATCAGAGATGGGCTTTCCCAGTGAGGAGTGGCAGGGAAATGCAGCTAGGAATGAAGGGACAGAGGAGCTGAGAGTGAAGGTGGAAAAGGGCCGATCAGAAGACGCTTTATGAGTGTTTGTTTCCTACGCTGGCACTTACTATTACCATTCAAATGGTTCCCAGAGGCTTTGAAGTTAACAGCTCCTGTGAAAGAGCGGTATTCACACTTGGGGTTCCAATCCACTAGACCCAAGGTCAAGTAAACCTGGTGGTGAGAAAGGCTTGCAACAGGGGCTCAAATGGTAGGTAGGAAAGATATCCTGGGTTTCTTTTAATGTATTTGAAAGAATACTCTGTAATAAAGTAAAGGCAAAAGAAAATGTAATCCTGTATGTTATTTGATATTCTTAGTAAAATAAACACTTCAGATCATACAAAGTAAGTTAGAAACTTACTGTGACATCCGCGCAATGAGAGAATGTGACCTATGCTAAGAACAAACTTGATAGGCTGAAATTCCTGGCACTTCAGTAGCAGCCATAACTTCAGTTTCTAAAGCGTAGTGTCAAATTTTCTCAACTTCTACTTTCATCAAAACTTTTTATAAAGTTTCTAGGAAACTTTATCATGTGTCTCACTCAAGAGAATGCCATAAATAATTCTGTATTCATACAGAGGGGAGGTGTGGCGTGATTGTCTATCCAATATTTTTATTTCCCATAGAATATAAAGCATATGAATCCAATTGAGACAGAAGTAGTTTCCTAGCACTATTTATTACTGATTCACTACATTGTTAGAAGTCGAACCAAGGGGAATGATAGTTTTTAAAATGTTTTATATAGATCAAATACATTTGTCGATTATCTGTTAATAACCCTGGAGTTGTTGATAGACAAGTATTATATAATGTTCAGAACCTGGGCTCACATATATGGAAGTTTATACATTTTGAAAGTATAAATGTATAAAGTTTGTACATTTTGAATGTCTAAATTCTAAGGCCAGGCATACGTTAATCCCAGCACTTGGGAGGCAAAGGCAGGTGGATCTCTATGAGTTCAAGGCCAGCCTGATCTACGTGGTGAGTTTTGGTTCGTCCAGAGGTACAAAGAGGGACCTTGTCAAAAACAAACAAACAAAACCTTCTGCCTTTCTATGGGTCATCATGCATGGGCAGCAAAGACTCTTCCCCACTGAACCATCATGTCAGCCTAATTTTTTGTTTTATTTTTTGAGAGAGCGTTTCTGTGTATAACAGCCCTGGCTGTCCTGGAACTCGCTCTGTGGACCAGGCTGACCTTGAACTCACTAAGATACACCTGGCTCTGCCTCTTGAGTGCTGGGATTAATGGCATGCAGCAGGTTGGAGAGAAGACTCAACACTCAGCGATTAAAGCCCTGACTGCTCTTCCAGGGGACCTGGGTTCAATTCCCATTACCCACATGGCAGTTAACAGCTCCATGACCCAAGATCTGACACCCTTACAGAGACATAGATGCAAATAAAACAATAAATTATAAAAACTAAAAATAAAAAATAAAGGTATATACCACCACCACCTAGCTTTAGGCTTATTTGTATTTGTCTAAATCCCATTTGAGGCCTTGGACATATATAAAATGCGTAGTTGCTCATTTTCTAGAATCCTTTTGCCTTATAAATTAATGCTTGTCAGGCATGGTAGCACACATGGGATTCAGCACTTGGGAGGCAGAGGCAGGTAGATGGATCTCTGCATTCGAGGCCATCCTGGTCTGCATAGTGAGTTCCAGGACAGCCAGGGCTACATAGTAAGATTATGTCTTGAAAAAACTGTTAGAAGACAGTTTCTGCTGGGCAGCAGTGACACACGCCTTTAATCCCAGAACTCAGGAGACAGAGACAGGCAGATCTATGTGAGTTCAAGACCAGCTTGGTCTACAGAGCAAGTTTCAGGACAGGGAGGGTCCAAAGCTACACAGAAAAACCTGGTCTCAGAAAGCCAAAAAAAAAAAAGGAAAGAAAGAAAGAAAGAAAGAAAGAAAGAAAGAAAGAAAGAAAGAAAGAAAGAAAGGAAAAGAAGGAAGGAAGGAAGGAAGGAAGGAAGGAAGGAAGGAAGGAAGGAAGGAAGGAAGGAAGAAAAAGAACAGTTTCCTTTGGTTTCTAGGCCTTCATTTTGAAGGCTCAGCTTCACTGAGTCAAGCACTGAAAGCTGAGGCATGAGGATCACTGACAGTTTAAGTCAGAACGGGCTACAGTGTGAGTTCCAGGCTGGCAGGTTAGAGTGTGACATTCTGTCTCAAAGGGGAGGTCAAAATCACTGGTTTTTCTCTTGTTGCTCATTGTAAGAGGGTCACCTACGATCCCTGTGATAGAGGAAGAAGAGATATTGCCTTTTCTCTGTGACATAAACTTCTGAGGAAGCTTACTTCTGATGGCACCCCTACGTTTTCTTAAAGAAAATGTATTCTTCTCCCGGGTTCCTTCAGTTAGGCCAAACTTCCTGTGCAGAGCTAGGAACGGTACATAGACAGGGACAGTACTTGATGGCTGGGTCATACCCGGCCTAGGTCTACTACTGCTGACTGAACTAGGGCAAGAGTTCTGCCACCAAACTAAATTCTTTGTCCTCAAGTGCATAATTTTTAAGGCAATCTTCTAAAATGCTCGGAGGGTACCATAGTGAAACCTGAGGTAGTAGCTGAGAACTTCATGTTCATAACTTGCAATCCACAGTTTCCTAGCAGTGTGCTCATAGCAGGTGCCACTTTCAAAACCCCATCAAGAGGAACCCTTGAGAACCCCCATAGTGCGATTGTAGATACAGTTCCCCACGGCTTCCTGCCCATCAAAGGACAGTCTGCCGGCTTCCCCACCTGAAAGACTGACACCACGATTCTCCACTTCCTTCTGAGGGAAATCACCCGTCTCATCTCAGATAACATTGAGCCAAACACAAAATCCAATCACAAGAGTCCACAGTCTGCTTCCCAAAGGCTGACTTATTTAATCTTCTATGATACCAAGCAAGACTACCTTTCATGCAGTCTGGCCAGCACTAAGCTACATCCACTTCAGTTTCTTGTCAGCCTTTCTTTCACATGAAGGCCCCACTCTTTTTCCTCACAACCAGAAGTCTATTGAGAGAAAATCAGTGCCCTGAAAGGTGCCGTCATTTCCCAGAACGTCACTTATGCCATCCGTAGCAAAAGGAGGCCCCTGGTGGAAAGCCATTTGACATCACTAAGCATATTGACTAGCTGTTTGCTTCTAAACTAAGACCAAGGAATTTTATTCCAAACGACACTCACTGAAGCAGATCCCCACCCCCTCCACCCCCAGCAGGACCTGCTTTTCTAAATACGTTCCTTCCAGATCCTGTCTCAATCCTAGCTAGTTCATCTGGGCATAGTGCTATAGTTGTCGTGAATCTCAGCACTTAGGAAGTTGAGTAAGGACGGTAAGTTCAAAGTCAGCTTCTGCTACGAAGGGAGTTCAAGCCAAATCTATATGAGAATTTGTGCCAAAAATCAGAACAAAACAAACTACAAAAGCTACCCAGTTCAAGTCCTTCCTCCCAGAAGCCTTGGCCCACCATCCTTGACCAGCAGACATCGCCTTCCAATGACACACACCAGATGTTCCCCATAGAGCTCAACACCACTGCTCAGACAGGGACAGCCTGGAAACTCCTTTTGTGTGACTGCCGTGAACTTTGATGAGCTTCTCTCGGGCCCTCCCGAACTCGCTCCTGCTGTGCTTGTCACCCAACAAGTCACCAATGAGTGATTGATAGAAATAATCTAAAATACCCTGCTGCTCCCAACAATGGGAATATTCTATCATTTGTTCCATGCTCACGGCATCCCAGTAGGTGTTAGCATTATCTCCTTTACATGGATGAGGAGACTCAGATTCAGAAAGATAAATGTGTTCTCTGAGACCACAAGACTGGGTTATACCAAATAACACAATGGCTCCCAAGGCACTGTTATTTCAAACCACTTCCGAAGGGTTTTTTTGTGACTGAAACATGGGATGTTTGGAAAGGTATACGCAGAAACTATGGAGGGGCCTATATGAGAAAGACCTTGCATAGCAAGTTCTGAAAGACACACATAATTCAGTGAGCAATGGAGGGTTTCTGGGGCCTGTTGAGGACAAAAATGACACTAAGAATGTTGGGTGTTAGGAAGATTCATCTACCCTGGAGACATAGAGCAGGAGGAGAGGAAAGACAGCAGTAATCCATGAGAAACAGTGGTTAGAACTCAAGAGAACACGGTGAAGACGCAGGAAAGAAAGGAAGCAATTACAGAAACACAGAAGAATACAAGTCCTATGCTGCTAACTCAACTTCCAGAGTCAAAGCCCAGAAAACGATGGCCTTATACTGAAACACCCTGCTTTAGCCTGGCTTCCCTGTCTCATTTCTTCTAAGCCTTGCCTCTTCTCCCCCTGTGACACAGGACTTTTCTGCTGAGGATTTGATTTGGTTTGGTTTTTTGAAAGTTAGACAGAGGATTGTTCCCACTTGGAGCAGAATCACGATATTACATCTTCAGGGCTAAAACAGAGGAAAGCATGTTTCTTCCTAGTTCAGGCTTAAGACTAGAAAAAGAGGAACATGGGATGTACTCACTCATATTTGGTTTCTAGCCATAAATAAAGGACATTGAGCTTATAATTCATGTTCCTAGAGAAGCTAAATAAGAAGGTGAATCCAAAGACAAACACATAGGCATCCTCCTGAATATTAACCTTCATCAGGCGATGAAAGGAGACAGAGACAGAGACCCACATTGGAGCACCGGACCGAAATCTCAAGGTCCAAATCAGGAGCAGAAGGAGACGGAGCACGAGCAAGGAACTCAGGACTGCGAGGGGTGCACCCACACACTGACAATGGGGATGTTCTATCGGGAACTCACCAAGGCCAGCTGGCCTGGGTCTGAAAAAGCATGGGATAGATCCGGACTAGCTGAACATAGCGGACAATGAGGAATACTGAGAACTCAAGAACAATCGCAGTGGGTTTTTGATCCTACTGCACGTACTGGCTTTGGGGGAGCCTAGGCAGTTTGGATGCTCACCTTACTAGACCCGGATGGAGGTGGGTGGTCCTCAGGGAACCCTGATTGCTCTTCGAGCAGATGAGGGAGGGGGACTTGATTGGGGGAGGGGAAGGGAAATGGGAGGCGGTGGCGGGGAGGAGGCAGAAATCCTTAATAAATAAATAAATTAAAAAAAAGAAAGAAAAAAAAGACTAGAGAAAGCCTCTGACAAATCGTGAAATTTAAGGGCATGGGTAATAGTGGTTGGGTGCACGCTTATCATGTGCAAGGCCGTGGGTCTCCTCTTCCTCCATGCTGCCAAACCAAAAATAAAGATGATGGTAGATCTGACAAAGCATGAATCATAGACACTTTCTGGGGGATTCTAAGGAAGGAACCAGGGCCCAGTGCACCAACTAAGCATGCGCTGTAGCCCTAAGCCACAGCCTTAGCTCCAGGAACCATTTTATTTTTAATTTAGCAAGTCAGAAATATTTAACCTAGAATTTCAAATATAAAGAAAGATAATTGCATTTTTTTTTTGAGACAAGGTCTCACTGTGTAGCCCCAGATGGGCTGGAACTTGCTATGCTATGGAGACCACTAGGCTGACCTTAATCTCATAGAGATCCACGTATCTCTGCTTCCCAAGTACTCTGATTAAAGGCATTTTTTTCTTAAGACCCCATCACTAAGTTAAAACTGTCTACCCACCTAAATTAATTTTTGACACCTGGTTTTTGTTGTTTCCTATTTATTTTCTCTTCACTCTTCTCCAGCTAGATTGCACTAGAATTCTATTTATTATTTTTATTTTTATATCTACAGAAGTATGTTTAGATAATGCTCATACAAATTTTATCCTGTGACTCTCCGCCCAATAACAAAGACTCACATCAAATGTCTCTCGGTGGCTTCAAATATTTGGTCCCTTGAGATAATATTCCAATAAGACGTTAAACACATTGTGGGGGTATGGAAACCACAAGAAAGGACTAGGACTTTATTAATACAGGGTTGAGTATGTGCTTTCCCACTGAGGGAAGGAAATGCAAACATTTAGAAGTGCATGTGCCCTATTCGCTGCTTTGATACTCAGAAATTCAAGGAGGCGTCTTCATTCATAATCCAAATAGGTCTGACTCTCCAACCTGTCCCTCCAGCTCTCCTTACAGGCTTTCCTATTTTCAACACTAGAAGGATTAAGACCCAAAACGTTTGCACTGCAAAAAGTTTTTCCTGTTTCAATGCATTCTGGAAGCCCTACTGTACTGTGCCTGTATTTGGTGTGCGCATTATAATCAAAGCCATGTGTGAAGATTTGTATTTCAAACATGTTGTACTCCAATATGTTCTGAGTTACAGCCTTTGAAAATATGGGATAGCTTCGACACAAAGCCAGCTGAAAGGCTAATCTCCCCGTTGTTACACATTAATTAGTGAAACCTGTCACTGAAACTTTCCTTGTGATAGAAACTATCAGGTCTTTCATCTGACTCTTAAGCACCGTTCTGAAAGCAGCAGAGAAGGAACTGAAAAGACAGAAAGGAAGTTTCATTTTATGGAACAATAAGGAGAGTCTTTAAAAATCGAGGGAAGTTCACAAACAACCAATGAAAGCTACCAGGAGGCAGCTCCATGCCAGGGGTCCCTTCACAGTATTAGCAATCTCCTCCCTTCCTCCTCTTCTCCCGAATCCAAGGAACAGAGGCAGAAGGATGATGAGTTCGAAGCCAGTCTGGGCTCCATAATCAGCTCCAACTCAGGTGGTGCTGTGCAACAGGCTGCTTCAACATCAAGCAGCAAAGAATACAAACAAATTCAAAACATTTTTTTGAAATGGCTTAGTTAAAAAAAAAAACACCAATGGATATCTTAAAACTCAACATCTGACAAGGTAGAGTGGGAAGATTTCTAGAATTAGATGAAAATTCAGAAACACATTAAACTAAAACTAAACAAGCTCCCTCCCAGAAAAGCTACTTCTATTAGATGCGCTGGATTTGCCAAACGTGCATTTCAGTAAAAATTATACTCAAAGAGTTCTCCGGAAAGGGCAACTTTTTTCAAGAGCTAAAAAAGCCAAAAGCCACAGATTAAAATTGGGCTTTCTGATTTTGTACAAATGGTTTTGTGCAAGCGTTATTGTGCTCTGTCCTCAAGCTAGAAGAGGCTTGATGGGAACTAAGCCTTTTAGAGGAGATCTGCTTGGTGTGAGAGCAGGAGGCAAAAAACGCATATACTAAGTTGAGGACATGGTTTTTGTTTTGGGGACGGGGAGCGAAAACGATTACTTAATGCTAAAACAAAACAAAATGGAAGCCAAGGATACCGTTTCTTAACAGGGACGAGTTGAGAAATGATTGGTTGCTGCTAAAATGCTTTGCCTTGCTCTAAGTTGGGCAGGTTTGGTCTATTTACTGGTTTACTTTGCATGTGACTTGGAAACTCAAGCTTTAAACTAAGAGAGAGCTTTCTTTCTCAGCACTGGGATGTATGTGCGTATTGGGGGGGGGGGCACTTTATAAAGCAAATTAGACAAAGGGGACCGGGGTATGGGTCTGAAACTAGAAGGTAGTTCCTTACACATACTCTGACTCTTTGTTTTCTGTTCTGGAACCGCTGAGCCTCTCACCTGCACCGTCTACCAGTGAGCACAGCGACAGCCACAAAAGCCCAGCTTTACAAACCAAGCAGAATACGCGGCAATCCCTTCCTTTTCTCCGGCTGCACTGAAAGGCTACACCAGAAACCCAGTACCAAGCACAGTCCCTTTTAACTGAGCGGATAGAGCTTTGCATAATTGTATTTAGGATTTTCCTACACAAATACATACCATACAGTCAGCATCCACTTACCCCACTCCTGTTGATCTCTACTTTCTCCTTTTTCCTTCCGTATCCCCCATTTTCTTTCTGTTTTGATGATGGCCATGAAACTCAGGGCCTTATGTATGCTAAGCACGTGTCCTAGCACTGATGGCACTGAGCCCCACAGCCAACCTTCCCTCCCACACACACTCTCTCTCTAATTTAAAATTGTCATTGGTCCCATCTAATCCAAGGAGATCAGGAAAGAGACCCACCTTTACCCGTTCGACAGAGCTGAACAGTACGTGCCTTTGACAGGTACAGCCGGGTTAGCCAACACTACAATTATTATGATATCTTCTGATTACACCACAAGTTAATATTGAAAGCAGAGAAAAAGACACTTTCTGCATAGTTAATCCAGAAGCCCCTACTATCGCTCCTTCTGTGGAGAAATAAATGGTGGCTTTAAAATAAGCTAAAATTGTAAAAGGACATTTTTGAACTTTAACTGTGGATTAGACAGTACTGGTTGTATTGAAAAGATTTGCTGGAATATACTTTATTGCTCAGCAAGTGTATATGAACTAAGGGTTTCTTCTTGCTGGGTTAAAGCAGATTATCTCTTTAATATAATGGGAAAAAATACTAAATGTTGCTTTTCGAATTGGATTTTCCTTCCAGCTAACACTTTTGGAATGTCTGCTTAACAGAAGTACAGAGAAAGGGAAAGAATTATTGTTCTGACTCTTTATAGGGAAGCAATGGCATTCTTTTCTGAAGTGTTAGAAATTTTCCTGACAGCACAGTATTTATAACATAACCATTTTAATATGTCATGATCACTGACACAGAAAGCCGCAGAAACCTGGGAGAAGATGTTGGCCTTCAGGAATAGGAAATGATCAGAAATACAAGTGGGCTTTGGCTTTGCTTCTAAGTTAAATGTTAAGTCAAACAAATAGATGCAGGGGGATCCAGAATCTACTTCCTGTTTGTAGTTGTCAGTTGGTCCCTAAATCTATATCTGTGTCTCCAACTGGTGGTCCAATCTCATTTGCAAAATTAAGATGATTGAGACATGATAGAAAAAAAATCTACCTCAAACAAAACTTCAGGCATTTCTTGATTGGCTATGCCATTTTGATATACTGAGTATGTTTTCCCATTACTGGGGATGGAACCCAGGGCCTTGCATATGCTAAGCAAACACTCTGTCATGGAGCTGCATCTCCTACCCCGGCTATCCTGAGTCTTTAAGCATTGCTGGCGAATGAGTAGACTTGTTGGCAATAAATAATAACTTCATGACTTTTGATGGCTGTTGTATGGTTCCCTATAAAATAGTAGCTTTAAAATGTACATATGTCGCCGGGCGGTGGTGGTGCACGCCTTTAATCCCAGCACTTGGGAGGCAGAGGCAGGTGGATCTCTGTGAGTTCGAGACCAGCCTGGTCTACAAGAGCTAGTTCCAGGACAGGCTCCAAAACCACAGAGAAACCCTGTCTCGAAAAACCAAAAAAAAAAAAAAAAATGTACATATGTCATAGATTCACCTGGGACAATTATATAGATGGAGGAATCTTAGGCCTTGTCACTGAGAAATTTAATTTCATTTATTTAAGTTTTATCTAAGAAAATTTGATTCAGGTGATGAGAGCTCACAAATCAGGCTAACTCAGAACCAGCATTCTGTGGAAGTACCTAATAAAAAATAAATCTAAGTAAGGTACACAATATATACCATGGAAACAAACGCTTCGGTTATGAACTCATTGAGCTCATTTATTGGAGAGCAATGCGCCAAGACAGTCATATAACAGCACAAACTTTGAATTTTCTTTAACATCTACCTGTCTCATTTCCCTGTCTCTTACTCCATTGTGTCCATATAAACATAGTTGTCTCTCGACACATTACAACATCCAGTTAACTTAATGAATTAATCCAGCTTAAGCATTATAGATATACTTAAGTATTATATATATATATGTATATATATATATAGTTGCACAATAATTTCATGGTTAGATTTGAATGCTTTCTGATATGACTGACATTTTGGCTTTGACTAGATATAACTATCCTTTGGGTTTTGACTGTCTAATGGAAGTACTGGAAATGTTCTGCAAGACTTCCTTGAGAACTTTCCCCAAAGCTTAAAGAAGTTCCTGGGATGGTTCTTATATTGTGCCTTGAATATAACCATTTACAAGAAGAAAAGTCTCACAGCACAAACAAGGAAAAGTAGGCTTACACACTCCAACAAGCTTGCGGCCAAAGCTCAAACTGAGAATCAGCAAGGAGCCTCTCACTCCTTGCATTCTAGACAATACATTTTTAAGTCAGCCATAGCTGAGTAAAATGACATGCCCTGGACTTCTAGCACTCAGTACACTAAGATGGGAGAAAAACATGCCTTAGCTAAGCAATCCCCTTTCCTGATTCAACTACAACTCAGTTTTTAACATTAGACTACTTGGGACACATTCTTCAAGTCTTAACCATTGTTCATGTGTGCATCTACAGAGACCCTTTGCAAAATGCCACAAGTGAACTGGGTGGTAGTGACGCACGCCTTTAATCCCAGCACTTGGGAGGCAGAGGCAGGTGGATCTCTGAGTTTTGGGCCAGCCTGGTCTACAGAAAAAGGGACAGCCTGGGCTATACAGAGAAACCTTATCTCAAAAAAAAAACAATAAAAGTAATAATAGTAATAATAAAAACAAGTATACAATTACCCTTTCAGAACAGATTTAATAAAACATCTAGTGTATATCGAGATTTTACATTTTCAATGGTCATTTATTTTGTGATTTAATATTTGTTCAAAAGAAAATAATTTAGGCTTACTTTCTAATTCAAAGATGTTTCCAGACTTTATTTTCTTTTTAAAAGATAGAAGTTGTCATCAGATGTATAGATCCACAGTCAATCACTGGCCGAGCTCTGGGAGTCCTCCTGAAGAAAGGGAGGAGGGATTGCCGTAAATGGGGGATGTTAATGTCATGACAGGGGAACCCACAGAGACAGCAACTTATTACTCTTGCTGGAGAGCCTGGCCTAGCCTTGATGCAGAGGGAGGAGCTTAGTCCTGTCTCAGCTTGAAGTGCCCTATTTTGTTGACCCCCATGGGAGGCCTACCCCTTTCTGAAAGAGATGGAGGAGGGCTGATGGGTGAAGGTGGGCCAATGGGAGGAAAGAAAGGAGGGGAAACTGCTATTGGGATGTAAAATAAATGGAAAAAAATTAATTAATAAGAAAGATAAAAGTTGGTTCTGGTCCCTAATTCTCATACTGAAGTAATACCTTCCAACTATTTCCTAATCCAAAATGGTTGCACTTTGAATGGCAATATTGGAGTTTAAATTTGACATTTTAATAACTGTACTATGCAATTAGTCAATGCACAGTTCAAGGGAGTCACATTCATGCAAGCCCGATATGCACAAATCTGAGATTCAGACTTCCTCATCTTTACTCAGATAAGGAAAGTATGCAGTTACAGCAGGGCTCACTAAAGAACGAGTCACATCCACATTGATCAGACGATCCATGCAATTTTCCATTTCACCAGTCCAGAGAGCAAAGCTTCAGGTTTGAAGCTCTACATCGCCGTGAAAGCAACTTGAAGTTTCAAGAATCCACAGCAAATACAACATTTTTCCTAATTGAGCGTTTTTGTGTCCTCCCCCATATTCTAAATTTCTTTTACATCATTTTTAAATTCATTTTTTTAAAACAATCTTTTCTCATTTTACATACCAATGCCAGTTCCCACTCCCTCCTCTCCTCCCACTAGCCACACCTCCCACCCACCCCCCCATTTGCACCTCAGAGACGGTAAGGCTTCCCATAGGGAGTCAATGAAGTCCAGCAGCACTTTTTGGCAGAACCAAAGCCCTCCCCAATGTATCTAGGCTGAGCAAGATATCCCTTCATAGGGCTGGAGAGATGGCTCAGTGCTTAAGAGCATTGCCTGCTCTTCCAAAGGTCCTGAGTTCAATTCCCAGCAACCACATGGTGGCTCACAACCATCTGTAATGAGGTCTGGTGCCCTCTTCTGGCCTGCAGACATACACACAGACAGAATATTGTATACATAATAAATAAATAAATATTTTAAAAAAAAGATATCCCTCCATAGAGAATGGGCTCCAAGATGCCAGTTCAAGCACTAGGGATAAATTTTAGCCCCACTGCCAGTGGCCCCACAGACCGCCCCAACCACACAACTGTCACCCACATGCAGAGGACCTAGTTGGGTTTTATACAGGTTCCCCAGCTGATAATCCAAGTTAGTGAGCTCCAATTAGCTCAGGTAAGGTGTTTCTGTGGGTATCCCCATCATGGTCTTGGCCCCTTTGTTCATATTGTCACTCCTCCCTCTCTTTGGACTCTGGGAGCTTGGCCCAGTGCTTAGATATGAATCTCTGCATCTGCTTCCATCAGTTGCTGGATGAAGGTTCTATGATGACAATTAAGATAGTCATCAATCTGATTACAGGGGACAGCCAATTCAGGCACCCTCTCCACTATGGTTTAGGGTCTACAAAGACTCTGTCTTAAAACGTAGTTGAAACTTTCTGAGATTTTTAAGTCTTCAAAATACATGGAAGGAGAAGAAACGCTTCCTGATTTTATAGTTTGCCTGTAGAAAACCATGGCATGAAAAGATCTAACTGAAAAAAAATATTAATCATACTATAGCAGAGCATTTTTGTACTTTCTAAAGTGAAGGGTTTCTTATTTTGACTTATTTTGTTTTCACGCAGGGTAGCCAAGGTTGCCTCTCAAATTTATGATTTTTCTGACTCAGACTCCTTAGTGCTACGATTACAGACAGAAGTCAGCTTGGCATACCTGAATCAAGACTCACTTTTCCCTATGGAGCCGGAGAAGCCCCACTGCCACCCCCAAACCATAGGGGAATGCATTATAACATAATGAAACCAGAAGAATGACTATAAAGTAATAAGACCAGAGGCTATTATTTATTTTGTTTTGATTTTTTTCATCTCAAATGAAACAACAGTAACCTCAGGAGTCCGTAAAGTTATTCTAACAATGCTGACATTGGTCAAAACATTTCAGGACATCTCCTTGGGAATTGCTTTTGAGGATAGCTTCCAAGCGCCACAGAAAAAAATCTTTCTTATTACTCTATAGTCACACTCGCATAATACTGACATGAATTCAGCAGGGAAAACTGGATAATTTAAATCATAAGACCTAATGGATTTTTGAATGTGAGTGTATACTATCATTGAATTTTAAGGTCAGAATCAAGCTGTGAACGACAGTAAAATTTGATCCAATTTAAGTACTATATTTATAAGTTTTCAGTACTCAACTCTAGTTGTTAATCAAAGCATAAGTGTATTCATTGGAACACGATGAACAAATAGGCATCTAATAACATAAAGCTTATGTGTGTAAATATGCGTGCCTATGTCCATAACCCTACATGCCTGAGCTAGTGATTATATTTATGAAGTTTGGTGTTTCTCAGATGTTCCCAATCTCCATCTGTTATCTAAAATATGTATTGATTTGTTCACCAATATAAAATGGGATTTGATTTTAATAAAATATTCCATATTATTAAAAATAGAAAACTACTCCAAGTAACAAAACAATAACAACCTGCAAATGGAAAAGAAAGGAGCTAACATTTTCTCAGAGACAAGGTCTTTAGGACATTTTTTTCTTTGTTTAGTCCTTAGAACAAGCCTGGGACATATTATTATCACAGTGTAGCTAGCTCACAAACAACCTTGTAGCTTACCTCCTTGCCAAAAATCTATCTTTCTTTCTTTCTTTCCTTCCTTCCTTCCTTCTTCTTTCTTTCTTTCTTTCTTTCTTTCTTTCTTTCTTTCTTTCTTTCTTTTTCTTTCTCTTTTCTTTCTTTGTTGTTTCTGTATTTTGAGACTGGGTTTCTCTGTGTACCCCTCCCTGTCCTGGAACTCACTCTGTAGACCAGGCTGACCTCAAATTCGGAAATCCTCCTGCTTCTGCCTCCAGTGGACTTGGGTTAAAGGTTTGCGCTACCATGCCCCACACCACTTCTACTTGTGATGTAAATAAATCAGAGAGAGACGAGCTATTACTCAAAATTTACAATAGTATCAGTTTTAGTGAAATCTCAATAGCAATACACTCAGGCTGTAATTTTAGGTATTTCACCAAAGCATAATCATAGCAAATATAAATGGATTACATTCGATTGCATTGGGTTACAGATGGCAAATAATGAATCACAGATGTGGTTTTTGGAGAATCTTTCAAGTGTCTTCATCTTCCTAACAATCATTTAACAATAATTTACAACTAATTAATAATAAACCTGTTTTTAATAACACAGTGTCCCATGATTCTGTAACTGTCCTAATCAATGATTGCCAGATTATCCCAAAGATCAGAATGAAGACTTTAGGAAAGTCCACTTGTACTATTAGAAAATGTCTCCTCTGACTGCCACAAATAGAAGGTATTCCTCTTTTTTGCCCTTTGTGATTATCATCAGCAACATCTCCTTTTTTTCTTACTCAAATAGTGTTATGTAAATGTTCTTCATTCTTCCAAACTTCCATCTCTCTTCCTTCTACAAACCACCATGAATCCTTGCTTCTGAATTCTCCTATGAGCTCCCTCTACCCCCAGCAATTGGCCTTGAGCCCTAGGGTAGAGGGAACTGAGAGCTCCAAACAGTTGGTTTGGGTTTGTTCCATGCATTGTTTTTTTTTCTCTCAAGTTGACTGGTTAATGAAAAGCCAGATATCACATGAAAATGTGAATAGAATATAAATTGCCCCTATTCAACAGGTTAATCAAACTTATTTAGGGGTTATGGTTGTTACCATAATAAAACAATAATCACGAAAATAATTTAATGGTTTTATTAAGTCAAACAACAATTGTAGGGATGCTGGATATTGCTTTTTGAGCACAAACATAGTGAAATTAACAAAACAAATACTCATTTCTGGTTTTAAACATTAGCTCAGACTTCTGAAGGAGGTTTGCAATGGTGTGTGAGATAGCGCCTACTAACTTGTGATCTTCACCACCCTCTTCTCATTAATAGATCCTAAATTCGAGGGGGAGCCTTTCTGCTTTTTTCATTTTACAAATGATTGCTCAACACAGAATACAATACACCAAAAGAAGAAAATAGTCTTGTTTTTTTTAAGACCTAGAGGAAGAAGCCACCACTCTTAAAATGATCACCTCAAGGTAACAGACATCCAAATTGATGTGGTTTTCTTTGAAACCTCTTCAGTAAATCATTTCTTGCACTGTAGGTTTGGCATTAACCCTCCATCTATGATAGGTTAGAGAGGGCTGGTTGCTGAATACCAACGTCAGTATGGTTCTTCTTCACCAGGAATTAGATTCTGCCCCAGATACCAAGCAGGACAACACTGGCAAGAAAACAAAAGGGGAACTGCAGATAGGTCAACACAGGTCACATTTCTTACAGAAAACCAAAGTGTCGTAAATATGATGTGGACATGTTGTTTTAAAAGGCTAGTTTATAGTAAGCCAAGAAGGGCTGCCTTATTTTTAGCATCTTACTTCCAAATGCTCTCTACATAGATTGCATTTTCAAAAAGCAATTTAGACAATGCACATAGCCTATTGGAGAGTGAATATTGTAAACTTGTCTTTTGTTCAAAGGTGCTCTGTAGCTGCTGGGAAGCTTCTGCTGCTTTCTCTCCACCAGATTAGGAAACAGGCTGAAGCAGTATTACACTAGAAATATGCAACTTTGCTCAGTCCACTAGATGCTTTGGGAAAGCATTGTTTTCTCTAGTTTTAACAGGTGTTTGTGTAATGGATTAATAAAAAATGCTGCAGGATCTCCAGCGGCAGCAGAAACGCTGCAGGTCCCCAAGCGGTGGTAGGGGGTCATGTGGCAGCAGGCAGTGGGCCCTAAGAGCAGCATGCATGTCTCAGCAGGCAGCTACCGAGCTGCGTGGCGGCAGTGGGTGAGACAGATAGGCATGCCATGAACAGTGAGGTTAGATATTTATTAAGTGGGTTATAGAAGGGAAGGGGGAGAAGGAGAAGAACAGAGAAAGGAAGCGAGAGAGAGAGAGAGAGAGAGAGAGAGAGAGAGAGAGAGAGAGAGAGAAGCTGCCTCTCCTAGAGGGAGATGGAAAAGAGAAGGAACTCAGGCTTAGGCTGGAAGCTGAAGATCAGCCTGTCTCAGTGGATGAGGGAGGGAGTGGGTGTGGCTTGTCTCTTAAAGAGACAGAACAATCATTACCGTTTGAAAACAGGAATATTTCAAATTTTCAACAAGGTTGTGTTCCCATGCTAAGTTACCATTAGCACCAGTGCTGTGAACAGTCCTCTCTTGCAACGTTTCCTGCAAACTTGAGGACTTTCAAGCTGTACATTTTAAATTATGATAGAAACAAAAACCTCAGTGAGAAAAAGAGTGCTCTTTGGCATCAACTATAATTTGCCCTGTTTTCAAGAAATTTCATTATATATATCAACCAGTTTATCCATAGAAGTAACCCAGAAACATCTCAGGTATCCCAAGGAAACCATTCACCAAAGGGTCTTAGCTTGATTTCAGTTCAACTGAAGAGATTCCAGGCTTTAGCTAACCCGTGGCTAACATGTTTCCAATTTAAAGAACTTTTTCTTTTGCAAGTTTGATAAGAAATTGAACCAGGAAAAAGCTCTCATTTCAGGGTTCAGACGACAGCACAGAAAAATCAAGTATAAACCTAGTGCGGTTTACTTCATTTGATCTCTCAAATATGTCAGTAGGATTATTCCACTGTGGACATGTGGGGTAGCCAAGCCTGGGAAGGAAACTTTACCCACAGAAAGGAGGGGGAAAAATCAGTTTGGTGGCAATTTCAAAAACAAGTTTTCAAACTGTTGAAGAGGCTCCAGCTCCATTGACATGCAGAAATCACACATAATAAAAGCACACAAAAAAATAGTAGCGAGCACGCTCATTTTAATTGCCCAGAGGTTTTCAATGCAAAACACCACAACTTAAATGCATAGTCCAAATTCTTGCTCCAAAGCCGCGGTCTTTGTGCATTGAAAAGGAGGAAAGACAACCCCATCAATTGTTCTCTGCAGATAAAGGCACTATTTTGCAGATTTCCCCCAGATCAGTGCCAGACTTGCTAATGACCTGCCCACCCACCTGGGGCCCTTCCCAAGGTGGCCCTCAGGAACTACCCCACACCTTCAGTAGCCAGAATGCTTGATAGTGGACAACCCCAAGATTGGCCTTTCGCTTGGACGCTGCTCTGACGGAACACCTAGGAGAGTGCCTGCAACGTGTTTGCCTAGAGGAGAGGGAGTCGATAAAGTGCACACTCACAATGTCCTTTTCCTTACTAGCGACACGTACAGAGATGAATCTGTAGCGGTTTTATTTTCCTGTGCAACCGACAGGAACTCGGGACCCCAGGCAGTTTCACAGGACAGCATGAAGGAAGTTAAGGAAAACGTGAATGGAAGTTCTGGGTATTTCGGGCCCCTTTCTCCTTGAGCCTAGGACTACCAGCTGTGGGTACACACACAAAAGACTTAACGGTGCCGGGTTTTCGTAGGATCTTTTAAACGGGTTGGGGACAGGGTAGCTTTGGAATTCTCAAACGTACCGATGGGTTAATGAGCCTTCGTTCCTATCCCAATTGGCTGGACCATTGTCCTGAGAAGACACCACACTATCTACTGTTTTTCGTTTTTAAGGACTGTTTCTATGTGCTGTGGAATCTCAACAGGGCCACGGCTCACTGGAAACACACACACACACACACACACACACACACACGAAGGCGAGGGGCAGGAGAGAGAGATGTTTTTGTACCAGGAGCCTCTTCTGGTGGGTTTTGTGCCCCAAATCCTGTGAGAACCCTAACTAAACCCCCTAAAGGGCACATCAATTTCCCAACAGCGTGCCGAGGAAGAACTTCTTTGCTTCCGTTTTTGTCTGTTTGTTTTTAAACTGCATTCAACTGCCACGACCTACATTGTCCCGCGAGGCGCCAGCGCTGAGGAATAACCAGGGAATTTCAACGACACCACAGCGCGGCAGCCCGTAGTCTGCGTTGTGCGGCGCTCCACGGGGGTTCGCATCCGGCCGCCATGTTCCTGACTTGAGAGCCGCCCCCAAACCAACCCTCCTTCCCACATCCCTCTCCTTTCCCCCCGCCCCCCAACCCGGTTTAGCCGAGGCCGCCCTCCCCGCGAGGCCGCTTTCAACCTCCCCCACCCCCTGGCCGCAAAAATCCTACTCGACGGCTGCTAGGCTACGCGCCTGCGCGCCGCGCCCGCAGAGGATGGGGGTTGGGGGAGTCCTATGGTCCCCGGTCTCGGCTTGAAAAGGCCGAAGCCACGGGGAGCAGGGGAGGGGTTGAGGTCCGGATCGGAGCCTCCACTTTCCTCCCTGCAAGTCCCCGCTCAGGCCCTGGCCGGGCTCTCACACGTGTGCGCTAAAAAGCCACTTCAAAGTGTGTCCCCAGTGCAGAGGAGGCCCCTTTTGGGTCAGCCTCATACTCAGAGCAGGCCGGAGCCTCACCGCCTCCATCTCGGGCACCGCAAACCCTCTTGGAGGGCCGAGCAAGAGGGCGTTTGCGGACTGACGCGGATGCTGCAAGCGTCCTTAGGGTACCACCATCCTTATCCCCACCCCCACTGCCACCGCCCGTAGAATAGGAATTGAACACAAAGTTTGCTGGCAGCGCGATGCTGTAGCCTTCGGAGCTCGCCATTGTTTGGGCTCGTATTGACCCCAGGTCGGGATTAGGCAGAGGCTGATTTCTGCTTTACAGCCCCGCCGGCCTAATGAGGCCGAGAGGCGGTGGGGCGCGAAGCGTCCGTGGAGCCCAAGGCGATCCGCAAGCTTATGGCCGCCGAGGGCCCTGTTGGTGGAGGTCAAAGGGTCAGCGGGCAGAAACCGCAAGAGAATTGACCCTAGGAAATGAGGTCCCCTCCTCCCTAACCAAACCTCATGCGGAGATTTAGAAGAATTTGGTGTGGACAGGGTCCCTGGGCTCCCCAAGGATTTCTGAAACCTCTAGTGTCACCTCCCAGCCTTCCTCCCACCTAGTAGTGCCTAACTAGAACCTTGGGCCTCCAGGGCCTGTGACAGAAAACACAGATGGTGGCAAAGTCTTTAAGAAACGTATTTAAGTTAGTATTTCTTTGGACTTCTGGTTTGGGTGTGTGTTTCCTTAGGAGGAAAGGGGGATGTGGAAGCCCGGGGCAAAAAAAAGGAGGCAAGAAGTCAACCAGAAATGGGAAGGAGTATATGGCACTTCCACACCAACTTTCCTGGAGGGCTTTGTGAACACTATCTTCCTTTACCTGGATGCTGATCTTTGAACCTTTCAAACCGGATGAAGGCTAGAGTTCATCTGTCATGCGTGGAAACAGCTCCCCCACTTGCCCTCCACCTAACAATTGAGACTTTTATGGTAAACCACTCATTTTAAAGGAGTAGATTACTAGGCACCTAGCTTGAACTTTTGAGCGTCAGCATTTGTGACTTGGAGTGTGTGTGCTTGCTTATTCTTAGATGGTTTACTTAAAATTCAAGAATACAAATATGCATTCCCAATGCCACATTATGAGCAAGAAAAATCCAAGGATAAAAACAAACCAAATCAACAGTTTTCTTTGTAGAAAAATGCATAAAGCATAATTTTGCAAAATTTGCTGTATCCAATTAAGAGGAACTCATGAGCATTTTCTCCAGTTATTGGCTTATCACCATTGTCAGCTCCTCTCTTAGGGAACTCACAGGGCTTTTCCGTAAACATCTACGGTACAATATTTTCAAATCACTAAAAAACCTAGAGCTACGTCATGTGTCCCAATGAGTTATTTCTTGTGATTAATGACTGTAAGCAAGGGTTTTAGTCAGGTACTCAACTATCTCTGCTTACATTAGGATTGGGGTCTGCAGGGAGGGAATTCTTGGAGAAAACAGTAAATTGTGGAGGCTCGTTTATTCTGTAGAAGAAAGGCCAGCCATTTCCAGTTCACAATGACACAGATTTAAAAAGCTTTCTGAAAAACTATTGAGCATTTAAAATGGTTTGAATAAAGCAGCAAGCCCGAACTGTGGGATCCTGCTCAAAACCCTCAATGTCAAGGTCAAGACTGGAATGTCTGGGCAGGGTGTGGTAAACTGACCAGTCACCTACTCATCACGTGTAATTATCCCAATTTGTGTTCCTGGCATTCAGAGGAATACTAGGAAAGTGAATTCCAAAAGACACCATTTCCCTAACAACCTCCCAAACAATTTGCAATTAAAAATTGTAAATAACCGTTGACAAAAATCAGTAGATAACAAAACATTGTTTTAATGTATCCTGGGAATCAAAGTTTGTTTTAAATCACCAGAAATTCTCTAAGCATTTCAATTTTAGATTGATTTATTTGAACATGGAAAAATATTGGGCACCAAATACAAAAAATGTTATAACATAAATACGATGTGCCAAGACTTTATTTCTTCAAAAAGAACAATCAACAAAATTCTAGAATTGAAATTGATTATATAATACCAAATTGACTGCCACCAAAAACTGAGAGCATTGCCCCTTCAAGAGAAAGAGGTACTTAAGCCTATTCATTACACTTCTAAATACTTTACACAATATCTTATCTCCACTTTTCTGTTATTCATGACGAGATTGGGCTCTCAACAACCAACAGCACCCTAAAAAGGTCTCCAAACTCTACACACTTCAGCCCCCCAAAATAGCAATCAGTTCTTTTCCATAGACTCATTGTAAAAAGAACTGTTTGTCCAAATGAGTTGCTTCACTGAAGATTAGATGGATTGTTAACATTATATCACAAAACAAACAACCATTTTTCATTGTTACTGATTTTAATGAAAACAATGCTCTTAACATCTTTGCCTACAAGTAATGAACTTTAAAAATAACATATTTGCAAATGTCTTTTCTTTCCACAGTATCATTTAGGAACTGCTGCAGTTATTACACCGCTATATAAATGTTATGAATAATTGTGATACTCATGAATGGAACTATATACAGCAAACAAATCAGCCTTTGCCATCCAAAATTTAAAGATTATGGTTCTCTTAAGAAGCACTTTACCATGAGAAGCACTGCTCAACTGGCCTTGCTCATTGCCATCATTTTCAGAGGTGTGCTATCTTTCGAAAATATAGAGAGCTAAATAGATTTGATAGGCAGATTAGATAACTCATAGATACAAACATATAGGTATATGAGTGATCTCAATAGACATGCATCCTGCCATTATTTTCATTTTTATGTAAGGTAATAAAGAACTAAGGGACATAAAACTAATTAGGTTACCTTATGTTTATATATGTAGGGCAGGGATGATTAAATCCAGCTTCTCAGTCTTTGAAGTACAAGATTGAGATGTCATGGCCACTAAGTGAATTGATCAGTATTATTTGATTTGCATGCCGAAAATCCAGGACAAACACATTTAAACTCGCACTTAAACAATCATCTGAGCTACAGATAAAGAAAGGAGGGTTCTTCCTCGAAGCAAACTGACATTGTAAGGAATCTATACTGCAATAGAAAAATAATTTAACAATTCAAAAACGGATCTGAATGAGTTATAAATACCAACAGACAAGATTCAGTTTGCTCACGTCTCCTATTTGTAGGAGGCTGTTACAAAACAAAAAAGTCAGTGTGGTTCAAAAATTGTAAATTGTGTTCCTTTTTTCCAAACAATAATTGTTTAATGCTAAAGCAGTTATAATCAAAAGCTGTACAGAATGTTAGAAAACATTTATCCATAAATATTGTTCAGTTCCCGGCACTTGCAGCAATAATTAAATTACAAACGATAAATATGGCATCAACGGATATGTATTTACAAAAAAAAGTTATTACAAAAGGCAACTGTATACTAAACGTCACAATCTGTGTAGAGTAACATCATATCCTCAGCCTGAAAAAATACTGAACAACAGTTTCGACCCCATTAGACAAAGATACATTCACAAGTGTAATGCTTTGAAGAAAAGTTCAAGACATAACAGGACTTTGGCATGGTTTAAGACTGTGAGAGTTTAAACAATCACCACTAAGGCGAAGAAGAATTTCCATCAGTTTAACATCACCACCACCAAGCCTTCAATAACTTCCTCAGGAAACAGGACAAGTGTTAAAGTGATTTGAAGGAGTTTCAGAATGGGGTGTACAGCGAGCAAGAGGAAGGGACAGGACAAGCAGTGAAAAGATTTTGTAAAAAAAATCCTTCAGATGCCAAAATGTACTTCCTAATCCTGAGAAAAGGGCATGGCTACTTTTGGATTTGCCCCAAACCTTCCTGAACAATCGCAATTACCAAGATGTAGCCCTATGTATGGCCTCTTGCTTTAAAACTCCATCTCCATCTGATTGGTCTCAGTTTTCTTTTTAAAATGCATTTTGGCTGTCCTCAGACGTACCATTCGTTAAAATTGGGAGGAAGTCCAGGGTTGTGGCTGGTGCTAGTTTGAACTGCAGAAGGGGTTTTAGTGGTATCTTTACTGTTTGCAGAAGCTATAGCGGGTGGAGTGGAAGATTCATAGCCTGAACTGGCAGCAGGGGAGGAATCTGACCCTTGAGATTCATGAACCTAAAATTAACATGTATATATTATAATGAATATAATTCTACATGGCAATGTGAAAGCAAACAGAAATAAAAACCCCAAACAACAACAAGAGCAGATTTGAATACTTTAAGAGCAATTCCCCACTGACCCACTTATAAGAGAAACAGGATGATCCCCCCCCCCCCGTATTACTGACGCCTAAGTTACCCCTAGCAATTCCACCAAAAAACCGGGCTGAAAAAGGAATAAAGAGTGCCATTTTAGTCGTGTGGAAGGAGTGGGCAAGCAGTAATTCTGCGGGCCATATAAAATAGTCACTCCGGATTTCACTTCCAGATTTCGGCCTGGGAAAGCAGGTATAGAGATTGAGCGGCACAGGGGTGGGGTGGGGACTGGGTGCTATGATTTCCACACAAATGTGTTTGAATCGGACTGCGCTGAGCTCCTCAGCCCTATTGTTTTATTGGAAGCCGAGAAGAAAACGAATGACCCTCCCGGGTTCGGCACGTCCACTCCGTATTCCCACAGTGGGCTGAGATACGATGAAGTGGCCACTGAAGCCCCAAGCCCTGGCGAGCTCGGTTAGAGCTTCCCCGTAAAAAAACCGATTGTTCCCTCCACTCTGTCCCCCTCCCAACTCTACTCTCCCTTTCTCACCCCCCTCTACCCGCATCCTCAAAATGGGTTAAAGGTGTCAGTGCTGAAGCAAATCGGATTTAACGTGGAAGATAGAGGGTTGGTAGCGCGGGAGCTTCCGTTCTGCCGCCCGGTGTCGGGCCGAATGTTTACAAACCGCCGACCGCTAATAAAGAGGTAATTACCTTCATGTGTTTGCGCAGAGAGCTCGGGTGCGTGTAGGACTTGTCGCACACTTTGCAGATATAGGGCTTATCCGAGGTGTGCACATGCATGTGCTTCTTGCGGTCGCTGCTGTTGGCAAACCGTCTGTCACAGCCTTCGAATTCACATTTGAAAGGTTTCTCACCTGCAAAACGGCAAAAATAACAAAACAGGGAGGGAGAGCATACAGTTAGAGCCGGAAACTTCTCAGAGTGGTACAGGGAGAGATGAAGCGTCCAGTGGTCTTTCCGTGGAGGGGAGCGCGGACTGTGGAAGGATGAGGCATCTGTTTTCCCCGGAGAAAAACCCAGAGCGTTGACTGAGCTCCCTGGGGTTGGGAAGTGCTGATCTGAGGCAGGGGTAGAGTAGGGCCGGCCCAGAACCTGATCAACCCTTTGTTCTCTCAGGCCAAGAAACCTCAGAGATTCCTCCAAGTTTGCCCTAAGTTGTGGCTCCACTCCAAAATAACCAGGGTTCCCAATGTGCGGGCACATTATGCCACCACCTAGGCGGTGTAACCAAGCTGGGCAGGACAATGGGCCGGGGATGGGACAGTCCTATTCGTCACGTTCTTTGTGTCTTTTCATTTACCTCTTTCAAATGTAGAGACTTTGCTAAGCCTGGAAGTTTTACTAATTTTCGGAAAGAGAACACTATATAAATCTAGGGGATACATCCAGTTCTACAAAGAGGTTACTGAGCACAGAAACTGAGTGCCTGTTCTACATTAGCTTTCCTCCGGAGGACTAAACTGAACCTGAAACTCCAAATAAAAATAAGTTTGACAAAAGTATCACTCATTTAATTAGGAGATGTGCCAATCAAGTGTAAAAAAGAACGGAAGTAACCAAAGTTAGTTTTCATTAGCATTTCTATGGTTGCCTCCCTCGAATGTGTTCAGAGAGCTAAGTCGCTTGTAAGCAATATACTCCCAACACTTTCCGAGTCTTTTCCTGGTAACCCCGAAAAGAACACAAAAAGAGGTGGCGCCAGTTGGTTCCTGGCCGGAGAAGGTCCCAATTAGTTCCTGAGACCACAGCAATCTGCAGGGGAAGTTAGAACTCGGCAAAAGCGCCGCAGGTTCCCGGAGGGTGAGGGGTGGAGAGGCAGTGTGACAGCGCTTCTTTACTGAATGGCCTCGGCGGGGCGCCGCCCCTCTGCTTGGCCTCCACCCCTCTTTCCCTCTCAGCTCGGAGTCCGCTTGGTGGCAGGGCCCTGGGGAGTCCCGCACCCACCTGTCTGCTCCCCTTACCTGTGTGGGTCCTCTTGTGGATCTTGAGGTTCTCAGAGCGGGCAAAAATCTTCCCGCAGCCTGGGAAGGGACACGGGAAGGGCTTCTCGCCCGTGTGCACTCGGATATGGTTGACCAGTTTGTACTTCGCCTTGAAGGACTTGCCCTCGCGGGGACATTCCTCCCAATAACAGACGTGGTTGTTCTGCTCCGGACCCCCCACATGCTCCATGGTGACATGTGTAACCAACTCGTGCATGGTGCTGAAGGTCCGGTCGCAGCTCTTCTTGGGTCGGCTCAGCTGAGCTTCCTCGATCCACTTACAGGACAGCTCCTGCTTGATGGGCTGCCTCATATAACGGAAAAAGGCGCCTGGCCCGTGGTGGGCTGCCACGTTCACGCCCATGTTCATGTTCATGGGGCTATAGTTGGGAAACTGCGCACTGGCCGCGTAGGGGTCCGTGCGCGGGCTAGCCACGGGGCGGTAGGGGTCAGCACGGCCAAATAGCTCCCCGCGCAGCCCCAGATGAACCTGGTTGTTGTCCACGTGCCCTGTGGGCGAAGGGTGCCCAGCGCCCTGCTCATGAAGCCCAGGAAAGAGCAAGTAGCCAGGAGGCTCAGGAATACCAGCTGGAGCATGAAGACTGCTAGCCGAGCCGGCGAAAAGCCCGTGTTGCCCGCCGCCGGAGGCTGCCTCGCTGAGCCCAGATCCACGCTGACGGAACAGAAAGTCGCGCGTGGAGTTGAAGGCAGCAGAGGCGGCACCGCCGTAGGTGGGCACCTGGCTGGCGTGATGGTGGTGGTGGTGGTGATGGTGGCCCAGGGCGTTGGCATAGCCTGAACCCTGCGGTGTGAAAGCTGAGCTCTGGCCCGAAGACAGATCGTGAGCTGTGGCTGGGCTCAGCTTGAAGGCGGCGGCAGCAGCGGCGGCAGCAGCAGCGTGGGTTGAGTCCCCGAAGGGATTCAATCCCATGCCGGCCGGCTCGCGGTTGGGCATTTCGTGGTGGCGCGGCGCACCGAAGCTGCCCACTCCCAGGCCAGGGAACTGCGGGCCTCCATCCAGGAGCATCGTCATAGATGGGGCGTTCTGGACACAGAAGATCCGACTGAAGTGAGCGAGGGTGCAGGCGAAGGAGATCCCCGAAGGACTGTAGTTAGAGAGGGATGGCGGCGGTTGAACACTGCCTGGAGACCCCCTAGGCGCTACCCGGAGCTGCAACTTTCGTTGGCTGCGAGAGGCTCCTGCAGAGGGACAGGAGGGAGGAGGGAAAGAAAAAGGATTGGGGGGAGGGTGATGGGAGAGGAGGAGGGGGGGAGAAGGGAGGAGAAAAGACTCTAGGACTAAATCTGCTTTAACAAACTAACGGAGCGCACAAAGAAAAATAAGCAAAATAATAAGTGGAGGGCGGGGTTTGTCAATCCTGTCCCGGGCACCCCTCCTCTACTAAAGAGCGCAGAACCACGGGGCCAGAAGGCTCCTTGGGTACCGGCTTCCCGGCACAACTGCACCAAGTAGCGGAGGTGGATCGTGGCCAGCGGGAAGACAGCCGGCAGTAAGCAGGCTAGAACCCCGCCGCTGGCCTCTCAGTCCAAGCCTCTGCACCTCCAGAGTAATGTCCTTGGACTGATAAAGTCAATCACTCACTCCTCGCACATAAACGGAGCGGGAGGCTGGGCAGCGCGCACCAATGGGGAGCCAGCTGGCCTGCGATCACCTGACCTCCGGCCCTGCCGCCCATTGGCCATTGCCACACTGATTGGCAGCGCGAAGCGGAGAACATGGCAGCCGCTGGCGGGCGACCACAGCTGATTGGGTAGCTACGGAGCGCCTGGCAGGTGAGGCGGCGGCTGCTCCAGCGTCCCTGTGTGGGCTCCGCCGGGCTTGCGAGGCTGTAGGGAACTGGGGCTGGGCTTCGGTGAGCGGCGGGACAGAGCTGGGCCTCTCTCTGACTTGGCCCTGCTCCAACACGTCCCAAGCACGCCTCGCGCGCTCTGTACCGCTTAGGCTAAAGAAACTCTTCGGCCCGATAAGATTCTCACTGCCGCCCCTTTTCGGTCCAGGAGACACTCCAGTGCCCACTTGGGACCCTGTCGCCTCCCCGCCTTTAGAACATTTTCCCTCCGAAGGTGCCCGGAACAAATTCCTACATGAATGGGACAGACCCGTGTTCCTAGCCCAGCTGCGGCTTCCGCCCCACACCCCATTAGGAGATCCCCGACCCAGGCCGGTTCAGCTCCTTCCCTGCCTGAGCTCCAAATTAGAGGCAGTCGTCAGGCGCCCAAACTAGAAGGAAAGATTGCTCACAGAGCCTTCCTCCGGTACTTTGGAGTCAGGATGTGACCTTAAGGTCTGGAATTAGCGGCTGTACTCGCTGCTACTCAGTAACATCCACCACCATCCCACCCCCACCCCCGCCGCCGCCCCGAGATACAACAGACACAATACAACAATCCTATATATAACACAACCTAAGCAAACAGCAGGAAACTCAAACGAAACGCGGAAAACAAGCACACCTCGCGAAACACGCGTAAGTAAGCACACACAACACAGTATCAACACAAAATAAACAGCACAGCGAACATACTAGATAGATCGCAGAAAACATTCACTAGTGCTAAATATGCAAGAACACGGCCTGTGTGCACAAAACACTCAGTAAACACATCAGACAGGAACTGGTTTTCGTATGACCAACAAGCGTTGAATCTTCAACGTTTTGAAACGCAAAAGTGGAAAGGAAATCTGGGACATGGAATTGTCTCCCCTCTTAACATACTGGGTTTAACTCTCCTGTTTCTCAGACGAAGCAGCTAGTGACCCAAAGAAGCAGTCACTCCCTAAGGAATTACTTTCCAGGGGATTGTGTTGGAGTGGCCTTCTTACCCCACCGCTCTACCCCTGGTGCAAGGTTTTTTTTTTTCTGAACAAAATGACCATAAACAGGGTTATAAATCCACCCATGATTTGTCCAAGCACTAGCAGAGGATGGAGGAGAGTGAGTGGGAAGAAAAGGCTGAGAGATGCCTGTGATTGCCACATCCCGAGCAGGGCAGAGCCCCCAAAGTCTGTGCCTGGCGGCAGCCTCCCAACCTGGCCGCCATCTCTCTGTAGGAAACAACATCTGATCAAGTTCAGAGGCGCCAGAAGAGACCGCCTCAAGCTGTATAACTGCAGTTTTTCGCTTTCTGCGCCCCTATCTGCCTGATCTGGCCCAACACCTCACCTTCTATTCTGGTTTGCTAGGAGAAAATGCTCCTGGCACACATCTTATAGTTGTTACCCCCTCACATCAAATTCACCCCATCTCCCTCCACATCCCTCCACATCCAGAGCCCTCTCCCCAAATTGGAAGGTGGGTTCACTGCTGACTTAAATTATTGCATCTACTGAAACTTACCTCTCCAAAAAATGGTTTTATCCTCCTTCTAAAGAGTTTTTTTTTTTTTTGCCGAGGGCGGGGGAGGGAAAGGGGTACGGAGTTTTAGGGAATAAAGAATATGTTTAAATCATACAAATGAATTCCGTGGAGTCAGGCTTGCCAAAAGGGAGGACTACTTATTTTTCTTAATTTCCTCCTGAGCATTCCTCTACCTCTTCCCACCCCTACCATCCCAGGACGTGTAACTGCTTGGAAAAAAAAAAGTTTGGATCCTCTCGATGAGTGGATCCTGGAGAAAGCGATCCTGGGAGCTTGGAGATCGAGGGAAGGCGACTGTCCCGCCACCGGGGCTGCAAGTGTTTCCCGGCAGTCCCTGAAGATACCCGGATAAGCGAGGGTCTAGCACGATAGGAAATCTGGGCAAGCAACCGGCAAGGGACTGTAGAAGAGAGTTGGCAGCTGGGGACTAGCATGTCTCTTTTTGGGGAGTAGTCTCGAACGCAGGGCAAGGGGATGTTGCCGCCGCTGACCTACCGGGTACCCAGTGTCCGTTTTGATGCGGCCACATTCCGATAATTAATTGCCTCCAGCACGTGCTCTGCAGTCCCTGGAACAAAAAGGCATAATTCAATTAGATCATCAACCGAGAAGTGGGAAGGTGGGAAAGGGGGAGGGGGAAGTTCTAGTTAGGGGACAGACCTGAGGCGATTCAGCTAGGCCAAAACCGGGGCCGAAGAGCTCTTCCCGGGGCAGCCAGGCCCCTTAAGAGTGCAGTTGCTCAGTGAGGCTCTGGGTTCCTGATACACCCCCAGAGGATGAGACTGGGGACTCTGAGCATCATGGCTCAGGCAGGCCATTTCCAATTCTGTTGTGCTTGGTATGGGTGAGAGTTTGCATATTTGAGGAGGAGAAGCCTTGACTCTTAATCGCGATGGAAAGCAGTGTCTCTCACGCGGTAGCCAGTCCCTGCAGGAGAAAATAAAGCTCCCCGCGCCTCACAAATCAGTGTTGTTGGGCAAGAGAAAAGTTAACTTTTTCTCATGACTTGCAGCTTCTCTCCCAACTTGTTTTTTGGAAGGAGACTCCGGGAAGGACTTGTGGGGCGCGGGGGGAGGGGATGGAGGTAGGGGGTAGGGGTAAGGGTGGGGGTGGGGGTAGGAGTGGGGGCGGGGTGGACAGAGAGCTTTGGGGAGCTGAGTCTGAGAGCCAGCCAAGTGGTGACTTGAAAAAGCAAAATTTTCCCTACACAGAAGCTAAGGCCAGAGGTGGAAAGCGTTCCTGTTCCTACTCCTGGCCCCCTCCTCCTCCCCCAGGTGCAGAAAGGAACCTTAGCGTCGGGCAGGACCACTCGAACCCGGGTCGTGGTTCTTATTTTCTGCTATAACCGAGGCTCCCTCAGCAACTTTGGCTTACTGGGGTTTACATGTGTATTAGGCAGCCTAAATTAACCAATAAATCTCTTTTATGTGTCCCCCAGTTGTATGTGGTCTGGTCTAAATATCCACATGTCTGCATGGATAGGAAATATAATAGGATCCTTTCCCTCACACTGAGTTCAAACAGTAAAGGGGGAAAAGATTTATTTTTTATACCCAAATCTAAAGCAATAAATAAAATCAGAGAAGCTGATTACTGCCAAACGAGCAAAGCTTTGAGTCTGATTTTTTGTAGGACCTATCTTGGAGGAGGAGGAGGAGGAGGAGGAGGAGGAGGAGGAGGAGGAGGAGGAGGAGGAGGAGGAGGAGGAGAAAAAGACCCGCTGTGAGGGACAACAGGGTAGAACTGGTTTCTCCATAGACCCCAGAGCCTCAGTCACTTTGCCCTTCTTCCCAGTCGCCTCAAAAACAAACCATGTGCCGCACACTGTGTCATGCTGTAGTTTTCAAAATTCTGTAGCGGACACGAAATGATCCTAAGTCGGAGACCTAGCAATTTTCTTTAAGTCCAAGGGAAACACTGCGGTCTTTTCTTCTGTTTTATATTTAGAAAAGACTTGCAATCTAACACTCACAACATTTTAAAGACCCTTTAAACCCAGCAAGCGGATTTCCGTTCTGCCAATGCTTCCTGATTTATTTCAATAAATGAATCTTTGAATCCAGGAAGGGAATTATTCCAATTTGGTGCCCCTGCCTCTCCCCGGTGGAGTACAAAGTATTCCTCCTTGGAACCTGTCCTTGAAACTCACCATTCTTCGCAGGGTTTTTTTTTTTTCCTGGTAAACGACAATTTCTTTACATAAATCTCCACCCTCTCTTCAGAGTCCCAGATCTTTTAAAAAGAAAAAAAAAACGGCAAATGGCAATAAAAAAATGAAGGGGGAGGGAAAGAGGGGGAAAGAATGCGTTTTCCAGTCGGCTTTATTTTTATGCTAAGATAAAGCTCTTAATTGGCTTCAGCGGCCGAGCTGAGCGACTCTGGGACCTGCGGACACACTCTCTTGAGCTCCAGATTTTACTGATTCCATCAGGTTTCCCTATGGTCTGGTCATTTGGCAAATACTTTATAAGCCCTAAATACCTTTAAAAATTAATAGAGAATCAATAGAGATATTGCTAATGAACCTTTTCTTTTTCTTTAAAACAAGTGTATTTTGTCTTTGTCCTGTGCAGTTTCAAGGCATATTGTTGCCCAATGAAATGCAAACCAGACAAGAATGAGACATTTTCGTTGTACTTGTCAATCAGGGCTGTGCGGACAGATATATACACTTGAACTTCGGAGACCCAGGCTGAAGTAAATGGGGCTAAACTTGGAGACAGAGGGCAGGGAGTTCCACTAAGGCTATCAAAATCCAGTTGGGGCTTAAGAAGGGAGCTTCTGAAGGACAGGAAATTGAGTGACACTAAGTGGTCCGCCAAGTCTTGGTGAAAGGTTCCAGATAAAGGGGGATTCTGTCTCTTCAGGTACTGTCCCCAAAGAGTTACTCTGTGCCTCCAAGGATAGATACCCAGTTGTTTTTCTCCAGTAGTCATGTGGTTTGGATGCCGCAAGGACAAGTCACATTGAGAAAGGATTCCCCCCCCTTTTTTTTGGAGACCAGAATACCCCATCAGGAGAGGAGTGGCCGTTCTAGGAGATAGCAGAGAGAGGATACCAGAAGGGATACACAATGGTACAGTTTTAAATTAACTATTTTAGTCACACAATGGTACATTTACAAGTTCTTCTCCAGAGACTCAATGAGATGGGATAAGGAGAAAGGATTTCAATGTTGAGCTTGCCTAGCATTATAGAACACATTAACGTGCAGTTACCCTGAACACCAAGGTTATCTCTAAGCGCCTAAATGCTCAGTTAATTCTAAAATGTAGATTATCTCAGTTCTCAGACAAGTAAAGAAGCCTTAGACTATTGTGCCATATTTGTTCATTCATTTCTGTTTTGAGACTATGTCTTCCTCCTTAAATAGCAGGAAACCTATTTCTGGAGCCCAGTGGGGTTTCTAGCAGGGGGCTCCCATCTTGGCGTTTAGTTCTAGCGCACCCATTTCCCCGGGTTCAATCCTATTCCAACACTGCCAGCTTCCTCCTCACTATGGGGCAGAGGCTGTTATTTCCTTGGTTTTCTTTTCTTCTCTAGAAGTTAAGAGCATAGATTCTTGACCCCCTTAAAAATTCTTTCTCAGATCTCAGGGGAACTTTGCACAGTTCAGGAGGGACATTTTGTCATTTATCTAGTCCTTTCCCAGCGATGGGATAGGAGGTATCGACTTTGATATTAAAACAAAGCACAGGAACTCCCTTTCCTCTCTCACCCCTACCTCTAAACCAGACTGAGTCAGGAGAATTAGGTATCTGGTTTGCACTTGAATGGCCAATTGTAACCCGCAAGTCCTAGCTGACTCTGGCCTCTTGTGTTCCGATGGCTCAGGAGCCAGGAATGGTCCTTAAATCACCTTTAAAGGGCTAGAAGTAGAAAAGGAAGAAGAGGGAGAAGAGATTATGCTACAGATACTGCAGGTGGCCGGGAAGACTTAAAACATCTTCTATTGGGTCTTTTATAGGAAAGGCCTGCTCACTCCTGTGCTAGGAAATGACTTAGTCTCAGAGAAAAGTCCGTCTTCCCTTAGGTGTTACACATGCTCCTCATTTTCAAGATGCATTTGGTACTAAATATGGTTTTTGTCCTCCCTGCTAACCATCTCAATTACTTGTGAGGATCACTCTGGCTTTGGCAAACTGTGAAAAGTAGTCAAAGGAAGGGGGGCTGTGGAGAGGAAAGAAGGGATGAAATGAGTGAGAGAAATGAGGAGAAAGAGTTGTGAATATCTCAATCAGTGACTAGGTGACCTCTGACCCTGAGGGTGGTTTTATTGTCTCTCTTCTTTGGCTGGAGATACATAGTTTATTGACCCTTTCTGCGTGACTGAACCCTGAGGGGCAACCACAGCCACCAACCAAACCAAGGCATGTGAATCCACTCCGAGGCTGCTAAACAGCTTGCCTTCAGGAAGCCAGAGGGAAGTGACCTCCATTTCCTAGGCCCAAGGGGTCTTCAGGAACACAGAGGTCAGTATCTTGCTTCTCCTCATCTCAACTATGCCCTCAGAGATCAGGACGTGGAGTTCGCACACAGAACCCTCTTTCACAGAACCACTCCCTCCCTTTTTTTCTGCCCTAGACAAATGCCTTTAGCCAGTAGACTTACTCTTGGGTCACCTTCTTGTACTTCCTCTGCCTTCAAGTGTGAAGATGGGATGGGCTAGGGTATAGCTTACTGGTAGACTGAATGTTTAGCATACTCTAGACCCTAGGCTCTACCCCCCAATTCTGAAAATAATAAATAATCAAATAGTCTGCTATAGTGATTTTAGGATATTTCCAACAATCTGGCTGCTGAACTACTTCCCCGTTGTCTTTCTCTTTTGTAGATCTCTCACTCCCTCCTTTTTTCATTGCCTCTGACCCTGCCAGGGATTTTTCCTTCTGTATGCATCTCTCCTCTTCCGCTAACATGTGTCCTTTTAACTTGGCTTTTAGATTATGCCTCTCTTCTCAAGAGTAGACTAACCTGACAAAGAGGTCCTCCAGACTCAGGGAGCCACTCAACCCATGAAGAGCTCCCAAATTGGAGAGAAATATATAAAAAAATGAATGTTTTTTTTTCTTTTCCTCCCTATATACACGGTGAGATATATACTAAAATCTTCTCCATTCTTTAAGTGTACATCCTGTATCTTCCTCGGCAATCCTACTTTGAGGAGTACGATGTGGATGGGATAAACTGTCATATCAAGGAGCCTACATAAATGTTGCTTATCCATGTGCCTCATGGGAAAGTAGGTGTAGAAAAAAACGTCCTGCACCTAAGGTCTTCCCAAAGGTGGTAATTGTGGGAAAGTCAGCTTGGAGACAGAGAAGCTTGAATGTCTAAAAAGAGATGCTCTGAAATTCCTAAATGGCTCAGCATGTTCTTTTCCTTCTAAAACCACAGGAGTCATCATGCTTCATATGGGCAGGGGGTCTGATCACTGTTCCTTGTCCTTGCCTTGTCCCTACCCACCAGATACAATGCAGACATAGGGGGATTTTGAGACTGGGTGCAGAGCATTGCCTTGCTCCTTTCGTCACCCTGTCACATTTACCTGAACCTCTTTCCCTATTGGCCCTGACTGTGTGTGTCCAAGCTTTCCTTCCCTCTGTCTTTTAGGATCCGAGTTCAATGCCCACTTGGCCTTCTGCATTCTCTGTGCTAGTTTCCCCCGCTTTTGTCAGATTCATAGAGAAGACTTCAAGAGAAGAAAGGCCTGGTTTTAGTGAGAAAGCCCTGGATGCCTCCACGATAAGTGAAAAAGTGAAATTCCTGAGTCCAAGCTCTCTGTCCAGCCCGGTCTTCCCTACCCCCATGCACACACTTCAGTAAGCACTGTTTGATCAGGGCTAAAGGTCAAGTTCTTCTGAGGACCAAGGGCAGCTTAAAGGCGTTAAATATTCTGGAAAATCCTTCTTCATCTTATCACTTAAATACCCTTTCTCCACTTTAGAAAAAAATCTTCCTGTCTTCCATCCTCCTGAAGTGGTTTTAACCTCTAAAGTTTTTGGAGCCAAGAGACTCTCCACTGATTGTTTGGTGGTTTCTATACAGCTTCTAACTGGTGTGGCAGATATACAGAGAAGTTTGTAATTTGCTCCCTAGGAGGGGAGGAGTATCCACGGCCTTAACAGACCCACTTAAACACCAGCTCCCACATTATCTGCTAGCGGCATGGGTCTCAACTGGAGATTGAGCGTCTAGTTTTCTTTGCTAAATTTGACACTCTTCCTCCCCCACCACCAATTTGAGAAGGGAAGAGATTCTGTGTTTCTGCCCTAACAGCTTTAGGTTGGATCCAGGTTGAAACTCCTGGCTTCAGGCTGAAATAACCTTAGAAATTTTAAATAAAGAGATAGCTATCCGCACCCTAGACTGCCTACTCCATGTCTAGGGAGGGGGTGCCAGGGAACTGCTATCCAAGCACTTTGTTAACTGGAGTGTGACATCATCCCACCATAGCAACTATTTGGAGTCTCAGTGCTCCCGCAGATGTTCCAGGCCTGTCTTCTTGGGCCCTGGTATTATGTCCCAGCTTTCAGTTGCTCTAAGTCGGGGGGGGGGGGTATTCTGCTGGTAATCCTGAAATTCCCCACTCTAGATTTCTGTCCCTCTCTGTTCCCTTGGCCCAACAGATGTCCCATGTAGAAAAATCTTCAACTTCTGTCTCACTCTTTCAACTCTTCAGAAATATTCCCTGGCCCTCATCAAAAGGGGATGAAATCAAGGAATTCTGATAGAAGTTATTTGCTCCTAGATGTGGGGGCAATTATTTTGAAAGGGCTATGCTTTAACTGTGTAAACAAGATTTCTACTGGCCGATTGTGACAGAAGGGGCTATCTGAAGAACAAGGCAGTTTTCTTCATCTCAGCAGCTCCACTCCTAGGAGGCCTTAGGAGAAAAGAGAAGGGGACAGGGGTGTTACTTGCAATTGCTCCCTAGTGACATTTACTCACTTGGCTCTTCCTCTTTCTGCCCTAGCTACATGCATACATCTTATGTTTTCAGGGAAGGCAACTTCATGCCACTCGGTGTCCAGACAGTTGAAAGGAGCAGAGGAGGCTAGATATTGCAGCTTGGCTCTACTTTTAAAGGCATCTCTTTGAAACAAGAGGAGTCAAGGGGTAAGAGGGATGCTTTGGCTTCATAGAAAGACTTCTTTTATTGATAGAAGCAATAATTGGCTCATCAAAATATTTATAACTTTTATGCTCTATTTAAGACGTTTTGGAGTACCATGAGAGAGTGAGATTAAATGATGCTCCCAGTCACTAGTCATGCACATAATTCAGCAAAAGAGTTTAGCATCCTGAAAACAAATGCTAGGCTTTGTGTTAAGTGTTGTGTTGATCACTTACAAGTTTGAGAGTAAATTTTAAACAAAGATGCTTTTTCTTCTGTCTTTTTCCAATCCAGATGAGTTTTGATGCTTGCTGGGACAAACACTCAAATGGGAAGACCCTGCATTGGGGGAATTAAAAAGAATCAGCTTGAGTTCATGCTTTTTTGTTTTTTGGGGGGGAGAAACTTCTTTCATTACTATTTTACTGCTGTCTATTTCTGCAGCATATAGTCATTAAGGATTGAATTGAGTATTCCTTACTTTCTGGGCCTTTTGAAACAAATTGAAAGATCACCTGGCGGCAATTTGAGGCTTATTGTTATTCTTTTAAATTCTTCAATTCCAGAACGGCACGCATGCACACAAGGGTAGCCATGAAAGAGGCTTTGGAGCTCCACCGACCCATATATAAGTTCTACTATCATTCTGCAGCTCTATTGGATTCAGGTTATTATTTTGAATGCAATGCACAGATGACTTGGGAAGCAAACTGCTCTGGGAGATTCCTCGGCTCCACTCTGTTCAGACACAGATCAGTTCGTTTCCATTGATTGTTATTATAATGTAGGTGGAGAGCAAATAACTTAGTGACAAGAAGAGCCCCCTGAGGATAACACAACGGAGAAAGTATAGTATGCATACAGTCTGTAACGCGGGGTTTTCTGATTCATAGAAACCACACATTAAAGGAAGACCTTAGCTCTCACCAAGTGTTTTTTGCACTTGTTTTAGCAAGTCCATTCAGCAGTCCTATTACTTAAATGGGAAAGGCTGCTCAAGTAGGAACAGTGTCCTCGATCTTAAAGAGCAGAAATTTCAGACATTTACCCAAATTCAAATATTAAAAGAAAGGTGATGGAAAAATTGATGAGTCTTTCTCTTTCCCAAGAGAAGCAACATTCCAGACCTCACTGGCAGTCAACGGTAGAGGCATTTGCAGCTTACAGTGCTTTCTGTCCAAGTCTGAAGAGAGACTCATCAGAAGGAACTTCTCCTCTGAGGAAAAGATAAAGACAAGCACCTCCACCCATAAGCTAGCTATCCTTACCCCATTCCAATCTCCTCACCTTCATGCTGGAAGTCTTGAGGCAGCCCCTTCCATTCCCAGTCCCTTTGGGCTGGAGAGGACAGCTTCCTGGAAATCACGGATTTACTGGCTTGTGCCTGGGATTTGTTTAGGAAGCTGCAATATGTGTTGCTCAACTTCCTCCCGGTCTTACCTGACTTCGTGGGCTATTTTGAATTTTTAGCCATCAGCAACAAAACTGACAAACCAACACATTACTTTTAAGGTTACAACCGCCCAGAACAAGCACCTCCAGGCCTGAGCCACAGAATTGAGAGCGCTTTGAGGTTTGGCATCGGACTGAGAGTGAAGCGAGGACCCCACGATCTGTGTCTGGAAGGTGAAAGGCGGGGCGGGATTTTTATTAGTTAAACTGAAATCTGAGGCGCATCTTCAGAAGCACGCCTGTAAAACGAAGTGGTGGCTCACACCTGTAATCATAGCACTCAGGACGCTAAGACAGGAAACTGGTGAGGTGGAGGCCAGCCCAGTTCAAATATACCCTGAGCTACAGAGTAAGGACCTGTCCAAAACAAAAACAAGCAAACACCAGCCCCCTCATCAAAAGCAAAACAAACAAAAACCCAAAACAACAAGGAAAAGAAAGAACTTAGAGTATGTGAATATAAGGACAGGCCTTGTTGGGTTCACGGTGCCCCCCCCCCCAAACGGTAGCTTCTGCGGAGCCTTTCTGGGGCGGGGCGGGGGGGGGCGCCCTCTTAGGACAGTGCCTGGGGCTCCCGCGCTTTCGGGAAGCTGATGCTTCCCCGGTCTCCTCTTCCAGTTGGACAGGAATCAGAAGATCAGCTACTTGGGGATCCAGGGAGGGCGAAGAAGTGGCAGATCCGAGTGCAAAAACTAGAAAGGGGTTAGGTACCCGCGGAGCTCAGCCCGATCACTGCCGCGGCCTCGCACCCAGGAGAGAAGAGAGGGCCTGGAGAAGAGCGAGTCTGCTGATGACAAGGGGTGGGAGGAAAGGACTGGGAGGCTGGCGCCAAGCCCAAACTACTTGGACGGCTTTCCTTCCATTCGGCTCCCTGTGGGGCACCTCCTCCGCTTTTTCTCCTCTTCCCCTCCCTCTTTTCCGCCTCTGTGGGGCGCTCCGGTCCTAGAGCTTCTGAAAGCCCAGAGCCGCGGTCGGCCTGTCCCTGTCGGGAGGGCACAGGGGCCTGTGAGCTGGGCTCTGAGGCCATCTAGTCTTTCCGTTTTTCCCAAAGGGGACGAAGGGGCGCAGCGCCTCTCCTCTCTTCCTAGCCCGCCGCCGCTCAAGAGGGGCTGTTTAATTAAAAGGGGAACCCGCAATGTATACGTCAGATAAAAGCAACGCGCAGAATAAACTAATTAAAACATTGTGTTTGCAACACATTTTATTTCTCTCTCTCTCTTTTTTTGATCTTCTCTGTGTTTTAAAGAAATGTCATCGCACCATAAAGCGAGCCGTGAAACGCTATTTCCTTATAGTGTGCGGCGCTTTTCAAAGGCTAGTGTGATATATTTTAGAAAAGAGATCCCGCTGTGAAAGCTTGCGTGTCTTCCCTTTACCAAACTAAGCTCTTGTCAATCACGCCGAGCTTGGTCCAATCACCGAGATCCTTTTTGGAAAGCAGCTCATCCCGCTGTGCTTTTATACCGCGATCCGCAGCCTGTTTTGATGCATTTTTACCAGCACGTCCAGGGAAATGAATGATGGGGCCGCGGATGGTGCAGGCCTAGCTCCCCGAGTATGCCTGGCCCTAACGAGGTGCCGCGCATTATGCGCCTCACAGACTTTCTCACGTGGCAGTCACTTCGCGTGGTAATCCCGACCTCAACTAGGGTCAGTGCTGCAGGCCTGGCATGGCAAAGCTTTGAGATCTCCTTCACCTGGCCCTTGAGGGCTTCTGAGGGCTAGACTTCCATAGTCGTCCTCTTGACTGGTGTGCCTGGGAAGGCAAGATCCCAAGTAACCTCGCAATGCACCTCAACCCCTGGAGCCATGGCCCCTAAGGCACTCTTAATGATACCTGTCTCCAGAGCTGTGCGGTGGCCCAGAAAGTCGTCCAGAGGTATCGCTCTCACTTTTCCTGGGCGTGTGTTAGGATTTTGGTTGCAAGCAAGCATCTCTTCTCTTCCTGCTCTATCATGCCCAAAGTATGAAGGGACCTCCCTAGGCTTCCTGAAAGTCATCTCAGTCCCAGTGGGACTGCTACAATATGACCTAGACCCCTAGTAGTCTTCAATGTGTCCTGAGCCAGAAACCGCGCCAGAGTCCAACAGGTAAGACTAAAACGCCATTTCTCCTGCAGTGACTCTTACCGGCTTAGTGGAACAGTGAGCCAACGGGCAGCTGCCTTTGAGTGGTCAAGAATAAGTCAGTAATAGATGCCACGAAGAACCTATGAGAGAAAGGGTCTAGTCCTGCTTCTTTGTGGAGACTAGGCTAGGGGAAGGCCATCCTTCGACCCGGAATTCCATAGATTCTTTCCTTTGCCACAGTTTAGTCAGCCCGGGAGTGGGGGAAGAATCCTGCTGAGGAACTGTGGAAGCTTTTGATCCTCATCAGGGCATTCTGACTCAGGAGAGAACTTGAACGAGAGTGCAGCACTCCAGGAAGTGGTCTGGTGGAAACTGTGTGAGTGAGGGTTATGCATTTGTAAAACAGACCAAAATTTCCAATCGAACATCACCCAGCGTAAGTCATCCATCCATCCTGCCTCCGGATTAGTCTCTTAACGTGTTCTGCTCACACACACAAACACACATCCCTTACTCAGACTATTAGCACCCGCTGGGTACTGAAGTCACATTCTCACCCTCATCATCACCCCCAACACTAGCATATGTATCCCAGAAGGGCTTAGACTCTGGTGCTTCTGGGAACCGAGCAAACAGAAAGGAGTGCTCAACCCTCCTCCTGTGAAAATTTGCTCATCCCCCCCAGAATGTCACTCATTGGAAGAGATCTTGATTCTCGTTCTTATTCCTTCCCAAGAAATAGGCTCTGTGACAGCTACATGAAACCTCCTGGGTCTACAAGCTAGTTGGGAAATGGGCTACCTGGAATTGTAGCCCAACCCTGACATTTCTTCCTTGGCTCCCGGGTAACGCAGCTCCAGATCTCCCACCGGCTACCAGTGAAGAGCAGGCCTTGCTGATTGGTAACTGAGGTCCTTGTGAAGAACGGGGTGGGGGTGGGGTAGGTTTGGAGGGTAGGGCTAGGGGGGTTCTCCACTCCTAGGAAATAGGAAAATTGCTCTTGCCTGTTGCAGCTGAGACTTGCTGCTATCTCTCCGGATGCCTGAGGGAATCGTCTTCTAGGAAACTGGTTTCACAGCTTTGGGGTACAAACTGTGTTTTGTTGTTTTTATTCTTGTTTTGTTGCTACCGCTTTTGGTGAACTCTGCAATCCTGACAGTGGCTGCGGAGCAAGCCAAACGGAAGCCCAGGATCCTGTGCACCGCTGTAGCAGCTAGGCAGGAAGGGGTTTCTTCTGCATCGGTTTAGCACATTGGCAGGAGCTAGGATTATGCTGTCACTATTTGTGAGTGGCAGAATAGAAGGAAATGTCTGCAGTCTTGGAAGCAATGGAGGAGCCAGTGAATTTGTGGCATATACGAAATAGAAATACTCCTCCAACACACACACACACACACACACACACACATTCCTAAAAATACTTGATTCTTTTGATGAGAACTACCTGTCTCTAGCAAACTCATTATTACCCTTCTCAGAACAAAGACACCCAGGTGTGACCATCCTGGTCAGGTGTGAGCATCCTGGCTTCTCTTCCCAGGAGTAAAGCAGTTCAAGTGAAGTCCAAAGCTTTAGTAGGGGGGTTGCCAACACACACACACACACACACACACACACACACACGTCACAAGTACTGGGTTCTGGGAAGTTGTGGTGACAAACTGGCAGAAGAGCACAAAGAAGCGTCAGTGCTGGGCTGGACCTCAGCAGCAGCCTCCACCAGCAACTAAGTAAGCTCCCTTGCCCTGCTCTCCTTACAGCTTGGTAGTCTGCCTGTCCCGAGGATTCCAGAACCAAGCCAAAGGAAATCTAGAACTCAGAATGGCAGCCATCAATCAGTATTTTGGCTAGGCAGTAACACTGCCTGGGAGCTCATGGCTCTCAGACCAATTCTAGGGGAGAGTTTGGCAATGGAAGTTGGAGGCCCAGCAGACTCAGTATTTACTACTGCCTGGCAAGAGGGGGCTATGGCTCTTTTGATCTAGCTCTTTTCTGGGAGTCGGTGGGTGTGGGAAAGACATGGGGGTTGGGTGTATGCTGTCTGTCATTTATCATTGAAATGGGAAACTAGGTACCACCTCTGGTCTTAGCTGTACTCCGTCCAGATGACTTTCATATTGGGTCAATCTTGACCCCCTTTCGGGTCAGTTTCCTTTTCGGGGAAAAAAAAAAAGAGGTCCTTCTAGTGCTTTAGCACAGTACTTGGTCTGTTGCCATAGATACAGGCTTGTCCTCTGTTTCCTGGACAAACAAATAGACACTTGCCTTTCCCCCTAGCACCCACTCCGCTCCATACTTTCTTCTAAAAACTTCCTTTGGGTCTGTTTTCTAAACAGACCTTTTCTCCCGTGTCTCCAGAGTCCTGCTCACGAGGGAAGTTTTTACACAGCATCCATGCGAGATGGACAACGTCTCCGTGGAATAGACTCCCGCGCACACCCCCTCTTCATTCTCCAATTCCTGAGCTTAGTGATTCCTAGAAGGCCAGGTGGCCTCTCTGCAGCCAACAGGGGTGGAAGGTAAGGTGTAGGGGCTTAGCGGCCCTTTGCCTGGCTTTCCTGGGTCTTTAACTTAAACGGAGTGGTATGTGCCCCTCTCCCCACCCTGGACTGGGCGGCTTTGTTCTCAGATAGTCTCTTCAAAAAAACAAAACAAAACAGAACAAACAAAAAACCCAAGGGTGTTAAATGTTTAGGAATCATCATTAAAAATTTCGGTGGTTCAAGCTCCTTCCAAGAAGCACAATCCAGGTAGTTTAGCGGCTGGATATTTAAGGGGGAGCAGCAGATGCTGCGCTCTCCGGCTCCACTCGCCCTCTCGCGTGTGGCTGAGACTGCTGAGTAGTTGTGAAACTGCATGGCCGAAGATCACCGGACACAAACAGCTTCTTTCGCACCCGATGGAATCACGTCTTTAGTGTAGTCTCTTTGCTCCGCCTGCCCGAGCAAGGCGAAAGGTGAGGATTCCAGAGCTCCCTAAGCCCCTCCTGGAGCGCCTCGTGCCTGATGCAGGGCTTGAGCTTGCTTGGCTGCTCGCCGCCGCTATGCTATTTTGTCGCTTGTGCCTTTGTGGTTCGTTTTTCTCCTCCTTCGCGCTGTCCGCGGCAGCCGTAGACCAAAAGGCGAGTGGGAGGAACGTGGCCCTTGCCCTCCTTGGGGTCGAGGATCTGGGACTAGCAAGCTTGGGATAAATGGCGCTGTGCACAGAAGACTATCTGACCCCGAAGGGCCCCTGGCACGCCCCTTTCCCGCCCCCAATCTAGATCTTCAAAGTCGGGCCCTCAAAAAGCCATACGTTCACTTAGTTCTGTTTGTCCAATGCAAGGACTGACCCTTTGGACCTTTGTGCTTGTAACTTTTGAAAACGTCCGTGTCTGACTAGTTGTCCCTCATTAATATCTGCTCCCAGTCCCCTCCCCACCTGGCTTCTCCCTCCACATCCAGGTGAGCAGAGAACTCATGGAAAGCAAGAACAGATCCTTTTAACATCCTTTGCCAGGCGCTGAATGCAAATCACCTCAAGGAATCCTCTCCACAATAATTTACATATGGGGAAACTGAGGCACTGGCCTGAAGTCACCTGCATTTCAGAGTTCAGAATCATCTCCCACAAAGTTGGTCATGGTATGATGTCTATTCTTTAGCTGGTCTTCCTATCCGTAGGCTGGAACAGGAGCCCCCAAATTAGAGAGACTTTGAGTGGACAACACAGGGCCCAATGAATCTGGCTTCAGCAAATACTTGTCATGAGGTAGGAGATCTAGAGTAATGCCCAGACTGCCACTGTCCAGCAGCGACACTTGGGTGCAAAAAAGTCACCCCTCTGTGCTTTCTCCTTGTTATGTGAAACAGGGTCTCACTTCGTAGCCTAGTCTGGCCTGGAACTCAAAATATAGCCCAGGTTAGCTAGTCTACTGCTATACTAGCCCACTCCTGGCTTTCCTTCTGTTTAGGAGGAGCCTAAATGAGAATCACTTATCTCCTCCTTAGCAAACATCAGAATCAGGTGCTAAAATGTTTTCCGTGTTGTCGAGGACAGAGCACTTTTAAAACTAGCTGATTCTGTTGCTCTAAGGAAGAATTTGAGGGATCTTTCTGGGACCAAGGTGGTAGGTAAGAGTTTGGTAGTCAGTGCTGGAAGTGTCAGGGAGGTTCCCAATCTTCCCAGGGGCGGGTCTTTGAAACCCTAAGCCTGTGACACTTCAGCAGGCCTCAGGGGCCCTGCTGTAGGTGCAGGAGTTAGCCCTAGCTCTAGGCACCTTGTAATTCAAATCCAACTCTTTGGGGCTTTGGTTATTGTAAGTGGCTGTGCATTCCTGAGCAACAGGGTGATACTGGGTAGCATTTGACGGTTGCTGGGCTCACACCTAACACTTTTACAAAGCAGGAGTTCCTCACACACAGCCTGTTGGCTCCAGTCTGTAATTCCAACCCTAGGGAAAGGGGCTGGAAGGTCCGGGTGTTCAAGGTCACCTTCTATGACAACACTTGCTCCAGGCCAAAGGACTCAAAACAAAACAAAAGGCAGGGCCTACTGTAAAGGTTGGGACTACTAGAAGTAGGCTGTAGGCAGTAGGGAAGTCCGCAGCGAGAAATTTGTTGGAAAAATAAGAGGGGTGTGTGTGTGTGTGTGTGTGTGTGTGTGTGTGTGTGTGTCTGCATTCAGCTAGCTTGTGGCAGCTTCACTTGGAGGAATGGGGGAGCTGGCACAGTTTTGTTTTACCTTTTCAGAGAAACGAAACCCCGTTATCTGCCACTTGGGCTTCCAGAGCTAGGTGTTCAGGAGCAATCCAGCTAACAATTGCTGCTCTCATCTTAACAGGTGTACCTTGTGCTGCTAGGGCACGGCCTGAGGGGCTTTGGGATGAAAATTGGCTCTGCAGGAAACCACACTCGTAGTCCGGCAGTGTAAGCAGGACAGTGACCTATTCTGCCCTCACCACAAACCATACCAAGTCCTACTCCTTTTGAATAGACTCCCATCCTCTATGCCTTGTTAGATAACAGGGAATTGAGCCTGGACCTCCGACCCCATCAGTAATACCTCTCTAGGCACCTTTGCCCTAAAACTGACCTACATCTCTAGTTTCAACACACACACACCCCTCCTTTCTCTCATTTGTCTCTGTCCCATACCCTTCATTCATGCTTAGACTCATTTATGCTTTCACCTTCTCAAAAATCCTGTGGTCACTGCATGGCCTTTGGCCTCTAACCAATTACACTTAAGTCCTATACATCTCGCTACTAACTGACTTTCTGACCTCTGACAAATCATTTAGGAATTCAACACCTCAGTTGCCACATTTTTGAAAGGAGGTGAATAGTAATGCCTCTCTTTAGGGTTTTCAGATGAATTAAATAAACTGAAATAAGCATTTAGAGGCACAAAATCGTGGCAGCTATGGAAATGAAGCAAGAAACCCCTCGTAAAGGAGGCAGCGTGGTGAGTGGTCCCTGCGCTCCACTGTGTGCCGCCTTGGAGAGAAATGGATGAACCTGCTTTTACAGTCTGCCAAGCCTGGCTTTGTGATTGGGGCACCTCACCCTACCGCATCATGCAAACTGATAACACGCTTTTTCTTGTCCCATTAGGTCCTTCTCCCAAAACAATCTCATTCCACGTGAAAACAGTCGGCCCAGTTTTAGCAGATTAAAGCTTCTCAGGCCCCAGAATAAGGCAACCTTCCCCTTTCCTGTAGCCTGTCATTATAAGGACTCAAAAAAGCAGTCCAAGACCCAGGCACTAGGGCGGGTGGTCCAATAGAAAGCCTCCTTCATTGTCAGCCTAGTGTATTCTCACCCACGGGAAGATCCTTGCCAACAGCAACCCTGCACGTGTGGGAGGGGTCGAAACACAGCCTCAACCATCAGCAGTAGAAAGCAGGCAGAGAGGACTCATTGGGCTACACCTCAAAATACGTGCAGGGGGGAGATGGGGAAATGTCAGACAAGGCGACCAGCTTTCTTTCCTTCAGAGAGAGCTCAGCTCCCACCCTGAACTAGCAGTCAGAGGTGTGACAACCTTAGCTAAGTCACCCCGGCTCGCTGCATTCCCGCCTTGCTCATGGGATGCCCTACCATTTCTCAGGATCCAGACTGATACCACTGAGAGGTTTTTGGGGTACAGCTGGAGTGGAATGGGGAGGTGTGGATGAACGAAGCTCTTTGCATTATTTTTGAAAAAGGAACATATTTCCTAAGAGAAGAGTAAGTGATAAAAACTCCACCATTCATTGCGCCAACAATTGAGATTCAAAGGTAGTACAGTTTAACAGAGAAATTAGGAGAGGCCGAGGGCCTGGGGAAAACCACGTGACCTTCTTCCCCAGCTTTGTCTGTCAATCAGTTGAAGTGCCCATGTATACCTTAACTACTACTCCTGTATTGGTGAGTCCTCCAAGTCAGCATAATTGTCCTAAACTCCTCTGGTGTTATTATGTAATCCCACTGCAATTCCTTTTTTTTTTTTTTTTTTTTTTGGTTCCTCCGGTAGGTCGCTGGAGGAAAATCAGGGGGTGTAGATCTTTCCAGAGTCAACCACAGCTATCATTTGGCAGCCTAACCAACTGAGCACTCTGGCGGCATCACATGCACCTCAACTCATATGGTATGTATGAAGTAGGTAGGTCCCCAAGGGTCACCAAATGCCCATCCTCGGAAACAGATGTACTGACCAAGGAATCTTTTCATGACGAAGAATGACTTTCTCACATACGAGAAATGAGTTTACAAAATGTTCCTCAGTGAAGAAAAAGATTTCCATGTGCTGCTTTGGTTTGTACCGTTTGAGTGTTCATCAGGTCTCTGTAACAGCTGCTTCAAATGCATCGTTCTGGAATCAGGGCTTTTTCACTTTAAGGGATCCCTATGTGACTCACCGCATGTTTTAAGTGGGGTTCTCAAGAAGCGTTCATTTTTCTCTGCGTGTCAAAACTTCTGAATTTATATGCAAGGATAGCAGAGAGAATTCTAAACTGTTCAGGCATTAGGTAATTGGAGTTTGGCCCACAATTCTTACTCAGCTGGATATTTGAGTATTTTACGGAGGCGTGTCACTGGATCTAAGAGCATAGTTACACTTGGCTTCTCCTCTGCTCTGGGTTGCTGGATAGAAGACACAGGGTAGTTAGGGTAAATGGCTCTAAAAATAGTGTGGCTTTTCTCTGCTTAGCAAGTAGAATTATGTGGTTTGGGCCCTGTGGGTTGAGTGTCCATGGCCTTCTGTGTTGTATTCGCAATTGCTGTGAATATAACTTCAGGGAAGCAACACTTTGTTGTCAACAGTCTCTTTAGTCTGGGACAGGGAGGAAAGAAATATCTTGAAGCTCCCAAGATCGGTACTTATGTAAGGACCTTACCACTAGCCTACAGCCCCCGTTCCCTGCTTCTGTATTATAACTGATTCCTGCAGTAATGTATCCATTTTCAAAGAAATAAATAATGTTTTGATGAGTGTGGATTCCTTGCATCTTTCCCATTGGTCAGTGGTTTCCAGCATGACTTTTTGTCTTTAACTTAATCTCCTATTTTCTATTTCATATCAGCAGCACACGAATGCCATTTAAATCATATCCTTTAGTAAAAATGCATTTCAAAGTCTAATATGGGATTCCCTCCCATATTAACAGGATGAGAAAAAAAGACAATTCATAACTAGTTCACATTTATACGTGAGTTAGAAAAGGAGAGTCTGGATACAGATCTCAAACCAGGACCTTACAGGTTGCATGATCAACCCGAGTTATTTATATTTCCTGGTACTTCATTTGTCAAGTTCTTATGTCATTGATTAAAGAGTTAATACAAGAAACTATCTAGAACCATCCAATAGAACACAGGGCGTGGCGATGCACTCCTTTAATCCTGGCACTCAAGAGGCTGGGTCAGGTGGATCTCAGTTTTCAAGGCCAGTCTCCTCTACAGAGTGAGTTCCACCCCTACCCCCCAAACTAAACAAACAGAAAACAAAATGAAAGAAAAAGAAAGGAAAAAAGGAAACATTCAATACAGAACCCAGAGAAATGTTCAAAATCTTTCCCCCATCCTCCTTCTCTTTTTCCTAAGTCTTCCTAAATTGTAGGCTGGAACATGCCATGTCGTTCAGGCTAGCCCGAATCGGTGATCTCTCTGGCTCTACTTCCCAAGTGCTGGGATAACCTGTGTGTACCAACATACCCAGCTAAAGTTCTCCTTAAGAGAAGAAGGAGAAGTGTGTGAAGAGAAGTGTTTGAAGCAAAAGGCAGGGGCAAGCAGATCTCTGTGAGTTCAAGGCCAGCCTGGTCTACAGAACGAGTTCCAGGGCAGGCTCCAAAGCACAGAGAAACCCTGTCTTGAAAAAAAAATCTGTCTGTGAACCAGGCATCAAAGTGTATGCTTGTGATCTCAGCATTTGGAAAGCTGAGACAGGAGGGGCTTGAGTTAAAGACTGATTTAGGCTCCAGAACAAGTTCGAGACCATACTGTGACCCAGCCTCACAGACAAAAGCAGAAACACTGAGCCAGTAAGAGAGCTCCTTTACAATTTTAAGTGGGAACTAAAACACAGGGGAGGCTTTTGCCTACCTGTATACAAACCCGTCATCTATTTTTGTTCTTCTCATTTGAACCCAGGACTTAGGAAAGAGTAGACAAGTACCCTCCCACTGAGGTAAGCAGACCTTAGGGTCCTGGCCCTGCTACACACTTTCGACAAACAGTGCAAAATGGATACATGAGGGGAAAAGGGGGGGGGGAGGTTGTGATTTGGATTGACTCCTTGCTCTTGGCCTGGCTATGCATCTGAAAGTGAATCAATTAGCAGCCTCAGGGAGATGTTGTCTGCCCTAACTGCACCAGAAACAGAACAGAGCAATTTGGCTCTCCTCCTGTGATTTCCTCAAGGAAAGAAAAGAATTATGTCTTCCTTATTATATCCTCTTAATGGCGCCCGCTGTATGCCTAGTCCTCATGATGTAAGGCGATACTATTATTGGGGCAATCAATTGTTTTAGATGCCAAATGGCCCAGCAAAGATGAGATCTAATATAATATGGAAATTCCAAGCCGAGTGACAATAGGCTTAAGTAGTTGTGAAAGAGTGTGAATGGGTACACCTGGATATATGTGGAGGGATTTCCAACTGCTTTTCCTCCTCAGAAGTGCAAAGGGAATTAGAAAGAAGAGATCAGGCTACATAATGAGACATGAAAGTCTGCCATATGTACAGTTTCTTTGTAAATCCACAAAAGGTTTTAGCAGCATTGTCTTCTCTTTGACATTTTTCACAAATTGAAGCCTGCCCAGCCTTTTGTAATTAGAAATACTTAGCTCTTCTTTGTGAAAATGGAAACTTGACAGCCTTGTGTTTCTTAATCCTGCCTCCGTTGCCTCCAAATATTTTCAAACAGAAGGATCAATTCAAAGCAGTTAGCCCGAGTAACTGCTCATCTTCAGACATTCATGTTTGGGAAGGAAGCAAGGCAAGGCCCCAAGTCAACTTGAGTCACAAGAAATACTGCCCTCCCTCTCTCCCCACCTTTCTCCCGTCCCTTCCTCCAAATGGCAGGAAGTCCCTCTGATAGTCAGGTTCTAAACACTATTTATGATAGCGGAGTTTGTTCTAACAGGATTTGCTGCTGGAGTTAAATTCTAGGTGCCCCTGGGCCCTGGGTGCAGTGCAGATGGGTGCAGGATTGATCAGGAAGGACTCTGGCATTGTTTGCAGGGACAGTGGACAGCCTCCTGGAACCAATGTAACATTGTGAGCCATAGTTAAGGCTGCTGGTTGAAACCATTCCCTGGCTAACCTAAACACTTGGACATTTCTTCGTGATGGTGAAGGACATCACCGAAACCAATTCCAGAATAAAATGACTTATTAATAAAGAATATTTTGAGATAGTAAAACTTATTCAAGGAGAAGCATATGCTTCAGATAATATTAAAATGTTGTTTTTAATTTTTTCCATCTACACATGTGTGCACTCGTGTGTGTGTGTGTGTGTGTGTGTGTGTGTGTGTGTGTGTACGCACATGCACGTGTGCCACAGTTAGCATCCCGAGGTCAGAGGACACCTTTACAATTTTTTCCCCTTTTTTGTGGGTCCAGGGAGGATCAAACTCCTGTCCCTAGGCTTGGTAACAAGTGCCTTTATCCACTCAGCCACCGCAGCAGCTCTTAAAGTGATGTTTTTGTTTGTTTGACACGTTTTGTTTTTTCTTTTCTTTTTTTTTTTTTACCTTCTCAAGACAGGGTTTCTCTGTGTAGCCTTGGCTAGCCTGTTCATTCTGTAGAATAGGCTGGCCTTGAACTCACAGAGATCCAGCTGCCTTTGCTTCCCGAGTGATGGGACTAAGGGCTTGTGCCACCACTGCCCAGCTCCCGTTTTTTTTTCTTTTTGTAACTATTAATTCATTAATTAACTTTTGATTTTCTTGAGACAAGGTTTCAATATACAGGCTTGGCTGGCCTGGAGTTTGCTATATAACCGATGCTGACTTTAAACATTCAGAATTCCTCTGCCTCAGACTCTTCTATGATGGGGGTTCCAAGTGTGTGATACTGTGTGGCTTGTTTATCTGCCATTTTGGTGTTTGGGCTTTTTTTTTTTTGGTTTTTCAAGACAGGGTTTCTCTGTGACTTTGGAGCCTGTCCTGGAACTAGCTCTGTAGACCAGGCTGGTCTCTGTCTCGAACTCACAGAGATCCGCCTGCCTCTGCCTTCCGAGTGCTGGGATTAAAGGTGTGCACCACCACACCCAGCTCATTTTGGTGTTTTAGTTCTTGATCTTTCACTCGCTCGTTGGGTGGACCTCACTCGCTCATCCTTCCTCCTCCCTGCTGGAAGCCCTTCAAAGCATTCCCATTAGTTTGTCAGATATCATGGTAAGTACCCCATTTAACATACCTAAAAGATGTGGAATGAGGAATATTCTGTTGCATTGTTCTCAAGAAAACCTCAGGCCTAACACTGATCGTGTAAATAAGGACCCAGTGGCCCGGAATTTTGGTACACACCTATAATCCAAGTTCTTGGGAGGCTTAGATGGGGAGATGGGAGGGGGCTCAAGTTCCAGGGCAGTCTAGGCTGCACAATGGAAGCCTACTTCCAAAACCAACAAATAAACAAAGAACAAGATCCAGGCATTTACTTAAGATTGTTCACTGAATTGATGTTGTTAGCAGAGCACTGCGCCCAGACTTCACGGAAGTCTCCTATCATAAAGGAACAGGTACACCTCAGATCCATTCTAGTCTGCCTTCTTCCAGGAGGTCCTCGACATCAGTGTTGTCATCACTGCTTTCAATAGGTGACATACAAAGATGAATGACAGACAATCTTCCCTCCAGGAGCCACAGTCTGGAGGAGGGAGGCAAAGACATAAACAGGCAAATCCAAGGCAATGAATCCTGAAGCACAGAAAAGGACAGGCCAGTGCTTATTAAAAACAAATCAAGATCTCCCGAGTCTTAAGCAGAAGTGGAGGGAACGTGTTTTCTTCATTTCTCCTTTTGGGAGATTTCTCATGTGGGTTCCCAAAGCAACTAGTGACTTCTGCACCATGCCACTGTAAAAATGAGAACAACCCCCCCCACTCTCTCTTGGAACAACGTTAAAGGAGGATGGGTCTTATTTTCGCTCACTGTTTTGGAGGTTTCCGAACACGTGGCAGAATTCACAGTGACAAGAGCATGTGGCAGGGCTCTTCACACCATGGGCAGAACAAATGAAGTAGAAGTAAAACAGGAGAGTTGAGTCTTCAAACACCTGCCCATGGTGCCTTACTTCAGACAGTAACCCTACTTCGGTTTCCATAGTCTCTCAAAACAGTACCACAAGGCGGGAGGCAAGTGTTCAAAGCATAGTTCAGATAGCAGAACTAGAGCTCATTTATTCATGTGCTCATTCATCTGGAATGGATCAGCTTCCACTCTGATCCATGTGCTGGCTGAGGTAAGACACTGTTTCAGGGAACTTTCAATAAAGGAGAGGACACGGCTAAGAAAATAGTATCTTATAGTAGGCAGTTAATACTAGGACGAATGCAAATGCAAGTCCTCTGCCACCTGCTAGCACCTTTGCCGGTGTGTGTTGGGTGTTGAATGCACTAGTTGTGACACAGGGCTGGAGAAATGGCTCAGCACTTAAGAAAGTTTGCTGCTTTTATGAAGGACCTGGGTTCTACTACTTGTACTCACAAATAGGCAGTAGCAACTGTCTGCAGCTTTCATTTCAGGAGATCTAGGAGATCTGATATTCCCTTTTGGATTCCTCACGGTACTGCACAAACAGACACAGACGCACATGAATTAAAAAGAATCTTTAAATAATGAGAATAGTTGCACTACAAGTCATTATGTTTATTAAACTTGCTGTTTTCTCGAGATAGGGTTTCTCTGTGTAGCAGGTTTCTCTCCTGGAACTAGCTCTGTAGACCAGGCTGGCCTCGAACTCGCAGACATCTGCCTCCCTCTACATCCGGAGTGCTGGGATCAAAGACATGCCCCACCACCGTTCGGCTGAATTTGCTATTTTATACTAGAATCTTTTAATATGTATAATTAAGATTGTTATTGCAACTAGTTTTTCAATAATTATATTTCCAGACACATTCACGCATCATCTCATTTACGAATTTTTAGAATCTATTTATTTTACTTGTATAAATGTTTTTATGCATGGCTGTTGGATCTCCTGAAGCTAGGGTTGCAGATAGCTGTGAGTCACGGTGTAGGTGCTGGGAATCAAACCTGGGTCCTCTGCTAGAGAAATAAATGCTCTTCACAGCTTGAACCACCTCTTCAACAGCCACGTCATCTTCGTCATCTCATTTCAAATGGAGCCTAGTTTTCTCACAGAAAACTGTCACAATCAGTTGTTTAAGGTCTCCTGGTTAGTCAGGGGGAACATTTGGAGTTGGGCTCGGAAGGCCTAACTGTATTCAAAGCCTATAATCATAACAAAAGACAGCCTCTGTTTTCAACATGCTCATAACAGTGGGGAACATAGAAAAAGAAGCAGACAATTATAACACCATGGGATGCTAGAATGGAAGTGGAGAAATCTGCTTTTTTTCTTTTTTTCTGAGGGTATTAATTAGAAAAGGACATGACAGCAAAAGATTTCTGGCTAGGTTTCTTTTTAATCAAGAAATCTTTCAGGTTTATGTTTTTACTATTATAGAAGATGTAAAACATAATATTTACTACTGTGACCATTTGAAAGGGTACAATTTAGTATTCTGAAATACATTCTTATTGCTTAGCATCATTGCAGAGCATCCTTCCCATCCATCTTCACAAAGTTTCCTTTGTTCCTCCCAGAAACTGTGCTGGATTGTTGACTACTACAGTCTGGGTACCACTCCCCTCCGCAGAGTTCTGACCTCTCCAGGTGTTGCCAGTAAGCAGAGTCAGCTTGTTCCTGTTAACATTTACATTTCACACTTGAAATTTCAGCCCTGTTCATCAAATTTCCTCTTGTTTTAAAGCCAAGTGTTGTTTCTCTGGCTGTCTATGTGTGTGTTAAAATTTGCTTTATGTATTCATTGATTGCTAGATACTTGTGCTGTTTCCACTTTGTGGCTGTTGAGAATAATGCTATCAGGTATCCCTTCGAATCCCGGCTATTGGCTATAACCCGAAGTGCACATGATGGGCCAGCTGAGCATCCAAGGTTTAATTTTTTGAGAAGGTGCTTGCCTTCCACAGTGGCTGTACCATTTAACATTCTCACTGGCAGTGCAGGAGTGTTGCAGCTTTTCACAGCCTTCCACTGCTTGCTTCTTCTTTCTTTATTGTGGCCAGCTGAGTGGGTATGAAGTGGCATCTCATTGTGTCTGTAATCTGCATTTCTACAGGGGGAATGATGCTTAGTATCTTTTCATGTGCTGATTGACTGCTTGTGAATCCTTGTAGAAATAGTCTTAGCCCATTCTTCAATAGGGTTCTTTTCATTGTTAAATGGAGGGAATTCTTTTCCTTCTCCTCCTCCCTTCCTTCCTCCCTCCCTCCCTTCCTTCCTCCCTCCTTCTCCTCCTCTCTCCCTTCCTCTCTTCCTCTCTTCCTTTCTCCCTTTCTCCCTCTGCATATTTTTTTCTTTCATTTGAACAAGGTCTTCATGTAGCCAGGATAGTCTTGAACTCTGATAGAGATATCAGGCGCATGCTATTGCACCCAGCTGAGTTTTTCTTTTCTATTTGAGCAGCAACATCTTCTCAGACACACAGTTTGCAAACATTTGTTCCTGCTTGGTAGATTGCCTTTCTTTCTTTCTTTCTTTCTTTCTTTCTTTCTTTCTTTCTTTCTTTCTTTCTCTCTCTCTCTCTCTCTTTCTTTCTTTCTTTCTTTCTTTTGATTAATTTATTTATTGTGTATACAGAGTTGTGTATCCCTGAAGGCCAGAAGAGGACACCAGATCTCATTACAGGTGGTTGTGAGTCACCATGTGGTTGCTGGGAACTGAACTCAGGACCTCTGGAAGATCAGGCAGTGCTCGTAACCTCTGAGCCATCTCTCTAGCCTCTGCTTTGCTTTCTTGAGAGTATTATTTGATGCTACTACTTTTGGTGAATTACAATTTACCAATTTCATTTTTTGCCTGTGCCTTTGGAATCACATTGATGAAGTTATTATCAAATCAGAAATTTGGAGATTTGATCCAATATTGCCTTACATGCACACACACACACACACACACACACACACACACACACACACACCTAAATATAGCCTGTTCAGTCTGTATAACGTTACTTTCATGGCTGATCATTTGGTTTTGGAAAACCAATTGGGGTGATACTCACTGGGGAAGAAAATTTCTCTCCCTCTTGGCATTCCTTAGTTTCCCATAGTTCTTTGTGTAGGGTTGAGGTCTTGTGGGTTTCTTGGTAAGACTTTATGGATGTAGCTTCTGACATTATTAGGAAAGACAGTCCCTCACCAAAGTCCCTGATCCTCTGGCTCTTCCAATCATTCTGCCCCCTCTTCCACTAAGTACCCCGAGCCTTAGGTACAGGAGCGTTTTTGTAGATGTATCCATTGGGACTGGGCCCCACAGCTCTGCATTTTGATTGGTTGTGGGTTTTTTTAGTTGTCTCTGTTGAAAAGAGATGTTTCCTTGATGAGATGTTGTCTTAACATCTTGAATATTAGCATGCATTCATATATATATAATGAACCTAAAACAAAACAACAACAACAAACAGCTGGTTCTGTTTTGAGTGTGGTGTTCATTAGGACCTGTTTTCTTTTCTTCTGTCTTCCTTTTCCTTCTGTCTTCCTTCCATCTTCCTTCCTCCCTCTCTTCCTTCCTTCCTTCCTTCTGTCCTTCCTTCCTCTGTCCTTCCTCCTACCCTTTCTCCCTCCCTCCCACCTTCCTTCTTCCTTTCTTTTCCATCCCTCCCTCCCTCCCTCCCTCCCTCCCTCCCTCCCTCCCTCCCTCCCTCCCTTCCTTCCTTCCTTTCTTCTTTTTTTTGAGACAGGGTATGGCTGGTTTAGAATTTATTATGCAGGCAAGGCTGGCTTCAAACTCACAGGTATCTGCCTGCATAAGCTGCCACAGCCAGTATGACCCATTTCTTGATTCTAGCAGTCCAAGAAGGGAAAGATCATGTCCAAAGGGCTTGAAGTTTGCTGTAACTAGAAACAGAATGACTTCACTTCTCCATCATGAGATAGCTTGGCTCAAAATAGCACATTCTGCATGTAGCCGAATTCATGAGCTCTTCTGTCCCCATTGTGAGTGCTCAAATAAGAATTTGTTGAACAAATAGTAAAGCACTTTATTCACCTAGTAACAATGTAGAAAAATGAATTTTCTGTGTCGAAAGTTGTCTCGGTTCTAATAAAAGCAACTGGAATTTCTCAAATTAGAATCTGTGACATTTTCAAATATTCTGATAACTTCCCAACTTTAAAGGAGTTTTCTGAGTTTCAAAAGCTCAAAGAGTTCTTTGATTATTATTCTCTTCCCCTGTCTCTCTGCTTCTTCCTCTGGCCTTTATTTTATACAACACAGTGCAGCCCCAGATCTTTCTTTGATAAAGCTGCTATTAATCTTTCTCACACCTAGGAAGCGCTTACATAATGACATGGAGTAAGCAGATTTTCTTTCCACATTTACACTTCATAAACATAACATGGTAATAGATTAAACTGCTCATTTTCTCTCTGTGACTTTAATATGCTAAGGAATGCTTGGGTGGAAAGCATCGCTGCCCAAGTGCACGGGACTGTGCCTGCGTGCCATACCCCACTTTGCTACAAGATTCTCAGGTGTTCCACGAACAGATGGTTCCCATGCAATCTTTCCTACAAACAGGCATAGCCCCGTTCTCTCCTGAAGCCATTTTTGGCAAATCATTTGATAAGCGACCTGATGATTTCCTATGGGCAGACCGTAGGGCCTGCCTAACAGGACCCATTTTGCAACTGGCGGCTGAGCCTCCCATTTGAGATCGATAGTTGGCATGGCAACGAACTCATTTCTCCAGAAATGAGTTCCTTTTATTAAATTTTACCAGCTCTTGATAAATTCCTGATCCACAGATCAAAACATGACAGGTTATTAATGAGGCCTAGATCTGGACGAAGTAAACAACAATGAAAATATTTAAGCAAGTTAGGATTGAATCCTTCTTTATGAATTTCATTCGAGGATTGTAACAGAAACAGTAACAGGATAGCATCAATCCATGTGGAAGGATGTAAATGCATCAAGACAGGAAACGGGAATGAATAGAACCCACTTTCACAGCAAGTTTAAAATTATAATTTGCCCTCCCCTCTTTTCGACACTTTTTAAGTAAAGCTATTGTGTGTGTGTGTGTGTGTGTGTGTGTGTGTGTGCGCGCGCGCGCGCGCGCGCTATGCATGCTCTTCTTTTCCAAGTTTTACGCTGACAGACATAGTACTTGGCTGATCTGGGCCAGGCATGGGCAGTTTTTCCTCCTTTAGCTGCTAATGGTACCACTCCTGCCTGCAATTTTAGGCTCTCAGGCTCTGTGCATGAAAGAAGGAGCTTGGAGAAAAGAAAGGATCCCATTGTGCAGAAGAATGGTGAAGACCATGGAGATGGCTTCGACTCATTCTTTCCCCATTTTCCTTTCTTCAGCTCCCTTGCCATTTCCTGGCCACTCAGCGCCCCTCTTCAGCTGATTTTCTCCACCCCAAATAGAAGACTGATTTCTCCTATAAGTAATGCTTTTAGTTAAGGAGTCTCAGAGGTTCATCTTCCTCCTTCCATTAACCAAGCTCGTGCCACTTCACGGACAGAAAATAGCTTAACACTAGCCAGTGTCCAAACTGCAGATTAAAAGCAGACAAAGGGACTTAATGATGTCAGACAGGCCATATAGTCCATTACGAAAAATCAGGTCTTTGAAAAAAAAAAGATAGATGTATTCCAATTCCTGTTTACCTGAGAGATAACAGTTCTGCCCCCAGTTTCATCATATCAGATTTAGTAAGATTCCACTTAATCTTAAGTCTTAAGGGTTATGGTTGGAACTCAGTGATAGAGTACGACCTCAGCATTCGAGGCCCTAGGTTTGATTCCCCCATGCCATGATTAAATAAGTAAGATCTATGAACATAGTTGAGCATATACTTTTGTTGTATGATAGGGCATCTCTTGGGTATATTCCCAAGAGTGGTATTGCTGGGTCCAGGGGTAGGTTGATCCCGAATTTCCTGAGAAACCGAAACACTGCTTTGCAAAGTGGTTGCACAAGTTTGCATTCCCACCAGCAATGGATGAGTGTACCCCTTTCTCCACAACCTCTCCAGCAAAGGCTATCATTGGTGTTTTTTATTTTAACCATTCTGACAGGTGTAAGATGGTATCTTAAAATTGTCTTGATTTGCATTTCCCTGATCGCTAAGGAAGTTGAGCATGTAGCCAGAACCTGGAAACAACCTAGATGCCCTTCAATGGAAGAATGGATGAAGAAAGTATGGAATATATACATATTAGAGTACTACTCAGCAGTAAAAAACAAGGACTTCTTGAATTTTGCATGCAAATGGATGGAAATATAAAACACTATCCGGAGTGAGGTAAGCCAGACCCAAAAAGAGGAACATGGGATGTACTCACTCATATTTGGTTTCTAGCCATAATAAAGGACATTGAGCCTATAATTAGTGATCCTAGAGAAGCTAAATAAGAAGGAGAACCCAAAGAAAAACATATAGGCATCCTCCTGAATATTAACCTTCATCAGGCGAGGAAAGGAGACAGAGACAGAGACCCACATTGGAGCACCAGACAGAAATTTCAAGGTCCAAATCAGGAGCAGAAAGAGAGAGAGCACGAGCAAGGAACCCAGGACCGCGAGGGGTGCACCCACACACTGAGACAATGGGGATGTTCTATTGGGAACTCACCAAGGCCAGCTGGCCTGGGTCTGGAAAAGCCTGGGATAAATTTGGACTAGCAAATTGGGAGGCAGTGGTGGGGAGGAGACAGAAATCTTTAATAAACAAACAAACAAACAAACAAACAAATAAATAAGATCTTATTGCAGCGACAGAAGTTACCTTCTTCGGTCCCATGAGGAAACCTGGTGTAGTTAACTGTAGCACTTCATGATGAGTCCTGGGAAAGACTAGTTATCGCTGTGTTACTATGTGAGATCTTTTACAGAGGAATTTAGCAGGTGTGCGTGGTGTGTGTGTGTGTGCACGCACATGCGTGTGTGTGTTTCTGTTGTGTGAACCCAACATCTTGTACAGGTTAGGCCAGTGTTTCACCACTTAGTTTCATGCCCTGCCCCTCATGTAACTGTTTCTCATGAATAGAAACCTCATTCCAGGGGCTGGAGAGATGGCTCAGCGGTTAAGAGCATTGCCTGCTCTTCCAAAGGTCCTGAGTTCAATTCCCGGCAACCACATGGTGGCTCACAACCATCTGTAATGAGGTCTGGTGCCCTCTTCTGGCCTGCAGGCATACATGTAGAAAGAATATTGTATACATAATAAATAAATAAATATTTTTTTTTTAAAAAGAAACCTCATTTGGTAGCAACCATACAGGGAAGAATGTCATTGCAAGCCGTGGCATGGATTCCGAACCTCAATTAAAATAAGCTGTTAAAATTTTTTTTCATGATGCCTCAGTGTTGTATATGCCATGCATGGTAAAGTAGCATTTCCTAGACATGCAACAGTCACAGGGGAGTTCACTGTCAGGTGAGCAAGGGGCTGGGGGTGAAGTAGCACAGTGGTAGAGTGCTTGCCTAGCATACTCCGGGCCCTCAGTTCAAGCCCAGTACTAACAAAAATCCAACAAGGATTGAACTCTCTGAGAACTCAAAATGTCCAACCAAGGACTTAGTACATCTTTGGGTAGAACCTGTGATTAAGCATGGTGACAATATAGGAGCCAAAACTTTGTGTATCATGTCTGCGAAGGGAATCAAGACACAACTGAACAAACTTTCCACTGCTGTTGTGGGTGACCGGTGATGGCCACAGTTAAGAAAGGCATGCTCATACACAACTTTAATCCTAGCACTCGAGAGGCAGAGGCAGACCTATCTCTGAGTTCAAGGCAAGCCTGGTCTATAGAGTTCCAGGATAACTGGGGCTGTCACATAGAGAAACCCTGTCTTGCAAAACAAAAACAAAAAGTCAATGTTTGACAAAGAAGCTAAAAATATAAAATGGAAAAAAGAAAACATCTTCAAGAATTGTGCTGGCATAGCTGGATATCAACATGTAGAAGAATGAAAATAGACCCATACCTATCACCATGCACAAAACTCAAGTCCAAATGGATCAAAGACCACAACATAAGCCAGCCACAATGAACCTGATAGAAGAGAAAGTGGAAAGTACTCTCAAACACATTGGCACAGGAGACTACTTCCTAAATATAACACCAGTAGCACAGACACTGAGAGGAACAATTAATAAATGGGACCTCCTGAAACTGAGAAGCTTCTGTAAAGCAAAGGACATGATCAATAAGACAAAATGGCTGCCTACAGAATGGGAAATGATCTTCACCAACCCCACATCAGACAGAGGACTGATCTCCAAAATATATAAAGAACTCAAGACATTAGGCACCAAACTACCAAATAATCTAATTAAAAAATTGGGTCCAGATCTAAACAGAGAATTCTCAACAGAGCAATCTCAAATGACTGAAAGATACTTAAGAAATTGCTCAATATCTTTAATCATCAGGAAAATGCAAATCAAAATGACTCTGAGATACCATCTTATAGCAGTCATGATAGTTAAGATCAAAAACACTGATGACAACTTATGCTAGAGAGGATGTGGAATAAGGGGAACACTCCTCCTTTGCTAGTGGGAGTGCAAACTTGGACAGCTGCCGTAGAAGTCAGTATGACAATTTCTCAGAAAATTAGGAATCAATCTACCTCAAGACCCAGCAATTGTATACATAATAAATAAATAAATATTTTTAAAAAGGACCCAGCAATACCACTTTTGGGCATATAGTCAAAAGAGGCACATTCACACCACAAGGATGTTTGTTCAATATGTTCATAGCAGCATTATTCGTAATAGCCAGAACCTGAAAACAACCTAGATGCCCCTCCACAGAAGAATGGATAAAGAAAATGTGGTACATTTACACAATGGAGTACTACTCAGTAGTAAAAATCAATGACCTCTTTAAATTTTCAGGCAAATGGACAGAACTAGAAAAAATAAATCCTGAGTGAGGTCACCCAGACCCAGAAAGACATTTAAATACAGTACGCACTCATCAGTGAATACCAGACAAAAGCAAAGGATAACTAGCCTACAGTCCACAATCCCAGAGAAGCTAGAATCCTCTTCCAGAAAGAGATGGAAGCAGATGCAGAGATCCACAACTAACCAATGGGCCAAGCTTCAGCTGAAGAGAGGGAAGAGCGATAATATGACCAAAGGGGTCAAGACTATGATGGGGACACCCATAGAATCAGTTGACCCAAACTAGTGGGAGATCACTGACTCTGGACTGAGCACTGGGGATCCTGTATAGGAGCGATAGGAGTGAACTAGGCCTTCTGAATACAGGTGACAATGGAGTGGCTTGGACAGTATATGGGGCCACTGGCAGTGGTACCAGGATCTAACTCTGATGCTTGAAGTGGCTTTGTGTAGCCCATTCTCTATGGAGAGATACCTTGCTCAGACTAGGCATGCGGGAGAGGCCGAGTGGAGGGAAGGACCTTTGACCTGCCTAAAGGAGGTGTTGGGTCAGACTTAGTTGACTCCCCAGGGGAGGCCTTAACTTCTCTGAGAAGTGAGTGGGGGTGGGATGGGGTGGGGAAAAGGGGCAAGTGGAAAGAGAGGAGGGAGGGAGAACTGGGATTGTTATGTAAAAAAATGAATAAAATTAAAAAAAGAAAGGCATGCAAGTGGGAGTAGGAGCTGTTGGGATGCCTGAGCTGGCTCTTTGGAACCTATTCCCTAAGGTAGGATGCCTTGCCCAGCCTTGATGCAGGGGGCGCGGGGGGGGGGGAGGGGGTACGAGAAGCTTGGTTCTGCCTCAATTTGTTAAATACCATGCATTGTTGCTTCTCATGGGAGACCTTACCCCTTCTGAATGGAGCTAGAGGAGTGAATACAGGCCAGGGTAGAAGGGAGGTGCGGGTAGGTGAACAAGAGGAGAGGAGAGAGGAGAAACTGTGGTTGGTATGTAAAATAAATAAATAAAGAAGGCATGCAAGGGGTGAGAAAAAAAGGTGCTTCCTGCAGGGGTAATTCAACAGTGAAAGTCATATTGAAGAAAAGACGGGCATGCCTTTATTTTGAAGACAATAAAGGCGAGATGAAAGATTCTGCTGCCACTGGTCCAGTTACAAAGTAATGTGCAGAATTGTGTAACAGGGCCGCAGACCTTAGCACAACAGACTCCATGATGGAAGTGCCATTCAGGCTGTAAAACTCAGCGCATAGACAACACCACCTGACAAAAATAAAAACAACTAATTCATCAAAGTCCACAGTTCTGGAAAGTCTCTAAAGGTACTAACCTTTCTTTTTGGCTTCTGTACTTCTGCTTCTGGCTAACTGTTCTTGTTAACTGAAGTATACCAACCCAGAACATGTGTATGTGTGTGTGTGTGCGCGCGCGCGCGCTTAAAAGCTAATCCTGAGAAAGGTTCGGGGCTACACTGGATAGCTAGCATCCAGTCTAGTCACCAGGCAGCTAATAAAGACTTTCTATTGGCTTAAACCCATGCCCAAGCAGCCTTCTTTGATGAATACCCCACAACATTGTATCTGATGCAGGCAACATCACATGATTCTCCGGTGTATTTGCAAAATCTAATTAAAGAATCCTTGCTCAAAAAGTAAGTGAGCATATCATTGGCGATTATTATGAACAAGGCTCTAGGTCTTACAGGACAAAGGTCTTATACATAAATTAAAACACTAAATACATAAGAACATAAATATAAATACTAAGAATGTACCTAAATATTTTTTGAGATTTATTTATTATGTATATAGTGTTCTGTCAGCATGTATGCCTGCCCACTAGAAGAGGGTACCAGATCTTACTCTAGATGGTTGGGAGCCACCATGTGGTTGCCAGGAACTGAACTCAGGACCTCGGAAAGAGCAGCTATAGTCTCTTAAGCTCTGAGCCAGCTCTCTGACCTCTTGTACCTAAATATTTTATTCGTTGCTTTTCATGTTGTTGTGACAAGATACCTGAGGAAGCAAGTTAAAGAAAGAAGGGTTGTTTTCGGCTTCATGGTTCCATCATGGTGGGGAGGTCACAAGGGAGGAGCATGGGGCAGCAGATCAAGTTTCACGGAGTCTGAAGTTGAGAAAAGGAATGCTAGTCAGCCATCATCCTCTTTTTCATTCAGCCCTGACCCCTAGGTGATTGAATGGTGCTACCCACATTTGGGGGCTCTTCGGTCTTCAATTAACCTAGTCTAAATTGTTTCTCACAGGCATGCTTTAGTCCCATGGCAATGCTAAATCCCGTCACGTGGACAATATTAACCACTGCGACAAAATCCACAAAATGGTAACAGCTTTAAATTCTTACAAAAATGATGATGCCTTGTTAGGGTAACCAGATGCCTCCTTTCTGATTGAGTATTCAGCCTGTTAGGCCAGTGGTTCTTGGGCAACCACCTAGCCCCAATGTCATTCTGAGCTCATTTATTTAATTTCTAGGAACATGGATTCTAACCCTCCTTGCTAGATGTACTAGTAACTCTTCAAGGATCCAAATAACTGTGATTCATTCAGAAGTTTCCAGAAAAAGCAGAGTGCCCCAAACCCAGATAGTCATATAATACATGTGTGGGATTGAAAGGGCTGCATTCAAGGGCTGGAGAGATGGCTCAGAGGTTAAGAGCACCGGCTGTTCTTCCAGAGGTTCTGTGTTCAATTCCCAGTAACTGCATGGTGGCTCACAACCATCTGTAATGAGATCTGATGTCCTCTTCTGGTGGGCAGTTACACATGCAGACAGTACACTATATGCATAATAAATAAATCTTATAAAGGTTTTCTTTTAAAAAAAAAAGAAAGAAAGAAAAGGCTGCCTCAAGAGAGGTTATACATGACCTATGGTGTGAAGAGAAAGTACCCAGAGTGGAGCGGCTTACGTGTGCTGTCTAAGCCTCAATATAAGGGCACCTCTGTTTTGGGTCGGGTGGGGGGAACGACTATAAAAGAAGACCACTTCTGTTCGGAATTGGGGGACTAGAACGGGGGGAGGGAGCACCTCTATTTGCAGGGTGAGACTGGAAAAGGGAAAGGAGTCTTTGTTTTGGGTCTGGGGAACTAAAATGGAAGGCACCCGTGTTTATGGTGGTGGGGGTACACTAGAAAGGCACCTCTCTAGGGTGTGCGGCTATGACAGAAGCACCCCTGCTTTGAGCGTGGGGATAGAACAGAAAGGACTCAATGCCTCGGTGCAGGGGGACTAGGAAAGCGGGCACTTCTGTTTAGAGCGAGGATGACAACGATGGAAGCGCACCTCTCTTTGGGGTGGTGGGGCTAGGACAGAGGGGAACCTTTGCATTGGTTCCAGGCAATAGACTGGGTTGTGATAGGAAGGAATTCATTCTCAGTGGGGCCTCTTTTTTTTTCTTTCTTAAGCTTGAAACAGCCTGTTCTTTTGTTTCGGTGCTCTTGGGAGCTTTGAGGCATCACATGGGACACACTGCAGGAGACATGTGGAGTCCACAGGGATGAGAAGAACACGTGTGACTGCTAGAGAGAGTCAAGTTGTGCCAACATTTCAGCCACGCCTGGTGCTACCTACTCTCTGTACTGCCCACTGCGAAGCCTCACCGAGGACCATGCACCAGACCTGGAGAAGACCCAGCCAGAGGAAGCCAAGCCTTAGAGAAAAGCCTCAAGTGAATTCAGAGGTAGCAGTTGAAAGCTACTAAGTGTTGGGGTTTTTGCTTTTGTTTTAACACAGAACTAGGGAACTTGCACAAACAGTGCTGGGAGCATCTCTTACATCTAGAACACCTTCTTGCTTTAAATAGTTTCTATTCAGTTACTTGAGAATTCCATATACACATACATGCATTTTCATCATATTCGCTCCTAGCTCTCCAGCTCCTCTCAGACCCCATGCCATAGTCTCCTCCCAAATTTTTGTCCTTTAATAACCCACCAAGGCCATTCAGGATTGTCCATATGTAGGCCTGGCGGTGGTGGCGCACGCCTTTAATCCCAGCACTCGGGAGGCAGAGGCAGGCGGATCTCTGTGAGTTCGAGACCAGCCTGGTCTACAAGAGCTAGTTCCAGGACAGGCTCCAAAGCCACAGAGAAACCAACCCTGTCTCGAAAAAAAAAAAAAAAGGATTGTCCATATGTAGTTGGGTACAGAGTTATCCACTGGAGCATGGGCAACCTACTAGGGGGCACTTCCCAAAGGAAAACGGGATGCCCCTCCCCCTTGCATCTTTTAACTGCCAATGCCCCTCAGCTAGGGATAAGGCTTAGTGACCCCGCATCCATCTGTGCTGGAATTTTGTTTTTGTTTTTTTTCCAAGACAGGGTTTCTCTGTGTAATATTCCTGGCTGTTCTGTTGCTTTGTAGATCAGGCTGGCTTTGAACTCACTGAGATCCTCCTGCCTCTGCTTCCCAAGTGCTGGGGTGAAAGGTGTGTGCCACCACCACCTAGCTGTGCTAGACTTTTGACTGGCTTGATCTTGTGTTTAGGAAACAAAAGACACTGTGAATTCACGGTGCAGTAGCCTTGCCACGTCCAGAAGAGAGTGTTTTATAGCAGTCCTCGCCAACTTCTAGCTCTTAGCATCTTCTTGTTCCATGTTCTGCAAAGTTCGCTGAAGCTCCTGGAGAGGAAATCATAGATGCCCAATTCAGGGCTGATCACTCTCATTCTCTGTACTCTGACCAACTGTGAGTACCAGTATCATTCATGAACTTGTCCATATTGGGTTTCATGGTCTAATTTGATGAGGACGACTGACCAGGTCTCTTCCTCAAGAGGGCATCGGATCTCATTACAGATGGTTTATGAGCGACTATGTGGTTTCTGGGAATTGAACTCAGAACCTTCGGAAGAGCAGGCAGTGTTCTTCACCGCCAAGCCATCTCTCCAGCCTCCAGTGTCATCCACTAACTGCTACAAGAGGAGTATCTCTGATGCCAGTTGAGAGCTGCACTAATCTGTGGGTATACAGATAAACAATTAGAAAGCAGTGTGCCCATTTAGCAAAGTAAGAGTAGTACCTTCTTCCCTAGGTTCTATGATCTCCTCAGTCATGGAGTTTCCCTGGCCAAATTTACAGTACCAGGAATGGATTTTGTCCTGTGAAGTGGACCTTAAACAGTCAGACATAGTTGGATACCCCGTTCATGCCACGCTTGCACCAATCGGCATATCTTGCCAGGTTGTTCATTACTGTAGCTTGCATGACTCACATCTGGGTAAGACTTTTTGATAACTTTTCTTCCTCAGAAGCCTGTATAATGTCTTCCAGTACCATAAAAGCGAGCTAGTAAGGAAGAAATGTCCAAATCGGTATCGGTTTGATTTCTCCGTGTCCTGCCTCACTTGTGCAATGTGTTCAGCTATAGGATCTTACCATCAAGTTCTGGTGCATGACCAGGAACAGTGGTACGCTGGTTAATTTTTTAAAAGTCAGTTCGTGTGAGCTAGGATTTTGGGGAAGAGGGAGCACCAGTCCAGGAAAAGGACTCCAGAAAGACTGGCCTGGAAGCAAGTTTGCGGGAGCATTTTCTTGAACAATGATTGGCTTGGGAGGGCCCAGCTCGCCGCCATGGGCAATACTGCACCTGGACAAATGGTCCCTGGCTGCACGAGAAAGCATGCTAGGTGAAGCATGGGGACAAGTAAGCAGCTCTCCTCCATGGCTTCTGCACTAGCTCCTGCCTTGACTTCCTGCCCTGGTTCTGCTTCATGAGCAGCTGTAAGCCGAAATAACCCTTTCCTCCCCTAGTTGCTTTTGGTCATAGTATTTTATTACAGCATTAGAAAGTCAATGAAGATAACTGACAATATTCCCCTTTAAAGGGGTTTATGACACCCCTCACTAACATCTCAAAGGGTGGGATCTCATACTTAAGCTGGGCTTTTTATTTGTAACATGGCACCAACATATCTCCCCCTGGTAATTACACTTAAACTCTCAGTATGTGGGAACTTCTAAAATAGAAGGCTTTCCTTACGGCTTTTCAGACGTCTTTACTATTAACTATCCTTCCTTTACTCCCTTCTCTTCCCTCTTCTCCAATCCCCTTCCCTACTTAAACCTATGCCTCTGGTTAACCTCTTTCCTTCTTTATACCACCAGTGTTCTATCCTCTTTTCCTGAAAGTCTCTTTCCTGTGTCATTGGTCCCTCTCAGGTGTCCTGGCTTCTGTAGGTATTCCAAGCAAATCACACATTTCTAAGGCTTTGAAGCTCGGACTCACATGTGAGAGAGAACACGTGACATTTGTCTTTCCGGGTCTGGGCTGCCTCAGTTGGTGTGACTTTTTCCAGTTCCATTTATCTATGTACAAATTTCATAATTTCATTTTTCTTTGTATATATACCTCAGTTTCATTATCTTTGAATCAGCTGATGGAAATTTAGGACGATATCCACATTCTCTGAATTTCCCTGTCTCTGCCTCCTCCATCCTACACGGGAATTATACAGACACATGGTGCCAAGTCTGGTGTGTGAACTAAGGTCCTTATGCTTATGCAGCCAGCAGCTTACTGAGGCGTCTTCCTAGCCTGGTAGTAGGTTTTTGGGGTGCATTCTGTTGTGGCATGGAGCTTTACTTCAGCCCAGGCCCTGCCATGAAGTTTTCCATTGTACACATATGCTACAATTCATTGAGTCATCCTTTTGTGGGTGGGCATGGTGGCTACAATTCCTCTCTAGCAGTGTTGTGCACATGTGTTTACTTTGTGTTGGTGGGGATAGAACCCTGGGCCTTGTGCAGCTTAGTACTCTACTACTGAGTGATGCCCCCAGACATGGAGGAACACACAGAGACCGATGCAGGGAGTTAAGATGGTTTCAAATGTTTGTTGGCCATTTGGAAGTCCTCTGTGAACTGCAGTGGAAGAGAATAGGATAATCAAGACACATTTAACTCTGCAATCAGGGAATAGATTAAGATTTAATAACATGCTATGAAGGAGAACTATGAGATGCATCCAAAAGGTGGAAAAGGAGTGTTTTCCAGAAAAATCAAACATCTAATGTCAGTCTGGTCTCATAGAAAATCAAGAGTTAGTAGGACTTCAATAAAAGCAAGCGGAATGGACACAGTGGTGTCTGTCTCAGCACACCCAGAATCACCGAAGTATAAAACAAGTCAGGAAAAGACTCCGGAGGACTGCAGGAGCCTTTGCTGACACTCCCTGCTATGCTATCCATGGAGAGCTATTAATTGCTGAAGAGGCCGCAATGAAGAAGGCAGATCCCAGCCTCAGCCTTACTGTACAGAAAAAAAAAATTGGGAAGTGAGGCTTCCAAGCGGTGGCAGTCGCAGAGCAGTCTGGGCAGGAAAGCAACAATTTGCAGCAGCCTTTGAGAAGATGGGTACGTCCACTTTCGGATAGGCCTTGGGGAGCTGGGAAGGGATTCAGGCAAGGTGAGTCTGCATGTGCGGCATTAAAGGTAAAGGCCCTTTTCTGTCCTAGGACAAAGGAGCAGCTGGAGAATGAATGAGGGCTCACCACTGAGCAACAGTAGGAATGTACACTCAGACACATATTTAACATGAAGACTCGAAACTGCTTGCTAGAGGAGGTAAAACTACGAAGCCAGGCCCTAGCACAATGATGTGTCCGTTTGACTTGAGCCAGAATAAACTGGCCAAGTTTCTTGATTCCCAGGGGGCACAGCCTTTTCAGTTTCGTGCCGAAAGACCATCTCCTGGGATATGGAGGCCATCTGTGTCAAGGAGCAAAGCCCTCAAAGATGATTTCAATGTAAAATGTGGCGTGACGGGGGCCATATTGTCTGACACTGTCCAACCCCTTTCGTATTTCAACAAGTTAAGCACAAAGGAAGTAAAAAACGGCCAGCAACAATGAACCAGAATTCCCAGACAGCTCCAGGGGAGAGGGAGAAGGCTTTGACAGAATTAAGACAAGTCAGTATGGATGGATACAAAGATGTCTAAAACCACTAAGTACAGGGTTTGAAGTGAGCAAAGAAAGATGAGCAGCTTAGTGAGAAGCCACAGCCATGGGCCCCACGCTGCCCCAGCTCCTTGCCACTGGGGATCACAGTGGGAAGGAGAGAGGCTGCCTTCCCTGCTCACACACAGGCTACCAGCTTGCATGAGCCCCTGTCCTGCAAGCTTTTGCAGCTGCCAGAGTTAATTCTTCTCAGGCCATGTCACTTTGGAGCAGTGGCTCAGCTGGGCTTGATAGCATCAGCTCCATGATACACCAACTCTTGTCTTTCATAGTTCAATACTGAGAGGTGAAATAATATGATATGTGGGGTCTGCGTCCGGGAGAGGGAGGAAGTAGGCCAGTGAGTGGTTCTCAACCTTCCTAATGCTGTGACTCATTAATACAGTTCCTCATGTTATGGTGACGCCAATCATAAAATTATTTTTTTTGCTACTCCATAACTGTAATTTTGCTACTGTTGTGAACCATTAGGTTAAAATATCTGACATACAATCCCAAAGAGGCCGCCACCCACAAATTGAGAACCAGCGATAGAGGCGAACCAAGATTGCTATGAGATTGTTCATCACTGCTGCAGGGAGGAGAAGTGCCTTTGGAAGCTCATTCTACTGCTCCCTAATATTCATGTGTTGGAAATTTTCCATTAAAGAACAATGACAACTATGGCAAAAGAAAACAGCCATCTTTCATTTCTCTCTTCTCAGAGAAAACTCTCAACCAGCGGTTCTAGCTATGCAGTTTGGTGGGACACTTAGAGGAAGGCAGCTGGATGAATCTTGCTCTTCAGTCAAAATCACCTGGAGAAGACAGACAACACATAACTAGATATGGCCAGAGAGGTTGGGAAGAAAATAACACGAGAGAAAGCGAGAAGAAAATCAATCTGGACTAACTGGGAGGATTTGAACTGCTCCTCAAAAGAAGCAATTGTGTTAGGTGGTTAAAGGGGAAGCAAATGTGGCTGCTAATCTTGGTTGTCAACTTGACTACATTTGGAGTCAACTAAAATCCAAGCAGGCAGGCAAGTCTGAGAATTCTTTTCTTGATTGGATCATTTGAGACAGGAAGGACCTTGAACCTGGGCCCCACCTTTTGCTAGCAGCCTAAAAACACTTGAAAGAAGGACAATTTTGCTGCTTGCCTGCTTGCCCTCACTCTAGCTGAGTTTATCTATTGTGCTGCTGAAATGTTTCTTCAGGATTGCCATGCAGATTAAAAACCAGCTGAGCTATTCGGCCTTGTGGACTGAACAGCTACTGGATTTGTAGCCCTTCAACACAGGCATTGTTGAGCTGGCTGGACCACAGCATGTAAGTCCCTCTCGTAAGTCCATGTGTACATAGTCATTCTCTCTGTTCCATTACTTTAGAGAACCCTGACTAGCACAGCAAGCAGACACCTAAATTTTGTGAGGCCACAAAAGGGCTTTGCCCAGAAAAACTAACATTTTGGTAAATAAAATAGGCCCCACCTTTCTAACTTGATAAACATATATTCATAATAAATTGGAAGGCCAAAATGGAATCTTAATTTTTGTCATCTTTGGAATTCTGGGATGGAAGCAGGCTCTATGGAGAGAGTCCTGAACCTGTAGCCTGTCTTTTCCTTACACAAGGTTTCATCCCTTATCTCAGCGGGGCTTCATGCACAGCCAAGGAGATGAGTCAGCCCTCACGTGGAAGATTCATCAAAACTGCACAAACTGCCCACACTTAATCACAGGTCAGCCCGAGGGGTGTTCCTACTAGCAGCACTGCTGGTTCTTCTGAGAAGATGGAACTGAAGAGGAGTGACAATCGGGTCCTTGAGGAGGGTTTGGATTCATTTGGAGAAAAAGAAACAAACCCAAATATTCCTATTCTGCTTGGTCTAGGAGCAGGGTGGAGAGGACCCAGGTTCTGGGAGGTCATCCTTCCTTGGCCCTTCAGAGTCTCTTCTTCCCCTGTTAGAGGAGGGTCAGATGCACGACTTTGAAAGCACAGAACCCAGGACAAAGTCCCTGCTTATCACTCTCTATTTCTGTTGTTTCCAGAAACTGTTTTCACACTCCTACTTTTAAATATGTACCATAAAATGCGGATGATAACATGCTACAAATGGGACTTGATTTATATGAGAGTGTGTGTGTGCATGCACACACACACACAGAGATAAGTATAACTTTAAAAATAGAGAAAGAAAAAGCATGGCACCCAAACACACCGCTCCACATAATGTTAGACAGGCACCTAGAGTGTTGTGATCACACCATGAACAAAATGGAGCCTCTTTGCTTTTCTTTCCTCCAAAGGAACTGAGTGGACATTCAGGATTGCTTTTGAGGGAGGTGGGTGAGAAAGATAGAGAAATGACTTCACAATATTTTACGAATATGTTCACGAGCAAATCTTACGTATGCAATAAGAATTCCTTTTCCTAAAAACATTAATATTGTGTATCTTGAGCTGAAGTTGACCTCAAATGGTAATGAATGTGAGTAGGGCAAATTACATTGAACTAAACAGAAGGAAAATGAGCTAGATTGTGATGCAATGATAGAACCCCTGCTTCATATGTGGGAAGCCCTGTGCTTCATTTCTGGCACTAACACACACACATACAAACACACACACACACACACACACACACACACACACACACACTTAATAGAAGAAACGTTTGTCTTCCAGAGGAAAACAAATACATTTCTTCTCAGTTTCTACCTCTCATGGTACCAATTTGCCTCCAACTATTTCTCATGAATAATGTACTAATTACAACTAATTACTGGCCATTTGTTAAAGGAGAATACATGATTGGAAGGGTCACAACAGCCAAGTTTGAGATGATGAAGCTGTATTTCCAGTCACATGCTCTACAGCTAATTCAGTGTAAACAGTGGAGCAATGGAGTTGAACCTGCAAGTTTTAGAGCCGCAAGACTTGGGATCATTCTCCAGCATTGTCACTTGAGAGCCGGGTGATCTTTTCACCTTTGTTTCTATAGGATGCTGAAACTAAGTAGTAGTAATAAAGATGTGTATTTCCTAAGTTCTCTTAGAAATTAAGTAAAAATACATATAGTACTTAGATGCATATTAAACTCCAAATAAATATAATTGAAAGATCATCATGATTTTTAATAGCTGCTTGATTTTCAGCTGTTACTCAGGAGCATCTTATTCAGAACTAGTGTAGCTTAAATATACCCAAGAAGCACTATTAGTAGTAATAATGACAATAACTAATATTTGTTACATATTTATGATTTTATTTATTTACTTTTTTGTTTAATTTTTTAAAAAAATTATTAGTTCTTTGAGAAGTTCATACAATGTGTTTTGATCATTTTCACCCTTCAACTCCTCCTATATCCACACCCCTTCCCTATACAACCAAATCTATATCATTCTCTATCCCATCAAATCCAGTTTGTTCTGCCCAAATATTCTTGAATGTGTGCATGGCCTTCTATTGGAGATGAGAGGTGGTACTCTTAACGAAAACTGACTCTCCATTTCCCAGAGTCTTTCAATTGGCAATAGCTCCTTAACCAGGGATGGAACCTTCATGTTCACATGACTCTGTCTTTTACGGTTTTTCTAGTCCCTCTTTTGCAATGATCTCTGAATCTTGGAAGGAGGGATTGTGATATAGATGTCCAATTTAGGGATAGGCATTCCACAGTCTCTTATTCTATGCTCTTTGACCAGTTGTGGGTCTCTGTATTAATCATCATTAACTGCAAATAGAAGTTTCCTTGATGAGGATTGAAAGGTGCATGATTAGTGTGGCATAATTATAAATTATTAGTTTAATATATGTCAATTTAGCAAAATAATAGTAGGTTCTTCCTTGGGGTTTATGACCTACCTAGCCTCAGCTTCTTGGTCTGACAATGGTGTCAGGTGTGAGTTTTATCTTGTGGATCAGGCCTTAAAGCCAGATAGTGGTTGGTTACTCGGATGATATTCATACCACTATTGCACCAGTGGGCATGCTTTACAAGGCCAGATCTTACTGTAACTCACAAGGTTCACAGCTGCATAAGACTGTTAATTACTTTTCTTCTTTGGTGGTGTGTGTAGTATCTTCCAGATTATGAAAGCTAGCTGGCTAGCATGTGGATCCCCCTGAGTATCAGCATGAGAGCTCCCTGTTCTATGACTCACATATGTGACTTCTTCTGTATTAGGGTTTTACTGTCAGATTTTGGGGGATAACAAACAGCATTCATGTACTTATTTTTGATGGTGAGTATTGAATTTGAGGCCTTAAACCTGCTAAGCAACTGAAGATTTCTTTCCTATGAGGTGGTTTTCTAAGCTTTCTACTGCAAGTGTTATCTCTTTGAGTAGGGAATATTATCACTCACATTTCACAAAAGTCAGCTCGACCTACATCCCACAGATAACTATTTAAAACACATTTTAGGTTTTTTTCTATTTTATGTGTGTGAGTATTCTGCCTGTATGTGCATCTGTGTACCATGTGGGTGTCAAGTGCCTGTGGAGGCCAGAGAGGGTCTCTGATCCTCTGGAACTGGAGCTATGAATGGCGGTGAGCCACCATGTGGGTTTTGGGACTCAAACTGGGTTCTCTGCAAGAACATATGCTAACCCATGAGCCATTTCTCCAGCCCCACATGGCTAATTCTGTTTGATGAAACCCTATTTCAACCCCATGTCTGTTGAGCGGTCTCATTTCTGCTTTCCTGTTTGAACAGCAACGTTCTTATTCTCCCAGCAACAATGGTGGGATAGCATCAGCTTGCTAATCACCGAGTCACTAGTTCCACCAAACTCACTGCGAAAGCTTTCAGGAAAGGGTTCACAAAAGGATTCTTTCCACTCATGTAGGGAAAAGGTGAAGGTATAGTTATTCCCACTAGTGGCTGACAGCCTTCCCTCTGAACTGTAACACACAAGGGGCAGAAATATGCAATTGTCATGGAATTAACCACTTCTATGATTACTACAGTTTTGGAGTTGGGACCACCAGGCGGTAAGTGAAATATCATGTGTAGACTGTGGTTGATGGTTTCACTCCTTCTTAACACCTAAGTGTTTGCAGGCAAGAGTGGCATTTATCCAGTAGAATTGATGGACAGCTTGGGTTTTGTTTGCTGGACAGATCTCAAGTAGGGATTTATTCTCCAATTGAAATGTATCCAATTGGTTATTGGCAAATGACAATGTCTGAACTAACTACAGCCCCTCAATCTAGTAAGATTTCTCAAGGGTTCCCCTAAGGGAAAATTGTGACCAAATGCCAGGTACTTGAGAGGAGTAGCATTCTGGGGCCCTGTAAGGTGGAAATAAGTGTCCTGCTTACAATGTGACAGAATCATAGGCCGTGCAGTCTAGAGGGAAACTAGGAAATCAGTGCGACAAAAACACATTAATGTACTGAAAACCTGAGAAACGGAGGCCCCAAGGAGGCCAGGTTTTCTAAAGTCATACAACAAGCTTTTCTTTTCTTCGGTTTGCTAGAGAGAGTATCTTCTTATTTGCATCTACTGTGGAACACCCTGGGACAAATGCCGTCTGGCACGATTATCAGCTGTGCTAAGTCTGCACAACGAGAGGGTTTCCTTCATTTAAAACTAATGTTGTCTCACCAGTTGAAATTGAAGTCCCTGAAAGGATCATTTCCTCACTAGGATAATTTTGCTACAAGCTTTTCATTAATCTAATCATAAATTCAATAATGCGATTTGGCAGCTTACTGAAGTCTTCAGGAACCACAGGGGACAGGATGCATTGTCTGTTTTTATGACAAGGGAAAAAAGAAAGAAAGCAAGCCTGAACAAGCCAAATAAACTCCACTCTAAAATGTGTTCAGTTCCATATAATGTAAGAAGCTCACCCATGGATTCGGCGAACAAAGGTGCATTGAGCACCCGCCAGGTACCAGGCATTGCCAGGAGTACTGAAGCTGCACAGACGAGTCGTTCACTCAGCAATCACCTACTGCTCACTGCTTTAAGGAGTTTTCAGTCTTCGAAGAATACTGTTTTATGAAATGACCCCCTAAGCTGGGAATACCAGTGTCTTACTCTAATTTTGGTAGTTGGAAGGCTGAGATAGGAGACTCATAGTTCTGGGGCCAACATAGTTTATGTAGTGAATCCCAGGCCAGCTAGGGTTACATACAAGCTCATGTCTCAACAACAACAATAACTGATTTTTTTCTAATATAGAAACTAAAGAAGTAAATGCCATTAAAAAATTTACACTCTAATCCTAATACTCAGAAGGCAGAGGCCAGTGATCTCTAAGTTCTAAGCCAGTCTGGTCTACAAAATGAGTTCCAGGACATCTAGGGCTATTCAGAGAAACTCTGTATCAAAACCAAGCCAACAGATTGAAACAAAGTTCAGAGGAAAGAAAATTCTTACCTACTAAGATCAAGGAATTAATGGGAAAGGTGATATTTGATTAGGTCTGGAATCCAGATAGGATTTTACTTTGAATTATTAGTCTAGAAGAAAATCCAGCGTGGGGTGCATGAGGTGCCAGGGACACCAGAAGACATAGAATATTTCAAATTGTCTAGAATATGTGCTTTTTCTTCTATCCTCCTTTTCTTTCCAACATAGGATCTTACATTATATCAGAGGTTGTTCTAGAACTCACTATATTACCCAAGCTGGTCTCAAAATCAAAGCAAAAAAAGTCCTGACTTAGGCTCCCCAGGGCTGGGACCACAGGCATGAGTCACCAAGTCATCATATACTACTAGAATATCATCTGCAAATTGGGTTTTCTGGAGCTTCTTTAGAGAACACGCAGAGAAAGAAGGAAGGCCAAATGGAAGGGACACCTACCCCAATTTCAACCAAAGCGCCTCTACTTTGATCTATTTTCTACATTAATGTTCCAAATAAGATCACTGGAAAAAATATGCCCCACTTGTTAAAATAAAATTTTTTATAGTACATGGTTAAGAACACGGGTTAGTCACACGGTGAGGAAAAAAGTGAGACAAAATTAGCAATGAGATAAGGCATAGGTGGGTGACATGGGGATTTGTATTTCAGGGCTAGGAAAGAGCTAATTTCCTCAGGTGTAAGTGTTGAAGAACGGGTGAGATAGCTGACAGGTGAACTGGGCAAGGGAGAGCATGTTGGAATATTGGTGGCATGAGCCAGTGATCCCAATTGTTTGGAGGTGAAGGCAGGAGGAATGGATATCCAGCGGCATCCTTGGCTATGTAGTATTTCTGAGTCCTGCCTGGGACACTTGAGACACTGTCTTAAAAAACAAAATAGAAGCTTGGATAGGTAACAAGGGCCAGGACACAGAGGGCTTTATAGGCTATATCAGGAGTTGAGGATTTTATTTTAAGTGTAGGCTAAAAAGCCACTGGAAGAGTACATAAGTGACATTATCTAACATACAGTTTTAAGTAAATTGATCTCTGGCTGCATGGAGATTGATAAAGGTAAGGGTGATCTGTGACACAGGAGGGAGTATTTGTGTGTGTGTGTGTGTGTGCGTGCACATGTATATGTATATACATGAAGGTGCTTGTGAAAGTGTGAAGGACAAAGGCAATTCCTCAGAATGACCTCTAAAATAAAAAGAACATATGTCACCACGTTTGACATTTTCGTGGGTGCTGAGGATCTGGACTCAAGTCCTCATGCTTGCAAGGTAATCATTTTACCAGCTGAGCTGTGTCACCAGCATTCTTCATAGGGGTATTTAACTGAAAGTATGTGTGTGAGAATATGGAGAGAGAGAGAGAGAGAGAGAGAGAGAGAGAGAGAGAGAGAGAGAGAGAGAGAGAAAGAGAGAGAGAGAGAACAAGTGAGAGAGTATTGGACCCCTAGGGCTCCCACAGGCTAGCCTAGCATCCCATCACTGAGCCACACTCTCACCCTAACAGACTGTCTAACTGCTGGTCCTGACACACTGCGCTATTGATCTACCTGGTTTCCTGTGTCAGTACCACACTGGTTTGTTTCTTCGTTTGTTTTGTTTTGGAGTCATTCCTGCTGTACAGTGTGCTTTAATAACTGGCAGGGTAACACTCAAGTCTGGGTGGATGTGAAGAGGTCTCTAAAAAGGTTCATGAAATGAAGGTTGGGGACCAGCTGGAGATACTATTTGGGAAGTTTCCAGAAATTTAGAAGGTGGAGAGGAGCTGGGGGAAGGCGGTAAAGAAGACAGGTCTGTGGAACTGTGTCTCACCTCTGGTCCCTCTTTTCTGCCCAACACGAGATGGAGAATCTTCATTCTGGGTCCCCTACCATCACAATGCTCTGTCTAAGCACATGACTGCAAGTGATATGGACGGATAGGGCTATCACCTATGAGACCTGAGCCGAAATAATTGTTTTCTTCCTTAGATCATTGATTTCAGGTATTTTATCTCAGTGTCTAGCATAGTATATATACAATATTAGTAGAGCTTTTTTGCTTTGTGGTAAAGCTATATGATATTTTAGTGGAGAGGGGTTTTTTGCATCATTTAGACTTACTAAGAATCATTACATTGTTCTTTAACAAAACAATAGAAGCCTTTCCAATGAAGTAGCTATTCAGAGTATTTAGATTTGGATTCTACTCACATGCCTGGCCATGTATGTGTGTCTCTCATTTATCCCTTGGTGCAGTAAACATGTCCTATGCTGTAGCTGAACTAGAGAGCCCTGATTATACTGTGCACTTTGCATTTCCCTGTTTTGTTTTGCTTATGCTGCTTCTCTCTGTATGCTTCCAGCTTGTTAAGGTCACATATAGAAATTCTACCTATTCTGCTGGTCAGGCTGCAGAATCTAAAGGAGAATGTATTACTGCCACCTTGCCAAGCCACCTCACCCAGCCCGGTGCTCTCTGTCACCTTCTTCCTGAGATTTCAGTCTTTTGACAGAGGTCAAACGAGCTATCTAATTTATCTCTTTGTCAATGTAATAACTGAGATTTTCAAAGAGATAATGTAATTCAAACTGAAAATGTGTTAGCACATTTGACGAAACATAATAGAGACCCATGGCAGCACAACTTCTTATTTTATAGCTTAAAATAAACTACTGTTCCTTTTGTATTCTTCAAACTGGAGCAATTACATTCAGTATCAACCTGGTCTCTCATATTTAAACAGGAACCCAAGTATTAGTGTTAAACCGTGACTCCTGTATGTCTGCCTTTGGTCACTCCTCTTTGAGGAGACCGCTTCATTGGCTGAACAAGGCCAATCCATCATGGTCCAAATGAAGCCAGGGAATCACTTTGTACTCACCATTGTACCCTCCTACCACTAACACTAAGAAGGCACGGACATGAAAGGCATGAAGCACCTCTAAGAGACCTTCAACAAAAATGTGTTTTCAACTAGTCATGGATCCAATCTAACCCATGTTCTATCAGAAAAAAATATTTTCTTAAAAAGAAAAAGTGCACAGGAGACAGAAGATAGAAACCATGCCCAACAACTCAGAGAAACTTGGATTTTTCTGCCTCTTGAAAAACAGGTCTTCTTCTGCCTGGAAGTGCGGTATCTTCTCAGTGGTCCCCAGGACAACCAAAGTGTTCCACCAGTCGGCAGCATGCCAGGCTGTTGTTGAGCAGCTGATACATGCTTTGTTTTGGGAGCATGAGGGAGAATGAAGAGTATGAACCTAACCCTGCTGTCAAAGGATGCCATATTTGGGATGTTGAATACATGCTAAGGTATTGGTACTTAGGGTAGTGCTTTTAGAAAACTGGGAGCTCATTGCAACTGTATTCTTAAAGGAGGAGGAAGAGGAAGAGGAAGACGCTGGTCCTTTCATCTTTCACTTCATTTTGTCACTTGTGATCAGCAGGAAAGTGCGGAAATCCAACTCATCTTATATAGTATTTGGTGAAATACAATGCCCAACACAGTCCCTGGCACGTAAGCATATCTCCACTACGTGAATCCCTATATTTCCTTCACAAAAATCAATATTCTCCACTAAAGTAGCTGCAGGGACATTTGCACATGCGCTTCCTAAGGGAGTCCCGCATTGCTGTCCTGAACGGGGGGGGGGGGGGGGGGAAGCTCATTGTCAAAGTCCTGGCTGCTCCAAATGCACCCTGGGGACCAGCAGCATCAGAATCACCCAGGAGCTAGCCAGAGATCTCAGTTTCAGACATCAGAGACTTACAGAATCGCGCTGTGTCTGTACTTGTGGTGCTTGGAACGGACCCCACATTTAGTACACGCTTGAAATCTGCCTCTTCACAAGATTGCCAGGAAATGCAGCTGAAGCTTTGAGAATTCGAAGGTACTCCCTTTCAGACAGCAAACAAAAAACAAACACAGGAAGCTATCTAGACGGCTCTGACCTGGTTTGTCTTAATATATATCTTAGATAAACTAGAACTCATTTGTAACATATTAGCTAAACAACCAAACCTGTGACCATAGCAACGTTGTGGACCACCATCTTTGTTTTAATATTTTAGTAAGTTTTACAACAGAAAGGGGACAATGAATTTGTCATCCGAAAATCCCCAATAGTGCATGGAGTATTTAAAAAAAAAACAAAAACAGCTGATCTCTTCCCAGACATTGTCCTGGTGAGAGGCGTCTACTAATATATACAGAAGAGGAGGACCCACTTAAAATAAATAAAAATATGCCTTCTCTTTTGTTTCTTTCAGAAAAGCAGAGTTGAAATTATGTTTTAAATGTGTTCATTTGGTTTGCAAAGTTTACAGGTATGTTTTTGTACATAAATTCCAAGATTTGAAGAGGTGACTCCCAGCACATACTGAAAACACTTCCAGTCCATGGTAGGAACATAATAGTTCACCTGCTGGGACTAATTTTCAAATGAGGTGGAAGTGCCTGGTGACAGTGTCTTTTAGCCGAGCAAATTATATAGCTTCCCATTTTACAAAGGGAATTTTATGGGCTTATACTTTTCCTTTGCCATTCAGCATATCAAGCTATTTTTAGTCACAATCAGAACATGAAATACGTGGTACAAACATCAAGAGTTTCTTCAGTATTTTATCATTATGTAAAAGTAATTCATGGTCGCCTTTGCAGATTCGGAGACAAATTTACTTATTTATTTCTTTATTGCTGGGGGATGGAACCAGAGATCCCTATCTTGAGATCTCTTCTTTCTTTTTAAGTTTTTTCCACCAGCCTATTATGAAAACCACAAAAACTCTCCATCTTCCTTCCTCAATATACCTCTCTAGTAACAGCCCAGGCTGGCTGGGATCTTGCTATGTAGCCCAGACTGACTTCAAACTCCTGATTCTTCTGGTGTGGGGGCTTGAATGAGAATGGTCCTTATAGGCTCAGATGTTTGACTACTTGGTCCCCAGCTGGAGGAACTGTTTGAGAAGGATTAGGAGGGGTGGCCTTGTTGGAGGAGGTGTGTCACTGGGGGTGGGTCCCGGTTTCAAAAGCTCAAAGCCTTCCTAGTTAGTTTTCTTTGCCTCATGCTTGTGGATTGAGATGCGAGTTCTCAGCCACTGTTCCAGTATGGTGCCTGCCTGCCTGTTGTCATGCTCCCCACTGTAATGGCCATGGACTAAACCTCTAAAATTGTAAGCAGCCCCCAATTAAATGCTTTCTTTATATGTTACCTTGGTTATGGTGTTTCTTCAAAGCTATAGAAAAGCAACTAAGACAAAGCATATAAACCAAGAGACAGATTTTCTACATGTGAAGCATCCGGTGCCCTGCAGGAAAGAACTCAACGCCAAGCCCATCTACACACATCAAACCTGTATCTCACTGAAGTAGAGGAGTCTACCGCATGGCCATGAGTATTTGCAGGTACTATTAGTCCCTCAGCGCACCTCAGATAGGCAGCTGTGGACCCAAACCTATCATAGCCAGGAGAACTACCATAACAATATTATCCTGTGACTAGGACGATATCAGTCAAGGGAAATCAATTTCGTCTGCCAATTTTCAACATGATTCAATTTAGGTTTCTATTATAGATGAATACAACCAATCCATTGAGGCATCTTTGCTTTGATTATTCTGGGATTTTGTTCAAAAACACCATAGGAAAGCCCAGCCTAGTCAGGGGCTCTATCCACTGCTGAAAAGTAAGATAATTCAGTGGATTTCAGTGTACTTTGAGTGTCTTGGTGCTGGCTGATATCTACTCTCACTTCCTGCTGAAAGTAATGTGGAAGACTGCCCTTTCCTTTCTCTGCATAAGTCTTTACTGTACAATCTTAGCAGCTCAGGCTGTTCGCAGGTGAGCTTGTTCTTTGGATTCGGCAGAATCTGCAACATCTAGATGGAACTGTAACACTAAACAGGGGTAGAGAGCCTCCATGTAAAAGGTATGTGCTAAGCTTTCTTTCTGGCCTAGAGGCAGAACGGACCATAAAAGCTAGTTCGAATCCGGGAATAATTGGAAATTCAGTTCCTGGTACCTAGCTCAAGCTAGACCTATACTATGTGATACAATGACCACTAGCCACCTGCTGACCCAAATCCAGTTCTTTCATTCAAGTCACTGGGGGAATAAAATCAGCCAATAGTTCTTAATGTCAAGAAGACAAAGCAACCAGGTAAGTGAGATTGGCAATGGAATGTGCTGGAAGGGTAAAACCCCCACCAGATTTTGAAGAGCTAGTATGAAAGAAAGTAACTTACGACATTAATAATTTTGTATTGACTTTATAGTACAACGATAACAGTTTGTAATATACTGGGCCAAATAAAATGTATTCGTAAGATTAGTTGACATAGCTGTTCCCTTTCACAGTTGTTTTGGGTTTGCCGTGCTGAGGATGGAAGGCAGGGCCCCCTGAGCTATAACCCCAGGCTTTATACCTTTTTGAATAGAGCTACTGTCTTATTTCCACTGGCAGCGACTGTCGTAGAATCTTGCAGTGTAGCAGCATGAAGTTTAACCTCAGGAATCGGGTTTCCTTTGCACAGTCTCAGCTTTCATTTCCCTGGCCATCTAGTTCTGGTCATGGGGACCCAGTTCTGCTCTGAAGCTCCTGGGCTTGGGCATCCAAAATGTTTATTATTCACTTGCTGTTGCTGATGGAAAATGTTATGTTGCCAAATGATGCTCTCAGGAGGTGAAGAAAAAAACCTTTCAGTTCATCTTCAGATGCCCAAATAAATCTCGCCCCCCCCCCACTGTTACAAAAATATTACAATAATAAAGCATTTGCGTCAACCAAAAAGTATCCCAAAGACTTTTGTGCCTGTAGGGAGACCTGCTGCCAATAAGGCATTAAAGCTGAGGGAAACATTTCCGCAATTACTGATCAAATACAATACAGCTAAATTTCACCTCCAGCATATCATTTTGATAATGGGTATGGAAATTATCCATTCAATAGCTATTCAAAAATAACTCAGGAAGATTGGTTACCAGATACTTCACAGACCTTCAGAATAATCCCTTCTAATCAGGCTGGTGGGAATTCAATAGGCAACATTTGTGTTGGACAAAATACTCTTTTGGGGTGTTTCAGGGCAGTGGGCTTGTGCCTTCTCCCCTTGCTGTCCAGGAGATGAGAGCATATGCATGTAAGAAAGCAGGGATTGTGCTTCCCTGTGGGCTGAGCTGCTGCCCAGTACCCACCAAAGCTCGGCGCACAGCTGTGCCTGCAAGTTAAGTGAGGCGCCTTAGTACTTATCAATCAGGAATCAGCAGGGCTTCTTGAGTTGTCCTCATTAAATTTAAAGTATATTCTCTCCCCAGCAGCAAACGTCTCCATTGCCATCCGTCTCTGCACAGCCAATTTTAGGCAATCAAAGGATGTTGGCTTCATCACTGTCTCTGAACAGATTTCCAGTTTGACACAGCCTTTCCTAGCTTGCCTGTTCTTTGAGAACCAGTGGCTGCCGTCCTCTGGTTGCCACCAATTCATCCCTTCCTCCAAACCATTTCCGATTATTTTGTCTTCTCCCAGTCTTTCACAGGCCAAAAATGTTTTTGTTCATATAAGATGCCATCTTACCTGTTCTAAAGAAAATGTTCCTTTATTCCCGCCCGTCTCCAGATCCCTTCCATCCTACCTCTCAGTCAGCACACGGCAGATGCTTATCCTTCCACGTCCATTCACAATCTTAACCCAGGAAGTTCATGTGGTGGCCTTGGAAAGATCAAAGCTTCTGAGACTAGAAAACTTCACTCTAGCCCTGCTTAGGCATGTAACACTCAGGCAAGTCCAATGCGTGCCTCAGTTTTCTTAACTTGGGGAAATAACTCAAGCTTTGAATGAATCCCCTTGCTGGGTAACGCTCACGATGTAAAGCTGGACTGTTGCGCTAAGCTATCACTACAGGGATGTATGTAAGATAAGTAACTCACAAGGGGAAAAGTATTTCTTATGGCTCATTGTTAGAAATTTTCAGACCTTTGAGTCTTTTGCTTTAGGTCTTTGATACGGTAGGAAGGCACAGATAAATGAAGCCACTAGCTTCATCAGCTAGAAAGCAAAAAGCAAAAGAAGAGGCCAGAGTCTTAGAACCCTCTTCTGGGGCATTTCTCAAATGACCTAAGGATCGTCCATAAGATTCACAAAGTTTCCTTCAGAGTCCAAATAGTGCCATGTTTAAGACCATGCCTTTAATACGTGGACATTAGGGGAACACTTAAGATCCAGACTATAGCAACTGTGAGTGCCAACTATGGCCCACGTCAAGGAGATCCCAGTCCAAGAGATGGCGCGCACACACACACACACACACACACACACACACACACACACACAGTTAACTAATAGGGAGCAGCATGGGATGAGAATCCAGGAGCTGAGCTTGGGTTCCTAGGAGTAGACAAAAGGAAGCAAGACTCCAGATTTTGTTTTGGAACCCACAGCTTTGCACATGCTAAACATGCATGCTACCTACATCCCCAGGTCCTAGGGGAGAGAACAGCTATATCAGTCTATAACAGTGGTATGGCTTGTATTAAACCATGGAAGATGGAAATGCTGCGAGAGAGCATCAAAATGCCAGGCACGGATGTGGTAACTCCCTGGAGTTGCAGAGTATTGTGTCAGAGGCCTTCAGGGAAAGGCAGATGTCCATGACTGAGAATGTGGCCCATCACCCCGGCTGCAGGCCGGGGACACAACAGAGACTGGAGTGCAAGTCCTGAAGTTGAGAAGAGTCGAAGGAGCTTTGGGAGCAGTCCTACAGTTTGGGAATGCCACTCCAGTGGTTGACTGGGGGAGAGAAGGAACATACCCTGGACTAGACCCAGAAAGAACTGGCGGCAGACCACTGCAATAAAAGTCACTTGAGTCAGTTTTCTGCTGGATTCTGCAGAGGTGACACATTCTGACAACTCTGGGTTCTGGAATGTTCAGGAGATGCTGAGTGAGAAGACAAACCCTAGTTCTGTGTCTCCTGCACAAAAGGGCACTTATGTCCTTGAACCTGAGACCAGCTAGGCCACACGCCTATGGGAAAACCAAATAAGGCTGTCCTGCTAAAGGAACACAGCCATAAAGTGACTCCTAAAAACCTTCTGCTGTATGTCTTGCTCAGCCATCGTCAGCGAAGCTTCCACCTGAAGTAGATGGGAGCAAATACAGAGAACCACAATGGAGCAATATGCAGAGAGTGAGAGACCCGAGAACACCACCCAGTCTGAAGCGGACTGTCTCCATCAAACCTCTCCACTCAGCACTCTGAGAACTTCGCTCAAGAGGAGCTGGAAAGATTTTTAAGAGCCAATGGGGATCGAAGGCATGGAAGACATAAAGAAAACAATGTATTTCAGACACAACAGATCTGCTGCACGCGTGAATTCACAGTAATGGGGGCAGCCTGCACAGGTCCAAATCAGATGGCGTTCCAGCACTGAGACTGGGAAGTGTACATGAGTTGCCATCCCTAAACAAGAAGCTGTCGCCAGTTGACAACCACTTGCAAAGGAAAAATTAGTTTTCTCCAAAAATTCTTACTGGGTAGACAAACCACACTTCAGAGAGGCCACATGCTTAACAGCAGACAGCCAACTCAAAGTGAACTCAAGGGTATTTTAGGAGATTGTTTTTAAATCTTGCAGGTTTTTTGCTTATATATTATGATTTCTGGTTTTGTGTTGTCTTGGGTTTTCTGTGTGTGCATGTGTCTCTGCATGCATGTGTGCGTGTGCCTTTTCCTTTTGCTTTTTCTGTGCTTGTTTGTTTTGTTATATCATAGGGGCTTTTTTCCTGATTATTTTCTAAAGAGAGAGTGAAAGGTGGTTAGATAGATGGGAAGGTTCTGAGAGATGAGGGAGGGGCAACTGTAATCAGAATACATTGTTGAAAAATATTTCAATAAAAAATAAATATCCACCAGGTGGTGGTGATGCACGCCTTTAATCACAGGATTTGGGAGGCAGACACAGATGGATCTCTGTGAGTTCGAGGCCAGCCAGGTCTAAAAGAGTTAGTTCCAGAACAGTATCCAAAGCTGCAGAGAAAGCCTGTAGTAAGAAACAAAAAATAAAATAAAATAAAATAAGTATCCATTTCTTAAAAAAAAAAAAAAACAAACCAAAAAGCCCCTGAAAATTTACATTATAAATTGAGGTCGAGTATTGCTTTTTATTTTTTTAAGAATTGGGAAAAAGGGCTGGAGAGATGGTTCAGAAGTTAAAAGCATTGATTACTCTTTCAGAGGACCCAGGTTCAATTCCCAGCACCTACATGGCAGCTCACAACTGTCTGTAACTCCAGTTCCAGGAGACTCAACACCCTCACACAGACATACATGCAGGCAAAGCATCAATGCACATAAAATAAAGTAAAAATAAATACAAATAAAAGGAAAAAAACCCTTTGTTTTTATGTAACAGATTAAACTTTTTTTCTAAATGTTGCAGATTATAGAAATGAAACATCACTGGGATCTGGTCGATCCCAAATCCCTTCTCTACCCTTTTATTTGGTTAAGAAAATAAAACAGTTGAGGGCTTATCTAGAAACATTAGAATATTTGATTTTATAGTATCATTTAGGATTTTTTTTTTTAGATAGGGTCTAAACATGTAGCTCTAGCTGGCTTGGAGCTATGTAGACCAGGCTAGCCTCAAACTTACTGAGAGTTGCCTGCCTGTGCCAGCTGAGTGCTGGGATTAACAACGTGAGCCACCATACTTGGCTCATTGAGGACAATTTTAGATAAGATCTCAGAGCCTAAACTGGCCTTAAACTCATAGCAATTCTCCTGCCTCAGCTTCATGTATATTTGGAATACAGTGTGCACCATGCCTGGCTTAGAAACAAAGCTTATGTAAGCAAAAGATTGTGTTTTAAAGTTGGAAATCTCCATAGAAGCTTATTTTCTGTCTACAGCCAATAGAGGAGCTGGGAAAAAGTCCTGACCATGTGAAGGTGTGCAGAAAACAGATGGAAACGGATGCTGTGCTCTTCAGTTCTGTTACTGTGTCACATAGTACATAGGAAAACTTAATATTGTGGCCCAGCCAGCAAGACCATCTTTCTGCGGCATCTTTAACATGACCCCCATATCAGGTTTATAAGCATCTTTGACAAGACCCCCACATCAGGCTATAAGCATCTTTGACATGACCCCCACATCAGGCTATAAGCATCTTTGACATGACCCCCACATCAGGCTATAAGCATCTTTGACATGACCAGGGCAGTGGCAGTCAGTCTCTCTGGGATGGGCAGAGGTATGCTCTTTAATAGGCATTGTGGGAAGAGCTTGGCTGTGTCCTGATTCAGAGAACTAAGGACACAGGCACTCCAGCACAGTGTTTTCCTGTCCTCCCCAACCCAAAACTGGGGTGATAGCTTGCTTTACATTCTCTTATATTTTCAGTATCTTAAAAAATGATGTCGAAAATTCAATTTTGTTCAGCTCTCCTGTATCCTGTTATGCTCCCCAATTTACAAACACAGTTTAATCACTGCCACGATTCAATTTCTACCCACATCACAGATCCACCTCTGCTAGAAGTGAATCACAGGCTCAAACACTAAGCTACTGAAGAATAGAATCCAGCAGCCCACAAGAGGGGTTTTGTTCTCAGTATCATTGTGAATAAATAAATACGTCCAAGTAAAGAGAAAATGGACGCAGTCTTATGTAGATGCAGTTCTTTAGTCGGCTTGGCGTCCTCTATAAAAGCAGGGCACTCTCTTAACTGGGCAAGTAATACAAATGGGCAACACTTGTCTGGAGTGCACGAGATCTTTACTTTCACTCCCCACATCTCAAAAATAAAATAAATGAAATCCAAAGAGAGCACTCTCTTGAGTCTGCATTCATCACAACATTCGCTCTTCATTATTTGGCAGGTTCTGCCATAAAGCAAAAATTAATTAATTACCTCCACCGCTCACTATGGAACCATCCTACAAATGTATTCGCCCATCCTCTATGTTCTTTGTTGCTTTCCAATAGAAGAGACAACAGGGTACATACTCCTGTAGAACAATAGATTATTATCCTAATTATAGTTGCCTGGTGTTTTCTACACTTTCACCATTTTATTAAAAACAATTATCTGAGAAGAACCAATCTTTTGTAATACCTACCCCATTGTTCTCATTTCTCTCTGATTCTGATGAGGTCTTTTCAAAGGGTATTTTATTCATAATTATAGCCTATAGGGCAATTGCTCAGAAACTGAGTCCAGGAGATATTTTGTTGAGATTAATTTTTCTTGTACTTCTTGATCCAATTATACCTTTAGTTTTTTTTAACTACTAGCAACTTAATAAACCTATTTTATTTCTGTAAGCCAAGCATACTATTAGTAACAATTAACATTAAACCATATTTTAAAGAATGAATTTTTTTTAAAAGTATGAAATAATAACCATGATTGTTTTGGGTTTTATAAAATGAACTTACTCCTTATTCGTGACCAGGTGGGAGAAAGCAAGCTTTAAATTCAGTCTTCTCTGCTATGATGAGCATTAGTTATAGACTTTTGCTCATGTATAAAATCTATGGCACTGGAAGAGAGCTTTTATTTATTTTTTTAAAAGATGGGGTTTCAGGCTGGCAAAATGGCTCTGCAAGGAAACTTGTTTGTCACCAAGCCTGGTGGCTTGTCTTAAATCACTAGAAGCTCATATATGGCATGAAATGTGCATAGCCTCCTCAAATAAATAAATGTCATTTAAAAATTGAAAAAGAGAGGGCTTGAGAGGGACCTCATCAGTTGAGAGACTTGTGTTGCTCGCAGTTTAGCTCCCAGCACCTCTGTGGTGGCTCACAACTACCTGGAACTCCAGTTCCAAGGGCAATGATGCCCTTTTCTCATCTTTGTAAGCAGTGGGCACGCGTGCATATGTGCAGTCAAAACATTCATACACATAAAATAAAAATGAAAAAACCAAAAAAACCAGAGATGAGATCTCTGCGTTGCCCAGACTGGCACTGACTCCCCAGTCTTAAACATTCCTCTGGTCTCAGACTCTCTAGTAGCTGAGGCAGTGTGTGTGTGTGTGTACCACCCTGCACCTAGCTTGAGCTGTCTTTAAAATGTCAGATTTGGAGCCGGGCGGTGGTGGCACATGCCTTTAATCCCAGCACTGGGGAGGCAGAGGCAGGTGGATCTCTGTGAGTTCAAGACCAGCCTGGTCTACAAGAGCTAGTTCCAGGACAGGCCCCAAAGCTACAAAGAAACCCTGAGTCAAAAAAAAAAAAAAAAAGAAAGAAAAGGAAAGGAAAGAAAAGAAAAGAAAAGAAAGTGTCAGATTGGTCAAGATATACCTGGATGAAAAGCTGAGCAGACAAGGATAAAGGACAGGCTGTAAGTCTGACAGCTCAAGATAGGTGCAAGGTGGCATGTCCACACTGCCTCAGCTTCCAATGACAGTGTATGGCCAGAAGCAGAATCAACACAGAAAACCTCCAAGTTTTCATCTTTCATTCTTTTTTTTTAAATTTATTTATTTATTAAGGATTTCTGCCTCCTCCCCGCAACCGCTTCCCATTTCCCTCCCCCTCCCCCGATCAAGTCCCCCTCCCTCATCTGCTCGAAGAGCAATCAGGGTTCCCTGACCTGTGGGAAGCCCAAGGACTGCCCACCTCTATCCAGGTCTAGTAAGGTGAGCATCCAAACTGCCTAGGCTCCCACAAAGCCAGTACGTGCAGTAGGATCAAAAAACCCACTGCGATTGTTCTTGAGATCTCAGTACTCCTCATTGTCCCCTATGTTCAGCTAGTCCGGGTTTATCCCATGCTTTTCCAGACCTAGGCCAGCTGGCCTTGGTGAGTTCCCGATAGAATATCCTCATTGTCTCAGTGTGTGGGTGCACCCCTCGTGGTCCTGAGTTCCTTGCTCGTGCTCCGTCTCATTCTGTTCCTGATTTGGACCATGAGATTTCTGTCCGGTGCTCCCATGTGGGTCTCTGTCTCTGTCTCCTTTCATCGCCTGATGAAGGTTAGTATTCATGAGGATGCCTATGTGTTTGTCTTTGGATTCACCTTCTTATTTAGCTTCTCTAGGAACATGAATTATAAGCTCAATGTCCTTTATTTATGGCTAGAAACCAAATATGAGTGAGTACATCCCATGTTCCTCTTTTTGGGTCTGGCTTACCTCACTCAGGATAGTGTTTTCTATTTCCATCCATTTGTATGCAAAATTCAGGAAGTCCCTGTTTTTTACTGCTGAGTAATACTCTAATATGTATATATTCCATACTTTCTTCATCCATTCTTCCGTTGAAGGGCATCTAGGTTGTTTCCAGGTTCTGGCTATTACAAACAATGCTGCCATGAACATAGTTGAGCATATACTTTTGTTTTATGATAGGGCCTCTCTTGGGTATATTCCCAAGAGTGGTATTGCTGGATCCAGGGGTAGGTTGATCCCGAATTTCCTGAGAAACCGAAACACTGATTTCCAGAGTGGTTGCACAAGTTTGCATTCCCACCAGCAATGGGTGAATGTACCCCTTTCTCCACAACCTCTCCAGCAAAGGCTATCATTGGTGTTTTTTATTTTAGCCATTCTGACAGGTGTAAGATGGTATCTTAAAGTTGTCTTGATTTGCATTTCCCTGATCGCTAAGGAAGTTGAGCATGACCTTAAGTGTCTTTTGGCCATTTGAAGTTCTTCTGTTGAGAATTCTCTGTTCAGCTCAGTGCAGATTTCTCTGTGTAATAGTCCTGGCTATCCTGGAACTAGCTCTAGAGACCAGACTGGACTTGATCTCACTGAGATTCACCGGCCTCTGCCTCCCAAGTGTTGGGATTTAATTAAGTGTGAGCACCACCACACCCAGCCTTTCAAACTTTTGATCAGTCCTCAGAATAATACATTTAACAAGATTCAGTGGCACATTGCCTGTGGGAGCACGTACCAACGTGAACCTGTTCCACCTTGACTGGAGGTCAGAGAGACCGAGCTTATTTTTGCTCTCTCAAAGTTGTTGACAACAGGTGTGGTTACAAACAAGAGATTCTGACCTAGGGTGTGGTTAATTAGTATTGTGGGTGTAAAGGTAGATCTGCTCCACCTGGGCTGAAGATCAGAGAATTTAAGTCAATTTTTTATAGCATGTTAATGAAGTCTGTTGCTTCCCCCTCCCCTTTTGGAGTGAAGCATCTAAGGGTGTGGAAAATAACTGAGGTGGAGTCAACATTTACTGAATGTCCCTTTCAATGCTGCTTTGTGTTTTTGTCTATTTTTTTTATGTCTTTGTTTCTCTTGCTTAATAATTTTAATCCTCACACTCCTACCTTGGAATGTACGAGTTTTGTCCAAGCTGGTTTTCGACAATTCCTACACCACTGCATGCAAAATATACAGTCACGTGCTTCCTAAACTATTTTAGCCGATGACAGAGCACATCTATGGAGTGGTCCTCCTCTTAGATTGCATGAGCTGGTGATATCATAGTTGTCTCACTTGAGTACATGCATCCTGTGACACTTGTACAGGGAAAAGATTCCACCAATGGAGAAGTTAACTCGATTCAGGAAATAACCAGGCTAGCTAAAAGACAAACAATTATATTTTTATTTCTCATGAGGGGAAAACTCACAAAACCGGAATGAGAAGTCCAAGCTCAGCTGTGCTGTGCTGTGTGTGTGTGTGTGTGTGTGTGTGTGTGTGAGAGAGAGAGAGAGAGAGAGAGAGAGAGAGAGAGAGAGAAAGAGAGAGAGAGAGCACTAGCACATGCACCTGGGCCTTGTGTTTTTCACCCAGTCCCAGAAAGCCACACCCTAACTTGGCGCCACCTCTTAAAGATAATTGGTTAACAAGGCTTCCCCATCACTTCCTTTTGTCTAAACAAGAGCTATCCAAACCCAATACCAAACTACATACAATAGGAACAGATATCAAGTATAAAATTACAACCAACATAAACAATATTAAACAAGGAACACATGATAAATATTTTAATAAACATTCTATTCCAAGGAGTCTAAATCTTGCAATGGAAATAAGCTTGGCTAAATCATAAGAGGAAGGTAACTACGACTATCTAATTTCCAACCCCATTGAAGGCCTGAGAAAGGAGATAATATTACTTGAGCAGGCAGGAAGTGCAATTAAGCAGCTTCCAAAGCAAGCAGTATATGACTGAGACAATTGGCTACCTGAGCAATCACCAAAAGTTTCATTTGCAATGTTGAAGCAACCAACTTTGACTAAGGCCTAGCATTACTGACAGACCATTTTCAGAGGCAGGGAATTTTTCAGAACCGTCTTACCCTGTCTTTGCAAGGTTTGGCAGTCCTTTTCCTTGTGTCCAGCTAATCCAGTCCAGATACAATGTACTTTGTCAGTGGTTTAGGTATGGGCAGTTCCTTGCCCAAAGGCCAGTTGTGCCAAGAAGAAACCGAACTCCGAGTGGAGTGTCTTCGGTGCTCAACATTCTCCTGGGAATAGATTGGTGTTATCAGGAACAATCATGTCTCATATCAACAGAAGCCTAAATTACTTAAATGCCATGATTCTACAGATCCCTGACATGGTTGAAGATTACCTTTCTAGGCAGAATACAATCTCTATGTATGTAAAGACCCTAATAGATCTGACTATATGTATAACAAACATGAACAACTATTGACCTATAATATTTAATACCTGTATAACTTAAAGACTAAGACTTCATGTCAGAATATTAAATACTCTGTAAACAAATGTGCAGCAAATGAGGACAATGATCTCAAAATGTAAATAATCTATACGTATCTTGATCAGAGATATCAAGATATCATAATGCAATATGAAAATATACCCTAAAAGTTGTATCAATATACATAATGTCCTAAACAGAGGCAGAAACATGCATGTATATAATCTGGTAGAATGACTCTGCATAGGTGTACAAATATTGTAAATAGAAATAACAAATATAATTTGAACTTGCATCAATATATAAAATCTATATCAATGTAAATTATCCATAAATAATAGCTCACAAGTATTCACTCTATTACCCACTATTATGATTCCTTTTTTTATTTCTGAACCTATATAGTTTCCACCCCACTCCTCTACCTGATACAAGTAATAATCAACAACCCCTAAATGGTATTCCCAACCCTGAAGACAAACTTTTTTGGGAGGGGGACATTGTCCTCTAGAATTGCTTCCCACTGTCATAGGGACAATGTTATTTTCTTTATGGGATCCTGCAAAAGTAAAGTGATGGATAAGGTTCAAGATTACTGTATAGCATAGTTGCAAATGATTTCCGAGTAGCTGATAGGGTTTTTTCCAAAGTTCTTATTTGGAGTTTTGGCCAGAATGTCATGAGAAGGTACATCATTTCAGCAGCTGGTACCCCCAAACCAGTCTTATAGCAGCGCTATTAGCATCATGATGTCATCTCAACCAGGTGGAGTTGTTGCTGTGGGGCCCCATCTTTTTCCTGAAAACTTCAAAGATTAATACAGGAAAAGGATCTGTAGGAAATTCTATTGCTCATCATGTAAAACTTAAACATTATTCATATAAACATACATTCAATGAACAATACAATATAGACAAGATAGACATGGAAAAAGTAAAATTTTCCCTAAAGTCTTCCTTCTTTCCCATACTAGATAACTTCTGACATGAGGCAGAAACTCTGAATGTTCCTTTTAACAAGACGCTTGGATTTAGAGAAGTACAGAGCATTGTTCAACTCCAAATCCAGCTCTATATATTCACACACACACATATATATATACACACACACACATATATATATGTTTAAATGTATATGTTTTTCTCGTCTGTGCTCATAAGTCATATTCCTTTTTCTTGATGATCCTTATTGGATAGATATTTTTCCTTCTGTTAGCATCCAAACATCCAGGGTCTCTTGAATTTTTGAAGATGTGAACATTCCTGTAAAGAGAAGAGCAGAACCTTGCTCCAACCCTATATAGTTGGTTTCCTTACCACCTGTATGGTTGTCACCATTGTGGATAAGCTGTCATATCTCTTTCTCAAGAGGGTTCTCTTTTTTTAAAACAAATCTTTATTAATTTTGATGATATTCATAATTTTTCTTCTCCTCTGGAAAGAGCAAAACCACTTCCCAAACATAGCACATCTCTTGGTTTCCATTGTGAGGTCAACACAACCTTGAAATACACTGGTTTAATTTTCTTTAGATCAGTCTTAGTATGGGCTCCTATGTATATTCTTTGACAACCTGACAACCTTATGGTATTTGGTGCCAGATGTTCTTTCTGATGATATCACTGGAAAAGCAGGTATAACTCTGTATAAGTTATCCAGGAGTTTGGTATGTACTGATGAGGCTACATTTTGTCTTTGTACCTTTTGTCCCTGGTCATCAAATTTGATAAATTCCTCAATCTTTTCAAGTCTCTTTACCACTGCCTTTTGTAAAGTCTGGATCTCCTGTCCAGTATTCTGTTCTAATGTCCTCATAGAGAATTCCTAGGTGTGAAGTTTATCCAGTAGAAATAATGTCTCATCCTTGGACATAATTTTTATAGCATGCATAATACGTTTCTGGAGAGGCATTCTATCAGTCAATCTATCATAACCCTTTGACAGAGTCCGATTAATACATTCAACAGTACAAATCCTTTCAGACAATGTCTCAGGGTCCTCTGTCATTTACTGGGTTTTATTTGTTAAATTGGCTGTACTCTTCTCCAGAGTGCTGAATTTCCCTTTTAGTTGATCATTATCAGTATGTAAAGACTGTATCATTTCTAAAAGTACCTCATTTGACTGGGTTTTGTCTGTCATAATTGGTTGTATCCTTCTCCAGAGAGTTGAACTTTCCTTTTATTTGGTCATTATCAGTCTGTCAAGACTGTATCATTTCTAAAAGTGATTCTTGCACATATTATCAAACCACGTTTTTAAGGAGAAAATACAAAAGATAAAACTAATCTCCAAAATCAAATAGACAGATGTAGGAGGGAAATCATATAAAACTTGCATAACAATGTATATGTTATTGAACTCCTGGATGGTTTTAATTGTCCATAATCTTGCCATTTTAAATTATAAATTTATAATTTAGATTTTAAATTATAAATCTTACCTGTGGTTGAGTTTGAGCTAGAGTAGGTGCAATAACTGTTACCTGCCAGTAGGTGTCGTGGCGGACTTGTAGCCATGTGGCTGGCTTGAATCTGAATTTTAGTGTTAAATTCTAAAAGATATGCTCAGATTAAAAACAGTTATTTAGTATAAATCACAGACTGTGTGCTCCACAGAGATCCCTGATTGGTCAGCGGCTACAAGAGCACAAATGCCAAACAGGACAACCAGGGAAACCCACGTTTTGCATGAGTGTTTGTGAGCACCAGAAAAGTGGACCCAGAAGCCAGGCTAAGGCATTTAATGAGAAAATATCTAGCAGCTACTCAGGGCCACTGCATGGGAATTCTATACCCAAATGAATGATGTGGAGCCTAACAGCAGGCTAGAGCTGCTGGAGACCCGAGTCCCACATTGGGCGCCAACTGTAGAAGTTAACTTGATTCGGAAATAACCAGGCTAGCTAAAAGATAAACAATTATATTATTATTTATTATAAGGTGAAAACTCACAAAACCAGAATGAGAAGTCCAAGCTCAGCTGTGAGGCAAGGGAACCAGAGAGAGAGAGAGAGAGAGAGAGAGAGAGAGAGAGAGAGAGAGGGCTCCTGGGCCATGTGCCCATTTTTCTTCAAGTCCCAGAAGGCCACATTCTAACTTGGTCCCACCTCTTAAGAATAATTGGTTTACAAGGCTTCCCCATCACACTAACAATGAGTTTCTCAGAGTGTGTTCCTGTAACCAAGGGGTGTGTGTATTTGCTACACCTATTTTCTTTACTTCCTTGTAGAAGGACACCAGCATTTCCCCCCACATTAGCCCATTCCCATCTAAGCCCATGATGAATGGATATGATCACCATACATTGCATACATGTATGAAAATTTTGAAGAATAAATGAAAATCATTTAAAATAAAATAATGGATATTAATGAAATACTCACTTTTTGTTGTATTTTTAAAATGTAGATTGCAATTTTGTGAGCTACAAAAGAGTGACTCTTTTGATAGGGATGAGGTGGGAGAGGGATTGGGATAGAGATAGTTATTGACAAACTCTTTTTGGCCATTTGCTGTGCATCTCCCCAGACTGATTACATTGGCCAAGGTATCTTCATATATTGTGAGATGAGCTCTTTTAAGAATTATTACCCTTGAAGCTTGTAAAATGGCTCAGTCAATAGGTGAAGGGGCTTGTCATCAAGCCAGAAAAGCCAAGTTTGATCCCCAGGACCTAAAGGACAGATAAAGAGAACCTACCTCTTACAAGTTGTTCTCTGACTTCCACATGAATATTGTGGTAGACATGCACGTGTCTGCACATAAATAAAGGTAACAAAAATTGTGACATGACATAGTATAAGTAAAGGCAAACAAAAATATAATAAATTTTAAGTGTTGTTATTCATCATTTTGGTTTTAAATACTTCATTTCATGAAGTCCTCTCAATAATCATAGATTCCCAAAGATAAATATTTGTGCATGTTGTCTTCCGCCTTGCCTTGTCATCTCTGGGTCTGTGCTTTGAGATCCACTGAACAAGCAGTCTGTCGATGGTAGGGGTTGCCATGAGATGGAAAGACACAGCAGCTAAGAGTAAATAGAATCTAAATCTAAGTGCTCATGGAAAAGTGATGCTCTTTTAGTCTCAGCTTCCTGATTTCATGTACCAACACATAAGAAAGAAAGATGTCAAATGGAAGATCCTTCTTTTGTGTGGTTTTCAAGACAGGGTTTGTAGAAATAGGAGCAGTGGGCCACTTCCTGCCACCTGGCTAGCTTTACCCGAAATAATTACATGGAAACTGTATTCTTTTAAACACTGCCTGGCCCATTAGTTCCAGCCTATAATTGGCTAACTCTGACATCTTGATTAAGCCATTTCTAATAATCTGTGTAGCACCACGAGGTGGTGTCTTACCAGGAAGATTCTTAACCTGCATCCATCTCAGGTGGGAGAATCATGGTGACTGCCTGACTCGGCTTCTTTCTCCCAGCATTCTGTTCTGTCTACTCTGCCTACCTAATTTTCTGTCCTATCAAAGGGTCAAGGCAGTTTCTTTATTAACCAACGAAATCAACACAAAACAGAAGACTTTCCCACATCAAGGGTTTCTCTGCATAATAGCTCTGACTCTTCCCATTTTGTAGATCAGGCTGGCCTCTAATTCTCAGAGATCCACTTGCCTCTGCCTCCAGAGTGCTGGGATTAAAGGCGTACACCACAATGCTCACCTAATAAAACATTCTTTAGGTGAAAAATGTACCACTTCCATTTTTAAAATCAATCCCATTTTTTTATCCCAGTACTCGGAGGCAGAGGTAGAGGTAGACAGATCTCTGTGAGTTCAAGGTCAGCCATGTCTACAGAGAGAGGTCACAAGAAACCAACAAGAGAGAGAGAGAGAGAGAGAGAGAGAGAGAGAGAGAGAGAACAAGTTGCAAGTGCTTTTCTTCTCATTTTCTTCCCATACCGAAGATTCTCTGTTTTGAAGATGGGCGTGTAATAGAGAACAGCCCCTTCTTCTATACACATCTAATTTTGCCTTAGTTTTCCAAAGAAATATTAGTATGAACTGATTAAAGTTTGTTTATCCTAGACAATTTCAGAAATATATAAAAACAAATGCAGCTGGAGATGGGTCGCCTTTGATAGAGTGCTTTGCCTAGTGTGTTTAAAGACCTGTTTGATGCCCAGCACTTCATAAACTGAGCATAGTGGTGCACATCTGTAACACCAGCACTCAGGACTTTGTAGGAGGATCAGAAGTTCAAGATCATCCTTGGCTATGTAGTGATGTCAAGGCCAATATCTTTTCTCTTTTTGTTGTTTGTTTTTTGAGACAGTGTCTTGCTATATAGCCCAGGTCTTGAACTCATCCCTCAGTCCCACCATGGACCCCAATGCTAGGATTTCAGGTGTACACTCCCTCCCCCCCAACTAAGCAAAAGTAAAATTTTGGTGGGCTTCTAACATGTACTTCAATCATTTGATGCTATACATGAAAAGAATTGACTAGCCAACGCCTCCAAAGTACTGCTATTCCCCCTGTCATAAATGGATAGGGAAAGCAAAAGTAATTCTGCAAAATCTCTCAGATCCTATTAAGCAAAAACTTTTCCTGTGATAACAGATCCGTGGGAATCCACGGGTGCTTTGCAAAGCAGATACTACTGCATCCACGAAAGAGACCAAAGCAACATTTCCCGTAGCTAGATGACATGAGATCTCACTACATAAATGGTTCATCAATTCTGTAAACAGTTTTCTATCACTGCCTGTGTAGGTTATTTTCATTTTTCACTACTGCAAGCAAAACTGCTATAAACATCCTTGTGAAGACATCTGTTCAGAAATTTCAAATGATTCTCTTCACATAATTACTTAGAGCAGAATAACTAGATCAGCATGCACACTTACATTTAAGGATCATGATAATTATTTTCCATATGCCCTCCAGAAAGATTATCCCACCTATTTATTTATGTATGTATGTGTGTGTATGTATGTATGTATTTATCTCTTGAGATGAAAGGGAGTGTGTGTCTCACTCTTTAGCCCATGCTGTCCTAGAATTCATTCTGTAAACCATGTTAGCTTTGAACTTATAATCCTATTGTCTCAACATCTCAAGTACTATAATTACAAGTGTTTCTTACCATACCCAGCTAGGTTATATCAATTTCAACCCATCATTGACAGTAAACAAATGTGTTTATTGTCTCACGATTTTACTAGCAGTAGCTGTTAGGTATATGTTTTCCTAAAGACTTAGCCAGAAGTGCTGAACAGAACTCAAATATGCTAGTCTTGGATAAAATTTAGATCTGGCTAATTTTGAATTTGATTCTTGGAATACTCTACTATAGGGAAGAACTGAACTCTTCTTAAATATTAAATAGTTTCTCTGAGATTATAGTTTGATGAACTCAGTATGTGTCTTAGTTAGGGTTTCTATTATTGCGATGTAGTATCATAACCAGAAGCAATTTGGGGAAGAAGGGGTCGAGTTCAGCTTACCACTCTTAAGTCACACTCCATCACCTAGGGACGTCAGAGTAGGAACTCAAGGAGCAAAGCTGGAGGCTGGAACTGGAGCAGGGGCTATAGGGGAACACTGCCGATTAGCTCAGACTGCTTTCTTAGACTACCTAGAGACCCCACATTGAGGTGGAGGAACTCCAGAGGGCTCTGCTCGTCTATAGCAGTCCTTCCCACAGGCTAATCTGGTGGGGGCATTTTCTCAGTGTCTATTCCCTCTTCCCAAAGGGCTCTCTAGCTTGCATCAAGTTGGCAAAAATCTAAGTAGGATATATGCACAAAGCAAAATATTTTATTTCTCTCAACATGTAAGTAGCTTAAAAAACAAGGCACTGTACATTGGGTGCATCCTATGAATTACAAATACTATTTCAATAAATTGTTAAATAGGTACATGTACTTGACAAAATGTATTTGAGGTTTCTAAGGTTAAAAGTATTTGAAATCAGGCACAATACATACATATTAGCCCATAGCCCATGCATGTGTATCTGCTATCAACTCAGATTATCTATATTTGCAGCCTGGTTCCTGCACTCATCAGCTGTATAGTTGGACAAGTCATTTCATCTCTATGTGGTTGTTTACTCATCTGAAAAATGGTGATAATAACAGTACTTCTTTTACAGTGCTGTGAGAATTAAATAGATTAATCCACACACAATGCTCTCAAAATAAGCAGTGGCAGCGCTGGAGAGATGGGTGTTCAGCAGTTAAGAGCACTTGTCATGAAGTCATGAGGTCTTAAGAACAATTAGAGAGCTATTGGTAACTTGCCAAGGTATGTGTGCAGTTATTACATCCTTGTTATTGTGCCAGGCTGGCCATTGTTGTGGTTCACAGTCATCATAGCTCAATAGGATTCTTTTGTTTTGTTTTTCAAGATATAGCTTCTTTTTTTGAAACTTGTTTTTATTGCATTATACATTTTTCTCCACTCCCCTCACTTCCTCCCCTCTCCCCTTCTATCCTCTCCTGTGACCCCCACACTCCCAATTGACTCAGGAGATCTTGTCAAGACAGGGTTTCTTTGCATTGTCCTAGAACTCACTCTGTAGACCAGGCTGGCCTCAAGCTCACAGAGATCCACCTGCCTCTGCCTCCCAAGTGCTGGGATTAAAGGTGTGCGCCATCACTGCCTGGTGGGGGTAGGATTCTTAATTATTCTCCTCCTTTGGAAGCTTGTGTGCTGCCTTCTGGTACCATGAAAGCTGGTCCTCAGGGATGGGACATTCACGTAAGTTCCATCTCAGAGGCCTCTGTGCCCTGTGTTTAAAGTACACGGTGTCTTTGGCAAATAAAAATTTACCCTCTGCCTTTGAGAGGCAATGGTAATAGCAATAGCCCATAGCACAGATTCTCAATCTTCTTAATGCTGGGACTCTTTTATATGGTTCCTCACTTTGTGGTGACCCCCAACCGTAAGATAATTTTTGTTGCTACTTCATAACTCTTAAGTTTGCTACTGTTTTGAATCCTAAAGCAAATATCCATGTTTTCAGATGGTCTTAGGCAAAATCTGTGAAAGGGTTGGTTGACCCCAAAGGAGTCACAACCCACATGTTGAGAACCGCTGGCCTATAGTGTTTTCAGAGTCTCCTTGACAACCCTTATCAACAACTCAGAAGAGCCCTTTCTTAGGGTTGGGGTTGGGGTTTTGTTTTTTATTTGTTTGTTAGATGATGGACTTTGGCTCTTGGAGGTGGCATCGTCATCAGATGGGAAGATTACTTTTAAACTGTATATGAGTATTTATACATTATCTTACTTTTAATATAGGTATTTTTAGGTAGATAGCTAATAGTGTGATTCTTTGACTTCCTCACATATCCTGGTATTTTACCTTCCCCCAACCTTCTGTAGTTATCTTTCTCTCCCCTCCCTAAGTAGAGTGCCCCCATTTATCCCAGTTCCCCAATCAGATTACTTGTACCCTGCTGTTCTCCTCTCTATTCCCCCTCCCTGCCGCCCTCCACCTAAGCAATGGGCCCTTTTTACTTTTCTTGCTTTTGTGCTTAATCCAGGATGTGTACTCATATCTGAAGCTTTGGAGCTAGGAGCCTCTGATGAGGGAGGACATGGGATGTTTGTCTTTCTGGCTCTAGATTACCTCACTCAATATGGTCTTTTATGGTTCTAGCCATTTGCCTTCAGATTCCTGATTTCATTTTTTAAAAATTATCTATCTATCTATCTATCTATCTATCTATCTATCTATCTATCTATCTATTTATTACAAATACAGTTTTCTGCCTGTGTGTATGCTTGGAGGCCAGAAGAAGGCACCAGATCTCATTATGGATGGTTGTGAGCTGCCACCATGTGGTTGCTGGGAATTGAATTCGGGAGCCAGTGCTCTTAACTGCTGAGCCATCTCTCCGGCCCCATGGTTTTCCTTTTTTTCCTCAGCATACTTTCACATACTCTCTCTGGTAAGAATTCTAACAGTGGGACTAGAACAGGGATTATCATCCCCATTGCAAACTGAAGGGAATATACCCATCACCGTTGGAACACATACCATCTGTGCACATGAGAGGGCAGCAATTTAAAACAAAAAGGGACCTGAGACACTGCCCAGCAATTAAGAGTACTAGCTACTCTTCCAGCGGTCCTGGGTTCAGTTGCCAGGACTCACATGGTAACTCACAACTGTCTGAAACTCCAGCTCCAGGGGAATCTGACATCCTTACACAGATATACATGCAGGCAAAACACCAATGCACATAAAATAAAAATAAATTAATTAAAAAATAAAAAAATAAAACAAATGAATAAACAACAACAACAAAAAAAAACCCAACAACTTCTTTTGGATCTGAGAGTATGAGAGAAGGAAGAGACAGGGGTAAAAGTGACTGTGTTGTTTAAACACAAAAGTATGATGAGTGTCTCTTTCCTTATTCCTCCACTTACAAAAGCTACAAAATACATAGAATCCTTGATTGTTCAAGAATGAAGAGAAAACCACACCACAGGAGCCTGCAATATTAGCTGAAGAAGAAAACAGGGTCCACTAGCTTCTTAAATACAGCTAATGTTTGCCAATGCATCCAAATGTTTAGTCTCCTTATAGCTCTCCATTTCTTATGGTACTCATTTTTTTTTCTGTTCTCCAGGAGGCCACGGGGAGCAGAGAGAGGGAGACACAAAGAAAAAGGATATAGTCTTTAATTAAACTGGTAAATCTTTTTCTGTTGAGAAAATATGGTGTCTTGATTTTGCAATTTCAATCTCAGCACAAACGCCAGAGAGTCAGCCTGCGTGCCATGAAAGGCCCTGCTTTCAAGGCTGAGGCAGCATATTACGTACCTCACAGAGGGCGCCTGTTTTCCATATATCCTGTTCACAGAAATGCAATAACGCAGCCACCATTTTGATGTCTCTTTGCAGCAACAAAATGGTGGCATAAACATAAAACTTGGAGATCTAGCACATTCATCCCCACTTCCATGTTGACATTGGATGTGTTGATACCTAAAATAAGTTTATGGGGATTTCTCCCTCAATTCAGTTCAGTAATATTCTAATGAGATTATGTGATGCTGTTTTATTCAAAACACATTTCACTTTCAGCCCATAACTATAATTACATTTGTAGGAAGCAATGAGAAAGGCAAATCTTTTTGTTTTTGTTTTTCTTTTTCTTTTCTTTCTTTCTTTTTTTTTGGAGACAGGGTTTCTCTGTGTAACCTTGGCTACCCTGGAACTTACTCTGTAGACTAGGCTAACCTCGAACTCACAAAGATCTGCCTGCCTTTGCCTCCCAAGTGTAAAGGTGTGAGCCACCACAGCCTGGAAGGCAAATTTTAATATGACAAAAAAGAAGAAGAAAAACCCTTTGAAGATATTCTACAGTGAGCCTTAGGACTAACTCCTTGGGGACTATCTCTATTTTCAGATATCTTCCCCATTTTAGTTACAGGGGCCATGCTTCAAATCTAATCTCTTTTTTTTAAATATTTATTTATTTATTATGTATACAATATTCTTCCTGCGTGTATGACTGAAGGCCAGAAGAGGGCACCAGACTTCATTACAGATGGTTGTGAGCTACCATGTGGTTGCTGGGAATTGAACTCAGGACCTTTGGAAGAGCAGGCAATGCTCTTAACCGCTGAGCCATCTCTCCAGCCCCCTCAAATCTAATCTCAAACGAATGTTTTGTAACTTTGATTAATGGTCAATTTAAAGCCCAGAATGCAGTGGGGGTGATACATGTACAGAAATCAATCAAAAGGTTTGGACATGCTGATTTCTGCTGGTTGACGACAAACTCCATGGGCATTGACTATCCCTTCCCAGTGACATCGTTCTATGAAGTGTTTTGCTGAGGAATAAAATATTACTGGTGGTCACCAGAAGTTGCCTTTCTCTGGAGACATCTGAATACATCCTTGTTAGTGTGGCTTCTAGTCAGCTATCCAGTCCTACAAGGTGTTCAGAAGTATCTCTTTCCCAGTGAATTGTGACTTTGTATCAGGCATAGAGACTGCCATTTAGATGGTCCTGCAGCTTTCTGATTTTCCTCGTGTGCTTCTTTCTGGTGTGCTTAATCCACAACCTTCTGAGAATGATAAGGGGCAACCCTAGCTCACAGAAAGCATTTTCCCTCTCTCCCTCTCTCCCTCTCTCCCTCTCTCCCTTTCTCCCTTTCTCCCTCCCTCCTTCCCTCTCTCCTTCCCTCCTTCCCTCCCTTTTTCTCTCTTTTCTATTCATCAAACACTTAAACCATTAGCTACAATACCGAAAAGGAAGCCAGTAACCCACAGCCCTGTTTATGTCACCACTGAAATAGTTCTGACCCTTTTCTAGGTAGCAGGTACATTTTTGCAGAGTTGCAATCAGTGAGCCCATGATTCTAGGTGTATTGCTTTTCTCAATTAAGGTTATTTCCTACAGACATTTCTACATACTGAAACAAACCACCTCCTCGATGAAATGCAGAATGGATATGATATTCTAGGCTGCCATTCTCCTTACTGTTGGGCATTTGTCTCATTTCCAAGTTTCCCCTATTGTAAACGACCTTGTTATACATAGTCTTGGAAAATCCCATTTTCTCTTCCGGATTATTTCTATGGATAGAGTCCCATAAATGAAGTACCAGCTCACAGTGTGAGCATGGGATTAGAGCTCCCACACAGACCTCTTACTGAAATCCGGACCATAAGGCTAGTAACCGTTCAGGTTACGTTAAATTGTTTTCATATTTGATTTTCCCCCACATTTCTCACTAGAACATTGTTGTGGCTTGAAAGAATTTCTTTTCCCTATGATTATTTCCCCCCTTTCTTATCTAGAATTAAAAATACTAATTAGTCAGTGTTAGGGAGATGACCAGATCTTTTGAGAAAAAACACATTAAATACTCATTTGAAAATGAAGGATTTCATTTGCACCCCGTGGCTAGCCAGTGTGAGTCAGCCAATAGCCTCTGGTCACCACACACGGGATAGAGCTCTGCCAGAGCCTCCTGTGGGCTCGTCTGGGACTGTCTGATTTCATTCCCCTCTTTTGATGTTCAGAAATAAAGTTTCATTGTGTGAAGACTGATTTCTTTGTAGAATCATTCATTCCCTCTGCAAACATTTGTTGTCTAATCCCCATTTGCCCCCTTATTGGGTGCGCGATGTGCCAGGCACCAACAGAGCGGGCCCAGTTTCTCCATGTCGGAGTAAAGACTGCCAGGCCAAACAGTAGCTGTGCTGCACCTTTGGACACAGCTGGCCAAGTGCAGGCAAGCATAGCCTTTACTCTGAACAGTGTGCCATTTATATCGAATTTGAAATTGCAGACACAATTATTTACATGCTGAGTCCCATACCTTTGCAAGAGCTCAAGCTGTCAGCATAATATATCTCATTACAACTAACACTGGGCATGGAAAAGATTACTTTCCAAGGCTGTGAGTGCAAAACATCAATTAAGCATAGGAGAGAACAGTTAGCTGGCTTGTGTTTGAGCTTTTGCACCTTTGGGAGGGAGAGAAAATGCAGGCACTTAATCTTTTATAGCTGCATCAAATGAGGAAGGAGAAAACGGCGAGCGAGGCTAGCCGATTCCTTAGTCAGTCCAAGGATTCCGTTCCTGCCCTAAGTGCAGATGCACAGGGTGCTGACACCCGAGACAGACAAGCGGGGACCTCTTCAACATGCCTTCAGACCAGTAGAAGCATGGCCACACTTGGGCAGGAGGCTGCAGAAATCAACAGCTTCAAGGCTGGGAGCTGCATTGGAGAAACCACCACCTTTCCTCGCGTCACTTTTGATTTCTTTCCTCGAACAAGAGAAAGGCCAGATTCAACCAACACTGACCGAGTGCCACTCTGTGTGTGGCCCGAGGATGTAGAATCAGAGGGTTGTTCTGTATAAAAATCTTTCCGAGCAGCTCTAATCTAATGTTTCTGCTTGCTCCTATAGAGGAATGATTAAATCGAGTATAGGAAATGTTTATCTTTTCCATTTCTTTTCTTTTTATTACTATTGGCGTATGTGAGAGAAGGTGTGGGGTGATACCTGTCTGGAGGCTACAGGACAACTTTTGTGGAGTCAGTTCTCTTTCTCCATGTCTGCATGGCTTCCGGGATCAAATTCAGGCTGCCAGGCTTATATGGGAAATACCTTTACCTGGCAAGCCGGGTAAAAAAAAAATCTGAGAAAATATAAATGTGTCCTGAATATTACATAACGAAAAAGGGTTCGACTGGCTAGAGCGATGACATTCTGGTCATGTAAAAATGTCTGCCTCTTACCAAGGTTGCCATCCAGCATCTTCCACTAACTCTCTTCACCTTAGTTTTTGAACCAGGACCTCCTGGAGCTTGGAGCTGATGGAGTCAGGCAGAGTAGCTCACCAGGCAGTCCTAGGAATCCTCGCGTCTCTACTCCCCAGTCCTAGAATTACAAGAATTCATGCCCAGCTTTTAATATGGGTACTGGGGATTCGAACTCAGGTCTTTATGCTTGCACAACAAATACTTTCCTCACTGAGCCATTGCTCCAAGCCCTATCTATATCTTATTAAGAAGTTTCTGAGCTACAGAGGATGAAATGACATGACTCTAGTATTTAGTATAATGTATCTCAAAGTAGACTGGATAGACAAGGAGGTCTCCCAAAATCCTAACTGGCGTTTAGCTGCAATGATGAGTCAATTAGTGAGGGGATCAAACATTTTCCATGTTTTGTATTTTTTGGAAAGTTTCCCATTGAAATGAGTTATATGATGAGTACCTTAATTTGAATCCAGGTATATTTGTTTATAGATTGATAGCAGTTTAAAAGTTGATCCCGTAGGATGAATAGACTGTAAAACTAACAAGAGCATTATTTAATGCTATATAAAACTTCTTATTACCGTACATTTCAAAAAACCATTTCACCAGCTGAACACAGGTCACTTAAGAAATGCAGCTCTATTATAGACACACAGGTGCAAAAATTGCATAAATCCAAGATTGCTATTTCTGATGGAGGAAGGTCATTGGTTAATTAATAAAGAAACTGCTTGGCCCTGATAGGTTAGAACGTAGATGGGTGGAGTAAACAGAACAGAATGCTGGGAGGAAGAGGAAGTGAGGTAAGATGCCTCAGACAGACACCATGCTCCCCTCTCCCGGGCAGATGTGATAAAGCTCTGACCCAGGATGGACGTAGGTTAGAATCTTCCTGATGCTACATACATTAATAGAAATGGGCCAGGCAGTGTTTAAATGAATACAGTTTGTGTGTTGTTATTTTGGGGTATAAGCTAGCCAGGCGGCCAGGAGCCGGGCTGTGGGAAGAGGCCCGCAGCTCTTACTACATATTTCCAGTTTGGTAGGAGTGGAGAACAGGAAATACCAAGTTTCCTGACTGAAGGCTTTCACGGAGATAAGGTACAGGGGGAAGCCGTCTTTGTAGAAGATTGCCTGAGTGTAGTAAGTGCTAAATTACAATGTCTTTTTTCTGAAATCTGCGTTGCACATGTGTGCTTGGAACCAAAGCATGGCAGTTTCTCAGGTTGACAAGAAACAGATTCAAGAGTGAGAATTAGTAGTTGGTAATGTTTAGCTAGGGGACATTTATGGGACCCCTTTGGCCAATTACTCAAAAAGATGTAACTTATTCATGGCACGGAGATTTAATTTGATAGCATACTCCATTATACGGTAACTTCATTTAGCCTTCTTTTCTCCCTCTCTTTGTATTTATGTTAGGAAGCTTCTGCAGTAGCATTTCCGTATAGCTTTTGCAGAAGGCCTTCAGTGGTAGTTCTCCCTCCCCAAATTCCCTCCTCTACCGTACCCTCCCCCACTTAATCCTCCTATTCTAGTTTCACCTTTGTTCTTTTATAACACAATATTCCACTATATTCTATTTCCCCATCCTTGGAAGATTTGCCCTCTCCTCCATGCCAGGTCGCTTACTACCTACCCTAAGTCTGTACTTATTCTGAATGAGACACACATGTCTAAAGCTTGAAAGGTAAGAGAGAGGAGAGAATAAGATTAAGATACATTGCATTTGCATGCCAAATTATAAAAGGGTTTTTTAAAAAGTGAAAACTTCTGACTCCTCCAAGTGAGGCAGAAAAGTCCTTTCCCAAACTAGATTCTCCCTGGATTTGTGACTGTGTGCTTTGTTATTGTTTGTGGTGTTTCTCTCCCATCCTGTAAGCGACAGTTAGGTTTGATTTCTTCGTTTGTTCAGCTGGGGCTCTCAGGAGACTACAGATGGGGTGTTAGGTGCGTTTTTCTGCCACCTGAGTAACTAACTCTGGGTCTTGTGAAAATGTTTTTCTCCACGATGATCCCTTCCACATCCCCCACCCAATCCAATTTCCCCACAACTGGGAGAGAGCGCCTTGCATAGGGGCTCACCTAACACCAACCGCCTCCACCCCCTAGGCCGCTTCCCTGTTGAAGGAGGGAGATTGGGGAGATGGACAGTGGGAGAAAAGGAAAGGGGGGGGGGAGAGATTCCCATACTAACAGATGTGTCTTGGATTAATAGGCATTTATAAAATAGGCTTGCATACCTGCATATCTAGGAAAAAAAGCATCAGCAGGCTAGGACTTGAGAATCAGGCTGTAAACTATTGTCCCAGCTGGTGGCTCTTAACTATCTGATATGGAAGGCTATTCAAATGAAGTCCTTTCATGGCAGAGGGGGAAAATGCAGATCCATGGAACCATCTGTAATGTTAGGGTCATTGTGAAATCCCATACTGAAAAGCTCTTGAGTTTGATGCAGAATAGAGAATATTCTTTTTAGATGCTTTAAGGAAAGTTTGTATCTCCATTTAAATTTGAATGCAATCTTTGGGCTTTGCAAAAATCATTGTCACTCTGCCAAGTAACAACAAAAAAAATGATTGATCTGGCATTGACTGTACTGAACAGACATGGCCCCTAACGGCCTTTGGAGAGCGGCCCAAACTGTTGGGACCCAGCCACCTCAGGCACAGATGTGCTTGCCTTTCGAGGATGGATGTCTTCCAGAAACATTGGCTCCGATGTCAACATTTGTAAACTAAAGCATATTTCACGCATCAACCTCTGTTCTAAACTTAGAGCTGCGTTCATGACTCTATGGCTACTAAGAAGTGAAATAAATAACATTTCAAAATGTGATAAAACTGGCTGGTTTTTGTTTGTTTGTTTTTGTTTTTTTGAAAATGTGACAAAGGTTTCCAAAGTCACATTCTAAGACAAATCCTACTTTTATGTTGAAGGATTAGAAAAACGTCTGATTACATCTGAAGAAAGAGGTGTGCCCTATGTATTTCCTCAGTCTTTAAATGTATTCTCCTGTTCACCTTTCTCTACATAAATATTTCCTTTGAAAACTCAAAGCAATTAGCTGTTCCTCTGTAAGAGGGCTTATCGTATAGGAGATGTCTCGATTGTTTATTTATTTAAGCATCCTGTTTAAGGTAACCAATGCTGGCAATGTTTGTTCAATGCACTTTTCAGTTCAGACTTAAGAAAAGGCTGTCTTTCTGCTTTGCTGACACATGAGATGCTGACTGAAGGCTAATTCATTCCGTAAGTTGCTATTTCTTTTTTTTTTTTCTTTTAGTTTTTCGAGACACGGTTTCTCTGTAGCTTTGGAGCCTGTCCTGGCACTAGCTCTTGTAGACCAGGCTGGTCTCGAACTCACAGAGATCCGCCTGCCTCTGCCTCCCGAGTGCTGGGATTAAAGGCGTGTGCCACCACCGCCCGGCTGTAAGTTGCTATTTCTATGGGTCTATTCCATCTGACAAATTGTACTTATACATGGCATCCGCTTGTACTTGGGAATGAAACATCAGTGACCATTCTGACAAAGTTTCCTTAGTTTTTAAAACACTATTTTAAATTTCTTTTAATATGCATAATAACCACATATATTTATGTGCTTCAGAATGATATTTCCATATGTACTGTTCAGCAATCAAAGGAAGTAGCATAGCATTGCTTCCAACATTGATCAGTTTTTTGTAGGGTGGATGTTCAAAAACCTCTTCTCTGGCTGTTTTGACAAATGTATTTTACCCACCCCTTCCAAGTCTCAGATAACCACCATTACACTTCCAATTTCTACGACATCACTTCTCTTGATTCTACATAGGAATGAGATCAAACAGCTCTCCCCAATCCTCCGTCCCTCTCCCTAACTTAGTCTCTTTCTCTTCCAGTAGCACACATTCCACTTTCAGAAGTACTCTGCTCTGCTCTCCCCCTTTTCTGTTCCCTGTCTAAGACTTTGCCCCCCCTTTTCGTGGTTCCCATTTTTTGGTTCTATAACTTGTAAACCCTATGTATATAATCTAGGAATCTGCATATGAGAAAAACCATGGTTATTATGGTTATTTGTCTTCCAGAATCTGGATTAGTTCACTTCATTTAATTTCCAGTCCCATTCATTTTCTTGCAACTTGCATAATTTCATTTTTCTTTATAGCCAAATAAAATCCCATTGGGCACACATATCACAATTTCCCTTTCCATTGGTTGCTGATGGCCATCTAAGCTGGTTCCACTTTTTTTTGTTATTGTAAATAGAGTGGCAATGAACATGAATGTGCAGGTATTTCTGTGGTCCAGTTTTAAACGCTCTGGGTACACACCCAGGAGCACCCTGTCTGGGTTGCAGCGTAGTTCTTTGAGTTTTTGACAATTCTCCATGCTGCTTCCCACGGCAGCTGCACCAGTTTGCACCCCCACCAGCAGCGAATAACGTGGTCCTCTTTCCCCACATCCATGCCAGCATTTGTTGTCATTTATTTTCTTGGTGACAGCTATTCTGGCTGGGGTGAGATGGAATCTCAAACTACTTTTCATTTGCATTTCCCTGATGGTTCAGGATGTTGCACATCTTTAAAGTGTTTATTAGTCATTTGTATTTCTTCTTTTGTGAGCCGTCTGCGCAGTTCATTACCCTGCTTATTGATTAGAAAATTGAGAGAGATAATTTTTGCAGTTTTTAATACATATTCTAGGTAGTAGACCCATGTCTTAGCTTGGTGTTTTCTTTATTGTTTCTTTTTATTCTTTTCCCATTTTGGGGTTATAACATTAATACTAAGCACATTCATGTAGTTATTTTGAAATAATAAAGGATTTTTAAAGTTTTAGATATGTCCTATAATAATAATTAAAAAAAAACCCAGTGTTTAAATTACAGCCTGTGAGGTCCCATGGGACGTCCTTCCAGGTTAATTCTCCCACCTGGAAGTTAAAGAGCTGCAGTTTCTCCCTGCTCATTGTTTGTATTAGCTTCCCTGATTCTCCACTCCAAGTGCTTTCCTGTCAGCTTTCAGCGCAGCTGAGAATGGGTGGCTAGATAGATTATGCTTACATACAATAAATAATAAATATATACTTATCATTACCAATATGATTCACCAAACTGAAAATTACATTGACCACATAATGACAAACAGAAATCACAATAAAGAGTAATTCTTTTGTTTGTTTTGTTCTTTGAGACAAGTCTCACTTTGTATATCTAGCTGTCCTGGAACTGACTATATACATCAGGCCAGCCTCAAACTCACACAAATATCAGCCTACATCTGCCTCCTGAGTGTTGAGATTAAAGGCATGTGCCTCCATGTTTGGCCTTAAAAAATGATTCTTTTTTATTTATTTTTTATTTTTTATTGAAAAAAAAATTTCCTCCTCCTCCTAGCCTCCCATTTCCCTCCCCCTCCTACCCCTCCTCTCCCCCTCCCCCCACTCCTCTCCCCCTCCCTCTCCAGTCTGAAGAGCAGTCAGGGTTCCCTGCCCTGTGGAAAGTCCAAGGTCCTCCCCTCTCCATCCAGGTCTAGGAAGGTGAACATCCAAACTGGCTAGGCTCCCACAAAGCCAGAACATGAAGTAGGATCAAAACCCAGTGCCATTGTCCTTGGCTTCTCATTAGCCCTCATTGTCTGCCATGTTCAGAGAGTCCGGTTTTGTCCCATGCTTATTCAGTCACAGTCCAGCTCAGCCCCACTGTCTCAGTGGGTGGGTGCGCCCCTCATGGTCCTGACTTCCTTGCTCATGTTCTCCCTCCTTCTGCTCCTCATTGGGACCTTGGGAGCTCGTTTCAGTGCTTCAATGTGGGTCTCTGTCTCTATCTCCATCCATCGCCAGATGAAGGTTCTATGGTGATATGCAAGATATTCATCAGTATGGCTATAGGATAGGGCCATTTCAGGTTCCATAGCAGCATCATTTGTAATAGCCAGAACCTGGAAACAACCTAGATGTCCTTCAATGGAAGAATGGATGAAGAAAGTGTGGAATATATACACATTAGAGTACTACTCAGCGGTAAAACACAATGACTTCTCGAATTTTGCATGCAAATGGATGGAAATAGAAAACACTATCCTGAGTGAGGTAACCCAGACCCAAAAAGATGAACATGGGATGTACTCACTCATAATTGGTTTCTAGCCATAAATAATGGTCATTGAGTCTATTATTTGTGATCCTAAAGAAGCTAAATAAGAAGGTGAACCCAAAGAAAAACATATAGTTATCCTCCTGGATATGGGAAGTAGACAAGACTGCCAGGCAAAAAATTGGGATCTTGGGGGTGGGGTGGGGTGGGATGGGGGTAAGGGGAGATGGGGAAAGAAAAGTGAGAAGGGGAGGATGGGGGGAACTTGGGGAAACGGGATGATTGGGATAAAGGAGGGGTGGATAGGGGAGCAGGGAAGCACATATCTTAATTAAGGGAGCCATCTTAGGGTTGGCAAGAGACTTGAACCTAGAGGGGCTTCCAGGTGCCCAGGGGGATGTCCCCAGTTAGTTCCTTAAAAATGATTCTTAAAGAAAAATCTTAACAATACAAATAAAAAACCTTTTTATTATTAAAAAAGTGACATTTTTTAAGTCTCAATATTTAAAAAGCCTGAGAAAAGTATTTGTCTGTATAATGCTAAGTATTTGCATTAAAATGGAACAATATATATTTCTTAGGTATGCAACAACCAATATTTACAAATATCCATAGCACTAACTAGTCTGCTCAGTTGAGGGCATGAAGCAAGTGCTAATGTTACATGCACAAATATGCCAAGTGTACAATAGAACCTTGATTTAATTTCCTCCAAAATTAACATGATATTAATTTGACAGACAGTGTACCTATTGCTGTTTCCAATGAAAACACATATACAAAGGCTCCTGGCTGCATTTGAAATGAAAACATGCAGGACATTAGAATTAATCATATGTCTAATGTTGATAGATTCATTGTTTTTATTTTATATCCAAAAATGTAGTTTACTTACAGAATGGTTTTTCCTTGTAAGTCTTCAGGCACATTGTTAACAAATGCTTATGCAGATATGATTATGCAAAGAACAAATGAATATTGATTAAGCTGAATAATGTATTATTTTCTAGGATAAGTCTATTAAATTAATTCTCAATGAACAAACAGCATGATTAAACTAGCTACTTTTTTTTGAAGTGATCAGTAGCTTATTTTGCACCGCTATGAACATTCAAAGCTGAAGTCTGAAACACCACTTAAACTGAGATTTCTTTTCTTTTCATTATGATTTTAATTGTTAAGTAAATGGGTTCCTTAAAGAAAAGTAGGAAGATGTGCATAAGAAGAAGAGGAAGGGAAGGAGGAGGTGGGAAGGAAGGAAGAAGAGTGGGAGGAGGGAGGGAGAGAAGAAAATCACTGTAGCCTCATTAATCAGATGCAACCATTTAGTACAGGTGCTTTCTCCTTTTGTTGGTGACTGCACTGTCATCTATCAGTCTTTTAAAATGTTTATCCATTTTCTACAATATGATAAAAATGTTAAAATTTGGTTTGCTGTTTTTCTATACCTGTTCATGCTTTCTTACGTTACAGGTAGCTAATACAATACTGAACAAAACCACTTGCATTTAAATAAAAGAAAGCGCCAATCATCTTTTTTCTTAATTCCAATAATTAAGCAAACTAGTGATTTTTGCATGGGTTTGTGAGTGTGTGTCGGTGCTGTGTGTGTGTGTGTGCATGTTTGTATATGTATGAGTGCAGGCACACATGTGAAACTCTGTGATGTGGATGTTAGAGGACAAACTTGGGTTTTGGTCTCTTACCTTCGACTTTGTTTGAAATAGAATCTTATTTTGTTCACTGTTGCATATGCCAGGCAGCTGGCCTGTGAGCTTCTGGGGGATTCTACCTGTTTCTACCTCCAAGGAGGTATAAGGGATCTGGGCTAGCTAGTTGTATGTTGACTTAACATAAGCTGGAGTTATTCCAGAAGAGGGAACAACAATTGAGACGATGCCTCCTTTAGATCGGGTTGTAGGCAGATCTGTAAGGCATTTTCTTAATTAGTGATTGGTGTGGGAGGGCCCAGCTCATTGTGGGTGGTATCATTTCTGGGCTAGTGGTTCTGTGTTCTATAACAAAGCAGGCTGAGCAAGCCAATAAGCAGCTCCCCTTCATGGCTCTGCTTCAGTTCCTTCCCTGCTTGAGTTCCTAGTCCTCGTCAATTATGGAGAACTGTAAACTGAAATAAATCCTCTCCTTCCCAGGCTACTCTGGGTTATGGTATTTATAGAACCTAAGACAGGGTTCAAATTCCAGTCCTCAAGATTGGACGGCAAGTTCTTTAGACACTGACCAACTCTCAAAACCTCCTGTTATTCTTGTTCCGTTTAGTTCATTCCCATCTTCTAGGCAGACAATATTCATTTCCCCCACACCCTCCTGTAGTGTGAATTCTAATATGTCTTAATAATAAAAACCCAGAGTCAGATATTGGGGTAAATGCTGAAGGATCAGGGAAGTAAAGGAGCCAGCCACTAGAAAACCTTTTATCTCTAGCGAATCCTTATACTGAAGGGGGCAAGATCCTGTCTCCATGAATCCTCAGACTGAATGGTGGACTGAGCTCCTGTCTTTTCCTGCCTTCTATTTCTCTCTCTGCCCAGCCATATTTCTTCCTGTCTCCACCTCCCTAGTGCTGGGATTAAGGGCATGTGACTTCCAAATCCTGGGATTAAAGGTTCCCGGCTCTGTTTCTTTTTCAGACCGGAGCTGTCTCATGTAGGCCAGGGTGGCTTTGAACTCACAGAGATCTGTCTGCCTCTGCTTCCCAAGTACTGTGATTAAAAATGTGTGCCCCCACTGTCTTGACCTTTATGGCTACCTAGTGACTAGCTCCACACTCTGACCTAAAGGTAAACTTTATTTATTACAGCACAAAGAAAATATCACCATACCCTTCCAAGATTCTCAACACACAATAAAATTCAAACCCTATGCTGGAGTGCTTGCTTGCCTTGCTGACTCTCTGAAGCACACCTGTTTCCATGCCCCCTTCACTTTTGTGCCATCTCCCCAGCTGAGTGCAGTCTTGCCTGGGTCATCAGCTTGCTTTCACCTCAACTCTCTTCTCAAAAACCCTTAACCCTTTCCTTCTTCTTTCTTTTTTTTTGTTCTTTTTTTCTTTCATCACAGAGATTCTCTGTATAGTCCCTGCTGTCCTAGAGTTCACTCTCTAGACCAGACTGGCCTCAAACTCAAGAGATCCGCCTGCTTTTGCCTACCATGTGCTGGGATTAAAGGCGTGCAACACCATCACTGTGGAGGACCAAAAATGTGAGCCTATTCCACCTTGTCTGAAGGCCAGGGAATTCAAGCATACTTTTACTTCTTCATTTGAAATAGGAGGTTTGATCTAGGGAGTAGTTGTCTTCAGGATACAAGGTCTAGGGTGGGTTCATTGCCTAAACAGCAGAATGCTTTCTCAAGAAATAGTGACTTGATGTCTAAAGTACTGGGGCAAGCTAACTGTTCTGGTTGTCCTTTGTATTCTATTAAAGCAGTCTTTCCCTTCCTCTCCCCCTTTGTACTGGGGTGTGAAAATGTATGGGAAAATAAATGTGGGTGAACTCGGAAGTCAGAACTCAGTATGCAAGAGACTGAGTTGCCCTCCTGTTACCATCCTATATCTTTGTGGTTCTGCCTTATCCTTGCTCCTCCTACTTAACACTTTTAATCCTCACACCCTACTCTGGAAGGTGCAAACCCACCGCAACTAGGATCATGGCAGAAGTCGCCCCAAAAAGGTGGCTCATGACTTATGGCAGCCCAATGTGGTGTTCCCTTGCATGTTTTGCTGTCTTTCTAGTATTTATTTTTATGGGAAATGAAGTTGAAGATGAATTGTTCCTCAGTTTAGTGTCCTGGGGTATAAACCCCCAAAGGGCAGGAATCAAGGTGCTTTTCCCAATTTCCATTGTTACTAACATATGGAATCTCCCTAAAAATGTTTTCTATTTTTCATAGATACTTGTTGACTAGATGAATTGATTTTGAACAAATTGTTTAAGATACTAGAAGGTGAATAATGTGGACTGTGACTTTGAGAGTGTCATTTAACCTCTCTAAACTCCATTTTCTCCATCTGGAAAATGGGGGTTATTCATAATTGTTTTGTTTATCTCCTCTGAGCCCCAAAGCTCCTAATCAATCATTCATTGTTTTATTATCTTTGCTTAGTTAAAGATGCTGTAACTTGTAGAGTTATAGCTGAACTCCAATAACCACATGTTCACATCAACCTAACAGCTCCTCCATGGCAGTTCTAGAACAGCTCATTCTGGGCCAGAATTATGTTGAAATGCCAAGTGACCTTGGACTTATTTTATTCTCATTAAAATGATTTTAAAATTCCAATATCCTGACAGATTTGTTCAAGGGAAGAAAACAGCTTATACCTGATCCCTGGAAACATGCTGTCTTCTCTAAAAATGGTTTGCATGTCACAGCCCCTTCACAACCCAGCAGTACTTTAAAAGCTTAGGCCCAGATCTCTTCCATTTATTGGCCACTGAATAAAATTTCTTGCCTTCTCCATTCGGTTATCTGTGCATGGTACTGAGTGTGAAATGAGTGCAAATCCAGTGACATTTCTCTTAGAGGTGGAATGGGATTTAAAGAAGATACCAATCCTGATCCTATGCCACACTCACAGACAAAAACGGCAGAGAGTAACTGTCCTTTCTAAACACTGACTCTTAGGAAATTCGTTCCAGAAAAGGGGTAGAAGACAAACTGAAGGGCTTGCCCCGACAAGGCCCCTGGAAAATGCCTGTCAATTGCCCTGCAAGCCTGGGCTCCCTTAATATAGTAGTATATTATTTGTGTTTTAATAAGCTTGCCTGAAGATCAGAAGGCAAAGCAGCTATAGTAGTCAGCCATACAGGCCAAAGAGTATGGCACACACTTTAAGCCCAGGCAGGTGGATCTCTGTGAGTTCAAGGGCACTCTGGGCCACACAAGATTGAGTCTGTCTAAAAGAGAAACAGAGCTCACACAAAGGTGATCCCGGCACTTAGGATCCCACGCCTTTAATCCCAGCACTAGAGATGGTGAGATATGGCTGGCAGAGAGAGAAATATAAAGGGGGAAGACATAAGAACTCAGTGGAATGTGGAGTCTTCAGGATTAGTGGAGACAGGATCTCACCATTTTCAGTCTGAGGTAGAAGTAAGAGCCAGTGGCTGGCTGCTTTTCTTTTCTGATCTTCAGGTTGAAGCCCAATATCTGTTTCTGGGATTTTTATCATTTGTGCTATACTTGCTGATACTTTTCCCTGGGTGTCTTTGCTGTCACCTCTGTCACGAAAAGTTTACAGGCTCTCCTAGGCCCTTCTGGTCTGCACAGGGAAGAATGACAACAGGGCTAATTAGGCTGGGACTTGCGGTTTGATTTCCAGTGATTGTGCTGTTAAAGTCTTGTTTAATCATCCCAAGGACACTTCCGGGTAGGTTCATTCTCTTTTTACTGCAGGTGTTTGAAGAGTTTAGTCTCACACACACCCAAGGTCACATAGGTCAAAACTAGAAGATTCCATCTACCAGGTTGGCCTGCGTGCTTGGAGAACCCAAAACTGAATTTCCCAGTGTGCTACACTGCTGGGCCCTTGGGGGGGGGGGGGATGAAATTCCAGTCAGACTGATAACCCCCTCTCCAGAATTCTTTTGTAACTTGGGACTATAGGGCAGCAGGCAGCTGAGTTCAGGGTTTAGTCTCACAGCAGAACAGCTCTCTGTCACCAGCCACAGACAGTCTGAAGGCCTCAGGAAGTGCAGCTAAGAGCAGGTCCTGACTGAGACCTGCGGCAACCCACAGCCAGCTCAAGGGAAAGTTCCCTTGGAGCTTTGAAAGCATATTTTGAGTCCAGCAGAGTTAAGTGTGTATTTCTAGTAGTAAATTTCCCCAAACCACCCATTTCATTTTGGTTTGGGTTTTTTGGCCGCCCACCAAAGCCCGAGGCCTAACCTGTAGTTGCCTCTGCAAAGTTGCAAGGGCCTGCACAAACCGTATCAATGGCGATAAGGAAGCTTGGCAAGCACAGTGTGTGTGTGTGCTGTCCACTTTAAACCGCCTTTGAACAATACCGTGAGCTATTTCCTTTGAACTTACTATGAGGATGGGATGTAGTGTGGCGATAAGGCAAGGGCACAGCACCATTCTTTGATCCTTCCAGGGTACTTTTCTACCCTTTCAAGATCGTTACCTACCTGGCCTTTCTGCCCCTGTGTTTTTTTAAGATTTGACCTCAGAAGCCTGCACGGCCTAGGGGCAACTTGGCCTCCACTTCTTGGTTGACACCCCTTGCCTCTGGGTTTCTTCCTTGGGTTTCTTGGATCCAGGAACTCTCCTGGTCCCAGCTCTCATGCTCTTGAGAAAGTCCATCTTTCTTTTTATCTGGCTGACTTAAGCATACAGCTTCAAGGCCTAGTCTTCTAAAATGCCTTCAGAACCTTCTTTGTCCTGTCTAACTTTCATGCAGAATAGGTGACCCAGGGAGTCTGTCTCGCAGGAGGAATTGTCACTACTGAGCTGGCACTAGATCGCACTCTGGCCTAGAAAGGGTTGAGTGCTGCTATCTTTCACCTTCTCACTTTTGGTGCTCAAGGCAGATAGGACTGTTCTGGTTGTTCTCTGAGAGAAACAAATGAGTGACTATTGGAACGCATGCTCATTGTGGAACCCTTGGAAAACAGGGAGTTTTGAGAAGAGCTGGTCATGAGGCATTGTATTTGTATTTTCTTAGCACTTTCCCAAGCTTGTTTATTACACTAGTGCTACCAATAAAAGAATCTAAATTCTGTGGTAAGGAATTTTATTCACTGTGACATGTGCATGGTACATACCTATAATCTCAGCATCCTGGAAACAGAATTGGGAGTTCAAAGTCATCTGAGTTACAGTTTGAGATCCTGTTTCAGAGGGGGAAAAAAAGCAACAATAGCAACAGCAACAACAATTAAAGAACCATGTTTATCTCATTATGCATCATCTGGTGCTTCGTTAAATATTCATGGAAAAAAGGAAAGGAAGAAAGGGGTTCTTTCAAGATCCTACTTAGTGAAGTCCCATGTTTGTTGGATTTTGTTCTGACTTTCAACAAAGACTGCCAACTGTACAGTTCTGAGAATCCTCCCTCAAGAGCAAACTTCCAGGAGAGATACTGTTAATTCTGAAAATTGCAAGAAAAAGACCAGTTACAATTTTGAGCCAAATTTGAAATGAACTTTAATTAAATACTGTCCAGAATGATGGATTCTGTCCAGGACCACTCCTGGGTCCCCAGGAAATGACCATGAGTCATGTTTTGCAGGCGCTTAAAAAGGCAAAACCCACAATTCACTGCATTTCCCATCAGGCCCAATTAGGGGCAAGGATATATCCTGATGTATTGCCTGCCTACATATATCCCACCTACATCCAATCAGGGGCAAGCATATATCCTGACATATTTCCTGCCCGAGTACCTCCCACCCACATGTGGTCAAGCACATCTAGTGCCCATGGTCAAAAAACACAGCACAAACAGGAACTTATTCTTAACTGTCTGAACTACAAACAGATCCCTTAGCCTGCAAAGCATGTGCTTCCGGTTTTGGTCTCCCATTAGCGTGCACCATGCATCACTCTTGTTCCTGGTTTGGTCTCACGTTACTTGGGGCAGAGTGTCCTCCTGGAGCTCTATACACTGCACGTGACTCGCCCTCAGGGGCATACCTTGGACACTGACCTCTGTAACTAAAATTCTTAGGCTTAGATAAATTTAATTCTGGGTTTCAGATTTTAGTTGTTTTGTTTTTCTTTCTATATAGTTTGCCACTGAATTCGATGTCTATAAAGTTTGTTAACTTTTCACTTATAAAGTTCTACAACCTCTGCTTTTTATCCTGCCAATGGGTTGGTTCAACCTTAGCCCCTATGCTCAAATTAATAGAACCATGTCCCACAGACAGAGGAGAGGCCAACAGCATGTCTCAGAGAACAACTAAAAATAAGGAGAAAGTGGAGAGTAACCACTCTGGTCTCAGAGACTTTTGTAGAGGATGAATTGGAGACTGGACTGTTGAAAGTAATAGTGGCACAGTTTAGAAGTCATACAGGCTGTGGTGCTTACTTTATTACTGATGGGCGCTAAGATTTGGGGCAAGTAAATTACATGTCATGACTTCTTTAGATGAAAATCACAAATAATGGTAATACCTACTCCATAGGGTTGGGCTATGGGGAAGTTCAAATAGTGCGTGGAAACACACCTTGGCACACAATAAATGCATTTTAAGTGTTCCATTAAGGCAGCTGTTAGTTAGCTCTAGTGAAAACCCATATGTTACAATGAAATACAGTGTCTCTAATGGGTCTCTGTGGGTAGAGAGGTTGACAAGATCTCTGAAATAGTTTGAGTTTTTGATTGCTGTCTACTCCATAGTCCACTGAAAGGAGATTATGTTAAATATTGCAGAATATCAGAGAAGAAAGACTTGTAAAATCTTGTAGAAACATAGAGGCCATATTTATATAACTGTCTATCCTTTTGTAAATAAATGGGGAGAAGAAAAAGCATTTTCTGACATGAAAACCAACTAATAAATGTTTAAGAGATGATTGAGTTGGAAAATCAGCACTTGGCAACCATCATAGTAATAATTATTTCAGCCAAGAAACATCAATGGCTGCTAAAATTCGTGGGTAAAAGTTTGATGAGAAATGGAGGATTGACATAGTCTTGGGGTATCTCCGCACAGAATACCTGCTAATTACAAAGAGAAGAACACTACAGCAGAGGGGGTCACCTTAATGAAGTGATCAAAGTGAACCTCATTAGATGCATGGGACAAATTGAAATCTTGTGCCACCTGGTAGAATGCAAAAGAACGCAGAGCTGGAAAGTTATTGTGAGAAATGAGCAGACAAATGGAAACCAAGGGACATTCGATGGAGAAGTGGCATGTATTCTTTTTTTTTTAAAAAAAGCCTCAGGGCTGGTGAGATGGCTCAGCAGTTACAAGCACGGACTGCTCTGCCAAAGGACCCAGGTTCAAGTCCCAGGACCCACACGGAAGCTCATAACTGTCTGTAACTCCAGTTCCACAGTGTAGGGATAAGCCCAATAGACTTACAGAACCACTGGTTCCAGCAGAGAACAGGGAAGCAGAGAGGGCGGTGGGCTCATGCTTGCTAGATTTATAAGTAAACATTAGCCGGAGGCGAACATGCCCCCTAATGGGCTGGGCTTATCCCTACATCACAGGACCCAAGACACGTGGTAAAAGGTGGAGTCACAAAAGATATAAAGAAAGTAAAACTAGCTCTTAAAAAAAGTGCCAGGCTCACAAAAACAAGGGAAGACAGAAGAACTGCAACCCATTAAATGCCCCCTGTTCATCCTTGATTGGATTTCCTTGCGAGTGGGGACCTTTTGGGAATTTTTGGAGAATCCAGAGTGATGTTTAAGGATTAGATGGTTGCAGCTTGTCAGTATTACCATGTCAGTTTTATGGCTTTATTGTGGTTATGTAGGAGACTATCTTTCAATACATGCTAAAGCCTTTGAGGCATCAGATTGGCAACTTACCATGCATAATTCAGTAAATAAATAAACAAATATACTACACTGTTTTGGTTTTTGAGACAGGGCCTTATTGTTTGCCAGACTGGTCTAGACAAGGATGACCGATTCCAGGCCTATATAACCATGTATTGTTACATGGTGCTGGGCATCAAACCCAGGGCCCTGTGCTTGCCAGACATACACCCAACCCACCAAACAGCATCCCCAGCCCTGAGTACCATTATTAAAACATTTCTGTGACTTTGACAAAAAAAGAAATAGTTTTAAAAGAGTACAGGTGGGAAGCCTTTTATCATCAATTCAGGATTAACAATCTTTAAATTGATAAAAAGAAATTAAAGTCAATTGCCATGCTAGATGGAAATGAAAGAGTTTGAAGTTTTCCTAGCAGCAGCAGCATGCTAGCCTAGAGCCATTATATTTTGGAAAAGCTTAAAGCTCTCAGGGGCTTTCCGGTGCCAGCACCTTGCAGAGCAAGGCTGCAGAGAAGAAGGAACAGGCCTGGAACTTCAGGTCTCCGGAGCAGCAGGCCTTGGAGGCTGGAAGATTCCCCTCCACAACCCAGCCGAGTGCAGCGTTTTAGAAGCTGTGGCAGGAATGAGTCCTTCTGCCTGTCACCACTAGTCAAGTCCTGGAAGCTGGCTTGAGCGAGTTCCCTGGCCAAACTGAAGTCTCCAGGGGGACCATTTTCCATTTCCTGAGAACTCCCTGTTCAAGTAAGCTTCTTGTCTGGTAGCAAAGGAGTCTCCTCTCTCCATGCGAATTGGCAGAAGCATCCTAGCTAGGGCCAGCCCGCAGCTAGAGTTGGCCTCCGCCATCTTAGAGTCTTCCTCCTCCAAACAGTTCTGTGGTGAAAAGTGTGAATTTGAAATTTTTGAAGGTCTCTTTTTAATGTAATTTTTAAAGGTAGGCATGATAGTGCATGGCTGCACTTGGGAGGTGGGGGCAGAAGGATTGCCGTGAGTGTGGTTACTAAACTGGTTCCATAGTAAGTTTTAGACTAGTCTGGATTAAGTAATAAGACCATGGTCTGCCCCCCCCCCCCCCCCCGCTTTACTGGCATTTATTCATTGTGCCACTGATGGGCTTCATAAGGATATTTCCATGCAGGGTATCATGTGCTATCACAGCATCCGCTCCCCAGACTGCCATTTCTGCCTCCCATTAGTCCCCTTCCTTCCTTCAGTGGCTTTTCTCATGGATGTGTGTAGGAGTTCGTGTTCATGTATGTGTATATAATCTAGGATCCACAACCGAGAGGAATCAAGCAGTATTTGTCTGAGTCTGGCTTGTTTTGCTTAATGTGATTCCCTACAATTTAATCCTTTGTACATTTTGCTTTTCTTTATACCTCAATAAAACTCGATTGCGTGCTTATCCATCCATCTATTGATGGGTACCTAAGGAGAATCCATAATTTGGCAGTTATGAATAAGGCTGCAATGAACATGGGTGTACAAATAACTGTGGTTTGTTTTTTAGAGTCTGTTGAATGTACACTGAAAGGGTATACCATATATATATATATATATATATATATATATATATATATATATATATATATATATATAGCCGTTCTCGTTCTGGGTTTGGCTCTTTGAACCTCCATGTCAATTCATACTGCTTTCCATAGCAGGGTGGACAGCTTTGCATTCTCTTCAGCAGTGTCCAGGGATCTCCTTTCCCAGAATTCTTCCTAGTAGTTTTTGTTATATTGAAATGCTAAACAGCTTTTGTCATCAAACTATTCAAATTAAAAGTCCGATGTGACTAAAACAGCATTTAAAAATAAAAATATCAACTCATGAGGCCCAGCATGGATGGCTTGGGCACTAATCCAAGCTTTACAGTCCCTGAGTTTGTAACCTTCACCAAGGTCCTGAACTGCTCTGCAGCGCACCACGCCCCGTCTGTGCTCTCTGCGCCACCACACAGTTTGTGAACCGGGCAAGGGGCTGGAAATTGAAACATACAAAGACTCACAGACAGAGACGCGAGTCATCCTTGAAACAGGAATGCCCCAAGAATGCCCCCCTTATTGTGTACCAGAGACACTTTTATAGGGATCCTTAACTGATAGCCACGCCCCAGCCAAACCCACCAGAAACCACTCTCCTGCCATCAGGAACTCCCGAGCGTCTCAGAGCAGCTGCAGGCTGTCTCAGAGCAGAGGAAAACAAGGGGTTCACAGCTCCCAACACTGCTCTGCCTCAGTTTCTTCATGCCTCAAATGAGCTTTGAGCTAACGCTGTGGATGTGCTATATAGTTATCTGGCAAACAAGAAACACACAATGACAATGCTCAATACTAGAAGAACTGTCTAGCCATCGTTTCTTTCCAGAGGAAGACAAATGTCCGTCAGTTATTCGCATGGATTGAAGGAACCCTTGCTTTATTTGTATATGTGCTCCGAAAAACGACCCAACCCAGTTGGGATGCTATGACTTCTACACGTAGATGAGTGTTGTGTTTGCCTCCTGAAGCTACTAGAGTTTTGTTTGCGGACTTACTAAGTTGAGTCAGACAAGAGGTCGCCCTTTGAAGTGCAGCAGGAGGGGTCAGGATGGATGGGCTGCCTGGCAGCTTCTGCTAAGCTTTTTTAGAATACTTGTTTCCTGAAGAATTATGTGTCCAGCAACGGCACTAGAGGAATTAGGCAGACTCCAGAAGGCAAGCTTTAAAGGCAACGCGCCAGAATATACCCACAAACAGGTAAGCTCCCTTGAAGCCCCTTGCAGATGTCACACAAATGCAAAACAAAAATCTTGGGAGAGTTTTCTCTTCAGGGTTTACAGCGCTTTCATTAGAATCAAGTGTTCTAGCCATAAAAGAGATAAAGCATCAGTTAATGCCAGCACTTTGCTAAGACCAACAGCTGGAAACTCGCTGCTGGCAGAGGGGGGTGAATTGTATAAGGAAGCAAAGCTTAGAGTCTCACGAGCCTGGCAATATGCAGCTCCACATGCATTTGCTTCTAAGGCCTTAGCTGTGCCGCTCTGGAATACCGACTCTGTTCCACCCGCCCCGAAATTCACATGCCCGTTGCCCAGCAAGGCCTGTGGGCCTAGTCTTGTAGATTATAGCGAAATCTGTCTAGCGATTCACTACCGTGCCAGCAGGAAAGTGCTGTGTTGCACTAAGTCCACCAATCAGGAAGGCCGAAAGAGAGTTGCGTCACTGCACCTTGATCCCTTAGCCTGTCATAAGCCTGCCATAAGCCTGCCATAAGCCTGCCATAAGCCTGCCATAAGCCTGCCAAGCGTGTTAGTCAGCTTTCTGCCACTCTGACGGAACACCTGGGGTACTCACCCTAAATGAGGAAAGACTCATCCTATGACTTCAGAGACTGCATAGTTCATTGGCCCTGTTGCTTTGGGGCCTGTGATGAGGCAGCACAGCATGCTGGAAGTATATGGTGGAGCAAAGCTGATCAATTCCTGGAAGCCAGGAAACAAAAAACAGGGAGAGCCTAGATCTGAAAAGTCCCCTTCTAGAACAAGCTGTGAATCTCTCAACTTCCTTTCATTAGGCTCCACCTCTTAAAGGTTCCACTACCCCCAGTAGTTGAGTCAGGGAACACGCGTGCTTTGGGGGACATACTTATCCAAACCACGCATGAGGTTTACACTGGTAGCCAAGCATGAAAGGTTATGATTATTGTTCTTTAGCAGATTCTTAACAAGAAACAACCCAATGGAGATCCAAATTCCCAAATATGGAAGAAGTGTCACTTCAGGGGTTGGAGAGATGGCTCAGCAGTTAAGAGCACTAGATGCTCTTTGCAGGGATCCAGTTCAATTCCCAGCACCCACATAGCAGCTCACAACTGTGTGGAACTCCAGTTCCAGGAAGTCTGACTCCCTCTGATACACATGAAGGCAAAGCTCCAATGCACATAAAATGAAAGTCACTTCAAATAGTTCTGAGGCTACAATAAGTCTGTAAAATCTTTATAGTTTTAAATAACATTAAATTGATTTTTGGTCATCTGAAACACAACTTGGAGTAGTACATACAGATTTCTGTTCTTCCCTTTGCTACCACCATTCTTAAAGTTACCAAGATTTCCTGCTTACTGTATGCATACTCACTGTAATTTGTTTCTTGCCCTCATCATTATCTTTCTTTCCTTTTTGGTTTATTTTTTTTCCAAAACAGGGTTTCTTTGTGTAATCATAACTGTTCTGGAACTTGCTCTGGAGACCAGGCTGGACTCAAACTCACAGAGATCGGCAGCCTCTGCCTCCTGAGTGCTGGGATTAAAGGTATGCAACACCACTGCCCAGAGTCCCTCAACCTTCTAATGTGGTAAAATGTGGCAGTTATCTACTGCTGTGTAACAAAGTACCCCAACACCAAGTGACTTAAGACAGTATACTCTACTATCTCCAAGTGTCTCCATGACAAGAAAGTAGGTGTGGCATTACTGGATTCTCTGGCTCAGAGGCTTCAGAGAATGTAGACTGGGGTGAAGGAGTATTATTGACACAAACACAGCCCTGTCAGGAACCGCAATGCACTCAGATCCTTGGAAATGCCAAGGGATTCCAGAAATGAGGTTCAGGGAAATGTCAAGGCCTTCCCCTGGCCTGAGTATAGATGTCAACTGTGTACGTGGAAGTTGAGCACAGCCTGAGACTGATCCCCTACAGTGACCCCCCACCAATGTTAGCTAATCCACCTCAGCTGCTAGCTCACAGCCATCCGAGCTCCCAGCTCTTCTGATCCCAGCTTTTCTGTTATACAGACCTGCTGTTTCTTCATTCTGCATCACCCCATCATGTCGATGCCAAAGAGGAAGTGCATTTTTTTTTAAAATGTGGACTGGGGTTCCTGTCCTCCTTAAGTTTGGTTGAGGAAGGATTTATTTCCATGCTCAGCTGTGTGGCTGCTGGCAGCATTTAAAGTTTCCTAAGGAGCTGGATTAAAGGTTTCTTTTCTCCTGCTGCTCAGAGAAAGAAGTCGGATTCAGTTATCACTGCTATTGTTTGAGGTTTAAGAGAAGACTTGGATGACGCCTTAGAACTTGATTTCTGCTGTGTTCTCCTTGATTACGTCTAAATTTTGCTTAACAGATAAACAATACATGTGGTCTTCAGATGACCTACTGATGTTCACATTATCTTGCTGCAAATACAAATAGATGTATAAGGTAAAACTTTTCATAGGCAAAAGATCTCAGTATTTAGTTCAATAGGCAGCAGGTACCTACAGTGGGTAATAGAGAAGTAAGATTTAATTCCTCTTTGGAAAAGCTCAGTTGGTAAAAGGCAAGGAAGGGAAAATCACACGAATCAAGATGGCAATAAGAACAGTAATAGATGACTTTCTCTCCTCTGGTTCCCTAACAGTGCAACTCTTTTTTTTTTTTTTGGTTTTTCGAGACAGGGTTTCTTTGTGGCTTTGGAGCCTGTCCTGGAACTAGCTCTGTAGACCAGGCTGGTCTCGAACTCACAGAGATCCGCCTGCCTCTGCCTCCCGAGTGCTGGGATTAAAGGCATGCGCCACCATCGCCCGGCAAGTGCAACTCTTGATCACAGGGCAAAGATTCATTTGCAGAAGTAGTACTGGCAGACAGGTGGTGGTGGCATACGCCTTTAATCCCAGCACTGGGGAGACAGAGGCAGGCGGATCTCTGTGAGTTTGTGGCCAGCCTGGTCTATGAAGCTAGTCCCAGGACAGCCAAGGCTACACAGAGAAACCCTGTCTTGAAAAACAAGAGCAAAAACCAACACTTCTCTTTTATTCAGACCTACATTCATTTTGCCTTTGGAGTGCTAGCTTGGGTTAAGGACTTCCATGTCCTATGCTGAATCATTTTAACTCAGGTAATGACCTTCAGCCTCTCTTTTCCATATCATTTCCTCTCCTGTCAAACAGCACATGGTTTAACAGCATGACTCCGGAGCAGTTGCATTCCATCCCTGATTCCCATCAGCCAGCTGAGCAGACACAGTGAGTGTGAGCATTTCGGGACTAGGCTCTTTGTCTCTAGTGTCTCCTAAGAAGTAATATACAGAGTACACAGCTTCCTTCATAACTAGATCTCTGGGTTATAAAAAAAACTATACTCACTTAATTTGGTTTATTTTGTCCTAATATGATGATCTCTAGTTGCATCCATTTTTCCATCAATGGCATAGTTTCGTTTTTCTTTATGGTCAGATAAAAGCCCATTGTGTATATGTAGCTCATTTTTCTTATCCATTTATCTATTGCGAGATTCCTAGGCTAGTTTCATAACTTGGCTTTTATGAGCAGTTCTGTTTGCAATAAGCAAGTGTGCAAATATCATGTTTTCACTCTTGTGGATCCTAGATTTTTTTCTTACAGATACAGAAAACACATACATACGGTGCGATAGCAGAAGGGAGACTGGGGAGAGGAAAGACACTATTGACAGGAAACAGAGGGGAGGGAGAAAGGGAGGGAGAGAAAGAAGAAAGCATGGGGAATGAGTATGGCCAAAGAACATGGTATATTTGAAAGAAATTATCTTTATGAAATCTAAAAACACTCTATGTAATGAATATACACCAGTAAAAAAATAATAAAAGAAAACCATACTATGCTCAAAACAGAAACACCCCCAAATGCCCTTTCTCCTACATAGTAATATTCACTTTTAAAACAATCATCAGAAAAATGTCAGTAACATCATAAAAGATCCCAGTCAGCTGGTGTTTCTTTCGGTCTCCTGTTCTATCCTGAATCATTAGTGCCTGAAGATTCTCTAGGAAGACCTCTTAGCAGGAAGCCAGCAGATGCAAATAATCAGCCATGAGCCTTTAAAAAACAATTACAAATTCCAGTAACTAGCGTTTACCGGGTGCTGTTACATGTTAGGGACTGTGGGTCGGCTCCTTCGAACAGTGAGGGCTGGAGTGATGGCTCAGGGAGAAAACCATGTGCTGGGCAAGTGTGGTGACTTGAGTTTGAATCTCCAGAAACTCCAGAAAGCCCGGCTCGGGTGTGTGCATGTCCTCAGTGCCAGCACTCCCATGGGGAGATGAGAGGCAGACAAGTGAGAACACATAAAAGCTCAAGTACCTGCTAGCCTGAAGTATCTATCAGAATAACAGCAACCGCCCTACCTTAAACACCAACTGGCTTCCCCCTGATTTCCACACACAATGCCACAGGACCGACACACCTGTGTTCACACATACACATGAATGTACACACAGAAACACACACACAAAGACAAATACCTTAGCCTATTTAAAGTGCCACTGTTACCCAAGAGTAATAGTCATAGGCTAACAAAATGCTCCCATTATAAGGCCACGAAAGCTTTAGTCATTGGGGCTACAAGGATACTGAGTATGACCGTAAAACAAAGCGCTATTCATTACTCTGCAGGAAGAAATGTCTCAACTTGGATCTAGTGAAGAACTGAACAGCCAAGTTGAAGGTGCCCCCTACCCATATGCTTTCTGATAGCTGCTTCCCCCTCTTCGAGTTCTTAGAGAGGAGACAAGCCCACACTGCTTGGGTGAAGCTATCATCCTGTTCTCAGCCAACTGAGCATGCCTAACTCAAGTTGGTCCAATGGTTATGTTCCTGAGAAGATGGAAGCAAGGTCCCAAGAACCCACAACCACTAGGGGAAAAAAACCCTTTGAAAATAGTCTTGATGCTTCTTGTGTAAGGGGTTGGGTAGACTGAGAATACAGTTCTGTAGGGAGATATGGGTAGATTGATAATGCCATGGAGAGATACTGTGTGACCCTGTGCTGATTTGAATAAGGATGTCCCCCATGGGCTCATATGTTTGGATGCTCAGTCACCAGGAAGCGCCACTATTTGAGATGGATTAGAAGGATTAGAAAGCATGGCCCTGTTGGAGTAGGTGTGACCTTGCTGGAGGAAGTGTGTCTCTGGGGATGGTTTGTGGGCTTTGAAGTTTCAAAAACCCACATGGGGCCCACCATCTCTTTCTGCCTGTGGATCAGGACATAGTTCTGACTGACTGCCCCAGTGCCTACATGCATGTCACCGTTCTACCACGGTGATAATGAACTCAGACTCTGAAACCGCAAGCAAACCCCAGTGAAATGCTTTCTCTCATAGGAGTTGCCTTGGCCATGCCTCTTCACAGCAATAGAACAGTGACTGAGCAGACCCCATAGAGTGTCAGTTTATGATGGTTTTGTAGTCCCTGTGAGACCGGGTTTACTTTGCTCACTGCTTTTGTGTTGCAGGGCAATCTCTAGCATCATTTCTTTCAATAGACTCACTTTAATTGAGCTGGGTCCAGTGGATGTCTCTTTCTTACAACCAGAAATGTATGGTGACAAAAATGAATTAAACTTTAATTGAGACTCCACCAGGCACCAAACACCTTACTAACCCTGGTGTATTCTGATCCACTCTGACTGGCTCACTGAAAACTCGTCCACTCTAGGAGTCAATTGCAGACAGCGTTCACTCACTCACCTTGTACTGGCTGACTGTTATGTGCACACGATTCAGAAGACATCTGAAGGTCAGTTTATGACTCCTGCTCCAACAGTCTTATACATCTGTTAGGAAAATCTAAAGTTAAGGCTTCTCCTCCCCCAAATTCTTAGTGTAGCAAAATGGACACGAGAAGAGATTACAAAGGACGGAGCATTGAGTTTTACTGTGAAGAGTAGAGACTATAAAGTGGGAAAGGTAGCTCAGGTAAGAGCACTTACTGCTCTTCCAGCAGACCTGAATTTGGCTCCCGACACCTACATAGGGTAGCCCACATCCACCTGTAAATACAGCACTAGCTCCAAAGCCCTGTCTGGACTCTGTGGGTGCCTGGACTCACATGTGCGCGCGCGCGCGCGCGCGCGCGCGCACACACACACACACACACACACACACACACACACACACACACACAGAATTCAAAAGAAAAATAAACCTTCCAAAAGAGAAGGAGAGAGACTTCAGAAAGATCATGTGAGCAGAGGTTTGAAGGAGAAATGGAATATTCTGGCAAATTGAGAAAGCAGGAAACAAAAGCAAATCAGTCAGCCATTGTATTGACATTATCATACTGTAAAATGCCTTTAAACAACAATTGTTTTTTCTTACTTATCAAACTACAAGTTGTTTAGGGAGCCCCTGGTCTAGCCTGAGTATTTCTGGGCTTGGTGCCAATTTTGCAAGGTATGTGGAGGAGCTGGATGTGGGAGGGAGGGAGAGAGGGAGGGAGAGAGACAGAAAGAGCACACAAAAGTGTCGATTTTTCTCGTGCTTGTTATTTTGGCAGTTCTCTAGCTCTGAGCTGTGCATCCAGCTCAATTTCCCATGCTCCGAGAAACCTCCAGGCATAAAAACCACTGCCCAAACAAAGCGCCACTCACAGATGGAACCGAAGTGGAAGGGGGCAAGGTAAAGCCTGTGAACTTCTCATCTGCTAATATGCCAAGGTCCAAAGGAAATCACAGAGCCGAGACCAAAGCTGAAGGCTGGATAAGTACATTCAGCCTCCTGTGGAAGCACAAAGTCAACCTGGCCAAAGGTGCAGAAACAGGGAAGGTGAACAATTTGGAGCAATTTGCCACAGGAGTTTCAGACAGAGACATCAAACATATGATCAAAGGCATGGCCAGTGGCATGAAAATGTCTGACTGCTGGAAGGGAGGCGATAGAACAAAAATTACATGATATTTTCATTTAAATTTTAAAAAAATGCATAAGTGCCTAGCAAAATAGCAGAGAGCCTTGAATGGTTAGAGTCAGGATCATCTAGCTTTATTCTGCAAGTTCTAGGGTGTAGTCAGATTTTTTTTTCCTTTGGGCCTCTACCTTACAATAAAAGCAACATGGAGTCTTATTAATTATGAAAGCTAGGATCGTGGCTTAGGCTAGTTCTTATAACTTAAATTAATCTATTTCTATTAATCTATGTGCTGTCACGTGGCTCATTGTGGTTATATTTTGTTTGTGCTATAACAAATAAAGCTTGCCTGAGGATCAAAGTGCAAAGCTAATCACTAGTTAGCCATAGAGGTCAGGCAGTGGTGCGCACACTTTAACCGTAGCACTCAGGAGCCAGAGGCAGTTCTAGGAGCTCAAGGCCACCCTGGGCTACCGAGATTGTTCCAGTCTAAAAGAGAAACAGAGCCAGGCAGTGGTGGCTCACACTTTTAATTCCAGTACTTGGAATTTACATGCCTTTAATCCCAGCACTAGGGAGATGGCTGCACAGAGAGAGAGGAATATAAGGCAGGAGGAGACAGGAGCTCAAGGTATTCAGTCTGAGCACTTGTAGAGACAGGATATTCCATTCAGTCTGAGGATTCATGGAGACAGGATCTTGCCCCCTTCAGTTTGAGGATTCAGTAGAGTTAAGAAGTCTCTCTAGTTGCTGGCTCCTTTACTTCTCTGATCTTCAGCATTTACCCCAATATCCGACTCTGGGTTTTTATTATTAAGACCAATTAGAATTTGTGCTACATCTATTGGCTGCTACCTCTCCTCTGGCATGTTCTGCTTCCTCTCTATATTCTGTGGTGTCTCTCCAGTGGCTAGATTCTTCTCCCCTTCTTCTCGTTCTGCCCAGAAGTCTGACTAACCTCTTCCTGCCTAAGAATTGGCCATTCAGCTCTTTATTAAACCAATCAAAAGATGCCTTGGCAAAGACACATCTTCACTGTACAAAAAGATTATTCCACAACACCAGGGAGGAATTGGAATCCACATGATTGTTTTGGATTTAAATATTTAAAGTAAGGAGAAAACTTAGAAAGCCATTGCAATAGTCTACAAATGGGTAAAAGATGTTTAGGTAGTCTTATGTATATAAATTATTTGACATTCCTCTTCTTCAGAGTCCCATGAAGTTGACCCAGCAGCCTTTCAACCTGTACCACAAATTATCTTCTCTTCTCCCTAATCTTGCTCCGAAAGATGTAAATACCAAGGAACTGGCACCCTAACTCAGTCTCAGCATCTGTCTCAACCTGAGACAGTGCAGCTTGTTTTTTGGGTGTTTTGACTTTTGTATATAGAGGTAAACGTTTCTCGATTTGCATTTAAAGAATATAGGTATTAAACTACTTTCTAGAAATTGAGAAAAAGAAAATACAAAATCTGAAAATAGTGGATAATTTACATTGTCTCCTCCTTACATCTTCTTACTGCATACCACACGCTCCCCCCACACCAACACACATCCCATATAGCCTAGCAAAACTGGTACCCTTTTATATATCTTCCTTAGTTCATGCTCATCATGAAAATGATCACATTTCTATTCTTCAGAGCTCAGAAAATTACAGTAATAGGGAGGAAAGAAGAAAAAGAATGTTAATTGTAGTAATAAGAGTGGCGGGGCTGCGTCCCCAACACCCCAGCCGCCCACCAGGCTAGCTTTACGCCCGAAATAATTACACGGACACTGTATTCTTTTAATCACTGCTTGGCCCATTCTGCTCTAGCCCTTACTGGCTAATTCTGATATCCCTATCAACCCATCTCTAATAATCTGTGAGCACCGGTCTTACCGGGAAAGATTCAGCATGTCTGACCTGGCAGCTTGCTTCATCATGTGCGTCTGCCCTGGAGAGTGGAGCATGGCGTCTCTCTGAGGCGTCCGCTCCGGAGAGGACAGCTGTGGAGTCTGAGCTCACTTCCTCTTCCTCCCGGCATTCTGTTCTGTTTACTCCACCTACCTATGTCCTAACCAATAAAATGGGCCAAGGCAGTTCCTTTATTAGCCAATGACCTTCCTCCATCATTTCCCTTTTTCGGTTTAAACAAAAAAAAAGGCTTTAACTTTAACATAGCAAAATTACATATAATGAAACAGTCATCAAGTAAAAGTTACAATAATCTTTATCATAATTAAGGAAAACTATAACTATAACTAACCATTCTTAACTCCATCAAAGACTCCAGAAAGATACAATACTACCTAAGCAAACAAGAAAAAAAGCAACTTTTAAAACTCTAGAAATGACAGAGACATCTTGCTGCCTGTACAGTCAGCCAAAGGAACAGTTCTACTTATACTAAAGGCCCTGGGCTTGATTCCTCAGCACTAGGTGGGGGGTGGAGAACAATAAAAAAAACCAAAACAAATAAACACATGGGAGAAAGAACAGAACAAGCCTCAAATCAATCCCTAGACTGCAGACTGTATCTCCTTTAAACTGGTTCTTCAGATGACAGGAAGTCAGTGAGCTGGAAACAAATGCAAACCTGGGTTGAGAGTCTAGAAGAATTAAGGGATAGGTTCAGACAGAAAGTATACTATTCTCAGCAGCCTTCCAACATGACAGGCCCAAGCCTCCTCTCTGGAGAAAATGGGGCAGGAAAAGAATTACTTAATGAACTCAGTTAAGATCACAGAGAAGGAAGGGCACTTCCCCACCAAGGCCCCAAACCTCAACTCCAAAGGCTTCCTTCTTCACACAGGACTCTGACTCTGTCAGTGTGGGGTAGGGGACTATGCTTGAGGGCCAAAGACATGCAGAAAAACAGAACGGGGTTCATGGGCGCCATGATTACCCGGCACCAGGGCTGTATGACTTGGACACTGGAGTGTTTTAGGAGGTACAGATGCTGATTGCAATCTAGTTAAGATCAAAGTTGGGGACTCTGGGAAAACAGAACTCAGAGAGACATACAGGAAAGAAAATGAAGTATCCCACAAAATACTCTGCCTAGCACAAGGAAGTATATTGGATGGAAAAGGAAAGCATCGAGGTATGGCAAGGTCTCAAGGCAGAGACTGTCTAGCTTTAAACTCCTTCTAGAAATGCTGAGGCGGAAAAGGAGCTGTTCACTTTCCAAGTGATGCTTCTGAAGGCATGTGGGGTTTTGCAGTGAAAAGATTGGAGAGTGCTAGTCTAGAAAATTCCTCTGTACAATAGATAAGAAAGCAGTCGGGAAAGAAGCCACAAAAGCAAATAGGAAAAGGAAATACAACCTCTATAAGGCTCTAAATGGAGTTGCCAGTTCCTATTTTACAACTGGAAAATAAAGCTTTATGCATCAAAATTTACCTTTAGATTATAAATTTACACGTGTGTATAAGTATACCTTATATAAATGAAAGCCATTGTTTTGTATGCTAACTAAAAATACCTAAGAAAAAAGGAAAACGGAAAATGTCTTAATCTAAAAATACCAAAAAAACACAGGCACAGGCCCTGTTGTCTTCCGACTACTCATTATCTCCTGGAGTGGTAATACAGGGAAGGAGGGAAGTAATGACCTGGTGCTTTTAATTCATTTGGCTTGAAAAACATCTGTTACTCTTAGCAAAGGAGGATGCATTAGAGAGGCAGATGTGGCTTAGCAAGACATCTACCAAGACCCTTTTAACCCCATGACAGCCTGGACATATTCTCAGCAGTCCTGACAGCTAGAAGGTTATAGTTATCAAGCATTTTGTTTATTTGCATGTTAGCACTAGTATTTAGGTTTTTGAAAAAAAATGCCGTGAATGTATAACCTGATGTAATAGGGATGCAAATAGCACAAAAATCCTTTGGTTTTGGTTTAAAGTTGAAATAAACTAACACTGTTCAAGCAATCCTCATGAAAAGAATTGAGGACTCTGGGTAAGGACAAGAATGTTTTTAGGGACAGAGGCAAGAGGAAAGGTTTGTATAAAGCAATTAGAGCTTAGACTTTGAGTAGAGACCCTTGGTTTATTTTATCTTTTAGTTGGTTAGTTTGGGGTCTGTTTGTGGGAGCCCACAGCAGTGGATCCGTTCCACCTTGACCAAAGGTCAGAGAATTCAAGCTTATTGCTGCCCCTTCAAGGATAGGACAGGAAGTTTGACCCAGGGAGTGGCTGCCTACAGGATGCTAGGTCTAAGGTGTGGTCGCTGCATGTCCTGCCTAAACAACAGAATGCTTAACTCAGGATGTAGTTGCTTGATGCTTCAGGTATTGAAGCAGATAATTGCTCTGTTTGTTCTTTGTATCATGTTAAGACAGTCTTTTGCCTTCTCCCACCCCCCCCCACCCCTTTTGGATGGGGTATATAAGCATATGGAAAACAAATGCAGGCAAATTCAGTATTCACTGGATTGCCCTTCCGGTTCTATTCTGTATCTCTGTTCTTTTTCTTTTGTATCTCTATTTCTCCCACCTCATATTTCTACTCCTCACACCCCTACTCTGGAAGATGTGAACCCCGTTGAGGTTGGCTTCCTACAGATATCGCTCCAGTGTGGAGCCAGACATCTGTTTAAGACAAGGCCTCACTATGGAGCTTTGGGTGGTCTGAAACTATAGAGAAAGCAGTACTAAGGTTGTAGTGATCCCCTTACTTCTGCCTCCTAAGTGTTAGGATTATAGGTACATAGCAGTCATGATAGTTAGCTGGCTGTGGTGGCTGTGAGGGATGTGGCGCCTGTGGTGGCTGTAATGACTGTGATGCTGTGATGGCTGTGGTGGCTGTGGTGGCTGTGGTGGCTGTGATGGCTGTGGTGGCTGTGGTGGCTGTGGTGGCTGTGGTGGCTGTGGCAGTGACTGTGGTGGCTGTGGTGGCTGCAATGGATGTACAGGTTAAGATGCTGCCCTAGTTCCCCACAGCCTTCTGTCTGAAAGCTGAATTCCTTCTCACTACCAGACTGATTGAAGTAGGTCACTGTTCGGTGTTGTCTTCTTGTTTTCTGGTACTGGTGATGGACATCAGCTCCTCAGGTGTATCGGACACATGCTCTATGACTCAGCTGCATCTCCAACACCAGCATGCTCAAAGTAAAGGAGAAGTCAGTCCCTACTCACATCAAAACTTACATTATAGTCATTTCAAGGACTGGGAAGACTATTCATACATTCATTCATTCATCCACTCATTCAACTATTTATTTATTTATTTATTTATTTCTGCCTCATTTTTTTCTCCCTAGAAACTGGAAAGCAGACAAAGGCAAACATGGATGAACGAATATCCTAATGCTGTGGAAGGGTAGGAAGCTGGAGGAAACTAAGAAGCACGGGGTGGGAAGACGGGGCTTAGTGGCAGAATTCTTGCTTAGCATAAGAAAGGTTCTGGGTTCCAAAGCCATTACTGAAAATAAAAATATGCTCAGAGTATAATAGACGATGGAAAAGAGGAAAAAGAAAGAGACAACCCAAAGACACTTAAGCAGGGCAGGCTAATGTTTCTAGCTAGCAATGTCAGCTCTGCCCCTTCCTGATCACAGGCTCAGAATATGGGCAGATTGTAATGGTCTGCTCTGTCCCTTGGATTCCCCACAGGGCAGGGAACCCGGTCTGCTCTGATGAGAGAGAGGGAGTTGATTGGGGGAGGGGGAGGGATATGGGAGGCGGTGGCGGGGAAGAGACAGAAATCTTTAATAAATAAATAAATTTAAAAAAGTGAAAAACAAAACAAAAAAAGGGACAAGCCACACTACCTCCCTCCCCCATCCACCAATGCAAGCTGATCTTCAGCTTCCAGCCTGAGTCCCTTTTATTTTGGGTCTCCCAAAGAGGCAGCTTCTGTCTCTCCCCACATCTTCCCTTCTCTCTCTCTCTCTCTCTCTCTCTCTCTCTCTCTCTCTCTCTCTCTCTCTCCTCTTCTCCCTTCTTTCCTTACCCCCTCTCCTTTCCTTCTATAACCCACTAAATAAATATCCAACCTCAATCTGCTTGGCGTGCCTATCTACCTTCTGAGACCTGCGGAGTGGTCCTGCCAGGGGACCTGCAGCCTGGGGACGTGTGGCATGGTCTCAGGACCTGCTGCCTGCTGCAGCCACTCAAGGACCTGCAATATTTTACTTAATCCATTACACAGATGCCTAGAGTAATGATTTGCTCCAACCTTGTTGCTGTACAGAAGGAAAGGATACCATCCAGAAACAGCTTGCTCAAGGACACACAGGGAGACATTTGCTAAGCTATTTTTTTAAATTAAGACCTTAAATTTCTCAAGTTCTTTTTTTTAAACCATGCTACAGCAGGTGGTTCTCTTAAGAGAAGGGCCATTTCATTATGGCTCTGTCTTCCAAAGTCAGTGTATTGTGGTGTGGCAGGGTTTGAGAGGCATTCATTCATTCAATGGTAAGCACAAACTGGAATTAACACAATGGCTAAAGGTGCTTGCTACTGAGCCTGAGGACCTGAGTTTGATCTCCAGAGTCTACCCGGTGTAAGAAATAAACCAACCCTAGTAAATTGTCTTCTGACCTCTATACACGCACCATGTCATGAACACGCCCATGCACACATACAGTAAAATAATGCATGCAGAATGAAGTTTTTTTTTAAAAAATAGTAAGCTCCTATTTTGTATCAAACACTATGCTTAATTCTACAGACCCAAAGTCCAAGGAAACTTTGGTTTTTCTAAGTTTGTGTCTGTTCTAAGGTTAGGCACAGAATATATTATAGCAAATCTTTATCAACTGTCTAGTGCAGGGCTTCCTAGTAAACATAGAATCTGAGTAACAAACCTGAATTGCCTGTGTAATTTTTATTTATTTTTTGGTAGCTCCAATTAAAAAAGAGTGAAGAGAATAATCTGAAATTAATTTTAATAATATTGTCTTTGTTAGGGTTTCTACTGCTGTGAAGAGACACCATGACCACAGCAACTCTTATAAAGGAAAACATGTAATTGGGGTGGCGGCTTACAGTTCAGAGGTTTAGTCCATTATCATTGTGGTGGAGAGCATAGTGGTGTGCAGGCAGACATGATGTTGGAAAAGTAGGTGAGAGTCCTACATCTTACAGGCAACAGGAAGTCGACTGAAATACTGGACAAAATCATGAGCATAGGAAACCTCAAAGGCCGCCCCCACAGTGATACACTTCCTCTGATAAGGCTATACCCACTCCAACAAAGCCACACCTTTTAATAGTACCACTATCTATGAGATTATGAGGTCAATTACATTCATACTACCACAACTATATTGAATTACTTGAGTAGAACTAAAACAACATTTCCACGTGTAACCAATATAAAAATAGTGTTGAAATAAGGGCGGCGGGCTGCGTCCCCAGCACCTGGCTGCCCCCACGGCTAGCTTTACCGGAAATAATTACACGGAAACTGTATTCTTTTGAACACCGCTTGGCCCATTACATCTAGCCTTTTCTCAGCTAACTCTCACACCTGGACTAGCCCATTTCTAATATCCGTGTAGCTCACGAGCTGGCTTGCCAGGAATGATCTTAACCTGCGTCTGCCTGGAGTGGGAGAGTCATGGCGACTCTCTGACTCAGCTTCTTTCTCCCAGCATTCTGTTCTGTTTACTCCACCCACCTAAGGGTGGGCCTATTAAATGGGCCTAGCAGTTTCTTTATTGCTTAACCAATGAAATCAACAGATTGATATATGACACTCCCACATCAAAATAGTTAAGATATTTAGAACTCTTTTTTAGTTAAAAGTGTTGGACGTACAGCATGCATATGTCCGTTGGCATCAGCAAGCCACATTTTAAGTGCCTAATAGTCACATGTGACCAACAATTTTATACCAAATACTATAGGTCCAAGGTCATTGACAATAGTTGCCCACAAACATCTAACTTGGTCAAATGTTAGGCTAATCTCTCCACATCCTTCTTATCTACAGTCTCACAGTTTACACACATAATCCTGATATCTCAAGTCACTTTGTGCTGCTATGAGAAAATACCCGAGACTCGGTCATTTATAAAACTAAAAATGTATTCCTCTCAGTTCTGGAAGCAAAGTCCAAGCAGTTGGAGCCAGGTGTCTCAGCTTCCAAGAAGAAGCCTTGAATTCAGCCTGCTCTGAGAAGGAGAAACATCTAGGGGGGTTGGGAGTTGGAGCAGAAAAGGCTAGACTGACGCCTAAAAGGCTGTGAAGGGCAGCACTAATTCACCCCACTTCTCAGAAGTCCCCACATCTCACAAGTCATTGCAGTGGGAAGAAGGTTTCGTTCAATTTCATTTTAGATTGATTTAATTTTATTGTGTGTATGGCTGTTTGTCTGGGTGTCTACTCAGTGCGTGTGTGGTGTCAACTGAGGCCAGAAGGTGTCAGACCCTCTTGGAACTAGAGTTGCAGATGGCTGTGAGTGGGGTGGGTGGGGGTGGGTGGGTGGGGGGAAGTAGACCCAGTGGCAGTGCTCTTTACCACTGAGCCAGCTCTCTGGCCCCTTTCAACCAGTTGAGATACTTTTTTCTTGGTGTATGAAGACGGAGGCTTTCTTGTGACATTTTCACTCATATACACTGTTGTGCTTTGTTATTATCCCCTCTCCAGTCTCCCCATCTTCTATTTTTACTGGTCTTCCTCACCTCAAATAGGCCCCCCCTTCTGCTTTCATTTCACAAATATTTCATTACCCTTCAACCATTCAGACTTCTTTCTCCCTTCTCATAGGTCCCTTTTTCTTCTTTTTAATTTAAAGTTTTTTATTGTCTGGAATTGTCTAGGAACCACCAAAAATGTTTTCAGGGAGGTTTTTATACTTTAAGTATTTTTATTTATTGTGGGTTTTTTTTTTTTTGAGACAGGGTTTCTCTGTGTAGTCCTGGCTGTCCTGGAACTCACTCTATAGACCATTCTGTCTTCAAACTCACAGAGATCCTCCTGCCTCTACCACCCGAGTGCTGAGACTGAAGATGTACCCACCACTGCCATCTACTCTATTATTTTTATTACGATTTTTCATTTATTTTACATACTGACCACAGTTTCCCTCCTCTCCTCCCACTCTGCCCCCCACCTTCCACCTACCCCTATCCATTCCTCTTCCCTCTCCATTCAGAAAAGGACAGGCTTCCCTTAGGAGTCAACAAAGCATGGTACATCGGATTGAGGCAGGACCAAGCTTCTCCCCCTGCATCAAGGCTTGGCAAGGCAACCCAACATAGAGAATAGGTTCCCCAAATTAGGCCCTTTTCTATGCCTTACACACACACACACACACACACACACATATACACAGACACATGCACGCATACACACATGCACGCACGCATGCACACATGCATGCATGCAAGCAGCCCCCGCCTCCACCCGCCCTTGTTTAAATCTTTACAGCTGTAAAATGAGTTGAATAGGACAGAGATGGGTTGGTTCCAGAGTACAGGATATGTTTTGAAATCTTTAATTAATTATTAGTGTTGCATGTGAGAGACAGGCATGTGGCTGTGTGCATTCCATGGCACCTGTGTAGAGACCAAGGGGCAACTCTGTGATGTCAGTTCTTTTTCCACCTTTACTTTGGTTCCATGGATTGAGCTCAGTTTGTCAGGCTTGTATCAGAGCTCAGACTTCATGTGCTGAGCCATCTTGCCAGCCCCAGAATCCAGGCTATCTGAAGTCTTCAGGGATGTCATGAGGAATTTTATTATTTGTAACATGTCCCAAGTCACTTGCTCAGTGAGGAAGCCCAGCATCCACGAGGGTTTGTCATTGTCAGGGCTAGACGTTCTGTGTCATTAAAGAGGGGAGTACCAGAGACAGTGGTGGCTCTGTTCTTCCCGGTAAACACGTCTAGACAGAAAGCAAGAAAGCCTAATTGAAGGATCTGCTTGAGGAGACCAAAGTAGTTGAAATTAGCTCATCAGAGGAAAACAAGGATTGTGATGTAGGTTGGAAATCACCCAGGAACACAAATGCATCAACAATGAAAGAAACAGTGGCATTTGTGAATCTGAAGGTTCTCCAGGTCTTCAGTTCTAGCCTGGGAGAATGCTATAGGTATATTAACGTTAGTGTTCTGGTCTGACCTCAGGCCTTCAACACCTTTTTGGTGTGAAGAGTGCCTTGGTAGCTGGCTTTATTTCCCTCAACTGTTTCTACTTTCAACTTACTTGCTCTCAGTGTTCACTGTGAGAGGATCTTAGCTTCTGTCTTTTCCCCATGCGAGATCAACATCATTTGAAGAAAAGCTGTCAGAAGAGATAACGCAGAACATCACAAAGTGGCCTGCTACCTCCACCCCTTCTTGTATGATAATGATGTTCTTTAAGAACCTATCGTTTTGAGATTGGAAACGAGGAGAATACATTCCAACAATGGGCTCACATTTCATTCTGTTCTCAAAGTTAAAGATAATCTTAGCTCTGTTTTTCTTCCTTCACTGTATGAAGGAGGAAGCGATTTGCCTACTTGCTGATGACAATGAAGAGCTTCTGATGTTGTGCACAGCGCACCTCGCAGCACCCCCAGCTCTTTCCTGCTTTGAAAGGCTCCAAGCGTTTCGAGGTGTTATGAATAGACAGCAAATCTTAAGTTCTTGATGAAATCAAACATACTTCTGGGGATGGGGAAACTCCATGAGCATAAAACATAACGTGTCTCCACTTTCTTTTTTTATGTCGACTTATTGTCAGATAAATTATTCCATACATCAGGTCGCATTGGGTCCCCATTCCAATGTGACTATGTCCACTATTCCAATCCAACCTACCCTTGTCACCTCCAAATCTGGAAATAGGGTTTGACAGTGACGAGTGTGCCCTCTGCTGACCGGATGTCTCCTCTGCATCCGTGTTCACAAAATCCACTCCAACTGGCTCTGTCACCTGAGAGACTCATTAACCAGAGAGGAGACATGGACACCAGCTCCTTTCCTTCTCAGAAATAAGCTATGAACTACAGAGCAAAGCGTGATCTCTGAACCCCTGATCAGTCCTTATAATGAGAAAACGCCATTGTTTTCTTTCCAGAAGTTTCCAAGGGCTGAATTTCTACCAGTTTTGCCACAAAAGTACATTTCTAGTACTTAGCACTCTCCCACCCGACGCACCAAGTTATAATGTATAAGCAGCACTTTCCTGGGTGCGCAATAACTCGGTACAATAACAAGCTCTTAAGACGGCTGAAAAAGAACCCCTTTTCTGAGAGCATGAGAAGTAATTCGAAATACATTTTAAGTCCTTCCTAGATCCTCAGCTCTCCTGGGGCTTGCTTTAGGATGTGCCACTTTTCTCACGCGCCTCCTCCTGCCCTCCCCCCACCAGAGCTGCCTTGGGAGCCTTCAGGCTCATTCTCAAGCCTTTTCAGCTGGAGGCCTCCTGCGCCTTCCCAGCATCTCTTTCTACCAGGGCCTCTCGCTTCCCACTCCTTTTCTTTCTGTCCTTCTTTCTTTACTGTAGCCTGAGAGGAAGAGAGGCACCTCCGAAGTTACATGCAACCCCACAGGAACAGACCTTGGCGGGGTTACTAGAGTATGTTTGCCACCTGTAGAGACAGGCAGCCACCGCTGAGGAACAAACACCAACCCGTTTGGAAGCCTTCACTTCGGAGGCCGGCTTGGTGTGAGATGAGGGGGAAGGGGCTGGAATGCCAGGGCTGTTTTCCCACGTTCTCAAACCATCTTGTGGGCGGGGACAGAACCACAGTTTACCTTGAGGTTCTGACTCTGTGGTAGCTGAACTCTCCCTCCAAACTCAGGCAATGATGAGAGGTCAGAAAAGCCATTCTGGACAGCGTGGGGCTCAGGGGGTAGCAGAGGCCTCCGTTAAAGCTTCAGAATCAGGCAGGACAAGGACCAGAATAATCATCAGATGTATCCAAGAAGAGGAAATAAATTCAGGAGCCACATAGAAGGGTCAGCCCCAGAAGGCTCAACAGAATCTCAACATGCTTTGAACCCTAAGACAGGTAAAGCAGGGCTCCCTCTGTCACCAGTTGGCAAGTGGCCACCTCTTTGAACTACTGTCTATGTGGTTTGCAGGTCACTGCTTCTAAACCTAAGAAAGGAAGAACCTGGTTAGAAAAGATAATGCCAGAGGTCATGTCAGGAATTCTGAGCATGAACCCAGCTTGGGGAGAATATGTTGAATAAATTCTCGACTCCGTGCTAGAGGTCGATTCTGTTCTATGCTTAATTAGAAGGTAGGAAAAGGTCATCTAGAAAAAGGGTAACATCATTTGCTCTGGTGAGGAAACCTTATGGTAGGTTACAGAAAATGGCAGCAGGGAGCAGGGAGGTGGGAGGAGGGTTGGGCTGGTGAGTGTTGGTGGCTGGTGCTTAGTTACTAGCTAGGACCTCCTTCCATCCCAGGGGCTTTGCAAGGACAGAGGAGAAACCCGACCCCTCTTGCAATTCCAAGGACGGCCTAATAAAGTTAGTGCAGTTATTCCTTGGTTAGAGGTTTCATGGATTTGGTGACCACAAGCTGGCAACCCGTGGGGGAGGGGAGGAAGGGGTAAGACGGGAGAGATGGGCGGAGCGCCAATGTGTGCCCCCTGGGGGTGTGCACAGCTAAGGCTTGGAGTTTGTCTTCTTAGTCTCTGGCTCTAGGCATGAATTGTGCCCAAATATTTTGTGTCGCCCCCATCAGTTTTTAACAGATGTGTCTGAAATGTCCCTGGGGGAATTTCAAGTCCACTTTCTTCACCAGAATCCTGAAATGTCTAGAGCGGTGAGATCCGCAGCGCACCCCTCTTCCTTCCTGAGCGTGCTTGGGTTTGCGACAGGTTTATTCTGCTGCCGGCTCCCCACCTGCGCCAGATCTGGTCCCCGCCTTTCCCACTCCATCCTCCTGGCCTGGCAGAAGCCAGAGTGCCCCCAGACCTCAACTTGAACCAAAACCCCACCCCACCCCCCCGCGCCCTCACTACCTGTATTTTAGAGTCCCCAGAATCCTAGGCTGGCCGCTCTGAATGTGTTGTGCTGATCTCAATGTTGATTTAATACAATGGCACCGTGAACGCGGAAAAATAAATAGAAGGACCGGACATATGACTCTCGGTAGTGAAGCCTTTTCGAATAAATGAGAGGCTGAGTTTTCACTGTTGAATGTAAATTCCTTTGAAGTGGAACTAATCATTTCAAGATAGTTCACGTTGTCCTAACAACGCGGGTGAATGGCAAGGGCCCTTCTTTTTGTTAAAGATATGTTTTCTTTCTTTCAGTCAAAACTGATGATGATACCCCTTTCACGCTCTGTCCTCCAGGATCGTAAATCTCCACTCCCAGCTACCCAAACCGCACTTTCAGAAGCCAAGCCCCCGCGGGTGACCGCTTCTGAGGAGCGGCTCGAGTGCCCCAGTTTCGCGTCCACTCGCCTCCCGCCAGCCCCCATCGGGTCCGGGCACTTGAAGCCCACCACGGTCCACCTCCCGGCCGTAGGGGGCGCTGCGGCCAGGGGAGAGCGGACCAGCCAGACTCCGCTTGCCGCTGCCCGCTGGATGGGGCGAAGTTCTGGGACGCCCAGACTGCAATTTCATACTAGTAGGATAGATAATGGTGACCCTCACACCTTCTGAGTCCCTTGTCAATCTTCCTCTAACCCCGGGAGTGTGAAAACGTGCACAAAAGCTGAGTTCCCCAAACCCGCGCTTATCATAAAGCCCTCGGTGCCTACTTACTGGGGGAGAAAAGGTCACTCCAAAACAATCAGGGCCAGTCAAGCCGTTCAGATCTTAACTTTTCTTTCTCAACGGAGGCCTGCTTCAACAATCCCGAAAACCGTTGCGGCCCACACCCCTGGCCTCCCGGCCTCCAGGCCCTGCAGTCCACCCCCTCCTTCAATGTCCTGGGACCTCAAGACCATGGTTTGTTTGCTCCCCAAAGGAGGGGCGAGCTGAATTTCATAGCCTAAGAAAGTGTACTTGTGACTAGGGTAGGAAGAAAGTTGCTTCTAGGTCATGAACTACTCAGAGGCGCGGAGATGGCGGGAGAGTGCTCCAGAGGGCCATGTATCCCTTCATGGGCCCCAGAGGATTTGGGTGGATGGCTGGCTTCCCCGTGGGTAGTCTTCATTCTTATCCCCTCCTCCCCCCCAACAACAACAACAACAAAAACCCCCAAAAACAAAAATGAGGAAAAGTGAGGTGGTTCAGAGCAACGAATGTAACTAACTGGCCTTGAACAGTGACAAGGATAGGGCCTGCGCTGGACGGTCCCAGGAGCTTCTCCCAAAGAAAGAAACTGTCAGGGCACTTGGTTCCCAGCTTCAATCAGGGACAGGGTGGGATTCCTGGAGGCCTACCTAGCCCAAGCTGACTTCAGCCCCTTTCCTGTCTCTAGCGCACTGCCCTGTAAAAAATGTTGAAGGGGATTCCTAAGGGCGTATTTATTCCCTTTGCAGAGCGTCTTGCGTTTGCGGGAAAGAACATGACCCTGGTCTGGGTCCTAACGTGTACCTTTTGTATTCGCTTGGGATTTAAGCTCTTCTCTGCACCGGTGGGGGTGGGGGGAGTCAGAGCCAATTTGCTCGTGGCGGGCGATCTCTTAATATACGCAGTCGGTGCAGCCTCCCTAAAGTGAGCGAGCCGGGATGGGAGGGCCATCCCTCGACACCCCCGCCCACTCGCGGTCTAGGTGGCGTCCCACTGCCGGGCCGAGTCAGCAACAACCGCTTTTGCCCGCTGTGCCTTGCCAACGCCGAGGATCCAATTTAGGTGGATCCTCAGGATGCCAGGAGAAGCAAGTTGGAAAGTTCACCAGCTGAGCAACTCCAGTGAACTCGGAGTTGGTCTTTAGCTTAGCTTGGGTTTTGATTACTCAATCGAGCCCTTCTTTCTTGGAAACAAAACGAAACAAAGATTCAAAACTCGACCCGAAGACTCTATACAGCTAACTTGAGGCAATGAGCTGGGCCCTGCAGCTGCTTCTATGCTGTCGTTTTTTTTGTCCCCTAGACAAAGTTATCCTGTAGACTGTTTGGAGGGCTTTCAGGCAAATTAGCGAAGATTTGTGCGGGCATAGTTTTTCCTCCATAAGATCCAGCTTGGTCAATGAGTCAAGGTAGCTAAGGCGTCGCTGCCTGTCCTTCCTGCCTCAGTTTCCGCATCTGTTAGGGACTAAGCGTAACAATTTCCCACTTACTGCTTAGTGAAAGGAAATTCGTGTTTATGAAGTAAGGGTTTGCAGCACACAGTAGGTGTTCAAAAATTCCTTTTTCCCCCCAAAATTCTTATTCTCTCTCTGCATCCTGTAGGCCCTGAGCGCTTAACACACACTTGGTTATTCAAAAAGTGTAAAAACAAAAACAAAACAAAACAAGACAAAACCCCGCGTGAGTGACGAAGGTAGCTTTATTGTCCAAATGCTTGAAAGCGGAATGAGTTAGGGCTCCACGTAGAATCCTTAGTTAGTGTGGTGCTAGTTTAGCTACCTCAGCCTAGGAGTCGGGACTCAAGGGACAGTCGTCAGGGGCCACTCCTCCCCGCTTAGCCTTCCAGCCTCTGGCGTTAAGAAGCGAGAATGGGCTTAGGCAGAACAAGACCCTGGGACAGCGGTTTGTAACTCTGTAGGCAGGCAGCGGCGCACGGTCCCTCTCCAGCACGCGGTCCCTCTCCGCAGGCCACTCGTTCTGGTCTACCAGGGGGCTGAGCGCTTCAGACGGAGGGGGCTCGAGTTAGGAGCAGTCGCTTGTGGTCCGTTTGGCCCGGCAGGGAGGCTAGCAGCCCTCGGCTGGGTGGAGCTACCCTAAAGGCTCCTGCCCGCTACAGCTTCCGCTGCGGAGGTAACATCTGTGCCCACACCACACCCCCACACCCGCTTCCACCCTCCACACCACCTCTCTTCCCCCACCCCCCCTTTTTTTTTAAAAAAAGAAAGAAAATGAAAAACCAACCTTCCTTTCCCTCCACAATAGACACACCGGGGGGCCTTTCACTTGGCCAATCTCAGGAGTTTCATATGAACTTCATTAAATCAATTACTCGGTGAACACATCACAATTTATTTGCAATTAGTATCAAAATGTCTTACTTTTCTTAATAGATCGGAGCAGATGTAGCTACAGAAGGGACAACGCGTTTTCGTGAAATCTATCTCTTGCAACATATTAAATCTTCTGGTCAGAAGAGAAGGAGAAATTCAAAGTCAGTTTAGAGGGAGAGTTAAAAACCACGCTGGAGACAAATGCGATCCGTGCAGGTGTTGGAGCCGCTTGCGTTATAATTGTATCTAGCGAAAAGGTTGCCTTTATTATCCGTAATGATCGAACAAAAGTCACCGTAATTAAACGTCTGGTTTTCTGCGATGACTGAGAGGTGCGTGTCTGAAAGGCGCCGGCTACAGCGAGGGACTTCAAAAATGGTTAACAAGACGTCTCCTTCTTTGAATAGTGGCTTTGTCTTAATGGGTTGGGGGTGAGAAGAGAGAAAGAGAAACAGTTATCTAATTTTTATTGCCCCAAATCAGAGATTTATTGATTGCGACAACAGTTTTATTGTACTAGGGGAGGGGGTGGCTGTGGGCTTACAGAAACTGAGTTACTTCCCTTTGGATGTAAATTCATACGCAGCAGCCTCCCTTAGGAAGGTTGGACCTCGGCTCCTGTTAATACCATTAGTGACACAGGATCGAATTTCAAATGAAGCCTGGTGACAATTACAGACGGAAACAGATGCCCTTGGAAATTTAGGTCAAGTGTTCAAGATTCTGGTTTCATGGTCAAGGCTGTCTTGGGGGTAGCCTTGAGGAGACCTTCATAAATCTGTCCTCTCTGAACTGGGGATGAGCCTTGTAGGGGCTGGATGGGCGGGAGGGGGCAAGAAAATTTATTTAGAGGGGGTTCTGCAAAAAAAAAAGGTCACAAAAAAATGAAGACATGCCAAAGTGTTATAAAGCTGAGCAAGTGTGGTGGCTGGACAGGGCTCTTGTACCGGCAGAGAGCGACAGCCCACTCCTGGGGGCTCCCTGGAAGAACTGCACTGGTCCCAGCGGGAGAGAACTGGACCCCAGCATCCTACTAAATCCTCAGGCACCGTGACTCCGCCTCAGAGCCTTTTCTTAAACTCATCTTCGAAATAGGAATCAAATTCTGGCCTGCTCTTCTGGGAGAGTGGCTCCTAGGATTAGGGTGATAACGAATTTGAAAGTGGCTAGGCTTTCAAATGGACGGCATTATTAAGAAGTTGCAGCCCCTTCCTATGCTTTTTAGTTGCTTGCTCCTCTGCTAAATGAAAAGGACACCGGGCCTCTAGCCTTCTCCAGGCGGGAATCTTCCTTGAGAGTCCTCAGCGTCGGAGTTGGCAGTACCCATGCCTCCTTCGGGTTATAAAACATCTTTTCACCCGGCTCTCGGTCCCAACCCGCGACTTTGAGCATGGCAATCTTTGGGGTTTACGTCCCTCTGGTGGGTGTTTTCTACTTGACAACTCTTTTAAAGACGCAGAACCATATTTTATTTACTGCCTACTATAAATTATTTACTAGCAGGCTGAGGTAATTCCATTAAAGCCGCATGGTTTGTTTATACTAAATAGTTATCTGGGGACTCCTTGCTCGGTTTGGAGCTGCAAGGCTCAGGGGAAGTGGGGACGATCGCAAGGGCAAGACGCCCACGAAATGGAATGGATTCTTTGGAAACGAAAACGTCGTTATTTCTCTTTATGAATCATTAAAAATTAAATGTAATCTAAGCGTCGTTTTTGATGTGAGTTGCCATTACCGGCCCGGCTTACTAATTTCCCTGCTAGCTCTCACCCTCACCCCTGTTAGGGACAGTGTGCCACTTACTAGTAGGATGGCTTCTTTTAGGGAACTAAGTCCACAGTGGCACCAAACAGATTTGGGGGGAGTCCGGTATTTAGGTAGAAGAAAATGTGTGAGGCCCTTCCCGGGATGAGGGGAGGGGGCTGGGAAGGGAGCCCGGAGCTCCTAGTTCTGGTTGCTGAGCCAAGAAAGAGTGCTCCGCAAACTTTGCCTCTGCTCCCTTCCCCCAACCTTGTAACCAGGCAGAAAAGAGGAGAAAAAAAAAGCTTGAGGGAAGGCACCAGGCTTTATAGATTAGCCCCCCCTCCCTTTCTCTCTCCTCTTCCCCCCCCCCCGCGTGCGGCGGCGGCGGCGGGGGGGGGGGTGGACGTGTACAGGCACGTGCGTGGTTGTGTGCTTGTGAGCCACAATCTTCTGCCCCAGTCAAGATATTAGTGGTCGCCAGTTGAGATATTTCTATTTTTTCTGACTGTGTGCACGTTGTGTGTTATAAAGCAATTGATTTGTGTCTCTCCACGTTGGGACCTAAGTGGAAACATCAAACAAACCAAGAAACATACAGGCCTTTAGGGGAGTTAGAGGGTGTTGCACAACTGAACCTTAAATGAAATTTTCATCTGAACTCACTGCTTTGGGTTATTCTGGCCTTAGAGGAGGGGCGTGATTTGTGTAGAAGTTTATTTATTTATTTTTTTGAAAGGGCTCTGGAGGAATGTAGCAAAGGAGTGTGAGTTTCACACCTGGTTTTGCACAGGGAGATTTGGTTGGGTTAACCCCCCCCCCTCAACACAGGGAGATGTAACAAAGATACTAGGACAAAAGGCCAGTTGTCTAAAAGCAAATTTAAAAGGTGCGCGAATTTGAAAAGGCACCTATTTCTTAATTTGTTTCCTATTTTGTCTTTGAGCTGAAATAGGGGAGCAAGGCAGACTAAAACAGTCCTGCGGGTCCCCGTGATGAAGTTCCTACAGTGCTTTAGTACCAAGTTGAAGGGTCGGAGTTAAACAAAGCATTTAGGACATATCTTCTATTTACAGTAGTTAGGTTTCCCAACAACTAAAATCCCAATGACATTTTTACCATTTGGAGGTTCTAGTTTTTATAACTTAGTTACTCTTATTAGTTTAAATTCTGCTTTTATCAACAGGAAAGGCAAATAAAACACGTGTACACACTTCCAAGTGTGCAAACACATATCAGACACATTGCGATGCTGAAGATGCAAGCTATGCCTGTGAACACGGAGTCAAATGTACATTGTTTAAGCATAGACTTAGCCCTATTTATAGAGTGTTTCTTGTCTTTTTTTAAAGAGTGTAATTGGCATAACATAAAATTAACCATTTAAAAATAAATAATATGGTGCTATTTAGTACACTCACCATATTCCACAACCTCCTAATTACAAAACGTATTTATCCATCAAAAGTAGATCTTTCTACTTAGGTGGTTCCTTCTTTGCCTCTGCCAACTTCAGGCAAGCCTTTGATTGGCACTTTTATTTCTTAAAAACAAGTATTTCTCCGGCCAAATTTCTCTATTAGTGTTTCCTTAAAACCTATTAGATCACATTCTATTTCATACTTGTTTAGCTACAGATACAAAGAGAAGGGATAAACGACATAATCTTCTGATTTGTATTTGTTCTGGAAGCCAATAGGTTTCTCGATTTGTATTTGCACCACGAGTCTTTTTAATGAGTGGTGGAACCCTAGGCAACACTTACCAATACTTTGCTAGTCATTGTGGGAGGGACGTGAGGTTGAGGCAACACTTAATCTTGCTGTCATCAATAGAAAGTGGATTAGAGTGGCAATTTCTCTTTTCACATGTAATTCATAAAGTTTAACAAAGCAATAGTTATAGTTAACCTTTTGGAAAAATAAAAAGGGTGCAAAGATGAGTTGGAACAAACCACTTGTTTCTGGTCATACAAACTGTGCCCTGAATTCATAATAATGGGAAAACAGTGTGACTTAGCGTAGAAGAGCCAGGCTCATCTCCTTACTCTTGTCTGTGATAATGCATTCATTTGCTTCACACAGGCTTTCCACAAAGGCGAAAGGAAATATGATTGTGCCTTAAGAACTTTAATTAACACTGAAGCTGCTATTTATGTAATTGGGACCCCAATATCCATGGAATTTGGAGAAGCAGTGAGAGCTCAAGATTGGTGCAGGGTCACGAGTCCAGGCAGATTTTTGGACTCAATTTACCACTCTGCATTAATGTGGAATTAAGGGGGCAAAGAATAGATTCGTGGGCAAAATCACGGGTGGCCAGTCCTGTCGTTTAACGTTTTCCTTCATTCTGTTCAGAGGATGATAATTTTCAGAAGAGCTACCTGACATTGACCCACACTGAACACTACAAAAGCCATACTTTGCCTTGAAGTTTTCGAATGGTTCACCATGAGAGGGAAACATAAAGCATGAATATAAACCCCATACGCTAGCTCTGTGACTTCAGGCAAGCCATTGGGCCCTCTGAAGCTCAGGTTCTTCTCCTGAGAAGAGACTATCCAAAGATCCACGGGAGTTGGGGCTGGAGGAAAAGTTTCATCATATAGCACTTGTTTAGTATGTACGAGGCCGCTTGGGTTCCATGTCCAAGAGTGCAAATGAAAACCAAAACAGAGTCCATGCGGTGACGCCATAAGATGACAGGCACTCGGGGCTTAGGATAGCACACGACACACAATAGGAAAGTAACACACACACCCTATGGCTGATTACTGAGCACCTGTTATGTAACAAGTCGTTGTCTTCACTGAGCTTCTCCACAGGTGTGACTGACAGTAGGTCTGCTTAGGGCCCAACCTTCCTTATCAAAACAGTCACCAGTGAGCCCTGACATTTCTTTTCAGGAGCTCTGCAAGGCTAAGGCTGTGTCCTTGATCCTCCGAGTTTAATCGTTGTTACTGGGGACCATTCCCTTAGGTTCCCAATACCACACTCTTGTTCTCTTCCAGTTCCTGTGACATAGGGGTAGCTAAGTATATATCCCTAGCCTTGCCCTTAGCACAACTGGGAAACCTGACATTTCCTGAAGAGAACTTTAGTAATTGAAACAAAAAGGGGAGGAGCATAAGAATAGAGTTCTAAAATATAGGCTTCTGACTTGTATCCTAGTAAATGTCATAAAGAGCCTTTCAGGCTCCATGTCTCATTTTAACTGAAATCTAGTGTGGAAACTAGTTCCTAAGAAAACAAGTAGTTATTCATTTTACAAATTGTCATGATTGTCATGACTACAATAAAATCAGGTCTTCTAATAAAGATGACTGGATGGGGTGAGGAAGTTCTTAGGTGCTTTTTTTTTTTAAAGATAGGGTTTCTCTCTGTAGCTCTGGCTGTCCTAGAACTCACTCTGTAGACCAGGCTGGCCCCAAACTCAGAGATCTGCCTGCCTCTCCCTCCTGAGTGCTGGGATTAAAGGTATGCATCACCGCCACCTGGCTTCTTGGGTGCTTTTGTGATGATGGCAATTGTACTGCAGTTTTGAGACTGAGAAGGTGCTGCCTAATTATGATCTGATGTAAGAACATTCTAGACGAAAGGAGCAACAAATTTAAATCCTGGAAGCACAGCTTGACCAGCCTCACATTATAGTAAGTCTCCCCACTAGAGTCTTTCATCCAAAACCACATCCAGTTCTCTGTTAGGAAAGTTATCACCCACAAAATGGATACTATTGTTTAATTTTACAGATGTGGATTATTGAGGTACAAAACTCCTAAGTCAGTTGTCTAATTTACTGAGTTGCTGCATGGTTAAGACTAAGCAATCAGAGTACAGAATTCTGTAGGTAACAACCACACCATCCTGTTCATTGTGGCATGGCATAGGCAGGAAGTCTGGTTTTGGGAGAGACAGGGAGTCACAGCCACTTGACCATCCATGTGGGAAATGTGTTTGGGAGAAATTGGTCTTTGTCTCTTGAGTCAAGGAGTGACACAATCTGGTGTACACCCTCCACAATACCACTCTCTTTTCTTTCTGAGAACAGACTGTCGGGAACAAGAACGAAGAAGGCAAGAGCACTCAGTGGTGTTACAGATGGGGGATGAAGAGGACCCTGAGCAGGACAATCACAATGGAGAGAAATGGAGGGATTTGGCAAATACTCTGGAGAAAGAGCTGATTCGGCCTCCTGGTAAGGCGGATGAGAAAGGTTAGGGGATGACTAATGGTGGGTTTGAATTTGAGCAGCAAGGTAGGTAGATGGTGGTTCTAAACATCTTTCTTGACCTCTGGGGAATGCTCATCCACTGGATCTTTGCTCCTTTCCCAAGATAAATGCCAACACTATTTCTGTCATCTCCTAGAATACTCAGACTACCTTAATTCCACCCCTCACTTCCAATGTTCAGTTTGAACAAACACCTGTTTTAGAGCTAGTTTGCATGGAAAATATCAACAGTAAAATACCCTGAGGTGGTGTTCAGTTCATGCTTAAAGCATCCTAGGAGACTTTAGACGCTGCCCCTTCCCAAGTCTATGCAGTAAGGCACAAAGAAAGAAAGGCCTTAGATTCTGGAATAAGGCACATTTAAATCCCCCACCCACCGTTATTGTTTAAACCACTTAAAGCAAAATCTCAAACCAAAACAATGATGAAAACAACAAAGCCTTCACCTCTGAAAGCTTCACCTTTCTTAACTGCAGGATGAATCTAATTGTTTTCATTGTCAAATAAAAGGACCCATGTAGAGGACTCATTGAATGCCTAGTTCACCAAATCTGTGCAAGATGATCATCATTTTCACCTGTTTTTTTACTTCTTGCTGTTAGGCAATAAAATAAACTTCTTTCTCAAAGCAGCGTTCAACGTACTGAAAAATGACTATGTTTTTAGATCTGGGTTGTTTAGATCTGGGATTCTTCTTCATCTTTACCTTCTTAAGAATGTTTCCTTCCCCACTGTGCTGCTGACCCAGGGCATAAGCCTAGTGTCAGTTGAGCATTTAAAAGAAGATTATTTGATTTATAAACTGCTGCATAGACTTTTCTAACTTAGCAATTCGGCATGAAATCACTAGCCTTAGAATGAGAAACTGGATTGTCCCAGATATCATGGCAGGATGTCCCAGGGAAAGTCACTAAAATTCTGTTCCAGTTTCCTTGTGTGTAAAATGTGGTACCTGCTACCACTAATTTCACAAGAACATTGCCAAGTGTAAGTGAGTACCATCATAGAAACACTCAGAGAAATGGGAAGATTGAAATGTATCTTTCTGTCCTCAGAACTGGAAAATACAATTACGACACAGCGTGGTTAGTAATCAAATTTGCACATGAATGATTGACGAAGTTCAAGTGACAGAAACTTCTAAAGAAGTTTTAAAAATTCTAAAGTCTGCCATTTAGTCTTATTTAAAAAAACTGGAAATTCATTGTGAGCAAAGGCAATGGCGTTGCAGGGAAGCAGCTCAAATGTGAGGCTAGTTGTCAGGTTGCGTGTGCTGTGGTTTCAAATGTTTTCTACCTAACCTGCACTTCATCCTTGACATGCAGAGTAGAAATGTCACATGCAAGTCAAGATTTGCAAATCTAAGTCCCCACCTATAAAACAGAAAAAAATAGAAAACCAAATGAGAAGTTTTTTCCTGGTTTCTGTGATAAATCACATGTTTATTTTTAAAAATTGAAAATAAGTATGAATCATGAATAAAATAGTACTATTTGTATGCTATACTTAGGAACATAATTTATTAATAAAGTTGCAGCAACAATAAAAAGTGTTGCTCTGTAAAAATTATTTACGCTATTTGCAAATGTTGAACTGCTGTTTCAATTACATTTTGCGTCAATGGTCAGACCATTCAGATGTGCCAGATCTCATCAGTTACACATTTTGCAGACTACTTAACGTTATAAATTGGAGGAAGCGTACCAGTCTCTAATAAATGCTCCCGAAGTCTTAGAAATGCATGATGCTTGACTTCCTCAGAAGTGAGACAACACCCTTGCTGCCGTCTACTCCAAGCTTCAGCATGGTTCGTGTTGTTGGCAGAGGCCCAAGAGAACTGGTTTTCAGACACTGAGGATCACATCCAGAGCCTGGCATATGCTTCATGAGCACTATAGCACCGAGATCCCCATTTTAAATTATTTAATAACTGTGTAAGATCCGTGATGCTAAGTATTAACAATGGATAAACCTAGATAAATGCTATTCATGTTTAAATTCTTCGTAGCTTTAAAAAGTGCTAAAGAAATGTAAAATAATTATAAAGTTCAAAGGAGTTATAAAAATTTTAGTGCCTATTAAAACAATAAAATTTTATATATAAATAAATGTGAATTGGCAAAAATAAATTGGTAAATTCAATTTAATTTAAAACATATGGATTTATGATTGACCTAAAATAATATTTGGAAGAGTAGATTTTGATGTTTATTAAACTACCTTTTTATTGCTTTTGAAAATACTTAATATCCTCCCATTTCTGTAGTCAGCCCTTCTATAGATATTTACTGAGCACTGCTACCATGGCTAGCAATTATTTAGATGCTATGTGAGATACAAGGATCTATAAGACACGGTCTGTGCCCTCAAGGAATTTACAAGCGAGAAGCAGTATCATATTCTTCAAAAAGAATTCTTTGACTGTGTAAACAGAAACTATAAGCTTATAAAAGAAAGCCAGTAAATCTACTCCAGAAGGCCGTTGGCAATATCTCCACCTCCGATTCTGCATTGACCCCCTCTTTAAAGCAGAGACAAATAGCTGTCATGTGCCCAATGCCGCTGTCTGTCCTCTGGTTCTCTTGGTTTCCCCTTTCTCACTACTTCCTTTTCCTTCATTGTTTACAATGTCGCATTTCCATTCACATGTTTAAAATGCCTGACAGCATCTTTTGGTATTCATAGCATTTATTGTTTTATGCCTTTTAATGGTAGAAAAGAGAGAACAGTGGTTCTCAACCTTCCTAATGCTGTGACCCTGTAATACAGTTCCTCAAGTTGTGGTGACCCCCCAACCATAACATTAGTTTGTTGCTATTTCATAACTGTAAATTTGCTACTCTTGTGAATCATAATGTAAATATCTTCTATGCAGGATATCTGATATGTGACTCCTCTGACAGGGTTGTTTGACCGCCAAAGGGGTCACGACCCTCAGGAGAAGAACCAATGAGACTGACGGATTAATTGTAGTTGTCATATGCACATTTTGAAAATGAAAATTTAAAATAATTAGCCTTTCTTATTATTATTTTATTTTTCTTATTCTTCTTATTTTTCACATAAAGTGTCTCACTATGGCTTGACTGACTAGGAACTCACTATATAGACTAGGCTGGCCTGAAACTTACAGAGACCAGCCTGCCTCTGCCTCTGCCTCCCGAGTGCGGTAATCAAAAGCATGTGCCATCCTGTCCCAGTCTGATATTTTTCTTAAAATATATTATGTCTGGTAACTAGTACAGATTTTTACAGCTGTTGTCTAATAGTTGTCACTGTTTTTATGGTATTTATGTTTGCATCTTCTTCCATTCAACCTTTTAGTGTTGTTGAATTTAAAATGTATTTCTGTAAACAGAACATAATCATAACATAATCTTCAGAGTCAATTCGTAAACCCCTTATAATAGGAACATATGATCAAGCAACAATGTGTTGATTAGTATAATTAGTGGTAAGGTCAGGTTTCCATCTCCCATTTGCTATTAGCTTTCTGTATGTTTCGCATTTCTTGCTCTTTTATGATTTTTATGTTACGTGCTTTCCTTTGCACTATTTTAACACACATGCAAATTCCTTTATGATATTTTTTTAAAAAGCTATTTTCTTAGTGGTTGCTTTGGAATTGAAATTAACACCTTGTCCTAATAATCTAGTTCATTGCAACAAAATTCCAATTGCACATCAAAACACTCTTAAATGCTTCCTTGCTGTCCCACCTCTGCAAATGTTACTGTCATACAAATTACAACTTCATTCATTGTGTATCCAACAAAGCACAGTCATAATTAATGCATTATGCAATTGCCTTCCAAATAAGACAGAAGTAAAATGAGTTTTGGACAAGGATACAATTTAGCTTACACTATTTGGAGATTGTCTGTATCCACTTTTAATAATGACGTGAGTAAGGAGATAGAAGGTGAACCAGAAAATGGGAATTTTAAAACATAAACGAGAATTATATACCCATAAGATACTTTCAATGAGAATAGTGAACATACAACCTTCTAAAGTGTACATGGAAGGTTCTGTAATATTGAACATTATTAGGTTAAATAATGTTAGGTAAACCAATTTCAGAATCAACAAATAGATTACTATTTGTCCATAAAATCATAAAGCATATTGTCTGCCCACAGTGTGATAAAATTAAAAAAATAAGCTATTGGAAAATTCAAACACACATAGAAATTAAAGAATATATATCTTTAAAGATGTTATCATACAAAGTAATGAGTTTCATTATATATCTTTGTGTGTGTGTGTTTAAATAACACACTTCTAAATCAACAAATCCAAATAAAAGTTATAAAATGCTTGCATACAAAACAAAATATAGCCTAACGTATCAAAGATTATTAGCTGTAGTAATAGCCATGTGAAGAGTGGGGACTTAGAGCCTTTACACATGTCTTTGAAGAAAGAATCTTCAGGCTACAGATGTACCTAACTTATAGAGTACCTATTAGCTTGCACAAAACTTTGAGGTCGATCCTTACCACCGCAAAAATTTTAGGAAGCAAATATAAATAAGAACTTTAAAACAATAACTTAACCAATAACCTAATCACTAAACAGATGTAGAAGTGCTAACCAAAATGTCACCCTTATGAAACCAAAAAAGAAAACAAAGCAAAAGTGAAATGAACAGAAGAAATAGAGAGTAGAACTATAGGAAAGAAAAAGGAGAATATTTAGAAAACTCAATGAAAGTAAAAACTGTTTCCTTGAAAAGAGAAAAATGAATAAACATTGAAGCACGTGAACCCAGGTGGTGGGCAGACTAAAGTTCCTAGAGCGAGGGGAACAGGTACAGTAACTCCTTACAAAATAAATCTTGTAAAGGAACACTGTGATTCGCTTATATGGCAACACATTCAAAAACTTACCACATGACCTAGAAATGTTAGGGTCATGTAAATACTCAAGAGAGCTGAACTACAAGGGGCTACATCACAAAATCCACCTAACTGCTGAGTAGAAAACGGATCATGCTATCTACATTCAGTGAATTGGTATTTATTCACAAAATTGAAGTGCTGGTATATTCCACAACATGAGTGAATCCTGAAAACCCTACACTAGGAAAGACGCCAGGTAAGAAAGGTCAGATAATGCATGATTTCCTCTACATGAACTGTCCAGGAAGGGCAAATGGATAGCCAGAAAACAGATTACTCATCAATGCATTGGGCGGTAGGGCACAGTGCAGCGTGATAGCTGATAGAAATGGTGTTTCGTTCAGAGGGCATTAAATGTTTTGAAACTAGTGGAGATGCTGGCAAAAGTCTGTAAATATGCCCAAACTCACTGAATTATTATACATGGCAAATGTACAGAAGCTACAATCCATACATTATATTTGCCCATCTGCCTGCCTAGAGAAATCTGCCTGCCCAGAAAGATGCCTGCACACTCACATTTACTGAGGCGCTATTCATGAAAGTCAAGCTATAGAGTCAGTCTAGATGCCTATCAACACATGAATGCATAAATGAAATACCATGTGTGCATGCACACGTGTGCACGTGCACACACACACACAATAGAGTTTTTTTTAAAAAAGAACCAAATGCAAATGATGTCACGTGCAGGGACTAGATGGAACTGCAGACTGTCATGTTAAACAAAGTAAGCCAGGTGCAGGCGGAAATGTATCACATGCGTTCTTTCATATGTAGAATCTAGACTTTGTTAAAAAAAAACATATGAAAGTAGAAATGGGCCTACATGGAAAGAGGATGGAGACCAGGGGGAGAAGCAGGGCAAGAGAAAGTAAGAATAGGTAAATATAATAAAGGGTATATTATATGTATGCAAAAGAAAATCTCATAATGAGACCCAATATTTTGTCCAATTAATATACACTGATTCAAAACATGGCGAAAGAGTTAGCACAATGGATCCAATAAATGAGTATAGTTGTTACATATTGAAATGAAAATTTTAAAAAAATAATGAGAAAAAAATCTTTAGAATACACTTAGACAGTTGGGTGTGCCCTCTTGCAATCCTGTCATTGCATGCTGTGTTATGAGACCACGACACTGATGCTGGCTTTGCTGCCTTTCCATCCTGTACTGTGTGATGGTGTGTGGGGGGCTTAGCTCCGCTATGGACCTGCCAACTTGAAAGCAAGAAATAAATGTTTATTGCCACATGCCACTGAGATCTGGCGGCTGTTTGTAACCCTGCCAATAATGACAGATGCATGATCAAATAACCCAGGCATTTTTGTGGTTTACGAAACAAAAGTTTAGTGCTCAATTGTGCTGTGCATCTTCTCTGGGTTGACTTCAGCTCATTTTATCAATATACATTCTAGGCTCTTATCTGAAGAAACATTCCCTTCTCTAACACTGCTGGCCTTGTAGGCGAAGGAGAAAAGAACATAGGGAAACCTCAGACAGGTATTTGGACTTTTATTCAGAGCATTCTCTTTCTGTTCAGATGTCGCAGGACAAAAATCAACCACAAGGCTAAGGGATACACACGTGAAAGAAAAAGAGGACTCTTTTCACGGGATAAGGCATCACCAGTCACAAAGCCAAGGCCAATGTCAACACAACAGGAATACATGATCTTCCCACGGGAAGTAACGATAGCATTTAAAAAATGATATTTCATTCATCCCTTCCCAACCAACTTTGAGTTTTCTTTTTTCCTCATTGAATTCCTACTTTGTATTGCCCAACTCATATTGAAAGTGGGGGCTTCCCTGGATTGTGGTTGACCTATCAGGGGGCAAGAGCATCGGAAGGAAGTGGACTCTCCCTCTTCTAGCAGCTATCAAATGGCAAACGCAGCTCAGTTAGTGGTGGGGTTTCCTGCCCACTTTCCCCTCTTCTATGTACGAATTTTGTCTGGCTAGAGCTTGCAGAGGTCTTAGGCATGTTCGCTGTGACTTCATATGTGCAACTCCCCTGGACATATGCTTCTAAAAGCCATAACATGATACATTTCAGAGAACTTGGTGTTATCTAAGCTCTCTGTGCCTCGCTTTTCTCATCTCTAAGACAGGAATGACAATAGAACCTGTCTCATAAAGTTATTATGAGAAATAAAAAAGATGATAGCTGGCATATTTAAAATAGTGCCTCGCCCATGGTGACTGCTACACGCGCATTTGCGAATACGAATACGAATAAATGTGCACGCGGCACACGAGTGTTTCCTTTTGCCACGGAAGAAAAAAAAGATAACTTATTTACAGGCATCAAAACAAAACAATTCTGTTTTTTAAAGTCTGTGTGATTTAAAAAATCAAACCTTCAAAGATTGGATGATTGCTTAAATCCCTTCAAAGCCACCGTGTCGTGGGCTTGCAGTCTGGTCATTTCTTTGTGGAAAAGGGAAGAAGTCTCTGTGTGGTCAGAACAGGACAGCAGGTGGTGGTAGTATAAAACAGAAGAGAAGCTTCAAGGCTGGGAAAGGACGGCCGCTGAGGGCTGGGAAAAGCGGCTCATAGCGGTGATGCAATCAGGAACCCAGGTGTGGGAGCTGGTGTCGGAGCCGCCACTGCCACAGAAACACAGTGCTTTAGCTGTACTGTGCCCCTTTCTCTCCCCTGATGTAGTCTAAATGCCTGGTTGTGTATTTTGAAAGATACTCTCCTCACTCAGCAGGTTTGTTAACGCTTCGGGCGGGCAGCATTCGGCATCCACTTGGGATTTATACAAGTGCTGAAAGTCTCCCCTCACCTCACTCAGTTGCTTCGCTTTTTGAGTTTAAAGGGGCAACAACTGATTCACACTTGAAAACAAATAAGAAAAAAAATTGTAAGTATACACAAACCCAGCTGGCTTATCACCTCTTCTGGTCCCTTCCAAGGTCATTACTGTGTGAAGATGGAGAAGAAAGATGTCTGATTGTTTTCTTATAAGCCCTGCCTTTTACAAAGTCAGCTTAACCAGTGCCTGCGATGTTGCTCTTGCCATCAGTTGGATCTTGACGACACACACTTTAAGATCTATAATGTGCCTCACAGCTCTGGAGATTCTGTACTGAATGTAAACATTCTATAATGTCTCATTGTGGGAATGGGTTTTAGATGTCTTTAAGCATCTGTGTGTATGCACAGTCTTGCATTACAAAGAACAGAGCCATTTTATAAATGGCTTAACGTATTTCCAAAAATGTCTGCAGATCTGCTTTACCTGCTGTGGAGGCTACTGACTTTGCCAGTTTTCAAAGTTGACAGCAAGGCTTTAATAACTACTACGGATGGCATTCACTTTTGTCATATGCTAAGCACACATACTATTTCACCTAACTTTATGATTAGAGTTATCTATGCATCACCTTCATTTCACAAATGAAGATATGGCTGGGTGGTAGAGAGCTCGCCTAACATCAACAGGGTCGTTAGATTCATAACATCACACACACACACACACACACACACACACACACCCTACATAAATGAAAGAAAGACATGGAATCCCTGAAAAATAACATAAAAGTTTCAAGGGTTATTAAGTGGATTTGGAAATAAGACTTCGTGTTTTTAACTTTGATTTCATTGAACTTTAATGGAAATTGTGCTAAGGCAATTGGAAATCCATGGACAAAAGAGGAACCTTTTCTTATCTCACTCTAAGTCCAAACAGCATCTTGAAGTAGACTATAGGCTTAAATGTAAAATACAAAACTATGGGTCAGGCTTAGTGGCACATGCCTTGATACCAGCACTTGGGAGGCAGAGGCAGGTGGACCTCTGTGAAATCAAGGTCCTCCTGGTCTACATATCCTGTTCCAAGACAGTCAAGGTTACCTAGGAGACCTTGTCTAAAAACAAAACAAAACAAAACTGGTTTAGTTAAGGTTACTACTGCTATGATGAAACACTATGATCCAAAGCAACTTGAAAGGAAAGGGCTTATTTGGCTTACACTTCTGAATCACTGTTCATCACTGAAGGAAGTCAGGACAGGAGCTCAGGCAGGACAGGAACCTGAGGCAGGAGTTGATGCAGAATCCATGGAGGAGTGCGATTTATAGACTTGTTTCTCATAGCTTGCTCAGCCTGCTCTCTTACAGAATCGCGGACCACCAGTTCGGGGACGACACTATCCACAGTGGACTGGGCCCTCCCCCATCAATTACTAATTAAGAAAGCGTCCTACAGTCTGGTGCCAGATCTTATGGAGGCATTTTCTCAACTGGTATTTCCTCCTCAGATGACTATAGTTTGTGTCAAGTTAACATAAAACTAGTTAGCACAAACAAGACACCGAACTATAACATTTATCTTAAAAATAGGAGAACATAATTAGGTCCTAGAGCTAGGTGAACAATTTTGTACTTGATATGAAAATTATGAAGCTGCGAAGTAATGGCTCACGCCTTTAATCCCAGTGCTCAGGAGGCAAAGGGAGGCAGCTCTCTGAGTTCTAGGACAGCAAGGGCTACACAGGGAAACTGTGTCTCAAAAAGCCAAAAGAAAAAAAGAAAAGAAAATTATGATATCTAACCTCATTCAGACTGGTTATGATCAAGAAAATAACTAACAATGGATGTTGGCAAAGATTTGGGAAAAGGGGAACTCCATCACCATGGGTGGATTGCAGATTTGTACAGCACTCTGGAAATCTGCATGACAAGTCTTCAATACTAAAATTAAACCTACCACATGACCCAGCTACCCACTTTTGGGCATATATCCAAAAGGCCCAACATCCTTCTCCACAGATACTTGCTCATTCAGGTTCATTCTTTTAAAACAACTAAGAAATGGAAAAAAAACTTAAATATCTTCATCTGATGAACGACTCATGGAACATTATTTAGATGTAAGGAAAAATGAAATCCTACAATTTTCAGGGAGATGGACAGAACTAGAAAATATTACACTGAGTAAGGTAACCCAGACCCAAAAACTCAGACACTAACTATCCTCTCATTTGTGGTTACTAGCTCCAAATTCTCAAATGCCAGCCTGTAATCCGGAGTACACAAATCTAAAAAGTAAAAAGGGACCATTGGGCACGGTGGGTGTGGGGAGGACAATACAGAGGAAGAAGAAGGCATAAATGATGCTAAGAATGTTTGGGAAAGCTGCAGGGAACATTGTTTTATTATTACTTGAAAATGCACAAATACAGTTTAAATAAAATTGTACCCCAAGAACTACAGACTATCTAACAGATGAGACTTCCCTTTTAGTTTGTTGGTCAGGGGTGTTAAAATCACCCCTCAAATAATATAGGCTATTGCTGTTGCCCCCCAGAATTTAAAGATAAGACCCTATTGCTGAAGATACAGGAATATTTAGACCAGTGGTTTTTAACCTGTGAATCATGAACTCTCTGGGGAATCCTTTCACAGGGGTCGCCTAAAATCTTCGCAAAACACAGATATTTACAATTCATAACAGTAGCAAAGTTACAGTTCTAAAGTAGTAATGAAAAAAATTTTATGGCTGGGGTTCAGCACAACATGAGGAACTGTATTAAAGGTTGTCCCTCCACCCCCACAACTTCCACTCTGACAATAAGACCTTTTTTACACTTCTGGCTTCTTCATTTGCTCCAGGATGCATACTCAATCTGACGATGTGGAGTGGGAGCCTCTGATGAGAGAAAACATGGGATGTTTGTCTTTCTGGGGCTAGGTTACCTCACTCAATCTGATCTTTTCTGGTTCCATCCATTTCCCCCCAGATTTTCTGATTCCTTTTTTTTTGTAGCTGAATAATATTCCACACTGTATATGTACACATTTCCTCTGTCACTTTGTCAGCTAAAGGACATTCAGGGTGCTTCCGTTTCCTTGCCACTGTATACAGAGCATAATGAACATGGCTGAGCTAGTATCTGTGAGTAGGACATTGAGTTCTTTGGGAATACGGGACATGTGGTAGATGCATTTTTAGCTTTTTGACCTTTCTTCCCAATGCTTTCCTGGTTCAGTGTGATGACTGGATCAGTGTGCAACCCTATCAACAGTGGATGGACCACATCCCTGCTAGCATTTGTTGTCCATTGGTTATTTTACTAGTCTTTGCTTCTGACTGGGGTCCCATGAAATTTCAAAGTTATTTTGGTATCCATTTTCCTAATTGCTAGAGATATTGAACATTTTTTTGAGATATTTCTTAGCTATTTTTTTCTTTTTTGGGGGGGGGAATTCTCTGTTCAGACGGGTCTCTAGCCCATTTTTTGGATGAGCATTTTTTTGTTTGTTCTTTTGATTCTTTGTTTTTTTGGGTTCTTTATATATTATGGTACAGCATGAGTTAGGCTGCATAAGAAGCCTCAAGTCATTTGAAGAGACTGAAGCCATACAAAGCATCCTTCCCAACCACAGCAGAAGGAGACTGTAACCAATAACAGAGGGAATCTAGAGCCTCCATCAGTATGCTGAACAAAACAGCATCCTCTTCACAAGCAATTGGGCAAAGAAGGAATCACAAAAGATAAGAAAGAGCTGAGTGATAAAAGAAAGCCTATGGGAGTAAGTGACAGCAGTGCTCAGAGGAGCTCTAGGAACAAATAGCCCCGTGTGCAACACAGGATGTCAGGTAAGCCACCTGACTTTATACCTTGAAAAAGAAGTCCACATAAAACACAAAAATATCAGAAGGGAAGGAATAATTAATACCACCCTTGAGGTAATACAATTTGGTGGACAAAAGGAAGGTGGTTCTATGGAAGGCTTAACATACTTGACAAACTGTCAGATATGACAAAGACAAAAAAGATATAACATACTAAAAATTGGAAACAAAAGAGTGGGCCAGGGCTTATGGCTCATACCTCTAATCCCAGCTACTGAGGAGACTGAAGCAGGAGGATCACAAGGTGAAGATCTGTCTGACTTACAGAGTGAATTCAAAGTCATGTGAGTCTGTCTCAGAACAAAAGATAAAAAAGGCTAAGTATGTGTGTGACTCAGTGTTAATATACTTGCCTAGCAGGCATGAAGTCCTGGGTTCAATTCCCAGCAGTGCATAAAGGGACGGGAGGGAAACACATTGAGGCTGGAGTGGACTCTCATAAGCTGTAGGCCATCATGGGATACATAGTGAGTTCCAAACAAGCTTGGGGGACACAATGAGGTCTTGTTTTAAATCCTCCAACAAACCAAAAAATTAAGAAAAGAAAGAGACCCTGCTAAGAATTAGGGACATTGGAACCCTTGTGCATTGCTGGTGGGAGTGTGAAATAGAGTCATTACGGAAACTGGCTTGTTAGTTTCTCAGAAATCTAAACATAGAGTACCACACGACTTGGTAATTCCAATTCTTGATAGAAACCCAAACTGAGAACGACACTCAGGGAGGTATTGATTTGCCCATATCCACCAGAGTACTTCTCGCGCTAGTCAACAGGAACAGCATAAGTGCCCATTGACATATGAAAGGATGAAACAATGTTATATACATATAGCAGAATATTCTTCAGCCCAAATAACGGGAAGCAAAGTTGTGGTACAACACACATGAGCCTCAAACTCTTACTTATGTGATATAAGCCAGCTAGAAGAAGATAAATTATTCTAGAATGCTCCATATGTAGCAGTAAGTAAACTTATAGAGATGGAAAATAGCTTAAAAGTGGTAAGAGGCTTGAGAAGGGTACTGGGAGCCATAACTCGAGGCTTACAGAGTCTCTATCAGAAGTAATGGGATATCAGCATTTTCTGATTTTTTAATTATGAGTGACAACATGCAGTATTTGTTTTATGAGCCTGCATCTTGGCCATCTGAACATTGCAGCTCTACAGAACTAATTGTATTTTCAATGTTGTACAATGTTGATATTGTAGAAATAGAGAGAAAATAGGGATCACCAGAGGCCGCCAGTGGTATGGGGCAGGTTACAGAAAAAAGATGATAATCAGATACAAAAACGTAGATAGGAGAATTAAGGTTTCATGTTCTGTAGCACAGTAGAGAGATGGCAAAGATTTATTGTATAGAATTAAAATTGTCCCCAACAATAGGAAATGACAAGTGGTTCAACCAATATATATTGTAATAAACCCGATTCTAATAGCACATTGTACGCATGTGTCAAAATAGCACACTGTTCCCCACAGGGATTGTATAATTGTTACATGCCAATTAGAATTTTTAGAATGGTTAAAATGGCAAATTATTAATAACATTGTATCAAAATTTAAAACCGTGAAGAATGAAAGTGAGTATTATGCACCAGTGAAGAGAAACAAATCACATTTCTCTTTATCAAAGTGACATAACAAAAGATGGATAGACAAGCAAATGACAAAAGAATGTGCATATTATCGGTTCATTTCCTTGAATTTTAAACACAGGCAAGTGTCATTCACATTAAGGATGTAGGTATCAGTTCAAAACTCTAAAAGAAAGCAAGGCCGTGGTTAGTGCAGAAAGTAGGGGAGTGGCTAGCTGCAAGACTGTGCTGCTGGGGGGTCTTTGTGCCTCCTGGCAGCTCTCCTCTTGATGTGGATAGTCAGTATGTGTTTGATGTCCACTTGTTTAAAGCCTTACCGCTAGAGGTGTTGACACCACTCGGAAGCCTGTTAGATGTGCAGTGTCAAGCTTCATCAAAACCTTGAGTTCCAAGGATTTTCAGGTGATTTCTGTGCGTATATTTTATAGTTTGTAAACCTGACACGTACATTACACATTTTTTTCTGAAGGCTACATATGCATTGGAGTTAAAATTATGTTAAGTTTGCTTTAGTTTTTATTGGGATATCAGTTTTCCATGCGTTCCAGGTACAGTGGTAAATACACAGGCTAATGATAGTTCTAGGTGCCAGAGACGATGTTTCAGCAACAACCAGTATTGTCACCATATCATGACCAAAGCAATTGAGATGCTGAACAAGGCCAACTGACATATACGGAATGTGCGACACTTCTATTAAACTACAAAACCCTCACGCGGAATCTTCGAAAGCGGATGAAGGAGGCATGGAGTTACTGGAGCAGGATGTGCGGCTGTGGGCAGCTGTGCTTGTCACAGGGGCCGTGAGTTTCACAGCCATGATGGCGCCGTTGAACCTGCCACTCAAAAGGGTCTTCTAGGCCACACCATCATCCTTACCACTTTGCAGGCCCAGTCCACAGCCCTCTTTGGGCTGCAAGGCTCGGGAGTGGCTCTTGCTATTCCTGATTTACTGAGGACTTGCCTGCCACTCTATCCTCTTCCAGACAAAGGGGTTAAAGCTCTGGTGTTGTTGCTTCAAGTTCCTAGCCTTGTCCACAGGCCTGCCCAGGGAACAATCTGCTGGAGGGCCCTTGCTTTTCAAAGGGACAATGAAGGCGTTGGTGACAGGCATGGGCCTCTGCAGGGGAGCTGGGCACAGTCCGAGAGCCCCTTGGGGGGCTCCACTCATCACAGAGCCCAGGCTCATCGCTTCCAGTGCCTCTGCTTCGCTGTCACCTCCTTTGGGGAACTTCCTGGGCTCCATTACTCCTTAATTGACAGCGAATTTTGTGCTTAATTTTCCCTCACCGCTCATAAATAGCTGTGATTTTCTGATATTCCCTTCCCCCAACATCGTTCGGCGCAAATTCAATGTGAGTCACGGCTCCGGTAAATAAACGTCTTTGGCTTTTAATGACGTTTTGAATCTCACCTCGGGCTTCCACTTAATGCCCTTGGTTAACTGACAATATATAGCTGGATTTTTAAAATGTAAACTTAATCGGTGATGAGAGGGTAATGAGAAAATATTGTTCTTGAGGAAAAGCCTGAAGTGCAAAATGCACTTGAAAAATCAATACTGTACATGGTAACTTACTACAGGAAGCGGTATTATTTTTTTTTTTAGTGATTCATTATTCATTACAGCTACAATGAAAGATGCATGATATTAGGACTTCAAGCTTTATAAATCCAGCTGTTTGTTTTCCATATTTGTGTATACTTATTAGTTTTAATTACACTAATAATTTCCCTGGGTTCTTAAATTTACATTAGCTCTTAAAGTATAGAGAAAACATTCCTCATATAATTTAATCATTTGTGCAAATGGCAGCAAGGAAGTTATTGGTTCATATTGTAATTATTGCAGTCCATGTTTTGAGCTCATTTGTGCAATTGCTAAATTAATAATTATCATTTACGTAAGCAGATTAGGTCATCTGCACTCATTTACAATTATAATTCAGAAATGATTGGGTGTTCTTCAAATTTTCCAATTTCTTTAATACCCTTATTAAAATGGTATATTAAAGAATTTTCCAATTAAATCTATTATCATAAGTAAATTTGGCTTACTACATATAATTACTCCCATGCTATTGCATATAAATTTTCAATTAATCTATCTCTTTTCTAAAATGCATGGCAAAACAAGTTGATTGTCATAATGTTGTTTGCAGCACTTGCTTAGAAGCCAGCCTTGTTAAAATTCCCATTGCCAAGCCATTATGAGTAGTATCAAGCAGTATATGAAAATATTCTATAAAATAGGCAACACACTGGGAATAACTCATTGCTTTCTATTCTTTATTGTGATATATACTGTGTAATAAACGGACTTTTGACTTAACTGCAAAACGTTTTCAATTTTACATAATGCCAACGATTACTTAAAATATTTAAAACTCACATATAGCTTTAAAATGTCAAAAATTTTAATGCTAAATATAGCAGAGCACATACCTGTTGGATGGCTTTTGGCAAATACATACATGTAAGAGGAAGGAAAAGAGATCATACCTAATTTCACCAAGTAGAGCTAATCTGTTTGTCTCTATCGATCATCAATCATGTGTGCCTTCAATACGCAGTCACAAAATGGAGGTTGTATTGTAGTTAAGACCTCAGTGGAAAAAAATCCGCTGCTGTTTTCCAGCCTGCCTTTGCCGCATCACTTACAATATTTCTTATAAAAGTGCCATACTTGGAAGAAATTTTCTGTAGGTGATGACATTTCATTTTCAACCTTTCACACTTGGCCACTGGGTGTTCTTGGACAAGATACTTAATCACTCTGGGCTTCAGCCTTCTCACTAAGAAAACAGGGATATTGATGCTCTGAGTACTTAATAGAGTTACTGAGAGGACTAAAAGGACCAACTTCACAGGAAGCTCACAGAACAGCTATGCAGTAAGTACTGTCTCTTCTCTATTAGTTTGCTAACTTTCTGTGGATTAGAAAATTAATTTGATCTCAAGTCTCAGAGGTTTTATGTTATGGGGGACCATTTAAGCAGTATAGAAAGAGAAAGGATTAAAGGGTACATTTTATTTCAACAGATATTAACAATTGGATGTTCAGGGTGCTAGACTGATTCTTGGTGTTTTTTTTCTTTGAGACAGGATTTCTCTGTGTAATATTCCTGGCTGTCCTGGAACATGCTTTGTAGACCAGGCTGTACTTGAACTCACTGAGATTTGCCTGCCTCTGCCTCCCAAGTGCTGGGATTAAAGATGTGTGTCCCCACCGCTCAGCTAATCACAAAGAAAGAGTAGATACTTAAGCTTTTGTTTTGGCAAATGTTTTAAAATTATTTTTAGTGTCAAATTGATGGACATAGACAATAGAAAGATTTTACTGGTTAGTTTAAAAAAAGCTAAAAAATGAAATGAAAAAAATAACTTCATGGTGGTATAATTTGCACACAATACACAAATTGAATTTCAAGATACAATTTATTCACTAGTGTAACCACATCAAAACTGAACTTTTTCTCACTTGTTTAGTTTGTATCCTCTATAATAGAATTCTACAGAGATGATGCTCAGTTTACCATGACATTTACAGACATTGTAAGTTGAAGATGTCATAAACCAACAATGCATTTGATATACTTTACTAAATATCCTAACTCCACAATCCAGTTTACTAGAGCATATTAGTTTCTTTTCCTGGCACTGTAATATGACTGACTGGGAGGTGTCAATATCTGCCACTGTCTGGTATTAAAAGAAAGAATCATATCATATCACATGGTAATATTTTTGGACAACATGAATATCTAAATTTCCAAATGTGATTTCTAGCGAATGCATGTCATTTTTGTGATACACACACACACACACACACACACACACACACACATATATAATACACAGATATATATATTATGTGTGTGTATGTGTATGTGTTTGTATCTGTGTGTGGTATGTGCATGCTAACACAAGTGTTCACTGAGGCCAGAAGAAGCAGAAAGATCCCCTGGAGCTGGCCAATGTGGGCGCTGGGAATCGACCCTCTGTAAGAGCAGTACCACCCTTAACTGTTAAGCTGTCTCTACAACTCCATTAGGCCATCTTTTAGTTTTAAGCATTCTAGTGGCAGTGTAGTAGTAGCTTGGTATAGTTTTAATTTGCCTTGCTTTTACATGTGCTTATTGGCAATCCCCATGTGATATGGAATGTCTTTCTGTATACTGTGAAGATGTGTTGCTCTGATTGCTTGATAAATAAATCTGCTTTGGCTTGTGGCAAGGCAGGAGAGAGCAAGGCAGGAAACCCAGGCAGAGATACATGGAGAAAGAAGGCAAGGTTGAAAGAGACACCAGCAACTGCTGGAGGAGTGGATGCCAGAGCATGGCAGGTAATGGCACAAAGCCATGTGACGCTGCACAGGTTATTAGAAATGGGTTAATTTATATGTAAGAACTAGCTAGTAATAAGCCTGAGCCATGAGCCAATAATTAACATTAAGCCTCTGGATTGTTATTTTATAAGTGGCTGTGCGGCCCAGCGGGCGGGAGAGAAACTGGTCCGGCTGGACTGGGCAGCACAGAGAAAACTATCCAGCTCCAAATGGTGTACCAAGGTGAGGCTCTCAAATTTCCATAGGGCCTGAGAAACCTTAAAAGGGGTTATAGAACACATAAATAGAGCCCAAACCAGCTTCATAGCTCACGTCTTTCATTGTAGTCCTCAGTACAGAACCACGTCCCCGGCCACAGCATGGCGGACTCCCATGGTCTCTCATGGCCACAGTACAAAGACTCACAAAGACAAAATAGATTATAGAGTATTTTCTTTAATTTTTCCAAATACAAGTAGACTAAATATTGTGACTGTAATTCTTGCTTGATACTTATTTTGTTATATGTAATTTTACAGTGTTAAAGTTAAAACTTTCATTTTTAATTACACAGAAAAGTGGATGCCCTACTGTATGCTGCAAATATGTGTTGCCTTTATTGGCTGATGAATAAAGCTGTTTTGGCCTATGACAGAATATAGCTAGGTGGGAAATCCAAACAGAGATACAGGAAGAAAAAAGGCATGGTTGAAAACAGCCATGAGAGGGGTAAGATGTCAGAGAATTGCAGGTAACACCATGAATCCACATGGTGATAAACAGATTATTAGAAATGGGTTAATTTATATGTCAAAACTAGTGAGTAATAAGTCTGTGACACTGACTAAGCAACTATAATTGATATTAAGCCTCTGAATGATTATGATTATTTTATAAGCAGCTGCGGGCACCAGCAGGCGGGAGGGAAACTGGTCCAGTGGGACTGGATGGCACAGAGAAAAGTATCTGGCTACACCCATGTTAATTTCAACATTGAGCTTCTATTCATGCTTTTGACCATTTGGTGGTGGAAGAGTATTTGTTTTCTTCTTACTGAATGGTGAGTCTTCTTTATACATTCCTTTCCATTTCAAAATTGTATTTGTTACTCCTGGATGAGGGAGGCATATGCACATCATGGCACATGTGTGGAGGGCAGGGGACAACTTTTCAGAGCCCGCTCTCTGTTTCTCCCTTTCTGTAGCTTTGTGGAGATCAAACTGAGGTGACCAGACTTGTACAGCAAATGCTTTATCTGATGAACTGTCTTGCAGGCTCTTCTTCACATGTTCTTGATCTATATTTCATACCGTACTTCTAGTACATTTCTAGTATTTTCCTCTAGCCAGTGGCTTGACTTTGTTTTAATTATGAGTATATGAATGTGGGTATGTGCAATTGGAGTGGCAAGTGAATGTTGGTAAATTGGTGGGGTCACCAGGAGCCCAGTTCGGTCCTAAGGAAGAGAACCAAGTACTCCTAACTGCTATGTCATCTCTGTAGTTTTCTTTTCATTTTTAAATGATTGATAGAAAGTTTGCATTCTATCAAATTTTCTTTTTTTATTTAAAGTAGATTTTTTTCATACAATATATTCTGATTACAATTTCTCTTCCCTTACCTTCTCCCATAACCACCTCCCCCCAAATTTTATTTTATATTTACTTATTTTGTTTAAGCCAAAGGGGCAAGTTTTCACATTGTAGCCAAGGCTAGTCTGTAACTCACTATGTAGCTTAGTCTGGCCTCAAACTCATGGTCATCTTCTTGTCTCAGCCTCTTAAATGCTGGGATTAATACACAGCTCAAGGTCACATATTTTGATGTTTTCTTCTGGAGTTTTTATCATTTTGGATATTATGTTTAGAGATGTGATCTGTTATACATTATTTGAGATATGCAATGATGTCAATTCTTTCTACATATAGATATCTACCAGTTCTAAAATTATTTCTTTCTTTTAGACACATCAGGGAAAAAACATACATGAAGTCTAAACATGGCTGCCTAAACAAGAACCGAAGAAGGATAATACCAATGGACATGCTAACATAGCAGGGGAAATCCCATGGGGCCTCAATTCTAGATAAAAGACGTAGGCAACTAAGAAATGCTGAGAGCAAGAGAAATAGCTTTCTTCAAGGAAGAGTCTCCCCCAAAATGGTTGTTCAATACTCTCTTAGGGTTTCTATTACTGTGAAGAGACAGCACAATCCTGTCAACTCTTATAAAGGAAAACATTTAATCATATATATGTATATATATATGTAACATTATATAGACTTAACAGATTATATTTATTATTAATTATTCAACAACAATTAAAGATAAAGAGGCTAGAGACCATGGTTTTGAGACAGAGCAAAGGGGAGAAAAGGGGAAATGATGTAATTATATTCTAATTTAATTTTTTTAAATTAACATCTTTAGCTTTCCGAAATTTCTAAAACAGTTTTGTTGGAAACCAGTTAACTTTGTATATGTGAGTTTATTTCTTGACTCTACTACTGCATTCACCTATACGGCTAGTTTTTCTTAAAGCCTAGAGCTTTGCACATTCTTGTCAGTTATTCTGCCTCTGAACGAAATCTCTATTTGCCAACAATTGACTTAAGTATCCTTACAGTAAGTTTTGAAATGAGATAGTTTAAATCTTTTAACTCCATTCTGTTTTGCTTGCCATCATATTTCCAGGTCCAATGACTCTAAACTTTGACTGTTCCAATTACTATTCCATATCCATATTCAAATTCTAAATACTCTCCAAACCCTGTTTCATCTCTTACGGTCAAAAAGAAAATCTATTTAGATATATTGCCACTATTCTGACTCAAACTATCTTTGCCTCTTTTAATCCACCCAGTGATTATTGCCTGTCACTATTATTATTTTTCCTGACAACATCTCATCATGTCTCTACTAAAAAATAATTTGTTTTTTAAAATTACTATTATTGTGTGTGACATAGCACTCATGTGGAGGTCAGAAGACAAGCTTCTTTAGCAGTTGGTTCACTTCTTCCACTTTGAGTTCTGTGGGTCAAAATCAGCTCCTCAGGCGCGAACAAAAATATTTAGCTGCTGAGCCGTTTTGCTGGCGCTAATCTCCTCTTCTTTTTAGAAGAGACTTGTTACTTTATTTGTGTGCAGTTGTGTCTATGTGTGCATGAGCTCTGTGTGTGAGTGCAGTGCTAGCGAGACTGGAGCAAGAGTTCCAGGCAGCTGGGTGCTGGGAATACAATGGGGGTCCTGTGCAAGAGCAATGGGTGCTCTTAAGTGCTGAGCTTTCCAGTCCCTAATCTGTTCTTCTTAATTCAGAATTTGATTTACATTTTTTTTGGGGGGGGAGCATATTTAAATCATATACTGGTTAATGTCGCTATCATGGTCACAAAATAGTTTAAGCCATTAATAATGACTTACTGTTGTGCTCAGACTAAAAAACAGACTCTTCCCATGGTCTTCCAAGACCTCAAAGATATGAACATCCTCTTGATGTGTCCTTATTCTGAGCCTTTCTTCCCATTGCTCTTTACTCAGCACGCACATAAACAGACGATTCTTAGAATGTTCCCGAGCTCTTTCCCACTTGCAGACCCTTGTGTCTGCCAACCCCACCGCCAAGTCTTTGTCTGCCTACTCTTCTTCCAGGTATCAGCTCACACCTCACTGAAGCAGAAAGGCTCTGCAGTCCCCAGCTCAGTTACCCACTAGAGTTAGTCTTTTTCACAGAATCCTCCTCTTTCCATTCAAGAACTTAGCAGGATTTATGGCTATGCCTTTCTTGTGATATGAAAAATGTCTATGTTACTCAATGGACCATAAGATCCGGAAAGCAGAGACTATATGTCTCTTCCATATCAGAGTCCTTAATGACACAGATATGGTCACCTTGTAGGCACTTAAAACAAAAATTTACTGAGGGGGATATTTTGAGCTGTAACAGGAAGTTTCTTGTTTGCTATCCCCTTAATGAAAATGGAATCCTACTTAGCTTAAGCCTTGAGATCCCCAAGCTCTCTGTGTGCTAGAGACTAATCTTATTAAGTTGTTTTGACTGCAGGACTAACTGACACCTGCCCCTGGCTTTATTAGGAGAGATTATAAGCAGTTCCTTGTATTATTTTCCTATAGTGTTCTTGAGAATTTCTACTGGAAATAGCTTTATGTTTTCTGCTAATGTACTTACTGGCTTATCCTCACTGTGTTCCATTCTCTGAGCTCTACCTCCCACAACCCTGACGATGTCATCTCCACAACTAGGTGGGTACTTACTGTAGTCAAGGAAAACCATGGATATCACATGGGAAGCCTTCTGGAAGGCACTGAATGTTTTAGAGCCGAGCATTAAAGTCCACTTATATATACGTGTCTCTCTGCCAAAGAAGGCTCTCGTGTACGCTGTAGGCGTCTGAAATGAGACCTGTGGGAAGGAGATTATCTCTACAAAAATCTTCTAGGTCCCTATATCAAGGGAGCTATGACTGTGGGCCTTGCGCCTATTCACAATAGAGTTCAGAGAAGGTAATTCTCCTGCTTTATTATGATTGCTGAGTTCAGGACCAAGCCTCACTTGCCTTGACCAAGTAAGTTTGCACCTCTTTGTCCAGTCATATTAATTTCATTTGAGGATGCAGATTCCCCAAATAGCTAAGAGCCTGGACTCCAAAGCCAAACTGACAGGACTTGAACCCTTCGTCAGCTATTAGCTATGTGACCTTGGGTAAGCTACTTAACCTGACTGTGTATTGGTTTCCTCATACATAAAATTAGCATAATGCTATTACCTCCCTTGCAGTTAGAACCGAACACATGGAGCTTCTATCTGCACTGCTTGCAGCAAGGCTGGGCAATGAAAAGTATGCTACTAATTTATATTTGTTTATTTTCATTTTAAACGAAAGCCTTTAATTTAAAAGTGGAGCATGCAAAACAATTTGTTTTACCTTTTTTTTACACTGAGTATTTTTCATATGGATACAAAGTATGAGAATAACTTCAGAGAGACAAAATATCACCTACCACCATAGTCCAACCATTTCTCTTATTTTTCCACAAATAAACACATCCATGACCTCTTTCCTAACAACTGGTCTTGTGTATAGTATTAAATAAAAGAACTACTGACCATCAGAGTCCAAGCATGTGTGCTGCACACACCAAGTCACCGACCTGTCCATGGCTCATCTGGATCCAGGTCAATAGGCCCAGGTGGGAAAACTGTGCTATTCAGAATGTGGTAGCATCTTCTTGTAGCCCAAGATATTCCCAGGTTCAGAACAGAAACTCCTGTATCTCCACCCCACCACCCCAAACCCCTCAGTTATGGCAGACTAAGAAAGTTGGCCAGTGTGTTTGTCACTGGCTTGTTCTTGCCTAGGCAGATCTCTTGTGTGTGCTTCTGTGACACAAAGCTATTGATTACACCTATGATTGAGGTGACAGTTAAGCTCAACTTCAGTATGTGTCATTTCACGCCACTTTCTGGAAACACACTGTCCCTCCCACAGCTAGAACTCGGACTGGCCCTTTTATTTTCTTGGTTTACAATTTGGTAAAATTCTGACTTCAATAAAAAATATGGGATACAATGAAATGTTATTGAGATTGAATTATTTCAAAAAGTAAAGTGGACCAAGTGTAATACCATATACTTAGAAACCTAATTTGGGATGCTGGAGCAAGATCATTAGTTCAGACCAGCCTGGGCTGCATAGTGGGACAATGCTCGTGAAATTGCTCACTATGCAGTTGTGAGGACCTGAGTTCAGTGTCCAGTACTTGCACAAAAGCAGAACATTGTGATATGGACTTGTGATCCCAGTTCTGAGGAGGCAGAGGCAGGCAGATTCCTTGAGTTTGCAGGCCATCTGGTCTAGGCTACATGGAGAGCTACAGGCCAGACAGAGACCCTGTTTCAAAAATCAGAGTTGATGGCTCCTAAAAAGCAGTCCTTCAAGTTGTTCTCTGGTCTCGACATGCACATGCACACATCTGTCTGCTTACTCATATACACACCAACATACATACACATCTGTCTGCTTAGTCATATACACACCAACATACATACACATCTGCACACACACACACACATGAACACACAAAACACTAAGTAAAAATTTCAAGGGTTTTAGTATATTCCATCACAGCTACCTGATATACAATATTTTCATAACCCTAAGAAAAAACCCTGTATTTTATTTTTGCAACTACCCCAATTGGAATATTCCTTTACCCCAGGCTCTGGCAGTCACTTCCCCACTTCCTTCTCTGTGAAATGCAGTCTTTTATATCTGGTGTATTTCACCTAGCATATTTTCGTGCTTCATCTAAGCTGTAACATTGATTGCTCATTACTCATTTGACTAATTGAGAGTCAGATACTATTACATCGTATGGGTATGCTGTGTTCATTTAGTCCTAGGCTGATGGGCCTTTGGTTCATTTCCATCTTGGAATTATTACAAATGGCACCATCATACGCATCCGTGTACATGTTTTTAAGTGAAGCTGTGTTTTCATTTCTCGATTCCTGACATTTATTTTCCAAAGTGACTGTCCTATTTTATATTCTCATCAGCCATGCATGAGGGTTTGAATTTCTCCTGCTTTTGATATTATCATCTCTCCCCTTTTCAGCGCTAGGGATGAACTATATGCTAGTCAAACACTGTGGCTCTGATCTATACTCTCCAGCCCGTATCTTCCTTTTTGATAATTGTATTCTAGTAGGCATAAAGCAGAATTTAATCCTATTTTGATTTTCACTTCTTTCATGGTTGTATTTCATCTTTGTAGAAATTTCTCTTGGAATCCTTTGCCTATTCCTTAATATTAGCTGGTTTTTGTTGTTGTTGCTATTATAGTATGGTGGGGGTTTTCTTTTTAAAGAGAGGCTTTACTGTAGCCTAGGCTGGCTTGAAACTCAAGGATAGTCATAAACTTTACTTTACTGTAGCCTAAGCTGGCTTGAAATGCAAGGATAGTCATAAACGTGTGATCCTCCTTCCTTCACGTTCCAGTCGCTGGAATTACAGGCATTCAATGCCTTGTCTGACTCATGCGGTGCGAGAGATTGAAGCCAGAGCCTCATGCCTATCAGGCAAGTACTTTACCAACTCAGCTACATTTCCAGCCCTCTTATTGAGTTGGAGCAATTTTTATTTTACCAATATTCTTGCTGCAAGTCTTACGAGAGGTACATTCTTTTCGAAAGCCTATGCAATTTTGAATTGGCCTTTAGTTTTTCAAAAGTATCCTTTGAAGTATAATCTTTTTAGTTTTAATAAAGTCTCATTCATATATCTTTCCTTTTTTTTTGTCAAAGTCATGACCAGGAGGATTTAGTCCTGCTGGTTTTGGTATGATTTTATATAGGTGAAGAGCACTGAGATCTTAGATCCACTTCTGAGCTAATTGTAACATGGGATGTGGAGGTAAAAGGCAGCTTCCCTTTTTTGTACGAGCCCATCCAGCTGTCCTAGGACCATCCCTGGGAAGACTATTCTTCCCTCACTGAGGACAGTGCTGAAATCAATTGACTGGATGTGTGTGTTTCTCTGGGACTCCCAGTCCTGTTCTCCAAACCTATGTTCACACCTGCTACACTGTCTGATGGTTGCTGTGCTGTAACGGGAAGTGCGAATCTTTCAGCACCCTTTTCCAAGATACATTTTGTCCTTTTTGGGGTCACTTGAATTTCCATATAAATCTTTGGTTTGTTTTGAGTAAAGGTTTCTCATTGTAGTTCATGCTGTCCTGGGACTCACTCTGTAGACCAGGCTGACCTTGAACTCACAGAGATCCACCTGCCTCTGTCTCCTGAGTGCTGGGATTAAAGGTGTGCACCACCACAGTTCAGCTTCCATATGAATTTTAGGAGTAGATTGTCAATTTTTCAAAAGAAGCCAATAGTTATTCTAATTGATAGGGCTGCTTGGATCTATAAACTAGTTTGGACACTTTTGTCATTAACAATATTAATTCTAACTAATGAACATGGGTTATCTTTTCACTTATTTAAATGTATATATTTCAATTATCTCTGGTAACTTTTAGGGTGTATATCTGGTAATTCTTGGGTTAAATATCATCTTATTCCATTTGTGCCACTATAAGAAAATACCTAGTTCTGAGTAACTTTTACACTTTATTTATTTCTTAGGGGTTTATTCAGTCATTATTATTAAAATCTTAACAGTTCAGATTGACACCATTTTTATTACTATAAACACTAATTGGCACCTTTTTGTGCATATTATGTATGCATATATCACATATAATTTCTGGCATATGCAAGATTCTTTTCAATAAGACAGGGTAGAGAAGTGACAGAAATATATTTATAATTTGTTTTATGTTTAATGATGCAGTTACCTATGCCAATGCATTTTGCTTATCCATAGAGTCAAGTTATTGTCCTTTCATTTTAGCCCAAAGAGAATGCTTTCCTTCCTTCCTTCCTTCCTTCCTTCCTTCCTTCCTTCCTTCCTTCCTTCCTTCCTTCCTTCCTTCCGTCTTTCTCTCTTTCTTTCCTTGTCTTTTCTTTTTGAGATAGGTTCCACTATGTAAACAGGTTGGCCTTAAACACGCTGGGATTACAGGCACACACCACCCCCGGCTACAGTGTTGCTTATAGAGCAGGTCTGCTTTCTGATAATTTTTATTTACTTGGAAGTGTCTTAGTTTGGCACTCATTTTTGAAGGAGTGTTTTTCTTTTGTTTCCTTGTTTTGAAAACTTATTTTATGTGTATGGATGTTTTGCCTGCATGTATGTCTGAGCATCACATGTGTGCCTGCTTCTTGTGGAGGCCAGAGAAGAGCGTCAGATTCCCCAGAACTGGAGTTACAGACAGTTGTGGGCTGTCCTATGTGGGTACTGGGAATCAAACTTTGCTACTCCATAAGGGCAATAAGTGATCCTATTTTTTCCCTTTGGTTTTTGAGATAGAGTTTTCCTGTGTAGCCCTGGCTATCTTGGAACTGACTGTTTAGACTAGGTTGGCCTTGAACTCAGAGATGCACCTGCCTCTGTTTCCTGAGTGCTAGGGCACCATCACCATCCAAAACAGGTGCCCTTAACCTCTGAGTCACCTCTCCAGCCGCTGACTAGTTCTCTTGATATAGAATTTCCACAGGACTCTTACAACTTTACCTATGCCATCTTACTGAGTTTGATTCTATGGTTTCTTATAAGAACTCAGCTCATGCTATTATTGGAATTCTTTTTACGTGATAAGTAAGTAGTTCTTTGTTTAACTGCTCTCAAGATTCTTTCTAGTTTGACATTTGGTTATCATGGATCTCTATCTGCTGTTCTTTAGGTGGACTGAAATCCTTGGATATGCGAATTACTGTTTTTGTCAATTTGGGAAAATTTTTATCCATTCTTTCTGTAAATCTTTGCGCTTTTCTTATTCACTTCAATGTGGAGCTTCCATGTAAAATACCTAGTGTTACCTCCCAAGTTTCTGAAATTCTACTTATTTTTATTCATGGATCTTTTCCGTCCCGTTCTTTACATTTGATAATCTTAGTTGTGTATCTTCACGTCTACTGATTCTTCTGTTGTTTAGATATGCTTAAGACTCCTCTAATGCTGAGATTTTTGATTTGTTTCCTTTTCTTAATGCCAATATCATTATTGATGTTTTTATTTGATTAAGGATGTTAAAAGTCTTTGTTTAGGAAATCACAAGTCTTATCTCCCTCAGGACATTTTTTTCCAAAGTACTTTCACTACTTTATTAAAACCACACATGAGGAGAATTGAAGTTTTTTCCTGTGCTTGGTATTGGTGATTTATTTCATATACTAGAATCTATTTTACAGAGATTCAGTTTATGGTTCACATTTTATAATTTTGATAGCTTGCATATCACCATATAACCTTCATCTGGCGATGGGTGGAGATAGAGACAGAGACCCACATTGGAGCACTGGACTGAGCTCCCAAGGTCCAAATGAGGAGCAGAAGGAGAGAGAACATGAGCAAAGAAGTCAGGACCACGAGGGGTGCACCCACCCACTGTGACATTGGGGATGATCTATTGGGAGCTCACCAAGGCCAGCTGGACTGGGACTGAAAAAGCATGGGATAAAACCAGACTCTCTGAACATGGCGGACAATGAGGGCTGATGAGAAGCCAAGGACAATGGCACGGGGTTTTGATCCTACTGCTTCGTGGGAGCCTAGCCTGTTAGGACATTTTTTGTTAACTAGTCCTTCCCAGATGTATGATACTTTCTATGTTTTTGTACTTTTTGTTAAAAATTAGACATTTTTAGGCATCACCTAGTGTAGTCTAAGCCTGGGTGTCTGGTTATTTCCCTGTCAAGATTCCTTATTGTTGTTCTCATCTGTTCTTTTTTTAAATTGATTTTATAGAGCTATACATTTTTCTCTGCTCCCCTCCCCTATTTCCCCTCCTCTTCAACTCTCTCTTGCGGTCCCCATGCTCCCAATTTACTCAGGAGATATTGTCGTTTTCTATAGATTAGATCCATGTATGTCTCTCTTAGAGTCCTCATTATTGTCTAGGTTCTCTGGGATTGTGATTTGTAGGCTGGTTTTCTTTGCTTTATGTCTCAAAACTACTTTTGAGTGAATAGATATGATATTTGTCTTTCTTAGTCTGGGCTACCTCACTAAATATGATGTTTTCTAGATTCATCTATTTGCCTGCAAATTTCAAGATGTCATTATTTTTCTCTACTGTGTAGTACTCCATCCCGTCTGTTCTTGGTCACATTTCGGGATCATTTTTTTAAAGCCTGTGTATTTTGTGTGTCCTATGGAGTCACTACTTTTTTATACTGTAGTAGTCAACTGACAGCTAGATATGATTAGGATCCTACCTTGACATAGTGCCCAATGTGCACATAAAGGTAAGTTTTCAACTGTTCCAGGCAGATGTAGATAACCTGGCTGAGGAGCCTGGCTCAAGCACAAAATCTCACAAACACAAGAGAGAAATAGCAATATATGTGTTATTTCCTTGACCTGAAACACAACAAAAGGTACAAATGGATTCACCAGATGTCTAAAATATTAAATCATCATAAAAAGCACCATGGGACAATCTTTGTACACTGTAAATATGTATTACTCTCATTGGTTAATAAAAGAACTGACTGGCCAGTAGTTGACAGGTAGAGATTAGGTGAGACTTGCATAAAAACAAAAAGAGAGTGTGAAGAAGGGAGGAGGAGTCTCAGGGGCATGAAGAGATGTGGAGAGAAGCAAGAACTTGCTGTGTTGTAACAAGTACTGCCACGTGGTAGAGCATAGGTGAGAAATTGGGTTAATTTAAAATGTAAGAGCCAGTCAGTAACAAGCCTGAACTATCAGCTGAGCATTTATAATTAATAATAAATCTCTGTGTGGTTATTTGGGAACCTACTGGCAGGACAGAAAAGTCCACTTTCAACAGAGTTCTCACGCATTTTATGATATGAAAAGTAATGCAAACCATGTCAAAACAAACTTGTCATTGTCTATTAAACTATTACCAATTAAAAAATTCTTCTTTTTTTTAACTGCAGCTGGAGATGGATCCTGGGGTCTTCCACATTCTAAGCATATACTCTATTGCTGTGCCATCATACGCTCAGCCCTGACATAACTTTATGAAATGATACTCTATTTCTGTGCCGCCATACACTCAGCCCTGACATAAGTTTATGAAATGGCTTAGAAATGTAAAAAACAAAAGGTCACTTTCATTTTTTACTTATAAATTTTGATTTATAAATTCTTTCATTTTCTTTTATTAAGTATGAAGCAAATTCTGAAAAACCTGCCTACTTTTAATTTTTACTGGATTTAGTAATAAAGAAGGAAATTTTATGAGGCAAGCAAAACACTTTGTTAGTTAAAAACATTTTTGCAATAAAACTTTCTCTGGCTCAAACCTGAGAAGTCACTCAGTTAGCCTAGGACAGAAATTAGTTTGCTCGAGTTTAGCGAAGGAAGACGTGTCTGCGAGATCAGCAGTTGGGATTGTGGGACAAGGAAAAGTGGTAAAGTACAAAGGAAGGATTATTGAACTTAGTAGTCCTTAAAGATCGATGTTTCACGTCTTACAAATTTTCCGAACTGCATTTTGGCAGTTTAAATGGCCTGTCGAACAAGAATTGGTTTCACCAGAGCGGAGTTTCTAACCGAAGAGAAATGTGTGTAGGGAGGGAATAGGAAAAAAGCAAGTATACCTATATTAAAATACCTCATTGGAACAGGACACGGCACACAGTAGGCACAAAATAAATGCTTGCTGACTTGATTGCATGGATCACACTGAAATTTATTAGAGAAGAACATGCGTAGCTGGTTTTTGATTGCACGTGAGGAAAGGGATTTTTCTAAGTAAGCATTCATCCTTAATACAAAGAGTTGCTTACTGTATTGAGTCTATAAACTGGGTCTGGGCATAAAGTAAGTGTGTGTGTGTATCTCCAGATTTTGGGAATGTAGGAATAAATTTTGCAGAAAACTTGGGATCTCAGAGTAAGAGCTAGCTTCAATAAGGTGGTTTGGTAAGGTGATTTACAAAACTAGCTACCAATAAAACTCCAGGGACATTTCTCTGACTTTGGAGGTGTATGTTTACATTTGAAGGCAAATGAAGCTACGGAGTCTACAGATGTTTCAAAGTGGAGGAAATTGAAAGCTCATTTGGTTCATATATATATATATATATATATATATATATATATATATATATATATATATATATAGTGCTAGAGTAAGAACCTGTCTTTAGAGAGGAAACAAGGAAGCGCTGCCTCTCTCTTACACATAGAGAAAATTCTACTTTTCTCTGTTCCTTACCTGTCATACAGTATGCGGAAGATATCTGACTCCTTCACGGTGTCACCTCAGGGGCAAGAATGTAGGTGTGGGGAACCGAGGCCATTATTTGCTTCATAAATGAATAACTTTGACCCAGAACTCCTCGTGTGCATTTGGAATAAAGTTAATGAAGATGAGTATTAAAAAGCCAAGGCAAATGACTGTTTTCCAGAGCTGTTGTCACAGATGCCTTTGCATTCAAGCAAGAGTATGTGATGTTTAAAGCACGTACAGGATTCTCCAGTATAATACTTGAAAATAATAACATCACAACTTGCGAAAAAAAAATGAAAAGAAAAAAGAAAAAAAAACCAAAACTCCTTAAGTCTGAGTTCTCCCCCAGGCTGGCTAGCCCTCTGGTTAATAGAGCCTATATGGGGGCACGATAAAAATTGAAGCTCATATAAAATGTGTTTCTCTAAAGAGACAACAAGCGCTTTACTTTGAAAATATGACAGTGTAAAAATCTTGAAGGTTTTTTTATTTTGTGGTTATTAGGATGATTCCATTGTTGGTAACTTACAAACGAGCTATCATAGCAATTGGCAGACAGACACCAATATAAATATTATTTCATTTCCTGCCCATAAACATTTGAAATGGCTTAGAAAACCTCCACAATATTTTTCAATTTCTGATAAATGAAGAAGAAAAAGACCTCCTATCCTAGGGTTTTGTGTTCCGTTTGGATCAAAATGATAATAGACACAGAAGTCAGAAAATGTGGTTCTGGAAAGTCACCTGACTGTGGCAGCAGAAAATAGCTGATCTATTTTTTTTCTTTTTGTTTTGCTTTACGGGGTTCTAACTGAGACACAAGAATTACATAGGGAGAGTCAAGAGTTAGTAGAGAATTGCTGCTTCGTCTCTTCTCTTGATCTATGTTCATGGTAGAATTTACATTGCTTCTGCAGTAGCAAGTGGGCCCTATGATATCTTTTTGCATTTGACCATACTGGCCCTCTCATTTAAATGTCTTATGGTCTTTTGGCCTTTTCCACCTTACCTCTTTGACAAGAACCAAACCATCCTTTTGGATTATACTTTGTCGTGACTTTCTATTCCATTATCTCCTTTTAGATTATACTTGTCCACAATTTCTGTTACTCTAACTGTTCATCTGTCTGTTTCTGCATTTTTTAAATCTTTTTGTTTATTTTGGTTGTTTTTCTGAGACAGGGTTTCTATGTGTAACTGTCCTGGCTGTCCTGGAGTTTGTTCTGTAGTCCAGGCTGGCCTTGAACTCACGGAGATCTACCTGCCTCTGCCTCCTGAGTGCTGGGATTAAAGGCTTGCATATATCACTCTTTAGTTGAGCTGACTGTGTTTATCTTACTAACTTATACTTTGGACTCTTATATTCCTTTATTTCGGACAACACCTGGGATATAGCAGCCGGCCATTCAATTCACAGTTGTTGAATAAATTAATGGATGATTAGTAGGTGCATGAACAACTGAAAACACGATGATTTTATGTTCCTGTTCTTGGCTAGCATTCTAGAGAACACAGTTAGAACTATCAAAAGGATGCCTTTGGAATGATAGCACCAGAGGCTGGCAACACCGACAGCCACATAGCCAACTCTAACATCTCAAGGACTCCAGAAAGAAGTTTCTGCTTCTTGAATGAACTTTACTACTGGGTAGTTTTTATTTCTCTAAGGTTTATCTGTTCTGCTCATCTGAGATCTGCTTTATTATAATAGCCACCCATTTGTTTTCACTCTCTCTTCCATTTCCCAACTAGTAAAGAGTCAATACTTTAGAGCTCAGTTTGCTTCTTCCCTGGCCAAACATATAGTTACTTTACCATTTTATTTTTGTTACACAGTCCCAACATCTCTCCGCAACCTGATTACCTCCTTGGTACATTTCCCTCCTCTCACTCCTAAATGTAATATCTATATTTTAACATGATGTTCTAGATCTGTTCTGAGCCCTGTCCAGTGAGGGTGGTTATTACTTACTGCTTATGTGCTTTCATCTCGGGACACCAACGCCGATGACACCACCCAGATTATCTTCTCTCATTACTCCCGCCACTCATTCCCATTTCTGCAGCTCACTAATTCTCTTGAAAGGAGTTGGAATTTTTCTTTCATATTGAGAGGGTGTTCTGCTACTGTTATAAGGTCGGCATGGCGAATATGGACATATAGGTTTGTGAGTAAAAGATGTATCACAAAAGAAACAATAAACAAACCAATGCTGGAAGATCAGGACAGCATTACTTTAATGCACAAATTGGATCTTCTAAGGCAGGCTGGCAATTTCCTCCCATACTGTCACTAGTTTGGTACACATAATAGAAAATGGAGATGGGATAACAAGGCAAAGCTTTTAGCAATGTTGTTACAAGAACACTCGGTCTAAAGACAGTCTCACCTCACACACCTCCACATACTGACATGCAGAATGACCGTTGCAGTCGCTTTTGCCAGAGTGTGCTGCCAGATGAGGCAGTCCTGCTATAGGGCTCCCACGACAGCCAAGAAGCAGGTATATTAAAATTGGATCCGGCCTTCCTGTCCTAGGGAGCATTGACAGGAGCTAAAGACTCTTTGTCAACAGATGAGACGACAATTATCTCACGGCTTGCTCTCTCAGGAGTCACTGATTAAATAGCACCTACCTGCGTGGCACCAGCTTTAGATCCCTATCTTTTCATGTCAGGCACTTACACAGCTTTATGTGACTATTTGTTCTCTCATTCTGCTGACAAGAAAAGGATATTAAAAATTTTGTGCAGGGGAAGATTGAGATTGCTGTTCTATATACTTATAATGCATTAAATGGTCATTGGGATGAAGCAGTACTTATTACATTTGTACATGCGCTGATTTGTAAAGATCTATGTGGGAAAGCTACCTTGTATAAGACACATGCTTCCAGGCTGAGTATTTTAAAGAAACCATCCTGGGTGTGTGCTGAGGGTTTTTAACCATTTGGGTGTCAGGAAGCTAGCTCCACAGACTTCCCCATGTCTGTTAGTCTTTTCTTCTCGTGTGAGCATGTGTATGTGAATGCCTCCCAAATCCCACATTATTCCCTGAATACTGATAGAGCAGAGCTATGCTTCAAAGGGAATTTCTACGTTCTTACATTTAGGGACATAACAGAAAAGTCATTGGGTTCCCAACAAATGCAGCAAATCCTTTACCATTTTCTTTCATATGGGCCAAAGTACAAGCTAATGGGAGAATCAGCGATCTCTGCCTTCTGGCCTTTCTTCTTGTAGACATGCAGGATCATGTAGTCACTTTGTTATTCCCTGAGCTCTAAGAAACAGTATTTTCTGAAACAATTCTACAACATGAAAGGAATTACATTATCTGAGCTTTCTTGTTGATCATTTTGGGCCAGTTATTTAATATGCCTTTGTAAGGTCATAAATGTAGTAGCTAGTGATGAAAAAGAATAACTTAAATGATATATATTTACCGATCCTAAAGATGAATCAAATCATTGAGGTAGAAGACTAAGAATCAGTGTGAGTTCTTGATTGCAGTGTGGCAGCCCTGCCACTGTGCAATATTCGTCTGTGCTCTTTTATTTCTTTTATTTAAACGTCATCAAAGCAGAAGGGGACAGATACTGCTGCCCTCTTCCGTTTTCAGGTTATCAACTGAGTGCCAAGGAAGTGAATTGGCTTTCATAAATCTCCTCAAGGGCTAACTGTAAGAGGTTTTTCTTAAGTTCTGTCCTGCCTCCCTCATTGTGGGCAGGAGAAAACTGAAGGCCAGAGAAAAGAAGTTACTTTTTTAAAGAAGTCGTACCTCCGTTAATGGTGAGTCAAGGTTATAGTCCCAACTTTGACTCCAAATTCAATGTTCCTTTTACAACTTCCAGCATTTAAGTTTTTCAGGGAAATGGAGTACGTTCCGACCAAGGAAATCAATGTTCCCTCTTCAACAAGACCCAGAAACAAAAGCCAAGCAGGAAGTCATCCTGGTTTTGTCTTGCAAAGCTTATTCATTAAACAGAAAAGGAAGAAAGAAAATCTTCTGTCCTTTAAACCTTTTTGGATGTGTTGTCGCATAATAGCATACTCAGGCAAATGGACTTGGATCGATAGGGAGGCACAGAACAGTCTTCACTACACCAAAATGGTTCAATAGATTTGAGCTAGCCGGCTGCTTTAGGCACTGGGTGCGTGGTACATCCATTACCAGGGAAAAGCTAAGGACAGTACGAAAATACTTCTCAATAACAAAGAAAGCTATCTTTCAAAAGCAAGAAAATATGTTTTGCTTCCTGTTCTTTGTCTTGGTTCGTACGTGGGTAAAGTGAGGGGGGTGTGACACTTGGACTATTCAAATCTGCTTCCTCTGTGTCTGAAGGCAGCAGATCAGTTGCTGGCCTGGTCCAAGGTGGGTGCAAGTCACAGATGAAAGTCAATGACTTTGGTTGGAGCTGCAATAACCCATGGTTGCATGCTGTCTCAGAATGCCGTCCTATGTGTCCCCTGAACGCTGCTCTGTAGTCTCCTGGTGTGCCAAGCACAGCATATGGTAGGTGCTACATAATCGTTAGCTCAATCAGTAACTGATGGGTTGATTTGGCTCAGATCACCAAGGCTCAAAGCAGTGAACCCTGCCTTTTGGAAGGACTTAGGAAGCATAAAAGAGGACATAAAAGAGCAATTTATGAGGCTTTTGTCAATGAAGCAAAATGTCTGTAAGGATCTGGTATTTGCTGTTGCTAGTATTTCCCTTCACACACGGGGCATTTACTGCTCCATGTAAGTAGACCTGGAACGAGTATTCTGGCCTCGGCTCCAGACATGAAATCTGGATGTCATTGCTAATGCATGTGGGATGATCACTTGCCCTATGCCAGGACAAGGTGTGTGGTATGCCATCTCACAATAGCACATTAACACACACAGCCCTCTGCAGAGGCAATGAGACCAGAGGAGGGCTTAGGAAAAGAAGGAAGCCTGTTCCAACCATAGCCAGTCTGCTTGCACCAAAGGACAGAGAAAGGTGGGCAAAGACCAGAAGGAAACAGCCCCTGAATTTCTGGCATCGCCCAGTCTTCACCTACAGGTCCCTTTGGCTTGGTTTTTCATAAGCTATGTTCTGACAGCTCATGTCTAAATTAGAAGAGGAAGCAGTTGATCAGGGCAGAGGAGAGACAATCAATCACAGCAAAATCCCTACCTGCCACTGTCCATTTCTTAGAGAAAAAATGTCACCGACGAAAACGGAAGACTGATTAATGATTACACTGCCCCCAAAGAGTTCACAGATAGAATACCTCAAATTTGACAGCTTAGGAGCATAAAAACATCCTTAGAGAAAAAAATGATAACCAAAAGCCCAAGGCTGGCAGATGTTGCAAGCCTGCGCCTCTTCATGGCACTCCCCTCCCAACTTGTTCCAGCACTAACTTAGTGAGGCATGCTTTGAGGCTCCTCCATTCCAACATGGTATCAGGACTGAGGGAATCCAGGGCGTCCGGGGATGTTCTAGAGATGAAGGGATTGCTTTTAACATAGAGTAAGTAAAGTAGACTGTGTGTGTGCGCACAAGCATGTGTGCATCGGGGAGAGAGCAAGCAAGAGAGAGACAGAGCGAGAATCCACCCTGACTCTGGCCCTTTCCATTTGTCTGCCCTTCTGGTGGGTCAGCTGCCCCGTCTGGGTCCCCGTGTCTTCGCCTTTAGAGGAAGGGCCTTGAGAGAGATCCTTCCTCTCAGCGGCCCTTCGGTGTGGGTGTGTCGGTGTGTCATCTGCTCCTGACTCATCACCGTTTGTAATCTTCTCTGACGATGGTACAGGAAAAGCAAATAAAAATAGTTTCATTTGTATCAAGATAACCAATTTTCAGAGAGTTGGCTATGAACCAGGACTATCATAAATTTCTCAGAGAAAAGCAGAAGCTGTTTGTTTGGCTTTAGAACTGCAAAAGCATGGGCTAATCAAAATGTCATTTCCTCTCAGTAATTACAGCCCCAGCAAGAAATTCAAATGCAGCCAACATTTCTTGGCATTAATGTGTGTGAGACGAAGTAGTGGGAAGAGCTAGGTTACAGTTTGGAGTCCAGAATGCAAATTATGCCCCAACCTCTGATTAACTCTGTGGCTTAGGGGAAGGTGTTTCTTCTCTCTAAGATTCCTACTCTTCCACCCTCCATTCCTGGTCTCCCTTTTTCTTCCTTTTTCTTTTTTTTAAGGTAGGTTCTCACTATGTAGCCCGGTCTGGCCACAAACTTTCCTGCCTCAGTTTCCCTAGTACTGGAGCTGTGGTCATGTGTTTCCACACCCTCCACTTTTTTATATGTGGACTACTGTCTGTTTCTTCAGATTTTTTTCTTTTTGGTGAAAATTAATATGTGTAATTGATCTCAACCGCCCAGTAAGTAGCAGATGATCAATAAATTATTTCCTTTCCCTTTCATGGCCACCCTGCCAAGGTAATACTCAAAAAATTCAGTCTCTTTTCGTAAGTAACATAATCTAGTGAATCGAAACGGCAAGAGTACAAAAGCAAGCAACCGTGTTACCCATCAGATAAAGACCCAAAGTGCTGTAAAATAGGTATGTATAGGCACAGAAATTTCATATAGGAAGACCATATAGGCATCTTTGTATCTTAACACACACACACACACACACACACACACACACACACACGAACGCACGCATGCACGTACCATGGACACGGACAAAGAAAGGTAAGGAAAAGCATAGCTGAGACAGAAGGAAACAGCCACTGAGATTTTTGCATCACCCAGTTTTCACCAACACGTCCCTTTGGCTTGGTATTTCAGAAAGCTGTTTCCGGAGAGTTCACATCTAAACTAGGAAAGGAAACAGCTGATTAGGGCAGTTGCTCAGTTCTTTTCAGAACTTCAAACCTGAAACACAACCGCTGAAAGCGGAGCTGAGGAAATAAGCCCAGTGTAGAGAAGTGACTTTCTTAGGGTCACGCAGGTTAAGATTCTAACAGGATCTTGGACTCAGGGGCTAGCTTTCAAAGCAGACAGGCTGAGTCTGGATGGGTAAGGGATGGGTAAGGGATGAGGCGGGCGGTGTGGCAGGCAGGAAGGGACACTGGTGTGGACAGATCAGACACCAGAGAACAGACTCATTTTTTTTTGTCAGTGTCTTCTACTCAACCAGATACAAGGACTTGTTGCTGTAGTCAAAGTGTTTTCCTTGTCCCCCCCCCCCCAACAAAACCCTAGGCTAACTCACCTTCCCTTTCTAAGGGCTTTGCCCTTACAATTTTCCTATTTCCCACTTTTCATCATCCCTTTGCTCCTATCCATAGGTTTCCATGGACACTCAGTTCTTTTGTTTTAAACGTTTGTTCTTTTCTCATACATTATATCCCAACCACAGCTTCCCTTCCCTCCATTCCTCCCAGTCCCGGTCCTCACCTTCTCCTCTTCTCCAGATCAACTCTTCCTCTTCTGTTCCCTCTAAAAATAAAAGAGCAGGCTTCCCAGGATTATCTACCAAACATGACCTAACTAGATACAATAAGCTACTTCACTGAAAGTGTTTATCAGCTGTGGGAGTTCCCTCGTAGAATTTGTTGGGTTACTTACATATACTATCATATTATATGCAAATAGCGTAAATATGACTTCTTTCTTGCCAATTCGTATCCTTTAGATCTCCTTTTGTTGTCTTATTGCTCAAGTACTATACTGACTAGATGATCATGTGGGGAATTTTTGCTTTCAGTTTGTTTATATGGTGGCTTACAATGACAGATTTTCAAATGGTGACTCATCCCTGCATCTCAGGGACGAAGCCCACTTGATCACTGGGTCATGGTGATCTTTTGGATTTGGTTTGTGATTTTTTTTTTATTAATTTTTTTAAAATTTATTTTTCATACCAACCACAGTTCTCCCTCCCTCTTCTGCTCCCATTTCCTCCCCACCTCCTTTCTGTGCCCCCCTCCATCCTCTCCTCTTAAAGGGTGAGGCCTCTTATGGGAGTCAACAAAGTCTGGCATATCAAGCTGAGACAGGACCAAGTCCTACCCCCTGCATCAAGGCTGAACAAGACATCCCACCATAGGAAATGGGCTCCAAAAAGCCAGCTGGTGCCCCAGGGACATTTGTATCAATGTTCATAAGAGAAATTGGTCTACAATTCTCTTTCTTTGTTGAGTCTTTGTGTGGTTTGGGTTTCAGGGTGACTGTGACCTCATAAAATGAATTTGGGAATGTACATTGCATTTCTATTTTGTGGAATAACTTGAGGAGTATTGATAACAGCTCTTCTTTGAAAGTCCAGTAGAATTATGTATTTTTTTGGGGGGGGGAGTTGGGAGACCCTAATGATTATTTCTATTTCCTTAGTCTATTTAAATAGGTCTATTTAAATTTTTGATTTGATTTTGATTTAACTTTGATAAATGGTGTCTATCAAGAACATTGTCCATTTCTTGTAGATTTACCAATTTTGTAGAGTACAGGTTTTTGAAGTATGACCTAATGATCCTTTGGATTCTCCAGGTGTCTGTTGTTATGTCTGTATTTTTGTTTGTGAGTTTGTTAATTTGGATAGTATCTCTCCGCCTTTTAGTTAGTTTGGATAAGGGTTTGTCTGTCTTGTCCATTTTATCAAAGAACCAACTCTTTGTTTCTTTGATTCTTTGTATTATTCTCTTTGTTTCTATTTTTATTGATTTCAGCCCTCAGTTTGATACCTCCTGTCATCTACTCCTCTTGGGTATGTTTGTTTCTTTTTGTTCTAGAATTTTCAGGTGTGTTATTAAGTTGTTAGTATGAGATGTCTGCAATTTCTTTATGAAGCACTTAGTGTTATGAACTTTCCTATGAATAGAATAGATTCCAAAGGAGGGCTGGAGGTGGGTGAGGGTGGGAACAGGAGGAATTAACTTTGTGTGTGGAAGGGTAGAAAATACTGGGAGAAATGACTGGGAATTGGGGGCATTTTACAGGTGAGGTGGAAACGTAGGGCAATGGGGATTCCATAGACTCTGAGAATGACCCTAGCAGACGCCTAGTAATGGGGGAAGCAAAGCCTGAACCAGCCATCCTCTGTAACCAGGCAAGGCCTCAAGTGGAGGGATTGGGACACCAACCCAGCCACAAAACCTTTGACTTACAGTTTGTCCTGTCTGTAAGAGTGTTCTGGGACAAGAGCCTAGCATAACCGTCATCAGAGAGACTTCATCCAGGAACTGACGTGAGCACATGTAGAGTCCACACAGCCAGATATAAGGTAGAGCACAGGGAGGCCTGCAGAGGAGGGGGAGGAGGGATCAGGAAGAGCCAGGGGTCAGGGATACCATGAGATCATGACCCACAAAATCAATTGACCAGGACTCACAGGAGTTGGCAGAGATCAGGGAGCCTGTAGGGGTCTGACCGAGGTTCTCTGCCTATATGTTATGGCTCAGTAGCTTGGTGTTCATGTAGGATTCCTAACAGTTAGTTCTTGGGAAGTTGCTGATTCTTTTGCCTACTTGTGAGACTCTATTCATCCTACTGGGTTGACTCATTCAGTCTTGATGTGATGGTGTATGCCCAGTCTTATTGTAGTATATCATGCTGTTTTTAATTGATGTCCCTGCGAGGCTTGCTCTTTTCTGAGAGGAGATGGACAAGCATAGATCTGGGGGACAGGAGAAGTGAAGGGAAAGACTATGGGGAGGAGAGGTGTGGGAAGGAGACTAAGGGAAGGGTGGGGAACTGAGATCTGGATGTAATATATAAGAGAAAATTTAAAAATGATGTAAAAAATTCAGTAAAATTAGACGCAAACCCTTACATCATGGCTGGATATGGCAACCCAGTAGGAAGAAAAGGGTCCCACGTGCAGGCAAAAGGGTCTGAGACACCCCCATTCCCGTTGTTGCAAGTACCACAAGACCATTCTGCAACACAGCCATAAGGTACATGGAGAAGACCCAGCTTAGACACATACAGGGTCTGTGTTTGTCACTTCAGTCTCTGTGAGCCTGTATGAGTCCTGCTTAGTTGATTCTGTGGGCCATATTCTCCTGGGGGACACTACATTCTTATCTGTATTCATTTCTCACAGTATTGGTCATAGCTGACCACTGCTCATTTCTGAAACTTCTTGCTTCTTTAGGATTCCTAACACTCTTTTCTCTTAGGTTTTCTATTTGGCCACTTCTACTCTGCCTTTCCTGTTGATGCCTCTTTGCTGACTTCTAAATGATGTAGGAACAAGACTCAATTATTGGATTCCATTATGGGATTATTTGTGCCTTGAGAATTCTTCTCCTTTAGGTAGGGGCGATAGAATCCAAGGCTCCATCCTCAGCTCCACCCTTCCGAATTCTCAACCCTGAGTCCCTCATTGTACACAAGAATGGGGCCTTTAAGGTAGCTAGTGGAAGAACACAGAACACTTAGGGTAGATTCCAACCTAACCTAATGGTGTTCTTCTAAGAGAAAATGTGGACACAGAGAGATGCATGGGTCATGTCTACAGGTGCGGGAAGAAAGCAGATGCCTGCAAGATAAGGGGAGGGGCCGACAAATGAATCAGACCCTGCCAGCATCTTGATCATGTACATCCTCCCTTCGGAGCTGTGTGAAAAAATATTTCTTTGGTTTATGTTCTTAAGCCTGTGATGTTCTGTTATGGCTACCTCTGTACACTACTACAGAGCTTACATCTGTTTTCAGTGGTGATAACCATGGTCATTCTGATTTTTATGCAGTCCTTTGGCTTGAAATGCCATTTTTTGCTGAGACATCCTAAATTTATCTGTCCATTTTATATAGCCAACCACATACTCTATCTGGTTGGAGGCCTAATAGGCAAAATGAGAATGTCCTAAGACTCATGCCTTTAAGCCATGTATTAGATTAGAGCTATGTTCTTGCACCTTTCTACTAATGTGGGCTGTGACTGTGCTATTAGATTTCCTTTGGTCTATTAGTTGTTCTCATCAAAATCCTGGTGACTCACACTGTCCTTGAGAGATTTGTCACTTTGCGTGCCATCAGGACAAATATTCCTCATTACATACTTTGGCAATTGACATTTTCAAAATCTAAATTTAGTTCTTTAATATTATTTTATGTCAACTTTCATCTTTTTGGTTTTTACCTATGATTACAACACATCAAGATCTTATTATGACTTAGTTGTGTCAGCCATTACATTTCTTTTCCTGCCTATGTTTGTTTCACTTATGACTTTGACAGGTATCAGTTGTTTTTTTTTATACACAGTTTCATGTATCCAAGGCTGACATTAAATTCACTATGCTGCCAAGGATGACCTTGCGTTTCTGACCTTCCTGCTTCCATCCTAGGAGCGCAGGGCTTATAGAAATTGCCACTGCATACAGATTATGTATCGGGTACAGAACTCAGAATAGAGAATGCTTTCAAAGGAAGAGTGAAAACCTACTGAGTTGTCTTGCATATGAATTTTATTTTCAGAATCTCTTGAATTTGTTCTTAGAGATTCCATTGCTCATAAATTGCATAAGCTATTGGTTTGAGCACTTAAAAAATAAAGTCACATGAAGGGTTTTAAAAGGTTTATATGTTCCTATTGTGACCATTTTCCAATGGATTGCCCAGCTCACATTTTAAGTAGAACTTAAATGCTCCAAATGTTACAAGTTGGATTTCTTTCCTTTTTGAGTAGGTTTTGAGAAAGGGGTCTCATGTATCCCAGGCTAGCCTTAAACTTGCTATATGACAGAGACTTGTCTAGAACTCCTGATCTTCCTGTTTCTGCATCTCAACTGCTGGAATTACAGGCATATACCAACACACATAGTTGATAAGATGATACTGTACTGGAGATCAGGGTTTAAAATATGGTAGATAAACACTCTACCAGCTGAGATATACTCTCAACCCAAAGGTTTTCATTTACAGATCTCAGGTAACAAGAGCTCTAAAATGTTTGAAATCTAAGTATAGAATCTAACTGTAAAGACTCACACACAGACCAAGCTATTCAAATTTTTCAAATGCCAGCCACAAAGCTCTGTCTACTCACCAATGGGTTTCAGTCCTACCATTCACGTATCTTCAGTTTTCCTGCTAGATACACACAAAGCAACAAAGACATGTGCCTTAACATCCAATGCCCTAACACTGTATTTCTTATAAATATGGCTTTAACTGTGAAAGCATTGTATTTTCCATATTTAAACAAATAAAGAGGGCCATTGTTACAAATAATGTGTATTGGGAGAAACCAAAATTCTCCTTAAGCAAGCTCTACATTTACTTAAAAAGTAGTAAGTAACCAGGGCTAAAAGACTGGTGTGATACTAAGAAATGTATTCATAGACTATACTTTGTATCCGAAGTGTTTTGACATGAGGCAACATCTTTCCCATCATGGGTTGTAGTTTAAAATATTTCATTAAGTAAAAAAAAAAATATTTCATTAAAGGCCGGTAAGATCATTCAGCAGGTAAAGATACTTGCTGCCAAACCTCATAACCTAAGTATTCCCTGGAATTCGCGTGGTGGAAAGACAGAAGCAACTCCCAAGAGTTCTTCCCCACCTTCCCCAGGCACACCTTTGCACTCGTGCACGTGCATGTGCGCACACACCCACACATTAATTATATGTAATAAAATAGTTAATTAAGACCGCACAATTTTGATTCAAATGTAAATTAGCTGAAGATCTTGTGTGGTAACTTCTAAAAGATTTTTATAATATGGGAAATGACAATTGCCTCATTTTGAGAAGCAAGAGATTTCAAGGATATATTATAATTCTCAAATGAAAACATAAATTATTTCCTTTTGTATTTGAAGCCATCCTGATTCTTTTAATCTTTATTTTTACATGTTCTCTAACCTATTGCATTAATTAAATCTTTCACAGAATTCTTTGTTTTCACGTACAGTCAATTCTTGATTATCACAATTCAACAGTACAATTGAACAAATATTTATTGAGCACTTGCTAATGGTGAAGCTAATCTAAACTAGCAGACCATCTTAAAAATAATTCATACTTGGCTTTGTAATAAATTATGATTTTATTATAAAAATACCTTGATTTGTGTAGCACTTTCTAATTTTCAGAGTCCTTTCTCATATATTATCTCATTTTGATTTTATGCAGATTCACTTCCCTACTCCGGAGAGGCTGATTTGGCTGAGGCTGATTGATATTAATATTAATTTGAATTCACTAAGCACACACTGGCTGAACAGCAGGAGCAGGCAGCTGCTGGAGTGTGTTGAGGAGCAGAGGGAGCTTGTCTGCGATTACAGCTCTGGGGTGGACAATAGAACTGATGCACATAATAGATCAGTGATGACCACACACACACACACGCCATGCACATACACACGAACACACAGCATTTATTTCCCATTGCTATTAACCACAGAAACAGGTATTTTGAAGGTTTAAAATGCTTTGCTAATTATGATGACCAAATAGGATGGCATAATGACTGTGTTTGGATAAGTCACTTACTCCAGATCTGGTAGCTGAAGAAATCTTTGGGACTATCAGTATTGACAGTGGAAAACAAATTGAAATGGAAATGAACAAAGCAACCACAAAGAAGGCTTCAGTAGCACCTCTGAAAGTGGAGGCAGAGGGCAGCAAGTCCACCAATGGAGGAGTGTTGTACACCAGTGGCCGTGGTCTTTCTGGAAGCACATTTATACTTTGCCTGCATTGGGAAGGCAGTGAGAGGACTATGGACAATGTAATGTAAGCACTAGTGTTGGCGATTGGGCTGGAATTTCAGAGATGAGCATGCTGACAACTCCCAAGTTTTCAAAAAAGCACATACACAAAACTCTTGACACAGTACCTGGCACGTGCTCAGCACTCAATATATGGTGGCTAAATACTGCTATAGGTTTCTTTCTAATCCTTGAAGCCACTCACGCGCACTCCCGGACTAGAGGCAGCTATTCAGAAACAGAGTGACTGCAGTAGGGTACAGTTGCTCTGGGAAGCATATTCAATGTACAAGGGCAGGGAGAGAGAGAGAGAGAGAGAGAGAGAGAGAGAGAGAGAGAGAGAGACAGAGAGACAGAGAGACAGAGAGACAGAGAGACAGACAGAGAGACAGACAGAGAGACAGACAGAGAGAAGGAGAAGGAGAAGGAGAAGGAGAAGGAGAAGAAGAAGAAGAAGAAGAAGAAGAAGAAGAAGAAGAAGAAGAAGAAGAAGAAGAAGAAGAAGAAGAAGACCACATTGTTTTCCCTTACCTGGAAAAGAAACATATGATTGGAAGGAATTTAATCAGAATGGCCTGCTGTAGCACTGAGAAAGATGCATTTTCCATTATTAGGTAGTGGATCACAAAGAAGCTAGTAGACATGACTGATCTCCCTAGATCACCTCCAGCTTCCAGAGGTGGACCTTGGTTCTGCAACTTTAGCATCCCCGGAGCAGCAGAAGACCAGAGGAAATCTAGGCAGGGAAAAAAAGAAGACTCACACTGACTCAGGTCAGGCAGATATGGTAAGCAAGACCTCTCTCAGAAGAATGCAAACAGAAAGAGAAAGAAATGATGCTTTCAGAAGGGCTGGGAGGAACTGTGGACTGGTTTACGCAGCGGTCCTTTCTGATGAAGGCAATACAATTAAACAAGGAAACACAAATGCTTACATCAAGTTTTTGTAGACAGGGACATTCCTGTGAGTCGCTGGAGCTGTGACTACTTATAAAAATCCAGTGAAAGCAACATGCTCTCTGGGGAAAGCAGAGATAGACCTCTCCACAAAAGTTGCCTACAATGGTAATGGATTTGTGTATCCCCTCAAACTTGCTTTACGAACCTATGCTATCCTTGGTGGAAGTTCTATTGGAATTGATACAAAAAAGCTAACCAAGCAGTCAAACAACAGCAAACAACACGAGCGAGCGGGAAGCATTAGCGGGAAGCATTAAACCACAGGAAATAATCCAAGAGCTGCCCAGCTTATTTCAGAGCGTTTGAGGTATTATTGGTAAATACTGAGTGAAATAAGAAAAAGGTAGTAAATGCGAAAGTTTTTTACATGGGCTCTGCCAAGTACAGGCAACTGTTCATGATTCAACAGTCCCTAGTGCCCACCAAAGTAAACCCCAAGCAACCTCTTGGTTCCACCATGAAGGAATTCCTTCTGACTCCACAAGGCTGGTCTTTTAAGAAAAACAAAGAATGAATGAAATTCGACAAACATCTTCTGCCCTGGTGAGCAAGACACTGACTCAAAACTTCTGCATACAGTGTTAGCAACCTTTTCACATACCTCAACACTCTGCACTAAGATAGCATTGGCCAGAGCTGCTATGTGTTTAATGTACTAGTACTTTCTCTCTCCGCCTTACCAGGAGCACAGACAAGCTGGAAAGATGGAAGAGTAAGTAAGTTTAAGTACCTAAATGGCCACGGATCAAGTCACCATAATAAATAATGGAATATTTCTTGTTTGGACACTTTCAAGTTCCACAACTCCAGAAATAGCAATTTAAATGACTTAATTTTCTTCTCCATTGATTTTAATGAAGATCTTCTTAAATCCAGTCATCCGGCAAAGCCAAAGCTCTCAACTACTGCTGCAAATGTTTGACTTGGGTCAGAAATGTCTGAGAAATGGAATCTGTTTTCGCAATAGAGATATGAACTTGGATTAAATGGTCTTATGACAAAGACCTAAAAGGTTAGGTGCTCATCTTAAAAGTTACCCCACTCTAGCATGACTGTAGTGGACTTTCAAACAGCGAAGCTGACAGAGCTCAAACTGTAGACAGTTAGGCTTCTTTTTATTTTATTCTCCTCACTACTCCCCACCCCCGACACATTTGGCATCCAGCTATCAGACTGGAGCAATTGGGCATAGGCTGTTTTCCTTTTTGCCTGCTGAAGGCCAAGCAAAACAAATGCGTGTCCGATGCAGTAGCTTACATCTGTAATGCGGCCACTCAGGAGGCAGAGGGGCTTATGTGCATGGGGAGCAGTAATGTTCAAGGCCAGCCAGGGCTAAGTAGATGGCATCTTTCTCAACAGCAAAACACACAGTCCTTAGTGAGTCCTTGTCGGTTTGTATATCTAAGTGCCAGCGCTGAATGGTCTTCTAGGATTCCTCCTAACCCAAAGACCTCATACTGGGCGAGAAACACGTAAGCACAGAGATGCAGGCGTGGACAATGCTGCTTTGAAGTTGGACACAAAAGGGTAAGACTAAAATGAGGGAGGATAAAGATGACAGCATGTGGCCCACAGTATGAGAATGCAGAAATTCTCAAGCAGAATGGCAGCCTAATTTGGGGTTTAAGATTAGGAAGCAGTGTGTGTGTGTATGTGTGTGTGTGTGTGTGTGTGTGTGTGAGAGAGAGAGAGAGAGAGAGAGAGAGAGAGAGAGAGAGAGAGAGAGAGAGAGAGAGAGAGATTGATTTAGCTGAGTAACTGAAAAGTGACATCAGTGGGAATGGTCCTTATTATAAGCACCCTCCTCTTTGGGACAGTTCTTGTGTTTTAGACAATAGCCTTCAGATGACACTCGCAAAAGTGAATTGTATATTTATTGAGATGTAATCAGAATATTAGGTTAGCAATCCTTAGATATTTGTTTTGATTTTGCTTTTGAGACAGGGTCTCTCTCTATAATCCTAGCTGGCCTCAAACCCTCAGAGATCCACCTGCCTCCTCCTCTCTAGGGCTGGGGGAAGGTGCTTGCCACTACAGATTAGTAATTTTTACGTGGATTGCCATTTAGTCATAAGCTTGTATTGATGCTCAATTAGTACTCATTGTTCCCTGAGAATGCCGTTCATCTCCAGGTATTGACATTACATCATCAGTTTACAAACATTAATTTCTCTAAGTGGTGTCAAGTGAAGTCAGGCTGGTCCCTTACGTCCTTACTCTGTGTTGTTGAGACTGAACTCCAAGATCCCATGCATACCTTGGGAGGAAGTTAATTGTGGAGAAGAGCGTGATCAAACAGGTGAGACCAAAACCACATTCTGTACCTTCAGTCTCTAAATGCCTTCCCTGAACTGACCCTGATGATCTGATGTCCCCAGTCGGCTGGCTTTTGATGAGGCAATGTTTAGTTTACTCTCCAATTCTCACTCAAGTGGACACAGACTATGTTTGCTTTTAGAAGTGATAAGAAGACTGAAGAAGGTGCAGACTAACTCATATTTCTTTAGGTCTTTCAATGGGGCAGGCGCCATTCCACACACATTACCCATACACCACAAAAATTGAGAACAGTAACAGACGTCAAGACTGTCACCTGTCAATGGTTACGTATCTAATAAGGGGACAGATTAGAGATGTGAATATGCATCCAGCCAAATCCAAAGTGAATGGGGCAGATCCTTCCATTTCCCAAAACAGGATTTTATATAGAATTGTAGCTTTGGCTGGTGGTAAGTGAAAGAACTTAAGAAAGGGAAGACAAAGAACACATTTTCATACTTTCATTGAAGCTAAAGTGTTGAACACATAGAAAGAGAGAATAGAGCTGGGTCATTAGAGACTGGGAAGGGCATGGGAGAAAGGTAGTGGGTTAAAGGCAGTTAATGAGAACGGGGGTGCAGGTGAGTGGGATGGCTAGCATGGTGGGTGGCATGACTATGGTGGATTGCAATCACTGATGCATTTAAAAATAGACAACAGAGAGTTCCCAACATAAACAAATCATTAATGTGCAGGGTAATTGCTACACCAATTGCCCTGATCTGATTGATCATAACAGACCACACACACACACACACACAGACACACACACACACGCGTACATATATGTGTGTGTGCCATACCTTACTCTAGAAATACTTGTAAATATTACATTAATTTAAAATAAAGAGTTAAAATTGTAAAGTGTGGTGTTGTTAGATCAGCTCTTGAGATACTGGAGCATCAACATGCAGGGCTACTGGACTGAACATAAAGTAAACCTAAACATCTGTGCTGATCCTTGTTTGACACCATCTACTTCGTTGTCTTTATCTATATATCTCTATATATCCTTCCCCTGTGGGCTTTGATATATATAATTTATATATTTATATATATATAATTTATATATATATAATTTAGATATATATACATGCACACACACACACACACACACACACACACACACACACACACACACATATATATTAGAGTATGGAAAACTCAGTTTGTCAGTCCTGAGCTTTTCTTTCATTATGAATAGGACAGTTTAGCCTCTGGGGCATTGTGGGCAGAAGAAAGGGATAAGAGACTCCAGTGTTTTGAAGAGTTCATGTTTGCTCTGGTCAGTATTCAAAGAAAGCACAATGGATTATGTGCAGCCACCGGCGTTGTCTTACGGTCTGCAGAGGCAGAGTATGGGGAAGCACTTTGAAATAGATGTGAATGTGGACTGAGAATCCCAAGGAGAGTGCACGGTCACCCAGTGGGTCCAAAAGATCACTCCCAGACTGTTTTGGATATACGATTTTGCATTCTCCTGGTCTTCGCAATTAGACTGTTGAAACTTCCTAATGTTGCAAAATAGATCTTTGGATAATTGTGATAGTTTAAATATGGAGAAAGGCTGCTGCTAAAAAAAAAGTCTACCTTTGAAATTTGGTTGCAAGTCAAATGTTGCCACAAAATGTCTGTAGTTAATCAGAGAAATTCAAGTACAGCCTTGCTGATTGATAGGCGTGACCAAGCAATTCCCACACTCTATAAAGCAGCCTCCATGCAACCACCCACATATTTGCCGATACCTGGGCGAAGCACAGTATAGTTCCGGCTCTGGGGGAAATGAGGGAAAGCTCTGGAAAGGCTGTTTCTTTTTTCCACCCTAGAAATATTGTATTGCGCATGACCATCATTTTTCAGTCTCCGTAAAGAACGAGCCTTCAAAGATTTAAATAACTACAAGGGGATTTAGAAAGTCAGACCCGAAAGAGCCACAGGCAAAGATTAGTGTCAGGAAGGCTGACAGGTAAATTGTCATTGTGGTGTGCTAGGTGGAGAGAAATGTGTGTAGCCCGTCACTAATTTCCCTCACTAATTTCCCCTAACAATGGGGTGGCCCAACCCACACGATCCAAGTTCACAGATTAGGAAGAAAGCAAAAATAATAATAATGAGTATAAATCAAGCTTACTGCATCAGCAAACATATTATTATTATTTAACACTTAATGAGCACCCACGGTATGCTGGAAGCTGGTTCATCTCAACACTAGCAGCTTCTTGTTATTCATAACACTTCATGGAAAGTGAGTAGCATAATATAGTAGTTCAAGTTCACTTCAGGCTTCCAGTTCCTCAGCAGTGGGGAATAACATTATCGGGACCAGGCCAGATCTATAAACCCAAGGAGAAATTCTTCCTTTTGGTTGCTGTTTGCTTTGTTAGGTCCGAACAATGAAAGAAGAAAGGGGGAAAAAAGAAGGAAAAGAAACAAGCCCAGTACAGATTGGAGGGTGGAGCAGGGAGTTGACTACATGTAAGAACAGAGAAGGGGAGAACCTGGTTGAAATAGGGGTGGGGGTTGTACATGTTGAAAACCAAGTGAATGCTGAGCTGCTGTGTAGATGAATGTTCATCTAGCAATTATGACTGTGCCCTGGGACACATTTCAGAACAAGAACCTCAGGTTCTTGTTTTGTGGCCTTTGACAACAGGTTAATTCTACCTACCCAAGAGCATGGGAAATCTTTCCATCTTCTGGTGCCTTCTTAAATTTCCAAGATATTTTGTATTTTTTGTGGCTATTGTGAAGAGTGATGTTTCTCTGATTTTTTTCTCAGTCTATTTATCATCTGTATAAAGGAAGGCTACTTTTTTTTTAGTTAATCTTATACCTTCCTACATTAATGAAGGATTTTATGAGTTGTAGAAGTTCCTTTGTAGAATTTTTGGGGTCACTTATGTAAACTATCATACCCGGCAAATAGTGAGAGTTTGACTTCTTTTCTGATTTATACCCCCATTGATCTCCTATTGGTGTCTTATTGCTCTAGCTAAAATCTCAAGTACTATATTGACTATATATGGAGAGATTGGACAACATTGTCTTGCTCCTGATTTCAGTGAGATCACTTTGAATTTCTCTCCATATAGTTTGATGTTGGCTGTTGGCATGTTGTATATTGCCTTTATTGTTTAAGTATGTTCCTTGTATCCCTACTCTCTCCAAGACCTTTATCATGAAAGGATGTTGTTTTTTGTTGAAGGCTTTTCAGTATCTATTGAGATGATCATGTGTTTTTTTCATTTTGTTTATATAATGAATTACATTGACAGATTTTTGTATGGTGAACCATCCCTGCATCTCTAAGGTGAAGCCTACTTGGTCTTGGTGGGTGATTTTTCTGATGTGTTCTTGCCTTTGGTTTGTCAGTATTTTATTGAGTATTTTTGCATCAATGTTCATGAGTGAGATTGGTCTGTAATTCTCTTTCTTAGTAATGTCTTTGTGTTGTTTGGGTATTAGGGTAATTGTAGCCTTGTAAAAAGAGTTTGGCAATGTTCTTTCTGTTTTTATTGTTTGGAACAATTTGAGCAGTATTGGTATTAGTTCTTCTTTGAAATTCTTGTAGAATTTTGTGCTGAAACCATCTGTCCTGGGCTTTGGTTGGGAGACTTTTGATGACTGTTTCTATCTTTTATAGTACTTATAGGTCTATTTAATTTGCTTACCTGGTCTTGATTTAATTTTGGTAAGTGATATTTATCCAGGAGATTGTCAATTTCCTTTAAGTTTTCCAATTTTGTGGAGTACAGGTTTTTGAAGTATGACTTGATGATTCTCTGGATTTCCTCTATGTCTGTTGTCATATCCCCTTTTTCATTTCTGACTTTGTCAATTTGGATATTCTTTCTCTGCTTTTTGGGTAGTTTGGGTAAAGGCATGTCTATTTTGCTGATTTCCTTGAAGAACCAACTCTTTGTCTCATTGGTTTTTGTTTGTTTGTTTGTTTCTATTTTGTTGATTTCAGCTCTCAATTTGACTATTTCCTGCCATCTACTCCTCCTGGGTCAGCTTGTTTCCTTTTTTTCTAGAGTTTTCAGGTGTTCTGTTAACTCATTAGTGTGAGATTTTTCCAGCTTCTTTATTTAGTCATTTAGTGCTATGAACTTTCCTCTTAACACTGCTTTCATTGTGCCCCATAAATTTGGGTGTGTTGTGTGGTCATTTTCATTGAGTTTTAGAAAGTCTTTAATTTCTTCCTTTATTTCTTTTTTGACCCATTGGCGATTCAGGAGAGCATTGTTTAATTTCCATGTGTTTGTGGGCATTTTGAAATTAGTGTTGCTGTTGAATTCTAATTATAAACCTTGGTGATCTGACAATATATATGGGGTTATTCCAATTTTTATATCTTTTGAGGTTTGCTTTATTACCTAGTATGTGGTAAAGTTTTGAGAAGGTTCCATGAAGTGTGAAGAAGAAGGTATATTCTTTTATGTTTGGATGGAATGTTCTATAGATGTCTGCAAAGTCCATTTGAATCATAACATCTGTTAGTTCCCTTATTTCTCTGTCAAGTTTCTGTCTTGCAGACCTGTCCAGTGGTGAGAGTCAGGTGTTGAAGTCTCCCATGATTAGTGTGTGGGGTTTAATGTGTGATTTATTATTAATCATTAGTAGTGTTTCTTTTACATATTAGGGTGCTCTTGTATTTGAGTCCTAGAAGTTCAAGATTGAGATTTTTCTCTTAATGGATTTTTTCCTGTGACAGATATGAAATGTCCCTTTTGATTGATTTTAGTTTGAAGCCTATTTTGTTAGATATTAGGATAGCTATACTAGCTTTCTTTTTAGATCCATTTGACTGGAAAATTTTTTCTCAGCCCTTTACTCTGAGGTGATGTCTGTCTTTGAGGTTGAGCAGCAGAAGGATGGATTCTGTTTTCATATCCAATCTGTAGCCGTGTCTTTTTATAGGTGATTTGAGTTCATTTATATTAAGGGATATTACTGACCAGTTTTTGCTAGTTCCTGTTATTTTAGTTCTCATTGTTGGTGGAGTTATTGTGTGTGTTTTCTCCTTTCTTTGGTATTTGTTGCTGTGAGATCATCTATTATCTGTGTTTTTGTGGATGTAACTAACTTCCTTGGGTTGGAGTTTTCCTTCTAGTACATTGTGTAGGGCTGGGTTTATGGCTAGGTATTGATTAAATCTGGTTTTGTTATGGAAAGCCTTGTTTCATCTGTTTATGGTGATTGAAAGTTTTCTGGGTATAGTAGTCTGGGCTAGCATCTATGGTCTCTTAATGTCTGCATATTGCTTGAATGGAATGTTCTATAGATGTCTGCTAAGTCCATTTGAGTCATAACATCTGTTCATTCCCTTATTTCTCTGTCAAGTTCAAGCCCAGCCTGAACTTCTGGCTTTCACTGTTTCCATTGAGAAATCAGGTGTGATTCTGATAGGTCTGCCTTTATATGTTACTTGGCCTTTTTCTTTGCAGCTCTTAATATTCTTTCTTTATTCTATATATTTTGTGTTTTGATTATTATGTGGCAAGGGGCCTTTATTTTGATCCAGTCTATTTGTTGTTCTGTATGCTTCTTGTAACTTCATAGGCATATCTTTCTTTAGGTTGGGAAAGTTTTCTTCTATGTTTTTGTTGAATATATTTTCTGTACTTGTGAGTTGGACTTCTCTTTCTATCCCTATTATTCTTAGGTTTGGTCTTTCCATGGTGTCCTATATTTCCTGGATATTTTGTGCTAAGCTTTTGTTAGATTTAATGTTTCATTTGGGTGATGAGTCTATCTCCTCTATTTTATCTTCAGTGCTTGAGATTCTCTTCCATCTCTTGCATTCTGCTGTTTATGCTTGCATTTGTGGTTCCCGATCGTTTTATCATATTTTCCATTTCCAGAATTCCCTTGATTTTGTTTTTTTTATTGTCTCTATTTCAGTATTCAGTCTTGAAACATTTTTTTTCATCTGTTCGATTGGTTTTTGCTTGGTTTTCTATAAGGGTTTTGTTGATTTCTTTCAATTTTTTGTTTGTATTTTCCTCCATTTTTTGAGAGAATTTTTCATTTCCTCTTTAAGGGTCTCAAACATTCTCCCAAAGTTATTTTTTTACGTCATTTTCTTCTGCTTCATGTATATTGGGTTGCTAAAGTCTTGGTGTTTTAGAGACACTAGTTTTTGTTGATGTTATGTTGCTCTTTGTGGTGTTGAGTGTGTTCTTACCTTGTCTACCCATCTTTTTCTCTGATTGGTGTTGTTTGTGCTGTGTCTCCGGTGATCAATTTTCCCATCGCCAGTGGATCCAAAGTTCAGATGGCTGCTCCTCGTGGTGTAGTCAGGGCCAGATCCCAGTCACCCTGGAGGTCACCCGGTGTTCCTAGAGATCGCTTGGTGCTCCCAGGAGTTGTTGTCCCCTGGAGGTCATTTGGGCCTGATCCCAGGGAGATCACTTGCTTGGGCCTACTTCTGCTGAGCTTGCTGGCTCAGACCTGGTTTCACAGAGGTTGCTGGCTCCGGCCTCCTCCTGTGGAACTTGCTGGCTTGGGCCTGCTCCTGTGGAGTTCCCTGACTTGGACCTGCCCCACAGAGGTCTCTGGATTGGGCCTGCCCTCTTGGGTATCACTTGTTCCTTCATACCTGCTTCTGCAGAGGTCTCTGGCTTGGCCCTGTTCCGCCAATTCAGCAGTATTATATGCATTCACTATGTTGTATAAAGCACTCTCTCCTATAGTTCTATACTTATAAAACAAAGACTCACACTTTGCCTCCTCACGATCCCAGCTAGTGTCCATTGTTTTTCTACAGGTACCTCATAAATATGGAATTGCATAAATATTCACTTAGAATATTGTTATTTCCATTTTGTGTTCATTGTAAACACTGTGCATGTGCGTTTTCATGTATGTGGGTATCATATGTGTATGCATGTGTAATGAGACCAGAGGTTGTTTTCTGGTGTTCTCCATCATTTTCTACCTTATATACTGAGGTAGGGGCTCTCACTTGAACCTAGAGCCTAGCAATTTGAATCAGCAGGCTGAGTCAATGTCTCAGAATCTGCTGACTCTATCTCCTGAGCACTGTGATTATAATCCTACTGTTTTGCCCACCCAGCACTCACATGGAAACTGGGATCCAAAAGTCCTCATGATGTTATGATAAGTACTTTACCCACTGAGCAATCTCCCCGGACCCATGTATTATTTTAAAGGTCCATGCAAGTCTAGCATGTATCATTTTGTTATTTTTGTTGTTGTTGATACAGGGTCTCACTGTGTATCCCTGGCTGTACTGGAACTCACTATGTAGACCAGGCTGGCCTTGAACTTAGAGATCCACCTGCCTCTGTCTCCCAAGTGCTGGGGTTAAAGTTATGCACGATTTTATTCTTTTTGTGGCTGAATAGTATTTTATTGTATGGACATACCAAGTTTGCCTACACATTTGTTTGTTGATAGACACTGGGTCATGTCCCATCTTTTAGCCACTGTGTGTAATGTTGCTGTGAATATTAGTATACAAGTACCCATTCAACTGCCAGATTTGAAATAAGTTTCAAAGAGTAGACTGCTGAGTCATGCAGTATTTTTATAGTTAACCATTTGAGAAACCATCCAACTTCTTAATATAATGGCTATATCATCTGACCTTTCTACCAGCAATGCACAAAGGCTGCAGCTTAACCAGGTCTTCGGTGATGTGTTATTTTCTGTGACTTTTATTACATCCATCATGGTGGATGTATAGTTGTATCTCATCATGATTTTGATCTGTATTTCCTTAAAAACTAATGATGCCAAGCAACTTTTTAATGTACGCACCAGCCATTGGTGTGTGTGTGTGTGTGTGTGTGTATGTGTGTGTGAGAGAGAGAGAGAGAGAGAGAGAGAGAGAGAGAGAGAGTCTGTTCAAGTACTATACTCAGTTTTGAATCGGCGTGTTGTCTAGTTTGCAGTTTGCTTTCTATTGCTGTGATAAAACACTGACACAGAGCAAATTGGGGAAAGTTCATTTTGGCTGAAACACACAGTCTGTCATCCAGGGAAGTCAGGGCAGGAGCTCCAGCAGGAACCTGGAGGCAGAAAATAGAACAGATACCACAAAGGAGGCTGGCCGCCTTGTTCTCTAGAGTGTGCTCAGCTTGTTTTCCCATACAACCTAGGACCATTTGTCCAGATGCGGTACCACCCACAGTGGGCTAGATTTTCAATTTTTCATTTAATAACGTAAATCATTAATAAAAAAGGCCACACAGATTTGCCCACTGGCCAGTCTAATGAAAAAATTTTTCTCAATTGGGATCCCTTCTTCCCAAGTGACTTAATTTTATATCAAGTTGACAAAGCTGACCAGTACAAGCACCCGTCTTTTATGTAGCCAAATGTATGTGCAACTGTCTCACTCTCCTTACTCTTTTTTTTCTTCTGTTTTGAAAGATATGGAATCTTTTAAAAACACAAAATATTTTGTGGATCATTTTTACTGCCGTGGACCATTATTGTAAAAAAATCATAAATATGTTACTAGCATTGAATTTTATCAACTACATTCCCTTAGAATTCTCTTAAGTCTTTATTTACCATAAATCTTTACATGTTTTTGTCTATGTATTCCTTTTATTATAAAAGATTGATGTATTTTATTTTATGATATATATACAACATTCACATGTACTTTGATCATATTTACCTCCCCTTCTCTCCCTAACCTCTCCCAGATACTCTGCCAACCTCCTTACCCTCCATTTCAAAGAGCCCATATACTCATGAGTGTGAAGGCAGCCACTTGACTGGAGCAGGTTAAAATAAGAGGAGGTTCACCCTCAGAGAAAATTGATATCTGTTTCCCAGAGGCTATTAACTGTTTAAAACTACACTGTGAGGGGCATGTCAGGGAGGCGAGTGCCCACATCTGTGCGGGTCTTGTGGAGACAGCCACAGGTGCTGTGCATTCATGAGGACAATGGTCCTTGCTTGTCCATGAGATAGTGTTTTGCTCCAGTGCTCCTTGATCTCTGGCTCTTACAATCTTTCTGCCTCCTTCTGCAATGATTCTTGAACCTCCATGCTGAGAGTGTGGTACAGGTGCCCATTCCCCAGATTAGTTTTGGAAAAAAAGGTCTCTCACTGAGCCTGAAGTTTGCGATTTTAGCTAGAGTCGCTGCTCAGTGAGTCCCAGGAATTCTTCTGTGCCTGCCTCTCCAGGACTAGGATTCCAATAGTGTGCCGCTATGTTAGACTTTTTACACCAGTACCGGCGTGTGCTTTACCAGATGAGCTACTACCCCTATCTTTTTGTTCTTTCCTTTTTTAATGTTTACTAAGCATGAGTATGAGTAAAAGCATGAGTAAAGGGACTCTTGGGCTTGAGACATAAACAGGGCCATGGCAGATGTACTCCGCCACCTCTTCATGCTACTTTCAGACCAACTTGGAGGCTAGAGGAAAAAAGCAGCTAAGACAATGGTACTGGGCCAGAGAGAAGACTAGCAGCTTGGACAGCTAGGGGAAGATACCTAAACCCAGCTGGAGCAGTTGGCAGGGCCAAGACAGGTCAGGAGGGTTAGAAGGAATCCGAGTTACATAAAGCCGCCAGTGATCCCCACTTTCAAAAGAGCAGAAGACCTTCCCATTTCTCTACAGAATTACAAGTCATGAAAGACAGGATGCTTCACCATGGTTGTCACTTGAGCCAGAGGAATGGCTTCAGGACATACATGTCAGCCCAGTCTTGTTCAGGCTTTCTCGCCATGGTTAACATTTGATAGGACTTGTCCCCAAGTTTCCCCATGCGTTAAGAGTAGGCAGGTGTTCTGGTTAGTTTTTGTCAACTTGAGGCAAAGTAGAGCCACCTGGGAAAAGGGAACCTCAGCTGAAAAAGTACCTCTATCAGACTGGCCGGTGGACATGTCTGTGGGGCAATTGATTGACGCTAGAGGACGGATTCAGTCCAATGGGCATGGTACCAGCTCCAGGAAGGTGGTCTTGTCTTATATAAGAAAGCAAGAATGTAGAGCAAGCCAATAAGAAGAATTCCTCTGTGGTCTCTGTCTTACCGCCTGCCTCGGCTTTGTTTCTTTAGCTGCTGCCTTGGCTTCCATCAACGATAATAGTCTTTAATCTCTAAGATGAATTAAATCTTTTCCTCTTCAAATACTCTGTGGCCGTGATGTTTATCATGGCAGCAGGAAGCAAAGTACTAGAGTGCTCATATCAGCTTCCGCACTGGGACTACAACTTGGGTATTTGAAACCTAGGCTATGAAGGAACGTAGCTGCACTCAAACACTGAGTTGGAATGGGAGGAAAAGCTCTTTAAGGAGGCTCAGGACACAGTGGTTCCCACCCTGAGAAGCCACCCTTTGAGAGCCACTGCCCTAAGTTCTCCTTGATGTCTGCATAAACTTCTAAGACTATACCTATGCCAAAGAAACACACATCCAAAAAGCTGCCAGGGCCTGTCAGAAGTAAGCCATTGCCGAACTGGCAGAGCATCTCAGAGCTAGCCTTGGCTGGAAGAAAAGCTCCCTGTGAACCGAAGCAGTACAGGAAGCCAGGGGCCTTGAATGCCAAGATGCAGAATGGCGTAATTTAAGGATTGGCAGGTAGGTACACAGTGCCATTCAAGAGTGGGTGACACACTAAATTCCCTAAGTGCCCAGCTGGGAAGGGCCTTCATAAGGAGTCTTATTTTTGTCTTAGAATTTGAGAATGGCAGGGCCAATTAAACACCTACTCCAGTGTTCCCAGCTAATCCATTTTGTTTCCATTCAACCATTATTATTATTATTAAAGATAATTGTAGGTCGAGGAGCTGAGTCCAAAAATGTCCCCTGACACCCTCACACCTCTTTTAGAGCAAACACAGGCATACATTGTGACAAGGACAGAACCTTGCTGAGTTCTGGGTCTTTGGGAAAAAAAATTGGCTACGTGGAATATGTTCACTTATGAGCTGGCAAATTAGAATTACTGACCCCTGGGGAGGCTAGAGGAATTCTTTTCCAGCAGTGGTTACAAAGGAACACTGAATTGGATAAACACGACAATTCTGTTCCTGGATTAAACTCATATTTTTGAAGGGTAAAGGGCAGGGTGGGTGGTGAAAAACTGAACTTCCTGCAAGCTCATGTTTGAGGGGAGTTTAAGACTTCACGCCTTCACTCTCAAACCTGGAAAAGTAAAAATCCTTCATTTGCTGCGGAATCATTGTCTGATGACTGGGGTGTGTTTTGAAAGAGTCAGCTGGGAAGTAGAAGCTGAGAAATTACATCACTTCAGAATGTGTGCACAGCGTTCATTCTGCAAACCGACCAAGTGGACCAGAAGAGGCCCAAGTGTAAGAGAGCTTTGAGACAGGGGAAGATGCTGCCCAGCCAGATCCTAGAGGAGTGGAGAGCCATCTGTGGGATTGAGTTGGGCTTAGCACTAGCTGCCTCTGGTGTGCCACAGTGCCTGTTTCCTCTTTGGGCAACATCCTGTCTCTTGTTCATGTCATCTCCAGGAATACCTGCGGGCTTGCCTAGACCCAGAGAAGGAAACAAAGTGAAGTAAATTGCATGTTCTTCTTCCCTCCTCTGACTGCCAGGGCTCTGTGCAGACAATGCAGGGAAATTACAAAACCTGGACGGGGTTCAACTGTGCAAATGTGCATCTCCCGGCCTCCTGCCCCTTCTTATTGCCTCTTATTCACTATCATGCAGATACGCACACATAGACACATACACATGTGTGTGTGCTGGGCTTCCACAGCAGGTGCTGTGCAAAGTTATTTTGGAAGGTGGCAAAATTAGATAGTCGGGGGACACATGAGCTCGACAAAGACAATTCTGTGGTGAGACAAAATTTCATGTTTGATCCAAGCATCTGCAATTTGGAAGCTCCCAGTCACTCCTGTGCAAGCCTTTATGGCGAGAGCAATAGGCAAACTCTTTAGAGTTAAGTGCACAATGAGGGAGCAGTCTTCGGAATGAGGACTATGGCATTCTGGTGACTGCTGATCTATTCCGTCACAATTCTGCTGCTCTTGACAACATTATTGTCTCAGTAGCTCATCCTAACTTTGTCTCTACTATGGCAGAGATTAAAATTCAAACTGATTTCCTCAGTAAGTAAGGACATTTTCAGGCAAATAAAATAACTTGTGGAAAAAGTACGATGTTTAGAAACTGCATGGTATATTAATTTTGGAATCTTCCAAACCTCCAAGTAACTACATGGACATTTGCTTAGAGTGTGATCTCCAGGATATTGGTTAAGCTTCTTCATGCCTTATTATTATAAAGCATATGCTGCATTATTAGAAAATGGAAGAAACAGCAGCCCCTGCCTCCCAGAGTTGGTGAGAGCACAGAATAAGATGTGTTCCATGCCAAGCAGGTAATAAATAATTACTGAAAAAGATTTTAGATTTCTTCCCCCTAAGGTTTGTCTTCAATGACTCTCTTTATATATATTTTTCCCTCATATGGAAGCAGCGTTCCTAATTTCTATGATTCCTTATCGTGTAAAATGAGCCAGCCTGCCTATATAAAGATAAGTTCAGGATTTGCAAAGCCTGAACATTTCCCAGTTACCACGTTGAACTTAGTAAAAAGTACCCACCACAAGAAACAACTAAAAATATGATTTAAAAATGTCTCTTTAACTGCAAGAACAACAATACACACATAATTTGTCATATCCATCTTATACTAACAGAAATTCCTTAACACCAAAAGTTCCTTTTGTGCTGTCTGTATATTACCACCTGGAGAGATGCTTGGAGGTCCAGAGACTTCTTTCTGTATGCAACTTACTTGCCCCAAGTGGAGAGGGAAGCAGGTAGGTAATCTTCAGACCTTTCTCCCACCTTTCCTCCTAAGTCAATCCCCCAATTTCATCCTCAGCTCTGCATCAGACCACTGGCCTCACCGCCCCTTCCTCTCTGTCCCCATTTCTAATTGATTACGCAGATCTTCTACAGTCTCCTTCACCCGTCCTGTCTTTTTCCTTTGGTCTCAGCTGCCAACTCCCCCAGGTATTCTCTAGGAACCCACTGACCACACCAGTCAAGGAAGCAGATAAGCGATTTTCAGATCTTCACTCTCCCTCTCCTCCAAATCCAATCCCAGTCTCATTCCCAGGTCTGCAGCAGACTACTGGCTGTAGCCTCACCTCCCTCTCTGTCCCCATTCAGGGACTAAGAAGATCTGGGTAGAACATCCTGCTTTCCGCCTTCCTGTGGACCCCCTGTGCTCCCGCTTCTAGTCCATGTGCATGCCTAAGTATCTGTTTCACCAATAGAAAACAAGAGATTAAAGACATACTCTCAGACATTGAAGATACAATAGAAGAAATGCATATATTGGTCAAAGAAAATATTAAATCCCCAAATGTTCTGACATACAACATTGAGAAAATCAGAGATACAGTAAAAAGACCAAACTTATGAAGAATCGGAATAGAGGATGGAGATGAAATGCGAGTCAAAAACAGAAAAGATTTCCAACAAAATCATAGAGAAAAAATTCCCAAACCTAAAGAAGGAGATGCCTATCAAGGTACAAGAAGCATAGGATACCAAATAGAATGGACCAGAAAAGAAATTTCCCACATCATCTAATAATCAAAACACTAAAAGTATAGCACAAGGAAAGAATATTAAAAGCTGTAAAGGAAAAAAGTCCAAATAAGATATAAAGTCAGAGAAAAAGATATAAATTCAGACCTATTAGAATAATACCTGACTTCTCTATGGAGACTCTAAAAGCCAGAAGGGCCTGGATAAATGTTCTATGAACTCTAAGAGGCTGCAGATGCCAGTTCACACAATATACCAAGCAAAACTTTCAATCTCAATAGATAGAGAAAGAAAGCCATTACATGATTAAAGCAAATTTAAACACTATCTACAAATTCAGCCCTATAGAAAGTGTTAGAAGGAATTATTCAACCCAAAGAGGCTAACCACACCCAAGAAAACACAAAAAAAACCCAAATAATATCAGACCAGCAAATCAAAAGAAGGGGAAAAACCTTCATACCATAATAACAAAATAACAGGGATCAACAAACACTGTAACTTTCAACATCAACAGTTTCAGTCATCAAATAGGAAAGTCCCAGGCTAACAGAATGGGTGTGAAAACAGTATCCATTCTTTCGCATCAAAGGAAAACATTTTAATATCAAGGATTGCATGACTTCAGAGTAAAAGGATGGAAAAAGATATTCTAAGGAATTGGACCTAAGAAGCAAGCTGGTACAGTCATTTTAATATCTGACAAAATAGACTTCAAGCCAAAACTAACTGAAAGAGATAGGGAAGGTCACAACATACTTAATAAAGCAAAAGTCCACCAAGAAGAAATTGTAAGTCTTAACAACTATGCATGAAGCACAAGGGCCCTAAGTTCATAAAAGAAACACTGCTATAGCTTACATTATATAACGACCATTACACAGTGATAGTGATGACTTTAATACCCCACTCTTGCCAACAAACAGGTCAGACAAACAAAAATTAAATGGAGAATTACTGGAGTTAACTGGAGTCATAAACCAAATGAATTTAATTGATATATACAGAACATTTCACCCAAACACAGAAGAAAATTCCTTCTTTTTGGTAACCCATGACACTTTCTACAAAACTGACCACATACACATAATATATTGCAAAAATTTTTCAATTAGAAAGAGAGAGAGAAAGAAGTTCCCCAAAAGAATATCAACTCGACAAACTTACTTTCTTACTTGCACAGCATGCTATAAAGTCCTCCAGTGGGTTACAAGATGAGAAGAGTTGTAGAAAGAAGCAAGATGGTGAAGTCAAAGGTCACTCAACAAATCTTCACATGGTCTTTTCCGGATTTGGCATTATCATAGGAAGGCTGCCAAAGTTATCATAACAGTAAATAGCCAAATTCGTGTGATCATTTTAAAATTACGTATCTACTGGCCACTTTCTATATTCTCTTTATTTTGTGAAGAGCAACACCTGCCTTATCTTTGTAATCCTGGTTTGTTTTAGTCTGTGCCCTTTTCAAGACCCAAAAGAATTCCTTTGGAAAATAATATGGAACACAGCTGGCTTGGAGCCTTCTGCTAGCTTCCTAGCTGTTGGGCTATGAGCTGAGGAGCCAGTATTTGGCATTGTTCTTTGCAGTGAGCCTGGGTTGAGAGGGAGACTTGGGTTTAGTTTGCTGTTGGAGCAAGAGGTTAACAAGAAGTGATTAATGACAAAAAAAATGACTTGGCCTAAGAGTCCTCAGGAAAATTTGGTTTCAGTTGGGACTGTGTAGCTGCCCAGAAACACCTAGTAGAACAATTTGAATACCTTGGTAAGGTCAAGTATCTAGGGTGACAGGAAGTTAGGGAAGCAACCTTCTGAAAGTGCTAGAAAAAGAGTAAGGTAGCTGAGGAGACTGAAAGGGAGAAGGATGTCTGAGGGCGTTTTCTGGATACCAGCCTTCTTTTTCATCATCTACCCACAATGTGTTAGCTCAGCTGTCTCCTAATCCCTGATTCTCAGTGAAGCTGATGTTATAGAATAATGGCTCAAGCTAAAACTCAGGTTATCTCAATGTACAGTAAGAGTCACTTACTGTATCAAGGAGGTCAGCCAACAGATAATGTCCACATTCAATAAATTTGATGCCTAAAGCATTTGCTACATCTGTGAAGGGATTTATTTTAAAGATAACTCAGATGATTTGGGCAGTCATGAGCATGTCACTGACTGTATTACTCATAAAGCCCCGCTAGTTCTTTTATCTCTAATAGACAAAAGCCAAGAAAGGAAGGCAACTGATAGAATCTCTATTATTTACTGCTTTAGGGACTGAAAGAAGACAGCTGTGTTCAACTAATCCTTAAGTTTCTTTATGTATTATTAATTTGAAATTAATTATCATTTGACTTGTATGTATGTATATATGGGATGCAGTATGATACTTTAATGGTGTATATAATACCTTAATGCATGTATATAAGCATATTATCTTTATTTAGTACACCTCTCAAAAAACATAAAAGATTTCTGTAAAAAAGTGATGCATGCTAGCAGAGTAGCATTTCCAGAAAGTGCCACGCCAAAGAATAATTGTTTATTTCCTTAAAACATATGTTTTCATTGTAAACATGAATATATTGGAATTCACTCTTTAAGGGGGAGTTAAGAGTAATTCAGTCAAATGGGTATACCTGTAATTCAATAGGTCTGTTGTTGTACAAAGATGCAATGACACCAGAAAGCTCGCTTTCTTTCCAGGAAGGCATACCCGAAGGAAAGGCCAGAGGAGAAACCAGAGAGCAGAGAAAGCTATCTGCAAGCCAGAAAGAGAGCTGCCACCTGACGCTGATCATACTGGCATTTGTACTTTAGACTTCTGCCTCTAGACTGTGAGAAAGTAAATACTGTTGAAGCTTCTCAGTCTATGACATTCTGTGATGGCCATTTGAGACCCTAAAGAACATTGGTTCTCTGATGTCAAGCTGTAGAAGGTCCTTGTGGGTTTCCTAAGATCAAACCTGCTCAGTAGGGCACTCAAAGTTTTGTAAACATTTCATCAAACTATATTTCAATCCCATTCCCCCAAGCTATGTTTTTATTTCAAGGTTTGTCCAATCTATTCTCTCATTCCAGTAGTTACTACTGTCATAACCTTTCTTGTGCCTTTGTCACCTTATAATTGGGGATACTGGAAGAGTCTTTCCTCTATCCCCAGTTTCCCCTATCTTTCAAAGCACAAAGAAACCTAATGATTGATAATCCTAGTTTCATGTATACTGAGCATCAGGTTGGCAGCTCTACAACTCTAAGTTCATTATCAGACATACAGAGTAGAAGGTTTGGGGCCCCTTTCATATTTTTCCCTATGTCTTCTGCCAAGAATAGTTAACACCTTGTACATTATATATAAGGTAAGGATTAAAAACTGAAACAAAACCTTTAGCAATGAACTTTGAACCAAGAAACAGCACATTGGGGTGGTCATTAGTTTTCCTTTTGTTATAATGTGTAGAGCCCCTGGTAGAAGAGAGCAACTGAAAGTACATCCAAAGGGAGTCAACTGTGGTCAAGTGGGCTTCATCCCCAAGATAGAGGGATAGTTCATATGGAAATCAACAAATGTAATCCACCATTTTAACAGAATGAAAGACAACAACCATATGGCCATCTCATTAGTATAAAAAACAGCCGTTGGTAAAACCTACGAAAATCAGAAAAAAGAAAAGGACATCCATTCTTTCTATTCTTATTCAATATTGAAGCTTGAAATCATAGCTTGAGCAATGAAACAGTTGAAGATCAAAGGGATACCAATAGGAAAGGGAGAAGTCAAAGCATCTTTATTTGTAGATGATATGATTTTATATATAAAAGACAGCAAAAACTCCACCAAAAACCTCTACAGATGACCTGGTGGTTTTTTTTTTAAATCTTTTTTTTTTTATTGAGAAAATGAGAAAAAAAAACAAGTTTCCACCTCCTCCCAGCCTCCCATTTCCCTCCCCCTCCTCCCACCCTTTTCCCCCTCCTCCCACCCTTCTCCCCTCCCCCCATTCCTTTCCCCCTCCCTCTCCAGTCCAAAGAGCAGTCAGGGTTCCCTGCCCTGTGGTAAGTCCGAGGTCCTCCCCACTCTGTCCATATCTAGGAAGGTGAACATCCAAACTGGCTAGGCTCCCACAAAGCCAGCACATTAAGTAGGATCAAAACCCTGTGCCATTGTCCTTGGCGTCTCATCAGCTCTCATTGTTCACCATGTTCAGAGAGTCCAGTTTTATCCCATGCTTTTTCAGTCACAGTCCAGCTGGCCTTGGTGAACTCCCAATAGATCAGCTCCACTGTCTCAGTGGGTGGGTGCACCCCTCGTGGTCCCGACTTCTTTGCTCATGTTCTCCCTCCTTCTGCTCCTCATTGGGACCTTGGGAGCTCAGTCCAGTGCTCCAATGTGGGTCTCTGTCTCTATCTCCATCCATCACCAGATGAAGGTTCTATGATGATATGCAAGATATTCGTCAGTATTGCTATAGGATAGGGTCATTTCAGGTTCCCTATCCCCAGCTGCCCAAGGAATTAACTGGGGACCTCGGCTTGGGCACCTGGGAGCCACTCTAGGTTCAAGTCTCTTGCCAACCCTAAGGTGGCTCCCTTAACTAAGAATTGTGCTTCTGTGCTCCCCTATCCAACCTTCCTTTATCCCAATCCTCCTTTTCCCCCAAGTTCCCCCCTTCCTCCCCTTCTCCCTTTTCTCTTCCCATCTCCCCTTACCCCCATCCCATCCCACCCCCAAGATCTCAATTTTCTCCCCGGCAACTTTGTCTACTTCCCATAGCCAAGAGGATAACTATATGTTTTTCCTTTGGTTCACCTTCTTACTTAGCTTCTTTAGGATCACCAATTGTAGGCTCCGTGTCCCTTATTTATGGCTAGAAACCAATTATGAGTGAGTACATCCCATATTCATCTTTTTGGGTCTGGGTTACCTCACTCAGGATAGTGTTTTCTATTTCCATCCATTTGCATGCAAAATTAGAGAAGTCATTGTTTTTTACCGCAGCTTAGTACTCTAATGTGTAGATATTCCACACTTTCTTCAACCATTCTTCCATTGAAGGGCATCTAGGTTGTTTCCAGGTTCTGGCTATTACAAATAATACTGCTATGAACATAGTTGAACAAATGCTCTTGTCATATGATAGGGCATCTCTTGGGTATATTTCCAGGAGTGGTATTGCTGGGTCCAGGGGTAGGTTGATCCCGAATTTCCTGAGAAACCGAAACACTGATTTCCAAAGTGGTTGCACAAGATTGCATTCCTACCAGCAATGGAAGAGGGTACCCCTTCCTCCACAGCCACTCCAGCAAAGGCTATCATTGGAGTTTTTTATTTTAGCCATTCTGACAGGTGTAAGATGATATCTCAAAGTTGTTTTGATTTGCATTTCCCTGATCGCTAAGGAGGTTGAGCATGACCTTAAGTGTCTTTTGGCCATTTGAACTTCCTCTGCTGAGAATTCTCTGTTCAGTTCAGTGCCCCATTTTTTCATTGGGTTAATTAGCATTTTAAAGTCTAGCTTCCTGAGTTCTCTATATATTTTGGAGATCAGACCTTTGTCTGTTGGGGGTTGGTGAAGATCTTCTCCCAGTCAGTAGGTTGTCTTTTTGTCTTAGTGACAGTGTCCTTTGCTTTACAGAAGCTTCTCAGTTTTAGTAGGTCCCATTTATTCAATGTTGCCCTTAATGTCTGAGCTGTTGGGGTTACACATAGGAAGCGATCTCCTGTGCCCATCTGATGTAGGGTACTTCCCACTTTCTCTTCTATCAGGTTCAATGTGTTCTGACTGATAGTGAGGTCTTTAATCCATTTGGACTTGAGTTTTGTGCATGGTGATAGATATGGGTCTATTTTCATTCTTCTACAGGTTGACATCCAGTTATGCCAGCACCATTTGTTGAAGATGCTTTCTTTCTTCCATTGTATACTTTTGGCTCCTTTATCAAAAATGAGGTGTTCATAGGTTTGTGGGTTAAAATTCGCGTCTTCTATACGATTCCATTGGTTGACTTCTCTGTTTTTATGCCAGTACCACACTGTTTTCATCACTGTAGCTCTGTAATAGAGTTTGAACTCAGGGATGGTAATGCCTCCAGAAGTTCCTTTATTGTATAAAATTGTTTAGGCTATCCTGGGTTTTTTGTTTTTCCATATAAAGATGATTATTGTCCTCTCAAGATCTGTGAAGAATTTTGATGGGATTTTGATGGGGATTGCATTGAATCTATAAATTGCCTTTGGTAGAATTGCCATTTTTACTATGTTGATCCTCCCAATCCAAGAGCAAGGGAGGTCCTTCCATTTTCTGGTATAATCCTCAATTTCTTTCTTCAATGCCTTAAAGTTCTTGTCAAATAGATCTGTATATAGCTTTTATTATGTTTAGGTATGACCCTTGTATCCCTAATCTCTCCAATACTTTTATCATAAAGGGATGTTGAATTTTGTCAAATGCTTTTTCAGCATCTAATGAGATGATCATATGTTTTTTTTTTCAGTTTATTTTTATGATGGATTACATTGATAGATTTTCGTGTGTTGTACCAGCCCTGCATCCCTGGGATGAAGCCTACTTGATCATAATGGATAATTTTTCTAATGTGTTCTTGGATTCGGTTTGGCAGTATTTTGTTGAGGATTTTTGCATCGATGTTCATGAGTGAGACTGGTCTATAATTCTCTTTCTTGGTTGAGTCTTTGTGTGGTTTTGGTATCATAGTAACTGTAGCTTCATAAAAGGAATTTGGTAATGACCCTTCTGTTTCTATATTGTGAAATACATTAAGGAGTAAAGGTATTAGGTCTTCTTGGAAGTTCTGGTAGAATTCTGCATTGAAACCATCTGGTCCTGGGCTTTTTTTGGTAGGGAGGTTTTTGATAACCTCTTCTAATTCCTCGCGACTAACAGGTCTATTTAGATTGTTCACCTGGTCCTGATTTAACTATGGTATATGATATTTATCTAAAAAAGTATCCATTTCCTTGACATTTTCCAGTTTTGTGGCATATAGGCTTTTATAGTAAGATCTAATGATTCTCTGAATTTCCTATGTGTTTGTGGTTATGTCCCCCTTTTCATTTCTGATCTTATTAATTTGCAAATTCTCTCTCTGCCGTTTGATTAGTTTGGATAAGGGTTTGTCAGTCTTGTTGATTTTCTCCAGGAACCAGCTTTTTGTTTCATTGATTCTTTGTATTGTTTTCTGTGTTTCTATTTTGTTGATTTCAGCCCTCAGTTTGATTATTTCCAGTCTTCTACTCCTCCTAGGTGAGTCTGCTTCTTTTTTTTCTAGAGCTTTCAGGTGGGCTGTTAAGTCTCCAATGTGAGCTTTCTCTGTTTTCTTTAAGTGGGCACTTAGTGCTATGAACTTTCCTCTTAGGACTGATTTCATAGTGTCCCATAAATTTGAGTATGTTGTTTCTTTATTTTCATTGAATTCCAGGAAGACTTTAATTTCTTTCTTTATTTCTTCCTTAATCCAGGTATGGTTCAGTAGTTGACTGTTCAGTTTCCATGAGTTTGTAGGCTCTCTGGGGGGAGCATTGTTGTTGAATTCTAACTTTAATCCATGGTGATCTGATAAGACACAGGTGGTTACTAATATTTTTTTGTAACTGTGGATGTTTGCTTTGTTACCGACTATGTGGTCGATTTTCGAGAAGGTTCCATGAGCTGCAGAGAAGAAGGTATATTCTTTCCTATTTGGGTGGAATGTTATATAGATGTCTGTTAAGTCCATTTGCTTCATTACCTCCATTAATTCTCTTATTTCTCTGTTAGGTTTCTGTCTGATTGACCTGTCCATTGGTGAGAGAGGAGTGTTGAAGTCTCCTACTGTTAGTGTGTGCGGTTTGATGGCTGCCTTGAAATTTAGCAATGTTTCTTTTATGTACATGGGTGCTTTTATATTATTGGCATAGATGTTCAGGATTGAGACTTCATCCTGATGAACTGTTCCTGTTATGAGTATAAAAAGCCTGTCTCCATCTCTTCTGATTGATTTAAGTTTGAAGTCAACTTTGTTAGAAATTAGTATGGTCACACCTGCTTGTTTCTTAGGTCCATTTGCTTGATAGGCCTTTTCCCATCCCTTTACTCTGAGTAGGTGCCTGTCTTTGTGGTTGAGGTGTGTTTCTTGTAAACAGCAGAATGTTGGATCCTGTTTTCTTATCCAATCTCTTAACCTGTGCCTTTTTATAGGTGAGTTGAGTCCATTGACATTAAGTGATATTAATGACCAGTGGTTGTTAACTCCGGTCATTTTTTTTAGTTGTAGAGTTTGTGTGTTTCCCTTCTTGATTTGTGTTGGTGAAGGGTCTCTAGATGTCTGGGTTATTGTGGTCATTGTTGGACTGCTTGGTTAGTGATTTTCCTTCAATTACTTTCTGTAAGGCTGGATTTGTGGTGCGTATTGTTTAAATTTGTTTTTATCCTGGAAAATTTTATTTTTCTCCATTTATAGTGAATGAAAGCTTGGCTGGGTATAGTAATCTGGGCTTGCATCCATGGTCTCTCAGTTTCTGCAGTACATCTATCCAGGACCTTCTGGCTTTCATGGTTTCCATGGAGAAGTCAGGTGTAAGTCTGATAGGTTTACCTTTATAAGTAATTTGGCCTTTTTCCTTTGTAGCTCTTAATATTCTTTCCTTATTCTGTATGCTTTGTGTTTTGATAATTATATGGCGAGGGGATGTTTTTTTTTTTTTTTTGATCCAGCCTATTCGGTGTTCTGTATGCTTCTTGCACCTTCATAGGTATATCTTTATTTAGGTTGGGAAAGTTTTCTTCTATAATTTTATTAAATATATTTTCTGGACCATTGAGCTGCACTTCTTCTCCTTCTTCTACTCCTATTATTCTTAGGTTTGGTCTTTTTATTGTGTCCCATATTTCCTGAATGTTTTGTGATGAGAGTTTGTTGGACTTGCTGTTTTCTTTGATCAGTGTGTTTATTTTCTCTATGGTATCTTCAGAATCTGAGAGTCTTTCTTCTATCTCTTGTATTCTGCTGGTTATGCTTGTTTCTGTAGTCTCTATTCGTTTACCTAGATTTTCCATGTCCAGCCGGCCCTCTGTTTGTGTTTTCTTCTTTGCCTCCATTTCAGTTTTCAAGTCTTGAACTGTTTCCATTATCTGTTTGATTGTTTTTCCTTGGTTTTCTAGGGTATCATTCACTGATTTATTCAATTCTTCAAACTTTCTGTTATATTTCTCATCCATTTCTATAAGGGCGTTTTTTACATGCTGTTTAAGGGCGTCAATCACTTTCATGAAGTCAATCTTTTCTCCTTCTTCTTGATTAAGGTGTTCATGTCCTCCCGTTGTGAGGTCGCTGGTTTCTGGTGGCTTCATGTTGCTTTTCAGCTTGTTGGGCGAATTCTTGCCTTGGCGTCTGCCCATCTCTTCTTCCAAATGCTCCCTTATGGATCTTCTTTTACCGGATCAGGTCTCCTTGCCTACCCAATTCTGGCTCTCCCCAACGCTGGCTCTCCTGGCGCCGAGAGATCAGGTCTCCGTGCCCAACGCTGGCTCTCCTGGCACCGAGAGATCAGGCCTCCGTGCTGGTTGTGCAACTCACAAACAAAGCGCCTACCCTGCTTGGTGCAGGCAGGCCACAGAAACAATGGAACTGCAGCCCGCTTGGGTGCCCCGAGGATTCAGACCCAGTGCTCAGACAGGCTGGGCTGGGTGATGTTATGTGCCAAAAGAGGGTGGTGGGGCCGAAGTGGGGAGGGTTCTGGATGGAAGCTGGGTGGGCCCAACGCTGTCTCTCCTGGCGCCGAGAGCTCAGACCTTCGTGCTGATGGAGCAGCTTGCAAACAAAGCACCTACCCTGCTTGGTGCAGGCAGGCCATAGAAGCAAAGGAACTCCCACCTGCTTGGGTGCCCAGAGGATTCGGGCTGGGCTGGGTGATGTTATGTGCCGAAAGAGGGCGGTGTGGCCAAAGTGGGGAGGGTTTTGGATGGAAGCTGTGTGGGCTAGGAAGAAAGAGGCGGTATGCCTGAAGTAGAGGCCCTGCAGAGAGCCCAAGAAGGATAGGGTGCCAAGGAACCCCTGAGCTCCCCGACCCAGGCTGGCACCGCGGGCCAGAAACTCACCCCAACGCTGGGTCTCCTGGTGCCAGCCGAGAGATCAGGCCTCTGTGCTCGCCCTGGTGGTTTGAATCTAAGTGACTCCCATTGGTTCATATACTTTAATGCTTGATTAGCAGTTGGTGGAAGTATTTGAGAAGGGTTAGGAGGTGTGGCCTTTTTGAAGGAAGTATGTCATTGGGGGTGTCTTTGAGTTTTCAAAATCCCATGCCAGGCTCAGTCTCTCCTTTTCTGCCATATGCTTATGGTCCATCTAGATGTGAGGTCTCAGCTACTGCTCCAGCACATGCTTGCCTATCTGCTGTCATGCTAACTGTCATGATGGTTATGAACTAACCTGAAACTATAAGAAAGTCCCCCAATTAAATGTTTCCTTCGATAAATTGTCTTGGTCATGGTGTCTCTTTACAGCAACAGAATAGTAATCAAGAGAGCTGGTAAACATTTTCAGCAAGGCATCCGGATACAAAATTAACACAGAAAAAATAGTAGCCTTCCTATATATAAATGATAGACTAAGAAAAAATCAGGGAAACAGTACCTTTCATAATAGTCTCAAAAATAGCTTGGAATAACTCTAATAAGCAAGTTAAAGCGTTGTATAATAAAACTTTTAACATTGTAGAAGAAATTTAAGAATACACCAGAAGAGGGAAAGATCTCCCATGGTCATGGATCAGTTGGATTAATATTGTGAAAATGGTCATCTTACCAAAAGTTTTAAACAAAACCTTAGACATCAAGACAATAAATAACTCAAATAAAAATGGGTTACACAGTATACAGAGAGTTCTCAAACGGTGAAGCACAAATGACTGAGAAACAAAGAAAATTTCAACATTGTTCACCACCAGGGAAATGCGAATTTAAATTAAAATACCTTAAGATTTCATCGTATCCCAGTCAGAATGGTCAAGATAAATAAAAGAAATGGCAGCATATGCTAGTGAGTATTTGGAGAAAGGGGAGCACTTACCTACTGCTGATGGGAGTACAAACTTGTACAGCCACTGTGTTTAACTACAGAGATACTTTCTCAACCATGCTCATTGCTACTTTATTCAAAATAGCCAGAAATTGGAAACATCCTAGGTTGGACACAGCTGATGAATGGATAATGAAAATGTAGTATATTTACATAAGGGAATATTATTAAGCTGTTAAGAAAAATTAAATTAGGAAATTTGTAGGTAAATATATGGAGTTGGGAGAAGTCATTCTGAGTTAGCCCAGATGTGAAGAGATAAATATTGTGGGTTTTCTCTTTTAAGTGGATATTGTCTTTCAAGCCTTTGGTATGAGTCAAACAATTGGAATAACTCCAGAGATTAAATATCTAGTAAGGGACTAAGGTGGTGGGTGGAGAAGAGGAACTTCCAAAGAATGGGAAATAGAATTTTTTCTTATGGAGAAAAAGGGGGAGACTAGAATAGGAAGATTAAATAGGGAAGAGGAACAAAGAAAAGGGTTAAGTAGGAAATATGAGGAAACTAACACTAAAGACAATTTGAAAAACCATATAAAAACCTACTACTGTAGACAGTACAAAAGCAATCTAAATGGATTCATCAAATAAGAAGGAAGACAATGCTCTCATTGGACAACTGATGCCACCAAGTAAAACCTCCTGTGCCAGGAATGGGGTATGTCTTGTTGAGTCATTGGCCTAAGGGTTCCCTTGGAAACTACCAAACATCACAGGCTATTGCCATGTCTCTTTGTTCTCCACATCTTGATAATAAGCCCCTATTGTTGAAGACAACACTTACATATGTCATTAAACATGGGGAAGTTGGGCTGATGACTAACTAGAAACTTCACCCTTGACTAGAACTCATGTTTCTCTAATGTACTCTGCATCCTACTAGAGGAGCAAGGTAATCACCAATATCTTTCAACAAACCCTGATGGTATGGGATAGTGCTCTGTAGTCTGTCAATTATATTTTAAATAAACGCCGATTGGCCCATAGCCAGGCAGGATGTATAAGCGGGACAACCAGACAGGAAGTAGAGGCAGGTCAAGGAGAACAGGAGAATTCTGGGAAGAGGAAAGCCCATATTCTTCCGGAGTCCTGTCCCAGCTGCAGAATAAGCAAGATGTGACTGCCTCGCTGAACAAGGTACCAAGCCACATGGCCAGCATAGACAAGAATAATGAGCTAATATAAGTTATAAGAATTAACAAGAAGCCTGAGCGTATGGGCCAATCAATTTATAACTAATGTAGACCTCTGTGTGATTTCTTTGGGAATTAACAACTGCGGGCACTAGACAGGACAGAAAACTAAGACAATACCCTGAGACTTACAATAGTGACATGCCTGCAAGATGTACTGGTTAACAGTGGTACAAATGTTATGTTAGTAACCAATCACTTTCTTGTACTTAAGGACCACTCCATGAAATGGAATCCATGACTGACATCACTAAAGTGTCCAAGAGTCTGAGACTAGGTAGGCATAGGGATAAACCTAATCATTATTATTCTGCTAAAGGAACACAGCAACAAAATGGCTCAGCCCACAGCCAAGAAGTTTCTTGCAGTAGATGGGAGGTAACACAGAGACAATGTGAGGAGAGTGAGAGACTTTGGAACGTTGAGTTCTAAATGGGATATCTTAATGGAAGCCCTCCCATCAGGGCTCAGGCGTCTATGCAAAAGAGAAAGCAGAAAGGTTGTAAGAGCTGGAGGTGTTGATTGACTCCAGGGAAACAGTGTCTTCTAGACACAACAGAACTGATGGTAGAATGCACATGGCCTGCACAGGTTCAAACCAGATGGGATCCCAGGTCTGGAAGTGGGAAAATGACATGGGTTCTCACCTCTAGTCAAGAAACTAATTGTAACTGATACCTGCTGGAAAGAAAAAAAAATCCAGGTTTTCAAATAGGGTCTTACTGGGTATATTAATCACACTTTAGTTCAGGGTCAATTCTCCAGGGATAGTCAGGCAACACAAAAGGAATTCAATGATAATTTTTAGACTTTTTGTCTCATTTTGGTTTGTTTGGGCATTTTTATCTTATTTGTATTTTGCTTGTTTATTTTTATTTTCATTTTATGTGTTTTTGTGCAGGTTTTAATGTGTGTTTCTTAGACTTTGCTGCTGTTTTGTCTTTGTTTTTATCTGTCATTTTAATTTTTTTATTTTTTATATTTATTTATTAAAATTTGCACCTCCTCCCCTCCTCTCATTTCCTTCCCACTTCCCTCCCTCCCCCTCCCTCTCCAGTTCTAAGAGCAGTCAGGGTTTCCTCTGTCATTTTTTTTAATAAGAGAGAGAGAGAGAGAGAGAGAGAGAGAGAGAGAGAGAGAGAGAGAGAGAGAGAAAGAAAGAAAGAAAGTACAATTGGGTGGGTCTGGAGGTGTGGACAGTCTGGAAGGAATTGAGGGAGCGGAAAAACATAATCAAAATACATTGTGCAAAATTATTTTTTGATAGAAAATAATCCAACATAAAATTAAGAAAATCCACATAATTTAATAACCTTTCAATTCCAATTTGTGTTGTCCATAGACTTATTGGTATTGGGACATCCACTGGTGTATGATCAACCTACCAAGAATCCCACTCTTAAAGAAAAACAACTGTCTTTTGATGGTATCAAAAGAACCACATACTTAGCAACATGTTTTGCAAAACAAATGCAGATCATGTATATACCAAACACTGTAACACATTCTGAGAGAAAATGAGGAAAAATCTAAAGAAATGGAGACAACTATTTTGTTCATTGATTGAAGGACAACACTCCTAACATGTAAATTCTTCCCAAATGACTTACTGAGTTTCCAGATTCAATGCTACCCCAGTGAAAGCTACGGCAGGGTTTTAAAATTCGATGCTGAAAATTAAAATCTACATTTAACATAGAAGTACAAAAATCCCAGAATTGTCAAAAAGAAACTTTGAAAGAAAATGACAAAATGAAGGATTTAAAGGCATCAGTGTGGTATTAGCACCAAGAAGGGGTAAACAGAGAGTTAGACATAGACAAATACAAAGATGAACAATAAATTTTGAAAAAGGTACAAATTAAATTCACTTAGAAATGAAAACTCTATCAACTAATAACACAAGAATAATTGGATCTCCACAGACAAAGTCACCTCCAACAATGTCTTGTACCACCCACATAAATCAACCCAAAATAGATCATAGACCTTAATGTAAAACTTCAAAAGAATGTAAGAAAAAAGGTATTCTAACCTTGGGTTAATGAAGAATTTGTAGATATGTTACCAAAGCATTATCTTTTAACGACAATAATTAATAAGTTTTGCTGAATTATGGCTCAACCCTTTAGCTCTTCAAAATGCATGCATATGAAAATTGGAATGCAACCCATAGACTACGGGCAAATATTTTCAAGTACATCTTTGATAAAGAACTCGGGTCCTGAATAATTAACCCTGACAACACAATAATATGGAAAGCTCCTTTAAAAATGGGCACAATATTGCCTCAATAGGTGACTTACCAAGCTAGATACAAAGATAGCAATTAATTCTATGAAAAGATGCTCAACATCATTAGTCAACAGTGAAATGCAAATTAACCCACAAGAATTGGAAGAACTAAAATTGCAGTGGCTGACCTTTCTATATGTTGACCACAGTGGAGAAAAACAAGGACTTTCTATGATCCCTGAAGGATTAAAAACTACTTTGGAGTTTCTTAAAAATTTAGAGACATGCCTACTATATGATGTATTCCTAGGAATTTACCCATGAAAAAGGAAGAATATGTCTGTATAATGGCTGGCACATGAATATAAATAGCAGCTTTGTTTGAAAGAGCTACAACCTAAAAACAACACAAATGCTTAACCTCAAAGGCATATAGAAATAAATTATAATATATGGATTAATAAATTATAGATCAGCAATAAAAATACTGAACTCTTGATACATGGAACTGCATCAATAAAACTCAGGATATTTTTCTGACATGAAGAAGCTAGAAAATAAAGAGCACATGCTGTATGATTCTGTTTCTAAAATATATGAAGTACAAATTAACCTCTAATGACAGAAACATAGCCATGGTTTACTGCTTGGGAAGGGGGAGAACCAAAGTGAGGAGGAAAGATTTAGAAGGAAAATTCTACATTCACAGTGTATTCATTATCTTGATTACATTGGTGGTTTCATATTTTATATGTGTGTGTGTGTGTGTATGTATCAACATTATTAAAGTATATACCTTTAAATAAATTCAGTTAGGTGAATATCAGTAAAGGAAGGGAGACAGAGAGATCCCTTCATCTTGAAAGTACAGGCACAGACTTGGCTAGGTTTAGGATCACACTGGAAATTTATTTCCCACTCAGTTTATGAGTAGATTCCAGCTGCACCCTTTTGCCAAGCCCTGTTTACTTTCCCCTTCACTTATACCCATGGGGATTAGAGACCTTTTGCAGGGAACTGCTCTTGGGGAAAACAGAGGCAAGTCTGTAAATTTTCCTTACACCGAAGCTGGCTGAATGAAGCATTCTTATAGATTTGCAACTGAATTCTCAAGGTGAAAGCAACTTGGGCAACCAGTCTTGTCTGTCCATGGGCTGCACACTCAGGTTATAGCCTCCCCCACTAGTACAGAAATGTAAGGGTTGGAGTCCTCTGGTCTTCTTCTTCATAGATTCATTCCAGAAAACTCTTTTAGGATGTTGAGACAGGTACTGTCTCCCTCTTCCTTTCTCGTATTACTGTGTTTTCAGAGTTAACTATTCTGGAAAACAAGTTCTTTCCAAAGACTGTGCTTGGGAAATGTTTATTTTTTGACCTTTGACCTGTCAGAAGCACATGCCCTCTAGCATTTCCCAATAATCTCCCTAGAGCTCAGATTCCCTTTAATAGTTAGTCTCAGTTCCCTTCATTCTTAAATTCTACTTGGTGAAGGAAGCTTCTGATCCTTCTTGGTACCTGGCACACACGTAAGTGAAGTCAATGATAAAGGTGCCCCTTTCCCTTGCTCCTTGCTTTATCCCATTTATTGTTTCAGAGATGCACGGAAAGGTAGAGAACTCTTTGCCCACACATATTTCATTTGATTATTGAAAGAACTATCCAGGGAAACAAGTGATTGTCCTGTTTTACAGATGGAATCTAAGACTTGAAGGACCTAAAATTCCTTGACAAAATGAAAAGAGCTAGTGAGTGATACAGCTTCAACTCACATTTGCAGTGACAGTTCCATCGAAGCACGGTGCAAATTAAATGGGACAGTGTTCACTAAGTGCACAGCACAGGGTCTGCTTCAGCCCTGACTCTCGTGTTTCTTCCAAACACATGCTTTATCTACAATGCCTCCCTCTTAATAAAGTGGGGAGAACTCATTATTCTTTGCTTGTCTCATTGCTCTTAGTCCTGAACTGGTTTCCAACTCTCATCTTTGATTTTTCTTATTTTATTGAGATGGAATCTTGACTATTTCATCGAGACTGCCTGAAACTTGTGATATTTCCCTCTCAGTAGACTAGAGTGTTGAGTTTCATGGGCATGGGCCACAATGTCCAACTCATCTTTTATTTAACTGGTCCAAGCCCCATATATTCCAATGAGAAATAAGACCTTTGATTCATAGGCACCCTCAAATCTTTCAAAAAAAAAAAAGCTCTGGTTAGGTTGCATATAGCCACTACCACTTATCAGAGTATTTTAAAACTTTATCTGTGGTTGGAACTTCCTATTTGATTCTGATAGCTGATATCAATTTTTCTAACAGAAAAATACTCAACATTTCTACTCAAAACAACATCCTTCATTTTGACAAGAATATTAACAGGAACAAAAATACAGATAAATCACTTGTGGTTAGTTGGATGTGGGAATGATTCATGCTTGAATTATTGTTGGGTTTGGGCCTTGGAAAGGCAGTGTTGAACAGGTAGACTGAGAATGGCGCTGAACAGGTCAAGGAAGTTGGGAAGCAAAGCAGAATTTTGAGCTGGGAAAGTGATCTTATTTGCCCATAATTATAGGTGGGCAAGCAAAAGAGGGGGCACTGGAGCTGGATGTGTCAGTACTGGTGGTGGTAAAGGTCCTAAAGGCATTGGGAGAAAAGGAGACTGTTGGAAAACGAGCCTACAGCAATGCTAAAGAATGGTTTCCTTCTTGTTTTTGCAGGGAGGAGAGACCACGGTTCATCAGTTTTCTAAAAATACTTCTATATAGTGATTCTATTATTGGTGATGGGGATTACCACACACATATCTAGTGTACCCCATCACCACATACCTTTATTTTTACCTCGGAGCACAGTATGTATCTTTCACTTAGGGAACTACAGATCCACTGTTTCTCCAAAAACCAAGTTCATGGCCTGTTAAGCCTCTTCAAGGTTGACTGCACATAGTGATCAAACAAGCTACAATTTCAGAACAGATGAGGGAGGAGCTTAGTCTCTCCCCGAAGCTGAAGAGCTATTGGCAGTTGATGGCTAGCTGGGGGGGAAGTGCCAGTTTACTTCAGAGATGTGATCTCTGGTATGCTGTCCATACCCCAATGATGTTCCTACATGCACACATAAAACTGGCGACACCAAACAGACTCATGGTAATGAAAATGAGGGCATGAAGTTGGGAGGGAGGTGTGGTGGGGCACCTAGAAGGATTTGGCAAGGAAAGAGTTGCGGTTGAATTTGATCAAAACACATCATATGTATGAAATTCTCAGAGAATCCATTAAAAATACATTTAAAAAGAAGCCTATTGAAAGATGCCTTGCCAGAAAGATATTGAAAATCGAGTAGATTTTTTCCATTTGTACTTTTGCTTGCACAATCTCCCCATAGCTGGAGGTTTTGCACTTGGGATGATGGACTAGATGAGAAGGGTAGAAGGTAGAGTCCTTAGGCAGTGTGTGCTTGCTTCCCACTCAACATTGTGACCCAGATGCCTTTCTTGCCTTCTCCAGCTCCTTCACTCAGCTTCACTGTACTCAGTTAGGTTCAGATATTCTTTGCACAACCTTCCACAAGCGGGCAGTATATTTCTACTTCAGAAATAGATTTTGCATTTTGAATCAATGTCAGAAGGCAGGAAAGTGATGGCAGTCATTGTCTCTGGATGGGGAGATTACAGATGATTCCTTATTTCCTTCTTCGTGCTTATCTGGACTTTCTGGATTTGCTGCAGTGAATATATATTGCCAGTGAATGGAGCCATAATCAAAGCAGCCTTAAAGAAAATTCAATTTCATTTTAATGTCAAAGTAAATAAGCCTGGCTAGAAAAGTGTAGGAACAGCAAGGTCTTTGCCTGATGAAACAAAGAACTTATTAGTCGAGCTGACCTGAAGGATGTACGAAGGAAATATGTCAAAATATTCCTAGTTGCCTAGGGAATAAGGATCCTGCACGAAGGGTCCAGGCTAAGGATGAGGAAGGGAGGCAAGCCACTAAGTGCTCACAATGTAAACTGCATCTCAGTGGCAAAGCACTTGTCTAACAAGCATAAAGTCCTAGGTTTGATCCCAAGCACTACAGAAAATGAAGTAAGATCTGCAGATGAAAGGCTACATAGACTTTTGAGGCCTGGGGGTACATGCAGAGGAAGGTCGTGAGTTCAAGGTTGTTCTCTGCTACATAGCAAGTTCAAGGCCAGCCTTGGCTACAAGAGACCCTGTTCATGAGGCTCACATTATCAGAGTCATGCAAGCACAGCGCAGGCTTGTGAGAGTGACCCCTGTTTGTGCTCTCTCTCTCTCTCTCTCTCTCTCTCTCTCTCTGTGTGTGTGTGTGTGTGTGTGTTTGTGTGATGTGTATGTGTGGGGGTATTATGCATCACAGTGAATGAGAGGAGGTCATACAGCTTTATGGTCTTGATTCTTTTCCACATTTATAAGGGTTCAAGGAATTGAACTCAAGTAGCCAGGCTTGCACAGCATGCACCATTACCTGCCCAGCCAGCTTTCTGGTCTCCACCATCCTGTTTTTGAAGGACTATTTGATTATTTACTTGTTAAGGAGAAATTCAGTGTTTCAACCATTTCCCCTGAGCCTATCAACAGTTAGCTTGCTTTGTGGCATCTCAGTCCAGTCAGGTTCTCAAGTCTGCTCACTTTCAAATCTTCTTTTACCAATACTCTGAATGCATTTGGCCTTTTGTAGCTCCGATATGGGGTAAGCTAACAAACTGCTTTTTCTAACCCTGCATAAAGACAACTTTTAACATCAGCTGAGAACTTGTTTTAAGTGTTCCAGACAATCTTGCATGTCCCTTGTCAGTTCCATGTTCCTTTGCCCATAGACATGATTTCAAACCCTTCCTACTGTCCTTAATCTATTCCATTACATCATTTCCTATTGACAGAAGTTTCTGTCCTGCCCGGTCCCACAGCTGTTCATCCCAAAGAAATACACAGAGGTCTACTACATTCATTATAAGCTGGTTGGCCTATTAGCTCAGGCTTCTTATTAACTAATTCTTATATCTTCAATTGGCCTGTTATTCTTGTCTATGTTTAGCCATGTGGCTTGGTACCTTTATCAGCGAGGCATTCTCATCTTGCTTCCTCTGCATCTGGATGACGACTGCAGACTGAGCCTCAGCTCTTCCCAGAATTCTCCTGTCCTGGTTGCCCTGCCTATACTTCCTGCTTGGCAACTGGCCAATTAGCGTTTTATTAAAATACATGTGACAAATCTTGACAAAGTAGAAGACCATTGTCCCACGGCAATTTTCCTCCTTCTCAATTAATGATCTTGCCTGCCTTACCCATCTGGGTCTTGTCAGGAATCAAATGCTCCGTCCACAGTGGATCATTGAAGTGGAGTTAGTGGAAGGATTATAAAAGTGAAGGCAGAATTGCAGGAAACTAGCATGAGTGTTACCTTGGTACCAGCAACAGGAGCATTCTAACTTCATCATCTTGGCAGCTCCAGAAAAAACAAGTGGTCATGAGAAACTGCTGCCTCATAAGGTTGTGGTTTTTCGTGGAGAGAAATCACTCTAAAATAACCCAGGAAAGGAGGAGGTATGAGGTAATTACCTAGGCCTCCCTTTCTTCACCATTGTCTACTTCCTGTTGACAATTCTCATTGTCTATCCTGTTTGAAGCTCCATATAGATCAGCATCATGTGTACCATGTACTGAGCAGGGTGGAGAAAGGCTATGGCAGATCTGAATTAAGGCAACGACATGCTAATGCAGGGAAGGGGCCACTGGGAAGAATTTCCTCCATTTCTGAAATTCTTTCTGGATCCTTCTACAGTGTTCTTTATTTCTTTTCCACATCAGTGGAAGTGGTGACTCTCATTCTCTAAGTTCCATGCTAGGTCATCAAGCATCCTGACGTTCCTGGGACTGTCACTCATTTCAGTCTTATCTTTAAGTACTCTTTCTTTACAGGTTCTGTCTTAGGGTTCATAGTGCGGAAATAGAACACCACAACCAAAAGAAACTTGGGAAGGAAAGGGTTTATGCCACTCTTCAGCTTATAGTCTATCACAAAGGGAAATCAGGGCAGGAACTCAAAGCAGGAACCTGGAGCCAGGAACTGAAACAGAAACCACAGAGGAACTCTGCTTACTTGTTTGCTCCTCCATGTTCAGCTAACTCTCTTATACAATCCAGGACCACCTGCCCAGGGGTGGCATCACCCACAGTGGGCTGGACCCTTTAACATTAATCATTAACCAAGAAAATGCCCTAAGGCTTGCCTATAGGCATTTTGGGAAGCATCTTCTTAGTTAATGTTTCTTCTCTCAAAAGACTCTAGCTTATATCAACTTGACCAAAACCCAAGCAGTGCAGGTTCCTTACGATTTATTTATCAACTTGTGTAGGCATGTCTCATATTGAAAATAAGCAACAAAACAAAAATAGAACATGTTTTCTCATAATTTCAAGGACTCTGCCATTGTACTTGCCCTCCTCTTCACAGACAAGGTCCTGATAAAGACAACTACTCCCAAAAACCTTCTCTTACCTTCTCACCACCAGCCACTCACTGATCAATTGAGTACTGGCTCTTGACAAATCTAAAGGACACACATCTTTGTCTTTTCTCTATGTAGACCCTGAAGCATCTGGTTATAGTTAATCCCTCCTTCTGCAAAGCTTTGGCTTCCAACAGAAGGGAAGATGGTTCTAGGTACCAGTACTAGGTACTAATTTGTCTTTTAGAGTGGGAACACAGTCAGTGCAAAGCTGTGATGTGCAGAAGATTACTTCAACTTTTGGGTTATCACTGTCCTTAAGTTTGAAACTGAAGTAGTAATATTACCAACCCTAAAGGTTGGCCATGAAGGTGATGGTAAGTAAGAGTCACAGAGCTCTCTGTGTTCCAAGAATTATGTTTTAAAAAAACTATTTTCTGTCATTTGTCCATACTGCGTGGTAAACTCAGTGAAAACAACTGTTTTAACTATCATTTCTATGCTGTTGACTTCTACTGTCTACAATCCATCTAGTCCTCTTTACTATGCTAAAACTGCTGAATTTATGTAATGTCCCACTGGCATGGCAAACTCCAAGTCTAAAACCACACTCAGGTTCTTCTCCTTCCCTCCCTCCCTCCCTCCCTCCCTCCCTCCCTCCCTCCCTCCCTCCCTCCCTTCTTCTCTCCACCTATCCCTCCTTCCTTCTTTCCTTCTCCTCTTCCTTCATTTTTTTGAGATAGGGTTTCTATGTATGTCCTTGGTTGACCTGGAACTCTGTCTGTAGACCAGGTTGGCCTCATACACAGAGATCCACTTGCCTCTGCCTCCCGAGTGCTGAGATTAAAGGTGTGTACCTCCACGACCTGGCTCCAGTGTCTTCTTTTCAACTGTTCCTTGATGTTCCTTAGCTCAAAGAATAGCATCAAAAGCTCTCAGCTGCCCCATCCAGAATCACGAGCTCCTATGGCCTACACACTGTTCTTCTGGCCTGCCCCCTCTCAATACCACCAGTCCGGCTCCTGCTGTCTGTACTATTTCTTTAATTTTTCGTAAATTTGTTTATTTTATTTATATGAGTGTTTTGACTGTATGTTTGTATACCACATGTATGCCTGGTTCCCTTGGAGATCAGAAGAAGGCATCAGATCCCCTGATACTAGAGTAAGGAGAGTTGTGAGCTGTTATGTGGTTGCTAGGAGTCAAACTTGGGTCTTTTTGAGGAGCACAAAGTGCTCTTAAGCATAGGGCATCTCTCCATCTTCTTGTTTTATTTCTTTGCATATTTTCCAGGCCTAAATATCTCCTTATCAATGTCCATAGTCACATTACTTTTTCTTTCATTACTGTAATCATTTTTTAACAGTTACTGTAATCATTTTTTAACAATTACTAGTCTACTACATCACCCTCCCCAAACCCATCTTCCTCTGTCTGTCTGAGTGTTCCTTTGGAAAATGGAATTCAGTGATGCCACGGCTCCCCATGGGCTTCAAGATAAAACTTAGAACCCATAACACAACATAAAAGCTTGCTATGGTCTGGCTCTTGCATTTTTGTTCTTATCTGTCCAGGTAACTCTATTACCTCTCTCCTAATACCTGCTGCGTACTTGAGCCACACCAACTATTTTTAGGCCCATAAACTCTCCATATTCACTTAATAGCTATTGATACCACTGTTTTTCTCCTTGAAAGATTTTCTTTCCATTCACCCCCTTCCTTGTCTTACTTTTACTGACCAGCTTGTACACATGCTTCAAGGTTCAGCACTAATCTCACCATTTTCTGAATGTTCTTTACCCAATTTTACATTACCTAAACTGAACTGTAATCTCTGATGTGCTTTCCTAAACTCTGTTTAGGAGTTAGGAAGCTATAGCCTACCTTCTGATTTTCTTTCTTTCTTTCTCTTTAAATAAAGTTGTGGTGCAGTACAGCCACTTCCCCTTCCCTATATGTTCCCTGTTGCTTTTGAATTTCAATCAACGTTGGCAGCTGTAACAGAAAATGCATGGCCTAAAAATTCTAAAATATTTCCTCTCTGGCTCCTTACAGGGAATGTTTCTCACCCCCTGCTCTCAATCAGGGGTTTCAAACTCTGGCTTCATAATTAAACTACTCAGAATTATCCTGATATCTAGGTTGGCATATCTCCAACCAACAGATTCTGATTTTATTGCTATAGATGCAGTATTGAGAGTTTTAAAAGTCTCTTAGGTGACTTTGGCACATAAAATTGACAGCCACTGCTATGGACTATAAATTCCATCAGTCCTACAACTGTGATTTCATTTCATCTTTTGATCTCTTGGTTCTAGCAAAAACAGACCTCTTGCTGGTGGTTAATAAATGAAGGCTATGTGAGTAACAGTAAATAATACAAGAGAGTATTTCCTAAGTATAGGAAAATAGTTTTTAGTAAAAACTCATATACACTACATATTCTCTTTTGGTATAAATTTGCAAAATATTATTATCCCAATTTTACGTATGAGAAAAATTGATATTCAAAGAGTTAGAGTAACTTATTCAAGATCAAACAGCTACTAGGGAACAGAAAGTCAGAACCTGTCTTTTTATTTTTCCTCTTATGCTATGGTTCCCATAGCATTATCCATGCTAGGTAAGAGTTCTACCACTGATCTATACCCCCAGCTCCGAACCTGCATTTATTTGTAAAAACAGACTGCATTTTATTTCTTCTGTATGCTTGTATATGTGTGCAAGCACGCATACCATAAAGGGCAGGTGGAGGTCAGAGGAAAACTTGTGGGAATCTCTTTTCTCCTCCTACCAAGTGGGTCCCAGCAATTGAACTCAAATCTTCAGTCTTAGTGACATGCATGTTTCCATGCTGAGCCATCTCACCAGCCCCAGAACCTTCATTCTTTCTTATTTTAAAACAATCTTTTCTCATTTTACACACCAATCCTAGTTCTCGCTCCCTCCTCTCCTCCCACTTTCCCTTTCTCCCCCTACTCCCATCCACTACTCAGAGAGGGTAAGGCTTCCAATGTAGAGTAAAAAAAAAAGTTTGACCTATCACTCTGAGGCAGCTCCAAGGTCCTCCCCCGTGTATCTAGGCTGAGCAAGGTATCCTTCCATAGGGAGTGGGCTCCAAAAAGCACTAAGGATAAATACTGGTCCCATTGCCAGTGGTGCCACAGACTGCCCAGCCACACAATTATCTCCCACATTCCAGAGGGCCTAGCTTGGACCTGTGCAGGCTCCCCCACTGTCAGTCTGTAGTCAGTGAGCTCCCACTAGCTCAGGTCAGCTGTTTCTATAGGTTACCCATCACTGTCTTGGCCCCTTTGCTCATATTATCACTCCTCCCTCTCTCTGACTGGACTCTGGGAGCTCAGCCCATTGCTTAGCTATGGATCTCTGCATCTACTTCCATCAACTGAATGAAGGTTCTATGATGACAATTAAGGTAGTCATCAATCTGATTACAGGAGAAGGCCAGTTCGGGCACCTTCTCCACTATTGCTTAGGGTCTTAGTTAGGGTCATCCTTGTGGATTCCTGGGAATTTCCCCAACGCCAGGTTTCTTGCTAGCTCTATAATGGCTCTCTCAATCAAGATATCTCTTTCCTTGTTCTCACTCCCTGTCCTTCCCCCATCTCAGCCAACCCATTCCCTCATGTTCTCTCTCCTCCCCTTCTCTCCTCCTCCCCTTCTTCCCTCACTTCTCTCCCCCCTCCATTCCCAATTTTCTCAGGAGAACTTGTCTATTTTCCCTTCCCATGGGGATCTATATATGTCTCTTTTAGGATTCTCCGTGTTACCTAGTTTTTCTGGGGCCATGAATTATAGGTTCAGAACCTGCATTCTTAATCAAACCATCTACTGTGTCACTTTGAGAGTGGCCAGGAATTTTTTTAGGGAAAACATTACCTGGTGGTTGAGAGTTGTTATTCTATGCAAGAGGAATATTTTTAAAAGGCAGGGACATGAGAAGATTTTAGCAATATACACAAGTAACGATGATAGCATGTTTCATCTCTTGAGCATTTGAGTGCAAGATGGCAGGTGTGATGGGTGTTGATAGTAATTGCAGATTTGACAAGATCTAGAATCGCCTAGGATATGTCTTTGAGGTACTATTTAAGTTAGATTAGTTTATGGGAATGTCTATGGACTATTACCTAGATTATGCTATTTGACATGAGGAGACCTACCCTGAATGTGGGCTGCACTGTTTGGGGTCCCATAATACCCCAAGAGGATGAAAGTGCAAGCATTCATTTCCTTTGCTTCCCAATAGTGGATACGACAAGCTGTCTTAAGGTCCAGCTGCAGGACCTCCCTGCCACGACTGGCTGCAGTCCTGAGACTATAGAAGCCAAGTAGCTCCTTCCTTTCTCAGCTTGCCTTTGTCAGGGCATTTTGCCCCATCAACAAGACAAGTAACTAATACAGAAAATAATCATCTTAAATCCCATTGCTTCATTACAATCTGGCAAGAGCCTTTCTACAGAGCTTCCAGGCTTAGGGTGGATAATATGCTGATGAATTTCAAACCAGCAATAAAATAAAAGCAATTCTGCAGGACTTAGGATTCCAGATAGCAGGAGACAGTAAAGACATTGAAGACAAATATCGTCCAACATGGAGTGTTTACAGGGGCCAGATTTGCCTACATAATAAAAATAGCTACTATTATTACCGATTATAATGAGTTCCTATTTTATATCAAACTAAGGGTATATAATTTCTCTTACAGTGCCTGTACAATTAGCATTATATTTAATTCTACACAGATAAAATTACCATGAGACTTAGGGAGATAGGAGAGCATCTCCAATACTGTAAGTTTGAAGAGGAGTATAATCAGAATTCAAGGTTAAGACTCATTAAGTCCAATATGGAGGTCCTAGTCACACTATACACGAATACATCAGTTATATGGCACAGGGTACAATGGAAAAAATTATCCCAACTGCAGCTGTTTAAAAGGCTTAAAACTTGAGCATTCATGATGATTCCTTCTCCAACATTAAGGGTAGAAATAAGGAAGACATGAACCAATCCAAAGAGTAAAAATACAGCTTTAAGCACCCATGCAAACCTGAAAGCACTGATGCTGCATTATCATCGTACCATCAGTAGAGTAAGGTCATCTTGCCCCCTTCCATGTCTTTGCTATTATTTTTTTTGACCACTGAAGAAGTCAAAGGTCATGTTAAGCTAGGCATAGGACAATAGCGGAAGTGAAAGGTGTAGAACCTGACAATTGGATGAAAAACACCTCACTTTGTTGTAATTGGAGCGGTGGGCTACGTTCCTGGCACCCGGCCGCCCGCACAGCTAGCTTTATACCCGAAATAATTACACAGAAACTGTATTCTTTTGAATACTGCCTGGCCCATTAGTTCCAGCCTCTTATTGGCTAGCTCTTACATACTGATCTAACCCATTTCTAATAATCTGTGTAGCCCATGAGGTGGCTTACCAGGGAAAATCTTAACCTGCTTCTGTCTGGAGTGAGAGAATCATGGTGACTCCCTGACTCAGCTTCTTTCTCCCAGCATTCTGTTCTGTTTACTCTGCCTACCTAATTTTCTGTCCTTTTAAAGGACCAGAGCAGTCTCTTTATTTAACCAATGAAATTAACACAAAACAGAAGACTCTCCTCCATCATCACTTTTCCTCTTCAGGTCCAACTTGGGGGAATGGAGGAGTGTTGGCTTCAAATGAAGACACAGCGTTTTGATTTCAAAGTAGTATTGAACTACTTCACTGAAAAAGGTATGTATTATATGATTTGAATGTCCAGAAAAGCCAGTCAGAAGACCTTGTTTTATTCCAGGGAAGAGATAAAAGCATAGGTCCCTCAGAGTAGGTTTGCCTGGCTAGTGAAGGAGTCCCACAGAGCATGAGAATCATCCAGGCCTTAGTAACCAATAGCTATAATTTCAGCTGGCAACTCAGTCTCGTAGCACCTCCATTTCCTTATCTGAAACCTGAGGAGTCTTGGTGTCACAGAGCTGTGGGGAGGATACAATGAGATAGAAATATAAAGTGTGGCTGCACACACATAAGATATTACTGTCATAAATATGCACAAATTTAAGAGGGAAAAAGATCACAGAACTTAGGGAGAAAGTGGCTGTCTTATTTTAGTGTATGTGTGTGTGTGTATGTGTACATGCTAGAAGTGATTGAAGCATAAATCAGTAAACCAATAACCCACTTGTAAAACAGTTCATAAGAAAACTCTATTTGTTTTTGTTGTTTAGTTTTTCAAAATCCATTTTTTTTTTGCTTTTACATAACTAGGCAGACTACCTCCATGGCTTCTGGAATCGTCATGCTGTTTGTTAGCTTTCTACAAACAATTCTGGCACCTCTTTCATAGTGATGTAAATAGGGGAGCTATTCAAACAGCATTCTCTTTTCTTCTCCCTCCCCTCCTCTCCTCGATATGTGTGTGTGTGTGTAAGAGAAAGGGAGAGAGAGAGAGAGAGAGAGAGAGAGAGAGAGAGAGAGAGAACAAGGGAGGGAGAGAGGGAGGGAGAGATAGGGCTAGCTAGAAAGTGATGATGAGAAGAAGCATTGTTATTGGGCTGGACATCACCAGGAGCTTGTCAGAGCTTCTGACATTTTGCCATTCGTCACACGAACTCTGATATTCTAATATTACTACAAGAAACCATTTTTTTCAGGTTCTCAACAAGAAATGCTTAACTTTTGACCTTTGGAACTAATGAGTTTTTCATTTCCTCCAGAGTTATTTTCCTTTCAAAGCTGAATTTCTTTCACAGTTACAGAAAAACTCCTGTCTTAGTTACCTTTCTATTGCTCAGATAAAACACCATGACGAGACACCCTATAGAAGAAAGAATTTATTTGGGCCTTACAGTTTCAGAGGGTTAGAGCCCATGACCTTTGTAACTCATAGCACAGAGCCTGACAACAGGCAGGCAGGCAGGCAGGCAGGCATGATGCTGGAACAGTAGCTGAGAGTTCACATTTTGAGATATAACCATAAAGCAAAGAGGACACCAAGCTTGGCATGGGCTTTTGAAACCTCAAAGTCCACCTCCCCTGTGACATACCTCCTCCAACAAGGTCACACCTAGTCCTTTCCAAACAGTTCTACTGAAGTATCCAAATGTATGAGCCTATGGGGTCCATATTCCCATTCAAACCACCACAATTCCCATCTATACCTACATTGTATTTCAGATATAGGTTGTGACAGTATTAAGAGTATGATCTCTTAGTACTAAATACAAGGATGGTTGCAACACAATAATGTAAGGCACAGAAAATAACCATCTTCGTAATATTCACAATATTGGTGAATGTTAGGTGGATAATTGAGCTAATAATTATCTGCCAGTTAGCTTAGCTGTGCCTCATAAACAATTATCAATATGTGCACATAAATCAATTTAATTTCAAGATGCTTGAGGCGATATCAAAAAACCCAAATTATGATTTCTTTTCTGTAACCCAGTTGAAACATGGGCACATATTAGGTGTGCTGTCTGGTTTTATAGGGGTGGGGGATAATTAGCATGCCATCCACACAGGAGTTGCTTTATTGACCACAAGTATGAACTAGTATCATGTGTGGTCATGCAATTATAGTTTTGTTTTGTAGGCACAGCTGAAAGAATCATGTGAGCTTCTTAGTACATGAAATTTCATAGCAATATATGTGCAAGTATGTAGTAATAAGGAGCGGCGGCCCCAGCCGCCTGCTCGGCTAGCTTATACCCCAAAATAATTACACGGACACTGTATTCTTTTAATCACTGCTTGGCCCTTTAGCTCTAGCCCTTACTGGCTAATTCTGATATCCCGATCAACCCATCTCTAATAATCTGTGAGCACCGGTCTTACCGGGAAGATTCTAGCCTAAGTCCATCCTGGGTCGGAGCTGGGGCACGGCATCTCTCTGAGGCGTCTGCTCCGGAGAGGAGAGCTGTGGAGTCTGACCTCACTTCCTCTTCCTCCCAGCATTCTGTTCTGTTTACTCCTCCCACCTATCTTCTAACCAATGAGGACCAAGCAGTTTCTTTTTATTTAACCAATGACCTTCCTCCATCACAAGTAAGATCAACATCAGAAATTTTGGGGCGGTTGGTGATCAGGATAAAGTAGAGTATTGATGTCTTTGTTAATTTCCTAGAAAAAAAGTCCCATGAAGAGTAGAAGACAATAGGTTTGCCGGTTCAGTGATTCGCTTTTAACAGTCAAGATCTGAAACCTGCACAATTAGTACCTTGGCTATGTCTACCTTATGAATTGACTCACCAGTAAGGTGAGCCTGAGGAGTGTCAGCAGAGAGCTCCATAGTGCTTTCTGTGGATCAAGGACACACCGTGTGAGGCAATCAGTCCTTCCCACCACTGTATGGGGCAGGTTTGAGTACCATCTCCATTTTACATAGCAGGAGACAGACAGAGGTCAAGACTTGAAGGAAAGAGGTATTCAGGAGTGAACTTCTAATGTTCTCTGACATTTTGTGACTTAAAGACAGACAGGGCCACATCACAGGCAGATCCAAAAGTGACATCTTTTTCTGAACTCTCCTATATCTTACCTGTGCCTCTTGCAGTCTTTTACTGAATTTGTCCCTAAGGTGGCAGTTACTTTTATATATCTTTCATCCAGTCTCCCAGATAAGACAAAATCACTGTTTGATCCATCTCTCTAACCAAAAGCATTTAGTACAGTGCCTGGAAATTGTATCTAAATGAACCCTTTACAGGTGTGTGTGTGTGTTTGTGTGTGTGTGTGTGTGTGTGTGTTCATGTTCACTCAGCAGGAGAATTAAAAACAGGTTGTTTTTCTTTTCCATGGTAGGAAAGGAGACTAACAATGAGCTGCATAGAAATGATAGTTGTACCCCAATAACAGGATAAATAGATAAATACGATATGTCTTAGGAGTGCAGTTCTGCTGAGAATATTCCTTTTCATCAGTAAAGCATTCTTATGTGAATTAATCATGAGGGCATTATGGTATTACAGCAAGTGAGATACTATAACACTCTTGTTAAAAGAGAATTCTACTTATATTACTACTTATATTACTACTGTACTTGCACACTGTGCTGAGAGCTTTATGTAAACTTTCCTGCTAATTCTTGATCTTGACTCTTGAATGAGGTCTATCTTTAACTCTACTTGCCAGATTAAGAAAGTGGGGCTTGAAACAGCTTAAGAACTTGTTGCTCAAGTCACACAGTAGAGCTGGAGTCTGTAGCACCTGACCACTTTGTTGTAGGAGTCCTTTGGCATAAATTATCTGAAAAAGACCATTTTCTTTTCCTACCATGGAAAAGAAAAACAACCTGTTTTTAATTCTCCTGCTGAGTGAACATGAATACACACACACACACGCCAGAAGGAGGAAGGAAGTTGCTGACTTCCTAGGTACTCCATTAGCACTTAACGATAAATTCCCAGAATATGTGGGCTTTTAATAATCCCTTTATCCTTCTACTTAATATAACTTAGCACACATTATTGGGAGAAGATTGTAGAATCACTTTACTCCAATTATTCATAAATCATGTAAAATTTGTGAAGAACATTGAGGAAATGGGGAAATTAGTGCTTAACCTTGAAGCCTGTGTACAAGCTGGTCAGTAAAAGCAGAACAAGGCAGCGAGTGAATGGAAATAAAATCCTCCAAGGAGAAAAATTGTCGCATTTCTTGTTGACAACTTGAAAAAAATGGTTTCTTGCAGTAATATTAGAGCACCAGAGTTCATGAGACAAATGGCGAAATGTCAGGCAGTTCCTGTGCTCCTGGTGTCTTGGTCCTGCTTCCTTGCTTAAAAATTATTATGAATTACTAAATACCAAAGAAGGTCAATTAGAGCATGTCATATCTATATTTAATCTACGGATCTCAAACAATATATAGTCAAGGAGCTGTATTTTACATAGTGCTCTGTTCTGTACTTTTTAAACGGCAAGCACTGTGCTTTGCTTCATCACTCCCATTCTCAAACAAAGCAAGCAAGACAATGAACTTCCCCAGACTTATAGGTTTCTGACATATTACTCCCTCAAATCCCTAGATTTGGAAAAGATTCATTTATGATCCCCTTCTCTGTTTCTCTGTTTATGAATTAATTTCTAGCCACTCTATTGTGCCCGCCACTCCCGCTAGTTCATTTGGTTTGAGCTGGATTCAAATAGCAGGATTACTCCTTGTGATGGTGAATTTTTTTGTCAACTTGACTAGGTTAAAGAATCCCAGATAGCTACTAAAACATTAGTTCCTGGTCTGACTGTGAGGGTACTTTCACAAGAGATTATCGTGTCAATCAATAGTGTAAGTAGAAAAGACTGGCCTCATCAGTGTATGTGGGCATTATCCAATATTTTGAGAGTCCGAATAGAAGAAAAATAAGACAGAGAGGGAAGGAGAATTTGTACTTACATCCTGAACTGAAACATCCATGCCCTTTGGTACTCAAGTAATAGGACCCCTGGTTCTAAGACCTTTGGCCTCTGGAAACTATGCTGAGGTATGGTGGGACCTCTTGGTCTCCAGAACAATATGAGTCAACTTCTATAGCAAATCCTCTGTTAACCATCTCTCTCTCTCTCTCTCTCTCTCTCTCTCTCTCTCTCTCTCTCTCTCTCTCTCTCTCTCTCTCTCACACACACACACACACACACACACACACACACTATTAATTCTGCTTCTAGTCATGTGCATGTTTTTCCCTGGTATTTTTATAAACCATCAGCAGATATGCCCCCAGTTCTTATTGAGAATTGGGTGTCCACATCACTCATATTTACTTGAACAGTGTCTGGCATGTAATAGAAAACTCACCAACATTTATAAATGGTAGGGATGGTGAATTGATTTATCTCTTCACTTAAATTGTATGCTCAGTGAGGGCAAATAATTTCTCTTTCTCCTAGGTCTCTACATGGTTCTCCTTTCCAAAGGCAGTATTAATTCCATCATGACAATTTTCATGGTAGAAACAGTATTTGATAATGGATAATTGCTTTCTTCTTTCAAATCCTCAAACTTAGATGAAATCTTAGGGAAGGCTGAACCTGACCATCTCTGTAAGATTGGTTCTTCAATGTTTATGAAAAAAGGAAAATGAAGAGAACATAGCAAACTAGAGTAGAACTAGCTTTGAACCAATGACAAGAACACAAATATCTACTCTTCCCAAGCTCTATCAGGGGCTGCATTCATTAATTCCTTTCATTGGAAGTATCTGTTTAACTTCACATATTTGCTCCATTCATCTTTCTAGAGATTTATTTTCATAACAATTCTATCTTATACATGGCCTACAGTGGCCTCCCTGGTCCTTAATCTCCCTGATGACTTTCCACAGTTTCTGTTCCCTATATGAAACTTCTGATGACATAAGTCTATTTGTTTATGTGTGTTTTATTTTCAAATTGGGATATCCATATCACACAGGTCCCTGACAAGAGTTTATGGGAACCAGTGCTGGGCCCATCCTTGATCACATAACATACATCCAAGAGGGTGGGTCACATAATTCACTGATCAGTTGAGCTAAGATGTGGGACAGGTTCTTTGAGGCTTCTTTTGCTGTGAGAATGATGTATAGCATGTCACTCAGTCTCTAATTAAGCCTCCTTTGGTTATCTCTTTCTGTATTCCAGAACTTACAAGGCTAGAAACTACATTTCCAGTCTCCCCTGTTGCTAAGTTCTTGACATAAAATATATTCCTGCTATCAGATGCATTAATCATATTATTGGAGGTAGAAGCAAAATGTGGAACAATTCTTTACCCTTTTAATTATTTCCTGAAGACAATCAGAATTCATGTCCCATTTTCCACGTCTTAGTTAGGGTTTCTTTTGGTGCCATGAAACACTAAAGCAACTTGGGGAGGAAAGGGTTTATTGGGCTTACACTTTCACACTGTAGTCCATCACTGAAGGAAGTCAGTACAAGAACTCAAGGCAAGAACCTGGAGTCAGGAGCTGATGCTGAGGCCAGGAGATGATACTGAGGCCATGGAAGGGTGTTGCTTATTGTCTTACTCCTTATGGCTTACCCAACCTACTTTTTTTAAAAAGCAGAACTCAGGATCTGGTGCCCAGAGTTGTGTCTCCCCATAATGATCTGGGCCTATTCTCATCAATCACTAATTAAGAAAATGCCCTACAGCTGGATCTTATTGAGGTTTTCCTTTTGTGATAACTCTAGCTTGTGTCAAGCTGACATAAAACTAGCCAGCTCACCAGATATCTTCTCTTTGGAGGCTAAGAGGCAAATAGGGTAGAAGCAATGAGAATGCCAGCTTCCTGAATCCAGAACCTCCGAAACATAGTATGGTCTTGGATTTAGTAGTCGAATTGGTGACTTTAGGAACTGCAGTTCTCCAGATGGGTCATTTCAATTATATTCTAGAGGTCATATGTCCAGGTCCAGCATAGGGTCCACCTCAATTATCCTTTTAAATAATTTTGAGTATAATTTCAAGGAGACTTCAATAGTGTTTGTTTCTTACCCCAAACAGTGAGGGATATATTAACATACAGAATAGTTAGTAGAGGAAACTCAAGCCCAAAGTACACTCATCAACCAAGCCTGATATATAAAGTTCAGGTAAAAGTTTGTAACTAGAAGATGCCAATGTATTATCCCCCACCCTTATTTAACTCCAAATGTAAGCAGTTTCATTAATCACCTAAGGGACTTTGTCAAAAAGCATGCTGCAGCAAATTTCAAAGTTCTAACGCAGTTGATTTTAGATTCAACCCAGCAAGCAGTGATTGAGTGCCTCCTCTTTGCCAGGAATTACACTAAGGCAGGATGATGCAGAGATAAGTAAAAATTGGTGTCTGTTCCCTGACAGTGTTCTGCCTTTGCATTTCACAGAATAACTTTAATATAAGGCAATTCATGATAAATATCTAAGAAGAGTTCCAGACAAAAGCGCAATGGAGAACAGAGGATAAAGAAAGAGATAAAAATCTGCCTGGGGTGGGACAGAGAATGAGTCCTAGAGGGGGTGTCAACTAAGATGGGTCTTCAAAGATGAATAGAGTTTTGTAAGGATAAAAAATACAGTCCTTCTAGGAAACCTGCTAAACCCAGCTACCACCTTTAAAAAAGTATTCAATGTGAAGGTGTTTTTCACTATACAATCTTTTCTCACCTCTTCTTTTCTACTCAAAGTGTATGTGAACTGCATCTACATCTCAGAACCAAGAGGGAGTGGAACTATTACGGAAAGGAGCTGCACTAGGAAATGTGTATTGAGTGGGCTCTGGCAATCCACGATGGGGTGGCAACTATTAGAGCTAAGCACTTGCTGAAATTACTTTCTATCAGTGAGACAAGATGTAATCAAATTAAAGAATATAGGCCTTGGGAAAAATAACAGAGGATGAACCCATGTGTGAAAATTATTTTCTAGGGGCCTTACAAGAAATCAGAAGAAAGTTGAAGAGGAGGAGGAGGACACAGTTGAAAGAGCATGGCTCAAAGGCCCAGGGAACTCAAAGGCTGCTTGCTCTCTTCTCTGACATTCATGGAGGCTGTGATCTCAAAGCCACATTTTTATTGCCAACACTTAATGATTTATTTATTTGCATTTGGATGACAAAATGGAGACAAACTGCGGCCAGCAAACACTGGGCTAGATTCCAGTTCCTAAGAACTGAGAAATGAAATAGGCCCTGAAGTGAAATTCCGGCAGTCCCAATGCTCACCACTGCTACCTTTGCTAAAATAATTGGAACCAAGCAAGCCATACTATGAAATCTTCACTGAAACCCCAATCCAGAGAAACCAGGATGCAGATTGCTTCCAGTTCAAACCTTTTTGTCTGGATAGCCATGTCAAACTCTTCACCGTACCATATCTTCAGTTAGTAAATGGCCACTGAAACGTGGACCTGAGAGATGACATTGCAGGTGGGTAAGGAGAGCCCAGGAGGACTCAATGACCTCTTTAAACTCAAGTGGCTGGCAAGTGTCAAGGATGCTTCTAAAACCCAAAGTCAAAGTTCTCACTTACTTACTATCCTAAACAAGACTGAGAAGGCCAGCTTTCTGAATCTCTGTAACTGCATTCCCATTTTTAAAAAAAAAACTGTGGCTCACGAGTTTTATATTTGAATGTTATGGATTTATCAAAATAGCCATAATTTAATAGCCTAAAACAGTTGCTAATTATAACTCCTTCAGGGCCTAACCCTAAATGGTACCTTTACTGAAGCCTTGTAAACCTCTGAGTGGAAAACTCTTCTAAAATGGCTTCAGGTTGGGAACAAGAGCACTTGGTTGCAAGCAGGATTCAATATCCTGTGTCAGTGGAACTTGTAACATGGAGGGCCTGCTTGTGGGGATTTTGTCCTGCCCTGTTCCTACAGCCAGCAAGCCTGAAAGAAAATCACACAGAGATCTCCATAAGTTATAAAACCGATTGGCCCATTAGCTCAGGCTACTTATTAGCTCTTGTGGCTTATATTAACTCATTATTCTTATCTATATTAGTCACATGGCTTGGTACCTTTCACAGCAGGGCAGGTCACATGTTGCTTCTTCGGTGGTCTGGGCTGGACTGCCAAGAGAGCTTCCTGTTTTCCTAGAATTCTCCTATTCTTATTGCTCCACCTCTACTTCCTGTCTTGTTTTCCCACCTATACTTCCTGCCTGGAATCAGCATTTATTTAAAACATGATTGACAGAATACAGACAATTACCCACACCAGGAACACATGGCAGTGTCCCCTTCAAGGCTCACAGAAATGTTCCCTGTCATGAAGTTGTATCTAGATTTTCAATGTGGTGTGGGACAATTCTGTATTCTGTCAATTATGTTTTAAATAAATGTTGATTGGCCAGTAGCCAAGTAGGAAGTATAGGTGGGACAACCAGACAGGAAGTAGAAGCTGGGCAATGAGAACAGGAGTATTCTGGGAAGAAGGAAGCTCTTTCCACAGTCCTGTCTAGACACCGAAGAAGCAAGATGTGACCTACCCTGCTGAAAAAGGTACCAAGCAATGTGGCTAACATATACTAGAATAATGGGCTAATAAAAGTTATAAGAGTTAATAAGAAGACTGAGATAATGGGTCAATCAGTTTATAACTTATATAGACCTCTGTGTGATTTTCTTTGGGTCTTACCAGATGTGGGAACTGGGTAGGACAGAAACCCCAACAAGTAGGCCCTCGTGTTACACCAATGGAAGTTTTCCATTACTGTGAGAAATTTAACACGCACTAAAACAATGATTTTGTTTTGTTACCTTTTGACACTTTAGGACACCAAGTTACAGAAAGAAGTTCTGACAGAAATCCTACCTGCCTTGCAGGATTGTTTAGAGGATTATGTTAGGACATACAAGTTAGTAAATATTTGTATTCTGTAGCACAGAGGGTTAACTAATCCTACAATAACCTACTATGTACTGGAACTGGAAGCAAAAAGCTTAAAGGTTCTAACTATAAAGAAATGCTGAAGAGAAGGCTATGCTCATTAGTCCATTTGGCTCATTCTGCAAGACATACATGTGTTATAATATCACACCAGATCCTGTAATATGAACAAAGTGGATGTTTATTTTAAAAGATTGAATTTTATAGGATACGTGTAGACATAGTATCACACACAAAGTAGATTTTGAATGCATAGTAGTCATGAAAAGGAAGAGGGCCCCTCCTGGAGGCGCTAGAGATTTCCTCAGCCTCCTAGAAGATCCTCCACACAAGTCTCCATCTCCAAGCAAGTTTCACTGGAAAACTCAACAAGAACTGTGTAGGGTGAGTTCATGGGCCATTTGAGAATGGATAGCAAAAGCTCTAAAATTTTATGGAAAAACGATAAAAGGTAAGTAGAAAATAATATGTCAGCTTATAGAAGACAAGGTGTAAGACACGTTAGTTCATTCTACCACACAACTTGAAGGTTAAAATGCATGTTTTTGTTCCTTAGTCACAAGTTTATACTCTTTAAAAGTGATCAAGGTAGATAATAAGGTCTCTTTTGCTTACATAATTAAAGTTATCGTATGTGTGTTTGTGTGTGTGTGTGTGTGTGTGTGTGTGTGTGTGCTGTGTGTGGGATAACCTTCAGAGCATTACTTATTCTTATATATCCTCCATTTTAATATTTCATTTCTTATATGTTTCTTCTCTTGTATGGACATCATCACATCCCAGTCCTGTAGTAATTGACTTTTCCAAAGCAGGTATGCACAAATCAGTGCAGGTAAAAGTCTTAACTAACAAAAAGTGATCTTAGAAGAAGGTGTAACCAGGGTTCGTTTGTTTGGGTGTGTGTGTATGTATGATGTGTTAAATCATTGTAACTATAGAGGAAACAAAGCGAAAATCTGGTGGAGGGTTACTCTATGAACAAACCCAGTAAGCATAACTTACTAAGTAAAATAATCTCAGAAGTTTTAAATATTTTTGGTTGACTAAAGCCAAAACCTGATGAATCATTATCTTAAAAGCAATTTTTGTATAATATAATACAGAGTTGGATTTTAGCATATCACATTAGGTACTTATGGTATTTCAGCATGTCACATTAGGCATTGACAATTTTCTTTATTCATGGCTTGTACCAGCTCTTGTAACATCCTGACTTCTACTATTCAGAGCAATGACCTGACCCAAGTACTCACAGCTTTTTTAAGTGGCCAATTCTATTATATAGAAGTGCTACATGTTCTCTTAGCTTAACCTAGGATGCCTGATGACTAGATGAACTTGACACAAGCTCAGCCAGTCCTCAGATAGAGTATTCCATGGTACAAATTAGTATGAGTGTTACTGATTCCATCAATGTACAGAGGTATCAGTTTTAATTATTTCTTGTAGTTTTAATTTTTTTCATTAGTGTATATTCATTGTACACTCATTATATATCCATCATGAGGGTTGAGTTATTTGGTCATCAAAAAGTGTAGCTCAAGTAGTGTGGGAAGTCCTTCCATATATTTGTTGCTTTTGTTGGTTAGGGAATAAAGAATTCTGCCTGTGATAGGGCAGAATAGAGCTAGGTGGGAAAACTAAACTGAATGCTGGCCTGACCTTATGAAGAAAAATTGAGTAAAAGGTGTTGTTGATAAAATTACCTTAACATTACACAGTTTCCATCCATCCTAAAAAAGCAACAACACACTATCCATAGGAAACTGAACACAGAGTCAAGTAAATGGCTCCCATGAAATGTCCATAGATATTCTTTTTTCATGATCAGTTTAAAGAAGATTTAGCTTAAAATTAAAACTAAAATTCATTTAAATTAAAATTACTCTTAATTTAACCAAAGTGGAAAGATGCTGCATTTCAAAGGGAATTTGAGTCTACACAGTACACACAAAGGTTTTAGGTGTTCTCAAAGGTCATCTGCAAAATCTCCTACCTTTACAATTACATACATTCTCATCATCCTCACCAGAATAACTGCTCCTAGACTGGGAAGGCTTTGAGGGAAGATATGCTTACTTCATCTTTGGGCTCCCACAATGACACGCAGAGGGGACTCAAGACATATTTATAAAATAAAAGGTTCATTGGTCACCCAAGCCCCTTAAACTATATTCTGCTCCTGGAGTTTTAAAAAACTCCCCGCTAGTGGAAGATGGATGGCTTAAGAAAATAGAAGGACAGTTAGAGATCAAGTCACAGATGGCTTTGCATACCAAAGAGCTTGGATTCTGTTCTTGTGAGAAAGGGAACCTATTAGAGGGCTAAAGTTTCAATGATCAGATTTATGTCTTACAAAGCTCAGGCTGGTCTCTGAGCTGAAATGTACTCTAGGAAGCATGGGGACATTAGGAGGGTACTAGAGCCAGACACAGGGAGATACTCATAGCCTGGACTAAGGCGTGTTGTACCAAAAGGACAGGAAAATAGAAAGGGAAGACAGTGGAAGGACAAAGGCCAGGCCCTATAGGGCTAGGCCATGGGAAAGACTTGGGATTTTATATGTAGTATAATATGAAGCCTGGAAGATTGGGAACAAGAAGCAATCATGAATTGCCCAGGCTAGCCAAATAGTTTCCATCTGCCTGGCCTTTATGCTCACAGCCCAGGCCCAGCTTATGTTTTAACAAGGCTCTTAACAGGTTTTTACTTTGCGTAGAAAATGGACTCTAAGGAGGCAAGAGTAGATTTAAGTGAGAAGAAGAGATTAAGAAGTGAGAGTTACTAACTTTAAAAACGGTGCTAAAATACTACCCTCTCTTGTGATATATGGATATATTGCAAGGCATATTTTCTCAATTGATTAGACATAGTATTTTATCAGTTTCAAAGATATGTTTAACTGTATCAAAAATTCCCTGACCATGAAAAATAACACTTGAGTATGTTGCTATGAACTTGTATCTATCTGAGAAAGAAATTTCAGAAAACCGTGGTAAAATACTGTCACATAGAAATTCAGATTAAGAATCTTTGTCCATCTTTTCAGCCCAATTTTATTAGATTTTGCTTTCCTTCTTTATTTTTTAAAATTTTTTCTTTCAACCTCAGACTACTGAAATAATGGATTACTCCCAAAGAATTGAATTTTCCCCCAAGAATTTCATGCTGAAGCAAGAGAAAGGCTAAAGTCTGGTGCCAGAGTAAGACCTTGCCTTCCAGGAAGAGACTGCATGCACTTCTGACAGCTTATGTCAGTTAGATTAACCTAAGCTTATTTCCTGGCTTTTCTTTCATCTTTGCTATAAAATTATAATACCAGTATAAAAAAGGTTGAGAAATGAACAGGAGTCTTTCCTTTCCTGGTTTGGTTAAATTATGAATAAGTATATTTTTTAAACTAGTTTCCCTTTCCTATATTTTTTAAAGATATTGGAAAAATCATATTGTGAGTTTCTAAATCTATGTGACGAGCCAACAGTTGATTGGATGGAGCCTTACATGACCAGCTAACAGTGGATTAGATGAAACCTACCCCAGAAAGAACAACACTCTACTAAGATTTCTGAAGTGAATGTTACTCCTTGGTCAACACCTTCTCTCTCACACTCACCTATGGGGGGGAGGGAGGGAGGGAAGGAGGGAGGAGGAGGAGGAGGGAGAGAGAGAGAGAGAGAGAGAGAGAGAGAGAGAGAGAGAGGGAGGGAGGGAGAAAGGGAGGGAGGGAGGGAGGGAGGAGAGAGAGAGAGAGAGAGAGAGAGAGAGGGAGAGAGAGAGGGAGAGAGAGAGAAAGGGAGAGAGGGAGAGAGAGAGAGGGAGAGAGGGGGGGGGGAGAGAGAGAGGGAGAGAGAGAGAGAGAGAGAGACCTAAGTAAATGTTTGAGCATCCTGTAATCCAGTCAAGTTGACACAAAAATGAATTCTCACGGGGGGATTTGCAGCCAGACTATATCGTGCCTTTGGGTTGCTCAGCTAAGTAGAACTGAAGGTTGATAAAGCACAAAGCAAGCCTGGCTTCAAGCATCTCCAAATGGTGCTTTATTCAGTCCCCACAATAGCCATGCGAGGCAGGGTGACATGGTTATTTGCCCATTTTACAGATAGTCAGGATGGTGTTAAATGATTTCCAAACAGTCCTCCAACCAGTAGGTGGCAGACCTAGGACTCAAAGCCGTGTTTGACTGACAAGCGGTCCCAGTGATTTTCAGTAAAACTTCTTTCTTGTCTGCAAGTGTCTAGGATGGACTGCATGGCTGCCGTAGGAATGACATCATCTGTTCTCTGGCTTCTGGGGACATAGAAGCTGGGTGTCATGGCTCTTCTAAATGTGTATGTTGAAACCGAATCCATAATGCAACATTAAGAGGTAAGACCTTGCCTAAATAAGACCTGAACAAAGACAATACCATCAGACACGTCAACCTGGAAGGGGAAAAATCTCATGAGGCCATCCCTACTCAAAGAATTATAGAAAACTAAGGGATACTGCAAGAAAGAGTATTAGGCCTCCCTTGGGGAGAAGGCCCCAACAAGCAATGATGAACAGATTCACCAGGCTGTATTTATATAGGTATGCATGTATATATAACTATAACATTTAAAGAGGAAGAGAAGGAGTGAGGATATGTGGGGGAAATTGAAAAACGAAAAGGGAATAGAGGTAAATAATGAAATGTATTTTTATAAAAAATAGGTGGAGTCTTTTAGAGGTAGTGAGTCTTAAATGGCACTTGCATCTTCAGAAAAAAAAGAATGTGATGGTGCTCTTTTGGCCTTCTTGTCACTTAGAGGCACCAAGCAAGGCTCATTTATGAAGGAGATAGTAAGTTCTTAACTGATAACGAGTTTGGCGGTACCTTTATATTAGGTTTTCAGCCTCTAAAAATATGTGCAATAAAATTTCCACTGAGGGTAACTGACCTGGTCGAAGGTGAACTGTGAAAGGCTCTGAGACCAAAAGAATGCCCACAGCAGAAAAGCGTGCAGGGGAGGGAAAACCAAAACATCAGGATTTCTGCAGGGGAGCTAGAAGTGGCTTGAAAAGTTGGGTTACAGAGCCAGGAAACAAGCTACCACACATATTAGCTGGGGGGCTCACAGAAATAGGGGGAGAAAGGTTCTTAAGGCCAGTCTCTTGCTGGTGCGTTCCTATGGAATTGCTTGTAAAGTGCTCACTTTGCCAAGCAGAACCCGGTGGCTTCCCAGAATCACCCCCATTTTGCCCACCAGCAGCTCTAAAAGGCAATTAGATCACCCTGCACTTCTTTCTTAAGGGTAAACTGAGGCTCCGAGTAATTCAATGACTCAGACAAGGCCCCACAGTCAAGGAGTGCTAGATATGGAAAACGGGCCAGATCTGGCTTTCTCCAGAGGCCAAGCTTTCCTGGGTAAAACTTCCTGATCCGTGTTTGACACATATGTAACACTGTTGAGTGGTCACCTGAAGGCCACTAGACCAAATGACCTCCGTCTTTCCAACCCTGCAAAGCCAGGATCTGTTTCTGGTACTATCTGAGACCGACAATTAGGATCCTTCTGCCTCTTGCCAACTTTTCTCCAGGCAATTAAATTCTGTCTCCCAAGGGGGGAAAATGATTTCTAATTCTAATTTATAGTCGAGTCGAACTTTCAGAAGACTCTATAGAGTTTGGTTCTAATTTTGCATAAGTGGATAAGTATAGCCTGCAGTAATACCACAGAGATTTTATTCATTTATCTCCCATATTAACTCATTTATGGCCTGTGGGAAGTATAATTAAAAATGAAGTGGCACAAAAAATTAATTAAAAGAATTAAACAATGTTAGAGAGATCTTACTTTTCAAACCCACTGACAATGGAAGAAAGGAAATGGTCACAAGTTCCAAGAATGAACAGTGGGTATCAAGCAGCTGGTGTAGGACTAGATGCATCACTGGTCTAGAGGGCTTAGAGGATCAAGGAAGGTCTAAAAGAACAAGGCCAGATTCATTGAAAAGTCCTATTTATCAGCTTTCCACTGATCCTACCAGATGGCCTTGGAACACTCAATCAGGCCGAATGTGCTCCACATGTCCCTCAGGTTCCCTTTCCACCCCTCTGCATCTTATATGCCTGAGATGCTAACCTATGCTAGCAATCCAACACCTGGGCTCCTTAATACTCGCTCTTGCAGTCAGAAAGATTACTGAGAAGCGGAAAAATCAAAAGCTGGTTTTGATTAGGTTTTTCTAAGTATTCCTTCCATGCACTCCCTTTCAATTGCTCCTTTCCTGCTGACGCCATGATAGATAGATACATAACCTCTGTGGGGCTCAACATTTCTGCTTAGAAAATGATATTTTGTTTTCCATCCTTCCTGGGGCATTCTGCAATTCAGCTAATATTTCTGGAACGCTTATAGATGTCAGGTGCCCAGGGTAGAAATAAGAGAGGTTATGGTGTCTTATTGTTCTATTAATAAGAGGAGAGGAGGGGACAGGGTGGCAATCTACTCTGCTGTATCTAGCAGGGAGGTTAGAGCTATACCTAGGAGGCTGGACTGCCTCACCAGGGAATACCTGCCCTCCGAATGAAGGCTTCCTTCCCAAGGAAGGCTTCAGGCTTAGCAGGTACACTGCGGGATGTAGACTGTGGGAGCCGAGAAGGCTGTAAACAAGCTTCTCTTGTAGTAATTATGTGACAATTATAACCATGTTTAAATGTAAAAACACACAGAAAACTTGAGCTTTAGGCCCAGCTGCTTACATGGAGAAATGTATCAAAAGACCCAAGTACACAGTCTGGCACATACTGAATACGCTGGTAGTGATAACAGTAGTGGCTGTGACAACAATAGCTACTACTTAAAAGGGGATTATAACATGAAAGGCACTGTTTGAAAAGCCTTTGCATATACTAATTAACTCACAACAAGCCTATGAAGTGAGCTTTATCATTACTGCTGTTTTCTAGTCTAGGAAAGGTAGACATGGAGGTTATGTATTTCCTATGGCTGTTACAACAAATTACCACAGTTTGGTTGGCTAAAAATGAGCAAAAAAAATTCTCTCCTATTTCTGGACTCTAAAAGTTAAAAATCAGTCCCACTAAATGGAAAATCCTAGAAGCAAATCCCTTACTTGGTACTTCCGGGTTTGATGGTACCCAGAATTACTCAGCTTGAGGCCACACCCTTCAACCTGTGATCACTTCATGATGCTGTTGCCATCTCCTCTATTGTCCGTGTCTGGAACACTCAGAATAACTTCCCTACTTCCACATCCTTAATATAATCACATCTACAAAAGTTCTTTTTCATATGCTAGTTGACTATGGTCTATGGGAGCCCATGTTAAAAAGATGTAAAGGGCCAGGTGGTGGTGGCACACAGCCTTAAATCCAGCACATGGGAGGCAGAGGCAAGCAGATCTCTCTGAGTTTGAGGCCAGCCTGGTCTACAGAGCAAGTTCCAGGACAGCCAGGGCTACACAGAGAAAGTCTGTCTCACAAAAAACAAACAAACAAACAAAAAAGATATAAACTATGAATAGAACAGAATTCAGACTTGTTCCTCCTACAAGGTGGCCTTTTAAAACAATTACATAAACTATGGTAAATATACTTTTTAAAAAAGCATTTAAAAATGCCCTGTAAGAAAGACAGAGCCTAAAATCCATTCTTGGCTCTTTTCACATGAAACTTAAACTTAAGACATAACAGCAGCTGTGTTCCATCACCATACTTGTGTTTACCTAAGCTAACTATAGATGCCACCTCATGCATTGCTCGCTTTAATAATAGGGATAAAAAGATTTTTGTTTTCACTACTCTTGAGCTCAAATGCCTGGAGTCCCCTGGTACCCTACACAAATCTTTGACATATCCTTTGATCCACAAAACCTTAGCCTCACTGGCCACTGAGCAGGTCGACAGGGGCCTAAATATTTCAGGGGCCATTAATGAACCCACCACGAACATATTACATATCTCATCCATGTCAACACAGAAACTATATACTTTACTTGCTGTGATGACCAAAATATCTACCAGCAAGAGCTTAAGGGAGGAAAGGGTCATTTTGGCTAGTATTTTCAGAGGGACTTTGGTTCATCATGGCAAGAAGTCTATCAGTCTATGAGGAGAAAGTGAAGTAGAAGCTTGTTTACATGATTGCAAAACAGGAAGCCAGCATAACTTTCAAAGGTCTGCCACTGGTAACCCATGTTTGCCCGTCAAACAACACCTCCTACAAGCTCTACAATCTTGAAAAGAACACTCAAAACATAAGACTGTGGGGGACATTTTGGATTCAAACCATAACCTAGTATTAATTCTGCCTTACTACATGATGTGAGACAAATTACTTAACTTTATCTGTGACAAAGTAGCGAGACTATCCATCCTCTGAGTGCACACAAGAAAATTATTAAAATCACCAAGAAGATTGTCAACATCTCTGTCTTCCCACTTTTCTGTCTGCCCCAGCCCATAATAAACATTACGAACAAATGTGTAGGAACAAATACATTCATTAATGATAATGGCAAAATACCTTCTACTAACCTCAGTGTAAAAGGTCCTCCATATTTACTATTTTATTTGCACTTTCAATAGGCCTGTGGAATTGATAGCATTGGCTCCATTAACCCAATTTTTATCCAAGTGAAGTGGGCTCAAGAAGGTTAATAAGCATAGCCTGAGCTGACAGTATTGCATGCCAGGTGATCTCTTAACCTAGTTCAAGTTTATACAGTACTACAGTGAGCAGGTTTTGTGATGGAAACAAGAAAGCCAAATGGATCTTCTAAACTGGTTTCTCGGGGTTCACATCTGAAACTATGCAGGGATGACCAAAGGCTCTGGGTGTTTTGTTTGAAAATGTCTAAAAAGCCCTAGGCTTGGGAAGGCCAAGCCATGTGCCTGCTTGTGGGTGGAGTCACTCTCCCTGTGTCCTGGCAGCTCCAGAATATCCACTCAGAGACTTAGTAATTGCAAATACTCAACCCATAGCTCAGGCTTGCTGTTACCTAACTCTTACATTTTAAATTAACCCACATTTCTCATCTACCCTCCACCACATGATAACACCTTCTTTTAATATGGCACATTCATCTTGTTTCTCTCTGTGTCTCTCTCAGCTACTGAGACTCTACCATTTTTCTTCCCAGCATCCTTTCTGCCCTGAAAATTCTGCCTAGCTATCAACCAATAAGCTTTTTCCATGTGAGATTTCCCTTTGTATGCTGTGATTACCATTAATAAATAAAGAACTGCTTTGGGCTTATAGCAGAGCTATAGGGGAACAGAGCTAGGTGGGAAAAACTAAATGGAATGCTGGGAGGAAGGAGGCGGAGTCAGAGAGAGAAGCCATGTAGCCCCACTGGAGCCAGCTGGAACTTTAGCTGGTAAGCCACAGACACGTGGCAATACACAGATTAACAGAAATGGGTTAAATTAATAGGTAAGAGTTAGCCAATAAGAAGCTAGAGCTAATGGCCAAGCAGTGATTTAATTAATAGGGTTTTGTGTGGTTATTTCAGGCCTAAGCTGCCAGGAACTAACTAGTGCCTCATTTCTACACTTTTATTAACAATGAGAGCAACACATTTTCACAGCGTACAGAAGGATTATTCCACAGCACATCGGTCTGAAAGTAGATTTCATTGTTTGACAAAAACTACCTCAGCTCTTTTGTTCTAACTTGCTTTCTGCTGCTGTGATAGAACACTGACCAAAAACAACTTGGGGAGGAAAATGTTTGAATCATCAGTTAAGATTCATCATTGAGGGAGGTCTGGGCAGGAACTTCAGGTAGGAATCTGGATGCAGTAATCAAGTCAGAAACCATGGAGGAACACCTTTTCTTGGCTTACTCCATCTGTCTTGCTTAGCTAGCTTTTCTTTTCACACATCCCTGGTCCACCACTAGTAGATATAGTAGTATATCTAGTGATATACTACTGCCCACAATAGGCAGAGCCTCCTGTATTAATTAACCATAGAAAAGCTCCCACAGATGTACCCACAGGGCACTCTGATCCATCCAACCCCCAAACGAGGCTCCCTCTGATAACTCTGAGCTGTATCAAGTTGACAGCTAACTATGAGATCTTTTGATCTCAGTTCCCTCCTACTTGAGGTACTAGAATACTGAAGCAAGGTAGCTGACATAGGCACTTAGTACAGGACCAACAAGCATATGGAGTTTATCAACTAATACTACTACATAGCCAAGTTGTACCTGCAGACATCCATAACCCGAGCATAACCTAAGCCAATAGCTTTCTTTCCTTTTCAGGGTAGCTTCCACAGCTATTGATTTAAACTGCTTCCCCTAGGTTCAGGTGTCTTTCATGGAGGAAAGGAAGTGGTGACACCTAGAACTGCTTCAGTTCCATACCTAGTCTCTCTGATCCTTGGCCTCGGCCTCAGCCTCCTCCAGGCCCAACAAGCTCTTGCTGCCCCCCCCCAGTCCACCTAGACACTATCTAGGATGCTTCAGAGTCCTGGGCTATACTTTACTCCAGCAAAGACCTGCTTTGGATGCCTAGTTCAGAGAGATCAGTTATCATAGTCTTTATGGCTTTCATCTTGAGGACAGGTCTGTAGTCAGTGACTTCTAAGTTTTTCTCAGAAGCACAACTCTCAGGGACTTTATTTATATCTTATTCAACACCTCACCCCACCCCTGCTGTTTCCTTGGGGATGAGACCTTACTCATCACCCTACACCTTCCCCAGGCTGGCATGGGACCTGGACAACTGTACTAGCTGGGAAACTTTCCAATTTCATCTTTGGATAAAAACCCAAGATGTAAACTCAAAGGTTGATGCCAGGAAAGGGACTGCATTCTTAAAATTATGTTTGAAACTCATTTTGAGTTCACCTAAGAAATTTAACAACACACACATATATGTATACATGAATATCTATAGATGTGTACATATATAGATATACATACATATATACACACATATAGATACACACACACACACATATATATATAATGAGCTATTAGCATGAATACATTGTAGCTAATGTTAGGTTTCATAGAGAATTTATTTTAATTGTGTCATGTATTTTGACCATTTGAACTCTTCTCTTTCTCCCCCTCCTCTTTTTCACTTCTGCTAGTCTTCCTTTCACTAAATATTTCCTACTTATTAAAGTAAATTATATTATGCATCAATAGTAGTAATTACTACTTAAACTTTGTTGTGTAATAAGAGAATGGTATACACTGCCTTATTTAATACTCACATTGACCAAGTGATTCTTTCACTGTTACAGATGAGAAAGTGGAAGCCCTTCTCAAAGGCTCACACAGATAGCAAATGGCAGAGCCAGAATGCAAAAACAGGTCTGTGGAATTCCAGATGTGTTCTCTTGATGCCATGAACACAGACAACTGGGCCAGTTGCCCTTCACTGATTGCTCTTCTTCAGGGTATGCATGTGTGTGTTTGGTGAATTTTATTTTATTTTATTTTAGAGACAGGATCTCATTAGCTCAGAATGGTCTAAAACTTGCTACGTAGCCAAAGATAACTTTGAACTCTTGATCTTCCTCTTTGTTGTGTGGAGTGGCAGGGGGCTGCTTCCCGTCACCCAGCTAGCTTTACCCGAAATAATTACACGGAAACTGTATTCTTTTAAACACTGCCTGGCCCATTAGTTCCAGCCTCTTATTGGCTATATCCATGTAACACCACGAGGTACTTTACCAGGGAAAATCTTTTTTTTTTTTTTACAGTTCTTACTTAGTTTTTATTCATAATCATAAACTTAACTCTGCAATCCAGCTAGACTTGAAGGGGAATGAGGAGAATATGGAACCCAAAGAACTTCAGTGAGAGCAGAGATTACAGGGTACTGCGAGCAGATGGGGCTGGGGTGCTCTCCTGAGCTACAGAAGGAATGGTCTGGTGGGTAAGAAGCCCGCAAGTCAAAAGAATTAGAGTTGTCCACAGTCGGAAATGGTGATCTTCTTGCTGGTCTTGCCATTCCTGGACCCAAAACGCTCCATGGCTTCCACAATGTTCATGCCTTCTTTCGCCTTCCCAAAGACCACATGTTTGCCATCCAGCCACTCAGTCTTGGTGGTGCAGATAAAAAACTGGGAACCGTTTGTGTTTGGTCCAGCATTTGCCATGGACAAGATGCCAGGACCTGTATGCTTCAGGATGAAGTTCTCATCCTCAAATTTTTCTCCGTAGATGGATCTGCCGCCAGTGTCATTATGGCGTGTGAAGTCACCACCCTGGCACATGAATCCTGGAATAATCCTGTGAAAGGAAGAACCCTTATATCCAAATCCTTTCTCCCCAGTGCTCAGAGCACGAAAGTTTTCTGCTGTCTTTGGAACTTTGTCTGCAAACAGCTCGAAGGAGACGCGGCCCAAGGGCTCGCCATCGGCCGCGATGTCGAAGAACACGGTGGGGTTGACCATGACTGCAGCAAGCGGTGAGAGGGGACAGCGGCGTCTGCAAAGCGGCCACCAGGGAAAATCTTAACCTGCGTCTGTGTCCAGTGGGAGAATCATGGTGACTGCCTGACTCGGCTTCTTTCTCCCAGCATTCTGTTCTGTCTACTCTGCCTACCTATGATGGAGGAAGGTCATTGGTTAATTATAATAAAGAAACTGCTTGGCCCTCATAGGTTAAAACATAGGTGCGGGGGAGTAAACAGAACAGAATGCTGGGAGGAAGAGGAAGTGAGCTCAGAGGCCATGCTCCCCTTTCCTGGGCAGACGCGATGAAACTCTGACCCAGGATGGACGTAGGCTAGAATCTTCCCGGTAAGCGCACCTTGGGGTGCTACACACATTATTAGAAATGGGCTAGTCCAGGTGTGAGAGTTAGCCAAGAAGAGGCTAGATATAATGGGCCAAACAGTGTTTAAAAGAATACAGTTTGTGTGTTGTCATTTCGGGGCATAAGCTAGCCAGGCAACCAGGAGCTGGGGCGGCAGGAACGCAGACCCGCAGCTCCTACAACATACCTAACTTTCTGTCCTATCAGGCCAAGCAGTTTTCTTTATTAATTAACCAATGACCTTCCTCCATCACCTCTCTCCACTTTCTGAGGCTGGGATTATAGATGTGTGTTACCACATTCAGATTTTCAGTGTATTTTTAAAAAAATTATTTACAAAGGAAACCCAGTTCACCAGATACAGGTACTCCATCCTGTGGGACACTTGGGCTCTTTCTTGTCACCTTTACGCAGACTTTTGATGAAACTTTCCCCTCTAAGTCAAGCCTATGGCTTTCCAGTCATGTAATCTGCACTTGCATAAAGCTATAATTTACAGAATAGAACAGTTAGCCCAATTCTTGCTCAAGATTCTGCCACGAGCACAGCTAGTCCTTGTATTTGAGTTCTCAGAGGTTTTACAGGTGGAGGGTTAACCTATGGCGCTTTAGCAAGTATGTAGCTAAACTTCTGGTTTGACTCATGTATTATGTGGGTGTTACTAACACATGAATCAATAAGGATGCCATGAACTTTACAGTATAGTAGAGAAGGCATGCAATGAAATAAAAAAATTAAAATGTACAAATTAGTACAGATTGCATAAAACTAACAAGTGGAGAATTATAGGAGAGTAAAAAAGGGATACCCTACTGTCAATCGTGTGTTCAGGGAAGCCCCTCTCCAAAAAAGAATCTATAAACCTGATTAACTAGAAAATAAACCAAATGTAGAAAAAATGAAGAGAACAATACTGTATGTGAGGTTGCAGTGTATGCATGGAGTAGGGTGGCAGCTGGACTGGTCTACCTGGAAATGATGAATAGCTGACATGTGGGGAGTTAGGAAAGAAAGAGTTTGTTGAGAGTTTGATTACAGTTTCAGAGGGTTTGTCTATGGCCATCATGGCAGGGAGCATAGCAGCAGGCAGGCAGGCATGGCATGGGCACAGTTGCTGAGAGCTTACATCTGATCTACAAGCATGAGGCAGAGAGAGAAAGAGAATGTTAACTGGGAATGATGTGGGCTTTCGAAATCTCAGAGCCCACCTGCAGTGACATACCTCCTCCAACAATGAGAGATGTAGGACTTTTAATGCTACCAGTGGCGAAAATCTGAGAACCCAGGCAGGAGGTAGTCACCATAGAAGAAATCAATAAAATTATTAATTTAGGATCCAATGGGGGGGGACATGTTTGAAGTCAAATGTCAGGCAGGAGCCACATCACGTAGAACCTGGGGTGCCATAGGAGGAAAGGTGAATTTTCTCCCAAAGAAACGTGTTAGACAGTTTAGCCAGTAGTGAAATATTAATTGGATGTCTTTTGATGCTGTTTGGATAAATTCTAGGAGAACAAGAATGAAATCAAGGGAAAAAAGGAGGTTATTACAATAATCAGGACGAAAGACAGTGGCACATTGGCTCTGAGCAGTCTTGTTTCCATAAGTATTTGTCAGAAATGGTCACCAGCAGTGAATGATCGATCAAAAATAGCTTCTTGAAGTGATATATAAGTTTCAAGGCATACAGTAGGCTAACCAGACATCAAATGTCCTCCTGAGGCCTTTAAGTGGCTCAACAGACACGTGGGAATCCAGAAGGCTACGCACATGTAAAAGATTATGCAGAGACTTAGGAAAGTCCCCACCCACTCAACCCCACTCTCACTCCTATCCCCCCCTTACCTTTCCCTCCCTGTGGACTTTTAGCAAGCAGGAAGAGAGAGCCAAAGCCGAGGGAATGCGTGCTTGCTGGAGTGTTGAAGGGGGAGGCCCCAACACAAATATGGAGCCCATCAGCTAAGACTGAGAGACTCGCATTCTAAGACATTTAACGAAATCTCTGTCCCTCTATAAACTGACTACGAAAATCAGATTTCAATGGCTCCAAGATAAAGAACAAAGTCTTTACATAGTTTGTTCAGAAAAGAAACTAGGCAAATAGCCGCAGTAAAGAGGAGCCCCAACAAATCCTGGCCGAGGGGGGCAGGGATCTAGAAAGCTCTCATGTTATGGGAAATGAGGAAATAAAAATATTTCCACAAAAAGGCAACAGTCAGTTATGCTGCATGCTGCATGCCGCCATTAAATCATGGGAGCTGAGGATGGAGACATAATCCTTGGATTTTTAAGACATCAGGGTAATTGGTGACATTGCTAAGAGCAATTTTAGTCTGAGCGTGGGATCTGAAATCTAATTAGTATTAACTGAAAGAGAAGTAGAATGTACAGAAAGTGACTTCCTGATTCCATCTATCTATCTAGTTATCTATCATCTATTTTTCTTTCTTGATTTAATTCTTATTTTATTTACAGGTAATTTGAAGTTAGAAATTTTTTGGTTTTTAAAATTAAAATATAATTACATCATTTCCCCCTCCCTTTAAACAAAGCTATGAAATTTGCAGGTAAATGGATAGAAATAGTATATTGACTGATGCAACCAAGACTCAAAAAGACAAATGCCACATGTTCTCTCTCATCTATGATTCCCATCTCCAAATTATCAGTTGTGAGTACATAACCTGGAGTAATCACAGAAACCATAACAGTAAGAAGGGAACACACATGAGCAGTATAGAGGGGAATAGACTTCTTATTCATTCCTTTTCAACAAAAATCATTAAGTCATATGAACTGGGGTTGATGAATAGCACAAGAAGACCATTGGGGATCTTTAAAGCTCTGACAATCTTCAAAGTCCCTATTCTGCCTCCTGCTTCTGACTCAGAGAGCACTTGTTAGCAGGAGGTCTTTGGTCCATATCCATGTTTCTTTAATAATTTATGAAATGATGGCTTAGATCTAGGTGAATATCATCCAAAGTCAATGTCATGGCATATTAATTGCAACATTTGTTTGATGAACACTAAAAATTTTGTAGGGACATATGATTAGAAATTACATCACTAACCTAAGTTAGATAATTATATTTTTGCAGGCCTTCTCAGAACCTTTGAGGGTCTGATGTGAATTTCATGTTCTAAAGAGCGGGCTATATGCAGCATGCCATTATATGATATAGCAAAGATCCTTTGCTTCTTGTCTGCCTTAAAGACAGGTGGACAGCACAGTGTTCCAAGAAACGTGCTTTGAGAAACACTACATCTCTACGGTCTTCTCTAGAGATGGCTTTCTTTGACACCCGCACTAAAGCACTTATAACACATTCACTGATGGATGCTCAAGTCAATCCAGAACATCAAAAGATTTGCACCAGCAACGGCCATGGCTGTAACTGTGTGGTCAGTGTGGATAAGATCATGTGCAAAGTGTTTCATGTGTAGCAGTTAAAAGACCACTCACCTTCCCTTTGTGGGATGACACCTTGCCTCCAACTTAACAAAGCGGCTCTAGTAGGACAGCTACATGCCCCAGTCAGACCCTGGATTAGCTCCAAATAAAGCCAAGACCGAGGGAGCAGGGCTGGAGAGGGTCATTCTGCTATGTACCAGAAAGCTGGAAAACCTGGTTTTTTGGTAAGACCGAGGGAGCACTGCAAACAGTGAGTGACGTGGAAGAGCTTCCAAAGGACTCGGAGTGACAGTCTCAGTGGTAAGCTGTTTACTTTTCTACAACTCTCCCAAGCCCTCAATAAGGTTTTCTACACAGCCAGGCTTTGTGAACTATGGCTTTCCTATCTGAAGGGTGTAGAAATAAAGGGTGGGGACTTTGTGTTCAGAGGTTTTGTGCCAACTGGTTATATTATGAATCCCAGGAATATATGGACAGGAAAAGCCAGGAACAAAGGTAGCATACACTTGCCAACTTCTACCTCAAAAACTCAGAGCAGTCTTGTGGAGGATGAATAGAAGTTTGAGCAAATATAATTGTGTCTTAAAAGTTCTTCGCAGCTAGGGGTAGAGTTTAGTTGGTTGATCAATCACCTAGCATGCTCAAAGCCCTGGGTTCGATCCTCAGTATCACATAAACTGAACATGGTGTGCTGTCTATAATCCTAAGACCTGGAAGGAATTAGTCGGAGGGGCAGAAATTCAGAGCCACCCTCAGCTACCCAGACATGTTCAAGGCCAGACTGGGTACAACAGACTCTGTAAAAAAAATGTCCTTCACTTCGCAACATCTACTGTAAAGCAAGGTCTCACCAATACTGCTAAAAGTCTTATGGGGTAGGTACTGTTATATGTCCTTCTTTAGATCTAAGGAAACAGAGCCAACAGGAGCTCAGAGAGGTCAAGCGACTTACCCAAAGTCATCCAGCTTATCATTCAGCCTTAGCAACGGTACAGTTATGATTGCAGATAAGGCCAGTTTGACTTAAAGATTCATGTCTGTAGATATTTTCTAAACTGCCCCCTACAAAGGATTGCCAGTAGAGGAATAATGGGCTTGAGGCAAGATTCAGTTTCTATTTTCAGATTTTTGTTCGGTGGCCAAGCTACAGATCCTAGATAGCCCGTGTAAACAGCAGTGTCAGAATGTCCAGGCTTCTTATGGGCTCATTGTGGGTACCACAAGGCTCTTTATACACTGACACCATGGCTGCATACCCCAGAGCTCTCTACGTACTATGATCTGCTGCTCTTCGGAAAAGAGGGGTCTCCGTCGTGAATGTCTAATTCTTATTCGATCACTAAACTTATACTTCTTATCCAGTCTTTGTTTCAGAAAGCATAGCCTCAACCAAGTGTCATTGCCTCCTCCTAAGTGCGACATTCTGTGAATAAAAACAGCCAGTGGGGATCTCCTGGGTCACCAGTGTCTGGTAAGCATAGGGCTCGGCAGATGTGGGTTAAATGCAGTTGCGGATGATTCTGGGCAGAAAAGGTGACCGCCCCTGCTCTGGGGCTCAGGGACTTCTGAGAATCAGAGCAGAAGCCAGTGAAACCCATTCACATCGTTTTCTACCCACATTCTTCTTCCTCTTGTGGGGACCACAAGGGAGGTGGTGATGGAGGGCAGACAGGTTTTATTTTGTTTTTTTATACTGTGTGGACCTCATTCTCTGAAATCAGCTCTTCAGCCTGAAAGGACAAAGCTACCTTAAATAGAAAGTCAGCCTGGTATAGTCATGTGTCATTATATTAATATGCAAAGCTACCAGTCAGCTAATCTCCACAAACCATTTGTTTCCTTAATTGCCCTCTTAGGGCAAAAGTGAAAAAAAAAGATAGGGAAGATGAATAACAATTGTATATAATTCACCCTTCCCGTTCTCCCCAGTTCCACTTACTGAAGCAGTTATGAAGCTGGCAATTTTCAGCTTAAACTGTCTAACCACTCCTCATTCACCCAGTTCCCACCCCAGCTGCCTTCACTCAATCAGACTTAGTCTCTCAGGGTCGCTGAGTCCTGTCCACTGACCCCACTTGGAGCAGTATCTTGGGCTCTGACTCTCAAAAACCATCTCCAAGGTGCAGTAACAAAGAGGCAGCAAGGTACCTGGTTCTAGCCTGCCTGCCCCAGGAAGAGGGAGCGCATCCGTTTCTGAGCACTGGCTTTAAAGAGGCACGATGTATTGTAACCCTGTCTCTACTGATTACTAGGTCTGTGGCTTCCGAGAGGTCATTTGACTTCTTCTTAGGAAAGCTGGGGCAAAGTAAATGCAGGTGTGTATTAGCAACTGGTGCATAGGGCTCTGAGGGGTGGATTAGGTCCTGCCTCAGCTGGTCAGGACATGGAAGATTGAGCTGTTCAATGACTTTAGCTGCTGCCGCCTATGAGATAGTTAGAAATATGATTCCCTTTTCCCACTCACTGCCCCAACTGAACTGCAAGGAAGCAGAAGAGATGGAGGAGACAAAAGAGAGAGAGAGAGAGAGAGAGAGAGAGAGAGAGAGAGAGAGAGAGAGAGAGAGAGAGAGAGAGAAGGCGTGAATAAACGGATGCGGTGATTTACATGAACTGTCAGTTTAAGCCCCTGTATTCCTCATCTCCAGTTTCAGAACTCATCTCCTCATCTCTCTCTCTAATCAGTCCTGACCTCTCAGTGACCAGAAGCTTCTAAAAGCTGTTTGTTTGTATCCTACAGTATCAAAGTTTGTTATAACAAAATAGCCAAAGAAACATCCTCTCCACCTCACTTGGTAACCTCCAGTGCAGACTTGAAGGGGTGCTGTGTCTAGGAAATGGAGCTTCAGACACGATAACATATTCCAAGTATTAGAAAGCAACATGCTCAAACCTCAGAACTTGACACCAGGAAAGGTCATTTAGAAACCAGTCTGTGGCAGTCTATGTATTCCCAAGAAGGACTGACAAATTCTGCTTCTTTTTAAAGATTTATTTATTTATTCATTTACTATTTTTATGAATATGTGTGTTTACTTGTATCACATGTGTGCAGGAGCTTCAAAGGCCACAAGGTGTCAAAAACTCGAGTTACAGGTTTTTGTAAGCTATTTTCAGGGGCTGGGAACCAAACCCAGGTTCTCTGCCAGAGCAAAAAGTGCCCTTCACCACAGAGTCATCGTTCCAACCTCAAAAATTCTGTTTCAAAGGCCAGAAGACTTTCACAGCTAAAGAGAAGACCTCCCCTAGGACAGCAGTCATGGATAGACTCTAGAGTGTCTCCAGTCAAAGGGGGTGGTGTTAGTACCAACCTCACTAGGGGCATGATGAGGATCAAACATTAATTCTTTTCTCAGAACATGTGAATTTCCTACATTTCTCCCAACTCTTCCTCTAGGAAGATCTTGAGGGAAGTCCCTACTTGGAATCAGCAGTGAGCAGAATAACACAGGTGGATGACTTAACCTTGGGGAGTTCCAGTTTCCCCGTCTGTAAATGCAGACTGGTTACCAGCAGTTACCGCACACAGTTGGGAGACTACGGAGGTCTCAGTGGACTGTTGGAGTGTGCAAACACTCCATGAACGTCGGCATACAGTAGACGTTGTGATTTACTTGTATACTCTTTGGAAATTGTTTTAGGGAACTTCAAGCATATTTGCATTTCCTTTTAGTAGCAACCTGGGGGTTTTCTATCATTGCTTTTATCTGCTATTGCGAATACTCTAACTCATGGGCAGAAACAGCTGAATTCCACGGTCTCTGGGCCACCTGGTCCCTCCTGCTTTGAAGGTCATGGTCAACACTGGTGCTTTGTCTGCCACTGCAAATGATACCATAGATTTCTTGATAATGTGCCGTTGCAACCTTGCTCTCCAGCAAACAACTGCACTGGGCTTCATTATTGATGCTCAGGGAGTCGGCTTAATTACGATTTTTAATGGTGCACATGTTCATACAACTTCTGTATTAGCTGCCATCTCCTTGAGTGCTCTTTAGTATGTAATAAACATTATCCTTCACCAAAGCTGAGATCTGATTTCTCATCTTCAACATATTACGATCATTTGCAAACCTCTGATTCTACTGACATAAAAAGGCTCATCTGAGACCTTGAGATCGTGGACAGAATTTTCTGGACTCTGGTTCCAAGGTGTAAGAGGAGGATATCTTCAGACCCATAAACTCCAAAGTGAGTAGCAAAGTGACTTTTTTGGCAGGGACACCTACAGGCCCCGGATGTTGCTCATGCATGAATGGGATGGCATTTTTGCTCTGGTCCTCCCAGGCTTCTGTGATAGTGGGTCTGGCGGAGCTCCTTGTTCACTTCGCGGGGAGCTTATTCTGGTCTGGAGAAGTCTGCACTGTCCTTCCTGCGCATGGAGCAGTAGCGCTAAGTTCTTTCCTTGATCAAAGATACCTCCTGACAGGAAACTTGGGTCATAAAACAAAATCTTCCAGGTTTATTAACCAAGTATGAAAATCAAGAGAAGTATGTGGTTCTTGCTATAGACTACCAGAGTCTTCGGTGCTTTACAAAAAGACTACTGAGTGATTTTAAATTTATGCAACATAGAATTAATTATTATTAATTAATTATTTTAAACTGCTCAGTTTAGTATTTCCCATATTCAGAGTTTTGTGCAATCATCATTTATACCTAGCCCTCAAACACTTCATCATCCTAAATGGGGATCTTATATGTGGCAAATACTCTATGTCTTCCTTTCATCTTTACTCCAAGTCCCTGGTAAATAGTATATTTTCCACACTATAGAACTATATAATTTGGACAGCACATTTAAATACAATAACATAAGGTGTGACCCATGGGTACCTGTCTTTGTTTTTTTTAAAATAATTCTTAAGGATCATCCATGATCTAACATATCTCATTATTTTGTACTACCTAACTATAGTTCATTACAGGGGTATAATACATTGTATCTGTTCAACAGTCAGTGGCTATCTATATTGCTTTCAACTTCTGGTCACTGTGATTACAGCCCCTGTGAACATGTGTAGTGTCTGTTCTAAGTGCCCTGGGATGTATACCTCACAGTGGAGTTAGTGGAAATGTAGCAAATCTAACATTTTGCGGAAATAACAAGCTGTTTTACATCAACATTCCCAACAGCAATATTAGAAGCATTCCGGTTTCTCCACATCTTCACAAGTTCTTTAACATACAAACACTTTAGTTACATTAGTGATTTTGGAGTGACATTTCACCATTGGTTGTGTAAGCTTGTTTTTCCTCCATGGAAGAGTCTTGACATACTATTTAAAAAACAACCGATGATAGGTGTATAGCATGGGTTTATTTCTGGACTTTCCATTTTATTTCATTGATTTACTTGTCTGTGCTTAAGCCAGCCCTCCTTCTCTCTCTCCCTCCCTTCTTTTTCTTCTTCTTCTTCTTCTTCTTCTTCTTCTTCTTCTTCTTCTTCTTCTTCTTCTTCTTCTTCTTCTTCTTCTTCTTCTTCTTCTTCTTCTTCCTCTCTCTCTCCTCTTGTCCTTCTTTTTCCTCATCCTTTTTTTTTGAGACAAGGTCCCTACACATAGCCCTGGCTGTCCTGAAACTCACTATGTAAACCAGACTGGCCTCAAACAAATCCACTTCCCTCTGCCTTCTAAGTTCTAGGATTAAAGGCATGTCCATACTTCTTTTAGTAGTACACTCTTATAGTGTCTTTTGCAGCGCAGATCCTCCAGTTTTTACAACGATATTATTTAATCATTTATTTGTTCTTCTTGGTACTCAGAGTTCCTAGAAATTTCATGTTAATTTTAGGACAAGCGTTTCCATTTCTTAAAAAAAGGCTATTGTGATTTTCACAGCTATTGCACCAAACCTTGAGTAGTAGTCCAACTATGCAACATTAAGTCTTCCAGTCTCTGAACACAGGACAACTCTCTGCATATTCAGGTATTTAAAAAATTGAGGGGAGGGATTTTGAGGCTGCACCAAGACAAGTCGAAGCAATCTGCTGAAGCAGGTGCTATCTTGGGTCACCACAGGTTGAGTTAAGACACGTTGCTGATAAGAGTAAATTAACTCCACAATTTTTAGACAGAGCAAGGGAAATCCAGAATAAAAGGGAAGGGAGTCTCAAAAGACTTAGTTTGGTATTCAGTGGATGTCACTGCAAAGGCTCCCAGTCTTGTCTAGTAAGGTCCATCTCTGGTAAGATCCGTGGTAAGAACATCAATGCGGCTCTACATGGAAGGTGTGGAAAACTTCCTAATTGCTGTTATACTTAGCAAATTGGATGTTGGTCCCCAAAGATTTAATGAAGGGTGTAAGACTTCCCTCTGTTGATAAATTCCTGTGAGGCACTGTGTGCAACAAGTGGATTTGGGTGTGGAAGCAATTTTGTCCCCAGGATCTTTTGGTCCACGAACATGTGCCAGAAGGAGCATCTTCTGAACTAGACATTCAAACACCCAAATTTGAATCCAAGACTTGCTACTCAAGTTATCCTATGACTTCGGGAAAATCATTGACATTCTTCAAGATTGTACATTCATCTGTAAAATGAGCATTTTTAAAATATCTGCTGAATTCATAGGGACATTGCTGTGTCAAGAGGCATAAAGAAGGACTTAGGAAACAGAATCATTACTGTCTCTACTAGGGGTCTCAACATTTGGGGTGGGTCTTCATGATTTAGAAGCAGGAGTCTGCTAAGGAATGTGTCGGTGTATACACAGAGTTCAGATTTCAAGGCTCCTGGTCAAAGAAATTTAAAAAAGGAAGAAAGTCTGGCTCTCTCTGATCCTTAAGGGGATGGGAATTATTGTATAAAAGAATGAAAAGTTAATTGGATTTCCTTACTTATCCATAAGTAAGGAAAAAGTCAAAGCCAGAAAAGGGCCAATATTTTGTGATTAAGAGAACCAAAATCCAGGAAGCAAACGTGTATACTGAGTGTCTGTTGCAGGTCATGTACCACCTGGAACTCTGGGAATTGTCTATGTGGCTATATTATAGGATAAAGGTCTGATTAGACTGGTTTCAAAGCCAAAGGCTACTTAAGGTGACACAAGATGACTATGACTTACCAAATGTCTTTTAGAAACTTCAATACTAAGGTCGTGTAAGTACACATTCACAATTATAGCAAGATATAACAAAGTCGCATTTTAAAAGTCAACTTGAACTCATCTCATGGAAGAACTCGGGAACAGAATAAACCTAAGAGCTGTTCTGAAAGTATTTGTATAGAGAAATAAGCACTCCAGACTCACTGTGTTCTCATTATAAAAAGACAGGTCAGAGAGACATTTGGAACATGACATTTCTTTCTTAGTCCATTGACGCCACCTGCCAAGATAGGGCACAAAGTTTGTTGACCTTTCTGTAAGGTAAACTATGATGTCATCTCCACAGAGCTGACAACTTTGCTATCTCTCCCTACTGTGTACCCAGGCTTGCAGAGGGCTTGAGGATAGAACTGCCTATTATTCACCCTGAGTCTTCCTACACGAACAAAGTGCAATAGAAAAATGATGGTCTCTTTTATTCACTGTTTCTGTGCTACTAGTTGATGAAGCAACCTGTTGAATCCTCGGGTATTTCTACAGAATGAGGACCAAAACATTTAGTATTTAAGTGCAGTGGTTGTGAAGAGTCAGCATAGTCACGGTTCATAAGAGTTGTCCAGTAAATGTGGTATCTCTTATTTAGTTAGTTTTATTTAGTTTCAGACATTTAGTTTTAGGACAGCCGGATTGCTAGCATCATCCTGGAATCAGAGGGGAAACCTGTTTTCATTGATAAACTGCCCCGTTATTTTGATGATTTCCTAACAGAGCAGGAGATTGGTACTAAGCAAAATTTGGTTTGGCCTTTAATCAACCCTTCAGGGTTTTTATGATCAAAAGAGGTGAAATTCACAGGACTCAAGGGCTAGTCTTTTCTGTGGGTTTTAATGCATTATAGAATGATAGAGAAAAAGGAAGAAAACATAGGAGTATGTCCAATAAAAATTACAAGTTACCATTAGTATTTCTATCGGAGAGCCTTGCAATTAGAAACAGAATATTTCTATTTCCATATGACTCCTGGGATCACGCCATAACACAGTATGGTGGAGGGATTGAGGTTTTCCCACTTACATGCATCATACCTAGCAGAGGCCCCTTGGAATGCTTTATGTTATGCCTTGGAAGTTTCATTCATTCAGTCAATACTTACTAAAAAAACAATAGGTAGAGAGTACAGCTCGGACATCCCAGTGGCAGGCTGGGATGGGCAGAGACAGAACAATAAACTGAGAACATATAGGTATACAATGATGGGGGTAGTGCTGCTGTAAAGAACAGGCAAGCTATGGGGAATGTGCCGTGCTAATGGGAAAGGCTGATTTGATTTAGGATGTTCAGGGGTGGTCCAGCTATTGGGATGGCATTTCACTGAGCAAGGTGACTCACGTAGTATGCGGAACTTGCTGTAAATTGCGCTTGTTTATTTGCTCTCTTCTTGGGTTTATTCAACATCTGATTTTATCTTTCTCATTTCCTCTTCCCCATTGCTCCTTCTATCAAATGTTAGGTTATATTTATCTTGATCCCCTATATGTAATTTGCATGCACACTCCTGCTAGTATACCTCCTCCCACTCTGGTACCCCTCTACCCCTTGCTTCACCTCTACCCAATCACAGAGATCTAATTTCCTCACTGCAGTGACATCCCCTTCTCACACATAGAAGGTAAGACCGTTGTGCTTATTTGGTTCATTGAACTACTAAGTGAATGAAAGAGGTAGCCAAGACCATAGGGATGGTGCAGAATTCAGAATCAGAATGCTTGTTTTTTTTTCTTCCTTCCTTCCTTCCTTCCTTCCTTCCTTCCTTCCTTCCTTCCTTCCTTCCTTCCTTTCCTTCCTTCCTTCCTTCCTTCCTTCCTTCCTCCCTTCCTTTCCTTCCTTTCTTCCTTCCTTCCTTCCTTCTTAATTAAATTCTTAAGTCATCGTATAAACAATGAGTTTTGCTATGGCATTTTCAAAAGTATGTGCATGCATACGAGCATGTGTGCATGTGTGTGAGAGAGAAAATACTTTTTACTAATTCATTTTTGTATTCTACTGCCCTCCTCTCTGTTCGTTTCTTCTTCTCAAACAGTGTCCCTTTCTACTTTCACGTCACAGGTGTTCCATACCCTCTCTTTTTTCTGCCTCCCTTAAGATCTCTTCCCCTAAGGTGGAAAGGTTGTAAGAGCCAGAGCTGTTGGATGGCGCTACGGTAAGCAATGTTTTAGAGACACAACAGGGCTGATGTACATCTAAATTCACTGAGACTGACAGCATGCCTTAGACCTCCACAATTTCAAGCCAGACAAAAATCCCAGGACTAAGAAGGGAAAGTGAACACAAAGCCCCAACCCTAACCAAGAAGTTATTTGCAATTGATACCTGCTAGACAAGGGGAAAACCACTTCTCTTCAATGGAGTAATACTGGGAAGGTATATTAGCCACACTCCAGGGCAGACCCATGCCCAAGACTATTTGGCCAACACAAAATGAACTCCATGTTTTTTTCTGTGTTTTACTTTAGTTTTTTTCTTATCTTGTCCTATTGGATCTTAGCTTGACTCTTTTGATTTTCATTTTGTTTTTATTTCTTTTTGACACAAAAGAACATAAAGTTGGAGGGAGAGGGAGACGAGGAAGACCTTGAAGGAGCTGCAGGAGGGGAAAGAATATGATCAAAATATATTATAGGAAAAATTATTTTTAAAGTAAAAGCCAGGAAAGATCTTTTCCTCTAGAGAGGGGCAACATTTCAAAATAGTACAGTAAGTTTGATTCCTGATTTATAAGTACTTACAATTGATAAGAATGAAAGGCAGAGTTAAATAGAGGCATGGTGTAGACAAGTAACGGGCTGGCTGCTTGTACCTGCTTGTAATATGAAAGGCCTCTGAGAAGAGAAAACAATTATTACCTTCCATTACTGAGGTGCGACATAACACAGCATTGTTCTGATCTTGATGGGAGGCAGTGTTGGTGGAGTACATGGGGGGAGGGAGTTGACAACCAGACATTCTTACAACCGATACTTATTGCGTGCCTGATAATGCCTGGGCCCTAGTTACTAACCATGGGAGGAGGCCCTCAGAATAAAAAGTCCTTCTTTTTTAGTGATTTTGGAAGAGTCACTGGAATCTACTGGATAATCTGAGCTAATTCTGTGTAAGAAAGTAGATATATAATGTAAGAGTAAGTTAGAAGAGTCAGATTATGATGAGAAAACATTCAGAAGTATCCAAAGGCCGAGTCTGACTAGCCAGGAGCACTGCTTTAGCTAGAGAGATAGGGAAGGGCTCGCTACTGTAGAACATTGACAACGAGAGCTAAGCAATGCAAGGGAAAGAGCCATTCAGCTGACAGGAGGAAGAACTTGCCAGCAGAGAGAAGACTAGTGAGTACAATGATCAGGAGGCAGGAACAGATCTTGCCTGGTCAAGCAGAGGGAAGGCCAATGGACTGAGCACTAGTTCTCAATGAGACACCAACGTCGCCTCGGAGGCATTTTCAAACTTTTGAGTGATTACTTTTTGTTTAACTCTTCTAATGGTGGGAAAAGCCTGTTTAGAGGAGGAGCAGTGGTGTCAGGAAATAACATATTTGGTTCTGTTTAGAACATCATCAGGGACTGTTCATCAGTCCAGAGTGCAGAAAAAGGAAATTCTTGTATGTTATTGGTGGGAAAGTAAATTGCATCACCATTAGGGGAACCAGTAGAGAGATTCCTCAACATGTTGAAAATAGAGCTAGTGTTGATTCATTGATCCACGAATCCCATTTCTTGATATATATCTGAAGGAACTGAAGCCAAAGAGACATCCTCACTTCCATATTTACCGCAGACGCAGTCACCATAGGCAAAGCACGCATATGTGCCTGTGGCTTACAGTGGAAAACCAGGGCTTTGAATAGTAACAGTGGTTACCACCAGTTGCCAGGTTTGGGGATCTGTTTTGGTTCTGCATAGTATGCCATGCTTCCAAAAATGCCATCTGTTTTATATGCGAAGTTAGAAATAAAGATTTAATCCTATGCAGAGCAAACTGGTTTGCTGTCTAGGCCATGCCGGCACTGGGCTGATGATTCTGTCTCTCTTGCAATTACCTCCAATGAGCTCTTTGCTGGGTGTTGGTGGCCAACCTGGGAATGATGGTTTCTTTGACTGCTCCTTGATGTCAGGTCGCTGCTGACTGCCTTGCCCTGGCTGGTTAATGGAATCCTCTCCTGGGAGTCCCTCTGCAGCTCCACATGCTACATCCATCATCCTGTCATCTTGCCTGTCTTCTTCCATTTTCTGAGCCCCAATTTCTTTCAACAGCTCTATTTTCCTTCCCTCCCTCTAGAGTTGCCATCAGATCCCACCAGCGGGCTTGTCATGGAGATTGCCTGCAAAGTAATTCTTGAATGCCACAAACATTATTAAAGTCTATTTTCCATCATGAGCACTTCCAGCCCGGAGGAAGAATGCTGCTCTCAGGACCATCCATAAATAATTTTCAAAGATTCTCCTTCACAGTCCAGAAAACACTAAGAATATTTGCTCATCTCCTCATTACCTCCTCCTCTTACTAGCTCACTTCCAAGGCAATAACACATTTGAAATCTTCCTCTTAAGTCTGTGGGATGCCTAGCTCTAGACAGGAGTAAAACTAACCCTAAGTCTGGTGGAGTAGTACAGGAGAAACAGATGGTGGGCTCTCTCTCCTCCTGTCCCTTTTGCAGGCCAGGAAAACCCACATCCAGCCATGCTATTTCTATGATTTCGAGGGCATCAGAGTGTCTGGGAAAGTTGCCTGGAACCTGGAGGGAGTAGGTAGCAGAGAGGTGGAGGCAGCAACCTCGCTTTCAATGGCACACCTCTCTCCATATGCCCACTCTTTGGTGCCAGTCCCCAGTGCTTTCCCAGCCCCATGTTTGACAGCCGCACAGCTGCTAAGCAATTAGAATTCATCAACTCATAGAATTTGCAAAGGGGCACAACGAACAACTCTCTCTTCCTACTCAGGCCATGGTAGAAAGAGGGGATGGCATCTTTTAACAGAAAACCAGAGGCAAGAACGGATAGAATATTAAGTGGGTTCTTCTAAAAGCAGCTTTCTGGAAGTTTATCATAGAATCAGAGTTTTGAGTTTGGAAAGGACTTTCATAAATATTCTTAGCATGACTTATGAAGTTAATTTACTGTCTCTGAGAGATAGGAACAGAGTTACGGTCTGTTTGGTCCTCGCTTGATGAATAGAGGTGTTTATTCCCTTGCCTTCTGGCTAGGCAGTGGGACGCAGCATCAGAGGCCACAAGATGGATAGCCCATAGTTCTACAAGCACAATGAACCACAGCTAAACCAGGCAAGGCACTGCTGCTTACACCTCCTTCAGCAGGTCAGCTGGGAGGACACAACATCAGTAAGTAGCCTTCAAACCAGCTGACCCCTCTTATTTTCCTAGAGATGCCCTCATACTGTGGGATTTTACATGGTCTAAATCCCCTCTTCTGTCCAGTAATCCTTAGTGGGGACATGGAAAAGAAATTGATGGGCAAAGATTATTTCCTACACACATTAGACTTCTCTCTTTCTCCCCTAAAGCTTCCTAACTTTAAAGCAAAGTCAAACAATGTTTTGCTTTGCATTCAGAGGTGAAGCTTTGATTTCTTCCATGAAACAGGGCATCTGCCTCGAATATGTGCCTAATGTTAACTGATACCTCTTAGAGTAGTAATAATGAAAGAAATTCTGCAGCACCTTCAGCCGAAGAGCTTCAAAGCTTTCAAATACTGCTCAAGTCACCCATCAGACCCACTATAACATACTTAAAGTGATTAAAAGTTGGATTGAAGAATGGGCCCTTAAGGGTGCTGTTTCCTAATGTTAGACTAGCTTGCCTTTAGACTGGCAACCTCTTCTGGGGATGGGGGCATGAATAGTGAACATATCTGAATTCCTAAAGAAGGAGGCAGGGGTCCCTGTCCCTCTTTGGAAAAGGTGGTTGCTGCCTCTTCTCTCCCCACTCTCCCCCCTCACCCTCCCTTTCCCTTCCATAACCCACCAAATAAATTCTATACTCAAACTCTCAAAAAGAAAAACAGAAGGGGGCAGATGTAATCTGTGCAATGAGATAATACTACCACTTAAAAATGTCAACTATCAAATGTCCAGCTCGAAAGACCTTTTATGATTATGAAGAAAGCACAGAATGGCCAGTAAAACATAATATATAGGGAGACTGAAGGAGAAAAGACAGGGAGCATTGCTGAGACCAGAGTGATGCTCTGGACACAACAATCGGGATGGTGAATACTGAGATGTCAATCCAAGCCCATTCGTTCCACTAGGACTGCTCTCCCAGATGTAGCCCTGTTTTTTTCATTGCAGCCCACAAGTAAAGCGAATATCCAAGTTACAGAGAGCTGCTAGAACCACTGGTAGACCATACTGCCCTTGAGAACAAAGCCAGTGTTTGTGCACAACTTTATTGTCAATGGCTAGAACTCTACCTGATACAGCATCTCTTCCCTGTGAATAAATGCTTCTAATACAAATAGTGAAAAATGGGCAAGAAATATTATAAATATGTGGTTAATTTCTTGACATACCACATTACCTCTTTCTCTGCTCAGTAAAATAACATATTTGAAGAACAATGGAAAACATGGACCAAAAATGTAATCCTCTTTACTTGATCTGCCCAAATAGTAGAAGTTTAGGTCCAATTTCATCGGAATGCAGTTCCTTGCACAGTAGTCATACAATAGGCATCAAATAAACACATCTTGCATGACCAAATACAGATGCGACTTCAGAGGACATTTATGCTGAGAGGACACCTTACAAATTGTAAGTTCAACACAATTTAGTAGGTTAAGACAAAGCAAGCTGCTTGAAAATAACACCAACCCACACTCTTAACAAGAAAGGGGTGGAGTGTATACTTTATGCTCCTGCGAAGCCGCATATGCTCGTTCCCCCTCCAATCCATCTGTGATCCATCGAGCAAAACTGGAAAATCATTCCAGGAACCAAAGCACATCTGAAGGGTCAGTGGGGAAAAATTAGCTGCTTTGGCTGAAAGGGAAACATCAGTGTCTGTTTGTAGTCTCATGAACAGTAATACTGTGCTCTCAGTATGAAGTCCAGTTTACTCTACTTTTATTATCGGGCCAAACAGACTTTTAAAGGAATAATCAAATGAAAGGTGATTTTTTTTCCAGTGCAGGTATTTACATACCGCCATTTGCTCAGTCTGAAGAGCGTCCTCGTTTCTCCTCTGTACTGTGGGGCCATCTCAGAGACGGTTTGCATAAGTAATGCATTTATTTACTAATCTTCAAAGAGTCTCTATTTTTCCTGCCTTCCCACTGTAGTCATTAGGGGTCACAACCCTGCAGGAAATATGGGCTGCCATGGTAACACAAAATGTCTGCTGCTGGGCTTAGCGTAATTCCTCCCTAATAGAAAAACAACGAGCAGTAAATCCCATCTTTGATAAACTGGCTTATTGTTATATGGAGCCTCTACCTGGGAGGTGGCGATCCCCCAGAGCAGTTTAAAATGATACAAATGCAATTTGTATCTGGATTGATTTCTCATTTTGCATGAGGAACTGAGTAAAATTGTGCTAGGTCAAGTGAAATTCCTTGTCACATTTAAAAATCATTGGCACTGCCCTCAGTCCCTCATCTGCCGGGCACATTTATCAGATGCTATGTGTTGCTGTGCTCGGGACTGGAACAAAGCGAATCATTTCCCCCAAATCATTTTTAATCCCCATAGAGAACTAGGAAGAAAACACATGAGCTCTGTCATTTCAAACTATTTAGTGATGATAACTATTTCTTTTTGTTTACAGTCTTTGTACACTGAAAGTGTGGAGGAAGCCTGCGTAGGTTTAAAAGACCAGTCAGGAGAGAAAGGCATTTGATATTAACCTAAAAAGGAAATCATAAACAACAATCAAAAAAAAAAAAGCTCTCTTGCTTCTATTTAGGAACAAAAGAAATGTAAGACAAGGAAAGAAGAGTCGCCACCCAATTATTTTGTTCTGGAAGGAGAATGTTCAGAAAATAACAACCTGAAACTAATAATAAGTACTTAAATTACACTGCAGCTGAGACAAAACACGATTCTTGTCAAAAAAAAGTACATATTTGTCAGCATGTATCCCTTCGAGGATCAGTCACATGGCCAGCCTCTTGGACGCTGACAGGAACACTCACTGTGGAGATGATGGCTCTTTTCCCTCACAAACCTACTCTCTCTTAAATCCTTAAGGTAGTTTTGGCTCTGCTGTCCTGTCCGGCAGCTTCCCGTCACACCACTAACAACACTTAGGTTCTACTCCATCCAGGCTGCTGGCCGCACTATTGGCCAATAGACCGGATGTTTTCTACCTCCATGTCATAGTATACGCAATAGCCCTCATCTGGAATGCCTTTCTCTCCCCCGTCTCACCAAGGCTCCCCATCAGAGTCCTATGACGCCTCCCTAGCTTGTATCATACAGTGGGCTCTCACTTGTATTCTCTCTCATATATTGCTTGCCAATCGCCTCCTATGTGCAAATCAAACTTTGACAAAAAAGGACTACAGTAGAGCAGCAGAAAACAAGCACCAAGGGTCTCCTATTGCTTCACTGGCTGTCACACGTTTATGAAGAAGGTGGCGTGATGGACAAGTACATGGGGCAAGGAATTGATAGTACCCATCAGCCACCAGCCAGCAGGGAACCCTTGGTCCAATAACTCTCCAGGAACTGAATTCTGCCAATGATCACATAAGCTTGGAAGCAGATTCTCTCCAACAGTATCCTTCAAATTTGATCCTAACCTTCATAGCAGATTGGGACAGGCCCTGAGACAGAAGACCCAGGCAAGCCACTCCTGAGTTCCTGACCCAGAGTCTGTGACTCAGTAAATATGTTTTTATATAAGTGGCTAAGGTTTTTTTTGAGTAATTTGGTATGCAATATTAGGTTACTAGTAGTCTGAATCTAGTTATGAGATTCCTAGCAGAGAATTCTTAAATACTGTGGAATCAGACCTTTGCAAGACAGAATTACATTTTTGGTATATTCTCCCATGCCGTAAATGTTTGGGAAACTAGAATCACATTTCTTAGATGAGGGTCAGGCCCCTTGGGTGATTATCTGAGCTAGCTGTTCAATTCAGGTCATAGGGTAAAAAACAGGGCCTCCATGGTTCCATTACCTCTTCCCTGTGTTCATGAGGTGGCAAAGTGTGTCGAGTTCTCTCTGGAATCTCTTACTACTGTCTACCTGAGTTTGCCAGTCTCTGCTTTAGGTAGGTTCCTTCTTCCCAGCCTAACTGAATCCAATTCCTCGACCTGTTGTTTGAGTCTTTTCACAGGTGGACCTGATCTCCCTCCCTAGCTTCATCTCTCCCTCCATTTGCCATCTCAGCTAGCCCTACCAGCAACAAGACTTAATGCACAAATGTAAACACTCCTTTCTCACGCATAAAGCCTCCCCATAAGTTTCTGTTGCTTTGTGGAAAACAGCCCACACCCGTGCAGCCATAGCCTACTCTCCCCTTACCCAGTGCTCTCTTCTCTAACCACAGTGACCTGCTTTCTGTACCTTGGACTAAGTTCTGTCTTCTCATAGATCCTTCAGCCTTGCCCTCACCATCTGGCTAGTTCCGTGTGTCCTTCGTCTCTCACCCCAGCATCAGAGAGGCATTTGGTGATCTTCCTGACCTAGTCAAGCCTTGCTTTGCACATCATGCTCCCTTTGCATCATTCCCTCCCCGTTGTGGGTCTTAGAGATACTTCTGTGACTTCACCATGCTAGTCTTCATCAGTTAGATCTATAAGGCTAAGCCTTTCCCTCCTTGTTCACTATTGTAGCCTCAGCACCTGGTACATAGTAGGTATTTAACATACATAGTGATATATTTTATGCATAATATAAATACATTACAATAGTATTTATATTTTATACATTTTAAATAACACATAATTCAAACTATTTTAATAGATAGATAAAATTATATGTATTTATCATGTACATATCATGATATTTTGATGTGTATGTACACATTATGAAATCTATCTATTTGAACATATGGATGTCCAGACATCAATTTTATTGTGAGAAAACTGCATCTTTCAGGAAAGAAATGTGGTATTTCCTGTTTCCAATATTAACTATAGGATTTTTAACTTTCTCTTCTTTTCTAATTGGAAGTTTGTGAATTTTGAAAACATTTACCAATCCCTCCTTAAACATCCCCGTACCTGATAACCACAGTTGCATTCCTACCGTAAATCAACTTTTTGTCCTTTGGGTTGTTGGCCTTAACAGCTGATCCATCTCCTGAACCCTATGAACCAACTTGTTAAGATTTTACCCAGGAGTGAGCTGGTACAGTGATTTTCTTTCTGTGAATGGCATTTTTCACTTTATACAATGTCTCCAGGTTCATCTAAATTGCCTCAAATGACAGGATCCCTCATCCCATAGCTGAATAGCATTCTACTGTTTATGAATATGTATTTTAAATAACTCTTCTTTAAATCTCTGGTGTGCCCATCTATCTAGTGAGAGAAGGCTGTCCTCCCTCCTACTACTGAGTCGTTTGTGATTCTGGGTTGGATGTTATTCCCCACCTTACACTCCCAATCTCCTAAGACAGCAACCTTTCTGGGCCACTGCATTCCATTCACTGAGACTCATAAAATGAAAGACAGAACCTCCGTCCACTTCTCTAGTTCCGGTCACTAAATATCAGCATTCAGAAAAAAAAAATCAGAGTGAAAACTTTTTTATTTCCGTCAAAAACATCCAAAGCATTAAAAACTACCCAAGGGCTGGGTGTACAGCTCATTGCCAGGACATTTTCTTTACACGTCAGTGCCTGTGTTCCGCTCTCAGCATTAAAAGTTTCAAAATTAATCAAAGTGTATGAGTCATGTGCTTGGTTATTTAAATATGATTAGGCCAACTCTACATCGTTCCTGGCTAAAGTGCTATTTCAGGTGCAGCTTCATATTCCTGTGGCTTCAGCTCAGTGAGTCCTCGGTGATGACATTTTTGCAGGCATCACGCACACCAAAAAATAAAGCTGGAAGGGAGAGCTCATCTCCGGCAGCTCATGCAACCACATTCCAATCCTTCCTAGTCCAAGCTCTTCACTTGGCAAATAGGGAAACTGAGGACTAGAGAAGGAAGGTTAGTTCACCTGCGCTCTGCCAAGATAAACAAGCCCATGAGTGAAGAGCTCAGACTGAAAGTCATGATTGTCTCTGAGTTTTTCACTTTCTGTCACCTCTAGTCCCCCTGTCATGAAATTCCAGTCATTTTTTTCTGACTCTATTTCCATCCCCCAAAGGTATTTAGCTGCATACCTTACAGCTAGGAAAGTCTTAAGGAAATAAAAAAACAAATAGTTGAAAACTAAATCTATGACAAGGAAATTGAAGTACAATGGACCCTTGAAATTCAGGTAGGGCATCCAGAAAACTTGATCTCCAGTCTCTCTCCAATTCACAAATCCTGCTATTATATAATTGGCATATATAATTCCCTCCATAAAACTTCTATTTTTCTCCTAAGAACCATCACGTTCTTATGAAATCAATCTCTCTATCATAGTAGCTCTGAAGTGCGTGCAATTCAAATTTATGCCTCAGTAAAATTACAAATTACTATGCGTCGTGGGCCTTTAAAACTCACTCATAAGTCGTTAAAGGTACAAATGTTCTATCAAAAACTGCCCTGGGTCTACTGGTTCCTTAAAGTAACAACCTTGCAAAGCCCGTATAAGCATTTGAGTTAATGATCCTCATTCAAAGAAGGTACTACATTATGTCAGTGTAAAATTTGCAAAGTACTAGCTCAAGTGTTATCTGTAAGTGTATAGAATACACCGGAAAAAGGACAACCAAACCCATCCTAATCATGGAAGTGCCGTCTCCTTCTGTTCACTCTGATTGTCAAATTCTGTTTAGTTTGAAGATATGAACTGAGTGTTTCTGTCCAGCTCCACGAAGATTGGCAAATAAATATCTAAATTATGTCTCTGAATTTCAGTCCTAGAAATTGTACCTGAAAATGGATAGATATCAAGGCAAGGGAAGAGAGACTATATTTGTCAACATTTACTGGGAAACTTAGCATGGAAGGTCCATAAGCAGACATAGAATTGCAAAAGTCTGGGGAAGAACCACCGTAACTGTCCAGGGGAGACACAAGCCCCTGGACAGTTTTGTTATTTGATCTCTTTGGAAGGACTAAGATTTCCTAATTTCACCCAATTATATAATTCTGATGGAGTTTATACATAGTGAGGTCTAACAGACTCCTTTGGGTGAAATTTTATTTCAGTATAACATATAGAAATAAGAACATACAGAAATAAGAACAAAAGAAAAGTGTTCATGTCTATGGAATTTCAAAACTTAGTCATGCTCTTATAACCCACATACATACCACAAAAGAAATTATTCCCAGCTCCCTCAAAAGTCCGTCTGGCTCCTCCTCCCAATAACTGCCCCTTAAAGTCTAATAAGACTGACTTTAGCCGGTTTTGAACTACACATAAATGAATTTATATTATGACATTATGCCATCTTTCTCCTTTTAAACAGTCTCTTTTCCCTTAACAAAATATTTGAGAGATTCTGCCACCATTATTGTGTGTAGCTGTATAGATAGGCCATTTGGGGACTAATGCTGCCGTTTCTTGGTGGCTGCATGTAGTTACTGCACATCAGGAACACATGAAATCATCCACTTACTGTTTCTAGGAATAATCAAATGAAATAAATGTCCACTGGTGAAGGACGAGGAAGGAGGAATCAATAGGGCCTCTACAGCCGGGTCCTCAAGGAAAATTGGCAATTAGGTGAAAGGTGAAGGGGATAAGAGCCTGAGTGGCAGACCTGATTGAGATTAACATGATCCATTAAGTTAGCCCAGAGACAAATAGGAGTGGCACTTGAAATTTACATAAATGCTATACCCAGGCGCAATCAAGTTCCTGTAGGAAGAAGAAAATTGACGAAAGAAAACTTGTAACTTGAATGGTGGCCTGAAATTGCCTTTGTCTGGCAGGAAAACTGAGTATAGAAGACAGATGCTAGAAAAGATTGCGGGTTCATTGTTGGCATTGTTTGTTTAGCTTCTAAGTTGCCACTGAAGTCCATAATGAATGTCGAGGCTTAATGATCACCCCCAACTCCTTTGGGGGGGAATGAAAAATATACAAGCCCTCTTAGTAGACTCCCTTTCTTTTCTGAGCCAGGAGCACTGTATGTTTCTTGTGTTTGTGCCAAGCACTGGATAGTTCTGAACAAATTGAATCCTGAATCCGTCTTCATGGAACTCACATTTTGTGCGAAGAGATGGCCAGTCATACCTAACACTGCATCATCGTGTTCAGCTAGGAACCACCCAGAACCCCTCAGGAAGATCCCTTCACTGAAATGCAAAGCTTCCCCTGCCAACTGTACTCCACTGTGAAACAGAAAATCAACCTCCATCCTTTGGTGGACATTCTCCATACTTTCCATCTTTCTGTGTTACCTGTGACTAAGCCATGACTAAAGAGAAAGAAGGGACTAGGTCTCAGGACCTGTAGAAGGCCTGCAAGACCAGTACTGTACAGTTAGGCCAGCTCTATTTCTGGAAATCTTGTGTGTGTGTGTGTGTGTGTGTGTGTGTGTGTGTGTGTGTGTGTGTGTATTTTGGGGGGATTACTTCCATTCCAGAGAGAGAGAATAAAGAGATAAAGAGACAGAAAGAGAGAAAGAAGGAGGGAGGAAGGGGGAAGAATAGAGAGAGAGAAAGGGAAGGAGAGGAGGGAGATTGGAGGGGAGGGAGGGATAGAGAGCTACCTCTTCTAGGGTTACTTTAAATAATTTTTTCCATCACTCTGCTTCATACGCCCATATTTTGCGGCCCCAGACTCATAGTCTCTCTCTTGCCTCTCCCTGCCAGTGATGCTATAACTGGGCCTTAAGACCATGGCTCTCTATCTTGGCGAAAAAGCTGCAGCATATTACTTGGGAATTCACATGCAGAGTCCTGACCACTGTACTATATTGGCTTCTTGGTACTTCAAATCTAAGCTAGACCTCTGTTTGAGGAGTTCTCAGAAACAGTGCAGGCTGGAACTATGTCAGAAAGCAAGTGGGACTTGTGCCCAACATAAGAGGAATAAAAACTGCCATTTTTATGTGTCTTGAATACATTGCATAAAAGAAAAATAATGGAACACTTACTGTTGTAGAAGCTCTATCTAAAGATACTAATCAGATTAGTCTACTTAGTCCTCCCAGAAGCAACTATATGAAGCTGATGTGTAGCAATATTTCATTTGTATTTTAATAAATAAAGCTTGCCTGAAGATCAGAGAGTAAAATAGTCCCATTGGTCAGACTTCTAGACCAGGCAGTGGTGACACACACCTTTAATCCCAGTAGATACACTAGTTTGCCATAGAAACCAGGAGGTGGTGGCACATGTCTTTAATCCCAGTTTGAGGAGGAATATAAAACAGGAGGAGACAGTGCTCAGACAATCTCATTCTGAGAATTCTTGGAGGCAGGATCACCATTTCAGACTGAGGTAGAAGTAAGAGCCTATATAATTAAAACATGTTAAATGCCATATTCTGTAGGTCTCTGAAGTGTTTGAAGGTAACCTGTCTATCCAAAATATATCTTTATTTGACCTTGAAAACATACCTAATGTGACTACAAGTTTGATTATAATAGGTGACTAATTACTAACCTGCATTGATACTATTCCCTTTCATTTTGTAGTTGAGGTAAATTGCTTCAGCTTGCACAACTGGCAGCTTATAGAAGCTGCAATTCAAACTCTAAGTGCTAGGTGCTATAGATTGAACCCTTAGTAGCGTACCACAACATGGTCTTCTGTAGTGTTTATTTGAAACTTTTTCTTACCAATCTTATGAGATGGTAGTAACTTCTATTACACAATGAGGCTATGAGTCAGAAAAACTTGGGTTCCCATTAACAGTAGGTAGCAAAGCAAAGATTGAAGCTAAATCTCATAAAAGCAATAGAATGAGTCACATAATAACTCGGAGATTCAGAGATTAGGAGGGATTGTTGCTTGGCTTGAGCTGAGTAAGTCACTACCTTTTCTCTTCTTTATTCTACCCAAAAAGTGGGGTCAGAGTCCTCAGAGACAAAGATGAGAGATCGAAACTAAATAGATTCCATAAAGGGTCCGGAAGGGAGCCTCATTATTTAAAGTTATCAAAAGAAAGACCATGGCACAGTGATTCAGCAGCGCACAAGCACAAGAGCACATCTAGCTTGGGCTTGGATTTCCATTTTTATTATTTCTCAGCCATGCAGGCCTTAGAAAAGTTTCTTAACTTCTCTGAGCCTGTGTTTCCTTGCTGGTAAAAGGAAGCTAATAGATTTTTTGCATGTTTGTTTGTTTGTTTGCAAAATACAGGGTTTTTTTTTACAAGCCTTAGAGAATTAAAAAAAAAAGATAGAGAGAAGGAAAGAAAAACAGTCAAAGGCAAGGCTACAGATACAGCTCACCGGTAGACTGCTTACCTAGCTATGAGAATCCTGGGGTTTGACCCCCTCCCCAGCACTACAGAAGTCAGACATGGAGTCATGGGTCAAGTGTTGTAATGGATGTCTGTAAATCAAGTCAGAGGTAGAGGCATGAGAATCAGAATTTCAAGATTCTCTTTGGATACACAGTAAGTTCCAGGCCACCCTGGGATATCGGAATCCCTATCTCAAAAGAGAGCGGGGAGGGGAGAATATGACCACAAAAAGAATGAATGAAATCTGAGCTCATGCTTATTACCCCAGCAATAGAAACTTGTGAATTTGAGGCCAGCATTGGTAGCATAGTAAGTTCCAGACCAGCGTGGATGAAAACAAGAGACCATATATTAACAAAACAAAAGCAAAATATTTTTAAAATCCCTAAGTGAATGAAACTTAATCCAGTTTAAACCTGGATTAAGATGAATGCCTAGGCAATGGCTGTTGGTGGGTGCTGTAGTTCTCCTTGCCACCTGCCCCATTCCCTTCCTAAGCATCAGCTACACCTGGTGCGCTAGAGCTACTCCTGAGGAAGGCACACTGCCACATGCCCCAAAGCCACATTTAATAGTCAATATGCACTTTCCAAGTCTAAAAATCACTCTCACAGTGATTGGTCAGAACGTAAAGGTTTGAAAAAAACATCAAGAACCTCGAAAAAGCTGCTGAAGCGTTTTGCTGTCCCAAGAGCAAACTATTGCTCAGGGCTTCAAAAGCGCTTAACAGAAGAATAAGTGACCACCCATAAAACTGGCCCAAGGACAGGACTGTCTTTTAGGTGTGAACAATAATCTCATTCCCAGAAGAAAAAAATTACGTCAAATGCTTGCTGGCCTCATGGTACAGCATGCCTACTGTTGCTTGCCAGACAACTTTCTAGCTCAAGTGAGAGTATGGGCAGGTGAGGGGCTTGCACAGCCGACCACTGCAGTTAGTTTCAGGAGCTGGGGACTGGAGCTACTCAGGGTTATTTTACCACATTCCAAGGTCTGCTCATCTCATGTCATCCCCCAGGACAGAGGGCAGAGTTCTGAACTGACTGTACCAACCAGAGAAGCCACTTCCTGCTCTCCTGGCTCTCTTGAGTCAGAGCTGCAAACACCACTTAGGACTGGACTAGGACTCAAATATTACTATTGCTAATACCTTCAAATGCTTTTTATTGTGTTCTACTTTGGTTGAAGCACTTCAACTGCATTAGTTCATTAAGTGTTCAACAACTCTCTAAGTTGAGGTCCTATTCCAAACACTCATTTAATAGATGTGGACACAGGCCTTGAGAGGCTGAGTAACTTCTGGGCTCGCATTAACCGAAAGTGCAGAGCTACAGATGAAAACTCAAAATTTATTCGGACTAAAAGTAGGATGTTGCTTTCTTCAGAAAGGAAAAAACAAGAATTTTCTAGATCCTGATGATTGCTATCATTTTCGATGTTAAATAATTGTAAGCATATCATAGCACCAAACTGTCATTTTCAGCATCTCTCGGCAGTTACTGGAGAGGAAAACTACCGATGATGGAGAATAAAAACAAATAGTTTTTGAGATACTTGTTAATATCATGTATACATGTCTTGTTCATGTTATTCTAGTACTAAATTCCTAAAGAATACCTCCCAATAACAAATTGTTTTAAGTATAAGACCAGAGAGTATATTCTTGATGGTTACAGAAACATAAAAGTGTTCCTATGTAATAGACATTTTAAATGAATTTCAATGGAGAGGGGAAAAAAGAAAAAATAGAGCACCGAATGCTTTTATTGGAAATGAGCTCGTCTTGAAGAGTTACTTTGTGAGCCCTGAATTTCAAGTTCTAATAGCTGTCAGACAGCATTGTCATATTGTGGAGGGAAATGTGCTCACTTTCTGCAGATGTGCCTATTTCTGGCACTTAGTAGCTGAAAAAAAATCACTAAAGAATTAGGTAAAGGATAATACAAAAGGCCCAGGAGTTCGACAAGTACTTTCCGCTGGATTTTGTTAAATCTAATGAGTCGGATCAGTTTGGAGCGTTCAAATCTGTGCAGAGTAGTTTTGTTTTATTTATTTATTTTTTAAGAAACACCTATCGGTTCAAAAATAAGAGGGGAAAAACATCCATAATATTTCGTCTTTTCTATATCTCCACCAAAGCTTCTAAAAATAAAATGAAGTTTTTTTCATAGCCATTTTACCTGACATCAAGTATTTGAACTGCATTCTTCTGAAAAGCCTAGTGTACAGCCATGCTGGATCGCTCTTGTTTTGAATGATAGACTAACAAGGTAATCATAACGGCCTTTGTATTACATATCACAAGTCACTGTGGGACTGACATGGATTCTAGTACTTAAAATGGCTAAGCACCTACTACATGCAAGGCTCACTATACTAGGTGCTAGGTTGAGTAAAAAGTAGTAAACCCCAGTCTTGTTCCAAAGGATCTTGTCACTGAGTAACAATACAGGGACCTTACAAGCCATAGATCAGACTCCATGTGCAAGTCTCTCAGGACTTCTGTTTTGTACCCATAGTGTGACATAAGATAATAGCTCAGTTAAACAGTATTCCAGTTCCGGGAATGTGAATATTCAAAGAGCAATGTGGACCATAAGAAAACGTAGCTGGGCAGTGGTGGCACACGCCTTTAATCTCAACACTCAGGAGGCAGAGGCAGGCAGAACTCTGAATTAAAGGCCAGTCTGTTCAATACAGTGAGCTCCAGGACAGTAAAGGCTACATAGAGAAACCCTATCTAAAAAAAAAAAAAAGTAGAAAAAAAAGCTGAAAAGTTCAGAAGAAAGAAGAGGTCACTGGAGGTTAACATATTCTCGCCCAGACTCTCCAGGACATGTTCATGGCCTTGTACTGATGGGTATTTCTCAGAACAACAACATGGGACATGGGAAACAGAGCCTTTGAAGGTCACAAGCACAAGAAAGCAAGCTTTCAGTGATCTGCCCTGGTTCCAGTAGTCAGTCCATGGAAGCTGAGTTTATACGACTAGGAACGCACAAAGACACACACAGACACACACACACACACAGACACACACACACACACACACACACACACACACACACACACACACACACTGAAGCTGTTTGGAATTCTGTAGATATGGCCTCCACATCAAACGAGAAAAAGTGCAATTTAAAAAATACCTTTCAAATAGGAGTTAACAGGATAGCAAATCAAGTCCATTTAAAGAACATTTCTGCAGCTCATCACTGGGATGGCTAGAGAGGTAAAGCGCCTATGATGCCCTCCCCACCCTAGGGATTTTCTGGTGGCACACTGTGCGCCAGTCATTGTGCCGTGCTTTGGGGAGGCTCCAAAGATAAGACACTGCCTATTCGGCCCCGCATAATTCTTTCTTTGTTGGGCAGGGAAGACAGAGCTATACAAGAGGGCAGCACATTTTTGCTTTGATTTTCAGTTTTAAACTAAACCTCTGATTCAAGAAAGCATGCTAATCATTGGTCACATGTAGATGCTTTTAAGTTAAAATGCCCAGAGGAGAAAGCAAGAAAGAAGGCAGACAGGTAGGTATAAGCTGCAATCACTGCTCACAGATCCTGTTGGGAACCATGATGGGCAGTCAGAGTCTTCATTCTTCCATAAAAACCAATCTTGATTAAAAAAAAAAGTTTCTGCCAATGGTTAATATCATCAGCTAATCTAATTTTTTTAAAAAAAATAATTACTCTACTGGGCTAAACCAGAATTATCTTTAAGTCCACTGTAGAGGGCTTCAGGATGCCACCAGCAGTGTAATGAATTTCTGCCACAAGCTGACCATTTGACGTGGTGAAAGTCTTTTAACTTCCTGGGCCTTGACCTCCTCCAGAGAAAAATGTGGGTGTGCAGCGACATTCTCCGACTACGATAAGGAGTCTAATCTGCTGAGATGTGGTTAAGAACTGCCTGCGTTTGAGAGTACAAAGAGTTGGAACCCCGAGCCACTGGCTTCAGTTGCTTTGTCTGAGCAGCTCATTTGAAATCAGAATAACAGCGCTGATGCTTTCAAAACAAGACTCCAATTTTTCCATGGTGTCACAAGGTGAAGCAAAGCATTTCGATATAGGTGAACCTCATTGGAAATGCGCCCAGCCAGTCCTACACGCTATAAACACTGTGTTCATGGGTTTGGGACCAATAATAAACTATATTCATGTGCATCTGATTTGGCAATTATTTAGAATCATATTAGGCCCAGTCTGACGCACGGGGCGTAATTGGCCTTTCTCAGTACTGCAGATTAGCACCTTTGTTCTCGCTATTCAAGCGCAGAGGACTGAATTTCATAAATAGAGAGATTGGTATTGTCTCCACATCCGTTCAGGGAAATGTTTTAAATTGCCAAGTTTGGAACACCTCTTTAATTTAATTCTGGTCATCCCAGCTCCTAATCACATCACCAAGCAACACTGGCGAGCAAGATTGCGATTTCTAATCAACAACTGCATTAAAGCCAGTTAAGCTGTAAAATCCATTGTGAATTTAGAGATTCCTGCTGAATATAACAAGTCAAACCAGCCATCAAGTTTTATATAAAATATTTAGTTGCCTGCTTGGGATGGGGGCTGCAAAAAACATGGAGTTTTTTTTAATATAATTTTTTCTAGAATCTGGCTCTGCTTTGGTTTTAGTTTAATTTGCCCCAATACAAAAATCAAGCTTTAACAAGCTTTGCATATTTTCATGATTACTATTGTCTTTCAATCCCTGAAATTCTCTCTCTCTCTCTCTCTCTCTCTCTCTCTCTCTCTCTCTCTCTCTCTTTCTCTCTCTCTCTCTCTCTTTTTGATGCGTATGTAGAGTGTTTGCTTTTAGAATCTTGTAGACTTTCCTTTAAAAAGAAAGTTTTGCTTCAATCCACCAGGTTTTCTATACTTCTTGCCAGTGTCTTTTTAATGAGAGACCAACTTGCCCCTTTGATTCTTCAGACAGAGATCGAGCTAGATTTTGGAGGGAAAAAATAGTAAAACTTGGGATGAAAACTCCCACAGATTCTGCCCGGGAGAGGCAAATCAGTCTGTAATAATTAAATGCCATATCTAATGTGAATGCCCTCTGTCGAGTTTTCAAAGAACACATCATGCCAGGACACAGGGGCCCTTGCAGCTGGGATTTCCATGACCCCCTTCAATCCAGAGCTCGAGTCCCTGAAGGAGAAAAAAAACCCTTGGAGAGCTTTCTGTGTTTCGGGTTGTTCCATAGGCTCTCTCTAGCCACACATTTGCTTCTGTGGAGAGGGGACTCGAAAACCCCACAAAAATAAGGCATTAAGCATAAGGATGGGGCGGATTTTTAGGCATTGGGAGGAAAAATTACAGGCAGAAAAGAACTTTGTGGCCTACTGATAAGTAATCTTATAAGAAAGGCCAGGTGAAGGAGCTAAAAAGCATAGCTCAGAACCTGGCCTGCTTCTTCCTTTGTTTCTTGTGCTCATCTCATTGAAATACTGACTTGTGAACGTTTCCTCAAACTGGGACAATATTCGAAACCCAAAGCACAATCCCCAGAAACACAGCGTGGAGATCACAGCAAAACCCTGGTCACCAACACTGTGATAATTGCATTTTCATATCATGGACATTTGGACTTGCTGTTATTCCAAAAATGTACAACACCTGAATTAATCAGCCAGCCTGACCTTTTGTCAAAGTGGCAGGACCCGAAAAGCACACAGAGAAATACAAGGTCCACATGAATATCTACATATCTGAAGAATATTTTCCACGCACATAATTTACAAAGCACCACTTTGAAAAAGTATGCTGTTCTTTTTCAAGGATACTAAGAAACTGTGATACTTCAAAGAAGAAGCAATGTAATGAAATTACTAAAAATAAATTCTATGTCCTTTAAAATTAAAACTACAGCTTTGAAAGTGCCTGGTTAGCCAGAAGAATGTTGCTTGGTCACATTGTAACTATTCCACAAGCAAGGCCAAGACCCTAGCATCCTTTATGATGTACGTGAGGGGAGAATCCCAACAAACAAAAAGCAACAGTCAGCTTGCCTGCTCTGCCTTTATGCGGACATTTCAGCACATGGTCATCACTACAGGGCTGAGAATACCAGGGAAGGCACGAAATCCAAGAATTCCATTCTAGTTTCATTTCAAACGAACAACAGAGCCATAAGAACTTCTAGATACTGCCATATTTTGAAATAAAATTACAGCTCTCTTTTAGCACTCTGCAGAACAATTTATTGTACTTGAATAATTACTCCAGCTGAATAAAGTCCATATGTTTCAAATAAACCTGAGAGATGCTTGTTTTTCTCATCTATTCTCCCAGTTAAACAATATACTAATTAGCCACATAATTCATAAAAGTTACAGGGATGTAATAGCAGCTTGTAAATTGCCAGACATTACATAATATATGATTTCATCAGTCATCACAAAGCACAAAACAATGGGTAAAAATTAAACTATAAAACACGCCCTGAACAAAATGTATCATTTTGTCTTTTTTAAAGAACAGTGACAGCCAGACAAACAAAATTAAAAAAGGGAAAATGCTTTTCATGAAGAGACAGGCCATTTTGTTTAGATTGCGGCCATCTTTGCAAACGTTCCAGACCCACAGAGAAAACACGATCACACAGCCGCTGATTTCCATTTTTAAGAGGAATTATTAGCTAACCAACCAGTTGAGATTTGATTACATATCAAACGCCTCTCTTTCATGTGGAGGAGGGAAAGGGCGCAGGATCAGGGTGATGAGAAAAACCACATAAATAGCATTATTCAGGCACTAACAAAATTAGTCATTGAACTGGTTTTTCCTCTCCTTAAGTGACATTAAAGCAAAAGAGGCATCCACTTGCGCTGCACACACTCACAGCTCCGTTATAGACTGCATTGCGTCTATTTTCTTTCACCAAATTCCCTTTAACCAAAGCCACAGAAATTATATGGCATTAATCAAACATGTACAATTTGAAAATCTCTCCCCGAAAATGACTTCTGTCCTCTCTGTTAAGTCTAAATTCTAGATGCTATGGTACACAGTTTCTAAATTAGCTACTATTTGCCATAACTCACAGATTTCCACATCCACCACAGTCTCTCATAATAACCAGTACTGAAGGCTGATTCCTTCCACCTAGAAACACACATACACACAATATTCTCTTACTTGCTGATTTTTCTTTATACAATAAAAATTCCATTTTAAGACAGAATAGTAAAAGAAGCACACTTATAAAATATGAATATTAATTTCAAACTCTAAGGATCCAGAAGAAGGTACTTTCCTTTATATCATTTTTCTAACATAAAATAGAGGGTTTCCCTGGGACTTATTTCATTAGACTCCAATGCTATAAGACCCCACATCAATAAGAAATTCCACTCAGTTATCAAAATTTGGTCTTATCAAAATACTTGGAATCACTCAGTCGACTTTTCAAATAGCAATTCTAAAAACCATGCACATAAAATTATCCTCAAAACCTCTTCAAACTTCACTTAATTTCATTTTGAGACTCCGAAAATCTCCCAACTTCTTTAATACCCTGGTGCCCCCTTTTGGTGTAGCTAGATCAAGGTCTCCAGCTTAAAAACATCATATCCACTGTACGTATTCACTCACAACACCCAGTGTTTAACTTGGGAAATGTCGATCCACATTGCAGATGGCTCACGGTTATTAGAGCTTTTGTTCTGCCTTTACTATTACCAGTTATTGATCTAAAACATGTGCAAACAAACAAAGCTAACTCTTTTGAGTGGGAAAGGAAAAGCGTCCTTTCCCTTAGACAATTGGCATAGCACCGCTTAGATTCCTTGAGTTCTTGTCCCACTCTTCATGGTAAATAAGTGACCCGTTACCTTTGCTACAGGACATTCAATGGCTTGCTGCCGGCTGCATTCAGAAGATATTTTGGTTTTTTGTCCTCGATACATTTATGCTGTATGTCTGTCTATCATCCTGAGGAAAGAAAGGCCAGTGAGCATGTATAGATCCTAACAACTATTGACAAACAGCAAGCTCAGGCTAGCAACAAACTTTGCCAAAGGGGAAAGGAAAAGTTAGCAGTTTAAAGAGTTGACCAACATTTAAGAAAAGGAAAAGAAATTGAAATATCCTTACGACTTTTCATATGTTAGAGCCGGTAATTATGCTTCAGAAATAAGTTCTTTCCACGTTCAACGGCACTGTATGAAGAAGACGAGCTGATTTCCAGCAGGGATATTGAATCCTTCCATCTGAAGGACCAATCAAGTGTGAAGTACAGTATAGTTTTAGATTCAATTGAAAGGAAAAAGCTTGACTACTAGTTCATAGCATGACAACTTTCATGGATTAGTTCAGACCCCATTCTCCTCCCTGAAAGGGTATCACAGCATGAAGACAGTTTTCAATGCACTAAACTTTAATAGCTGAGTGGGGGAGCCAAAGCTTGCCTTTGGTCTCTATAGAAACAGTATAGCCAAAATTTGAGGCAAAATTAAGGTTTTTGGTCTTAGGTGCCATATCTCCCTTCCGACGTTTCTTTTCACAAACAGACTTTGGCCCTCATCAAATGTACACTTCTTGGGGGGAGGCAGCTACTGTAAAAGAGAAGAGGCAAAACCTACTTCATTATTTCTGCCTCTGAACTCCACACAGGCGGCCGTCAATGACATACCAGCAAGCCAGATGTGTAGCAGCTGGTGTCAGAGGCAGGTGGAAGCAGCCTTGGAGGAAAGACTTTTCTTGGCGTCATTGTGATGCTGTGATGGGTGCCGGTCTTGACAGACAGCCCTAGCTGCTTATCTGTGAGTGACCACTGCACTGTGCCCACAGCAGCACTCAGGCCCCGGAAGCCCCCTCCCGTCCCTCCCACCCCCCTGCCTTCCTCAGTTAGCTGGGCCTTGGAGAATTTCCCACAGAGGCTACCACAGCATTCCCTGACTAGTTCCTGATACCCACCCCTGCATCTGAACTGAACACACTGCTGGAGGAAAGAGGTGCTTCAATAGCTGGTGTGGGGGTGGAGGGAAAGGCAGTAGAAGACAGACTCCCTGAAAAAAAACTATTTATTTATTTATTTTACATCCTGACTGCATTTTCCCCTCTCTCCTCTCCTCTCATACCCTCCCCCTACTTCCCCTCTGCCCCCCCACCCCCACTCAATTCACTCCTTCACGGTTTCTGTGCAGAAAGGGGCAGGCCTCCCATGGGTATCAACAAAAGCATGGCATATCAAGTTGCAGTAAGACTAAACTCCTCCCCTTGCATTAAGGCTGGGCAAGGCAATCTAGTATGAGGAGTAGGTTCCCAAGAGCCAGCCAAAGCACTAGGGACAGCCCCTGCTCCCATTGTCAGGAGTCCCCAAACAGACTGAGTTATACAAATGTCACACATTTGTAGAGGGCCTAGGTCGGCTCCATGCAGACTCCCTGGTTGTTGGTTCAGACTCTGTGAGTTCCTATGAGCCGGGTTAGTTATTTTTGTGGGTTTTCTTGTGTCTTTGACCCCTCTAGTTCCTACAATTCTCTCTTCAGCAGGATTTCTCAAGTTCAGCCTAATGATATAGATCTCTGTACCTTTTCTTCACCAATTACTAGATAAAGGCTCTCTGATGACAATTATAGTAATCACCAATCAGATCCCAGGAGAAAGTCAGTTCAGGCTACATATCCACGATTGTTAGGAGTCCTAACTGGGTCATCCCTGGGAGTTTCCCTTGTATCAGGTTTCTACCTGATCCCCAAATGCTCACCATATCAAGACAACTTTTTCAGTATTCTCTCCCTCTAACCACTCCCAACCTGAGCACTCAAGTTCCTATCCCAACTCTCCTCTAGTCCCCCAAGGAGAACTCTTCTATTTCCCCTTCTTAGGGAGACCCACGCATCCCCCTTAAGCCCTTCTTGTTATCTCTCCCCTCTACCTCTTCCCACACAGTTTACCCAGGACATCTCATTAATTTGCCTTCCCAAAGTGACCCATGTGTCCCTCTTAGGGTCTTCCTTCTTACCTAGTCTCTCTGGGTGTATGGATTGTAGCTTATGTATCCTTTGTTTTACATCTAATATGATATATGAGTGAGTACAAACCCTGTTTGTCTTTCTGAGTGACCTCATTCGGGATTTTTTTTCCTAGTTCCATCCATTTGCCTGAAAATTTCATGATGTCACTGTTTTTAACAGTTAAGTAAATTGTGTAAATGTACCACATTTCCTTACCCATACTTCAGTTAAAGAACATCCAGGTTGTTTCTGTTTCTGTTTCTGTTTCTGGCTATTACGAATAAAGTTGCTATGAACATAGTTGAAGAAGTATCGTTGTGGTAAGATTGAGCATCCTTTGGGTATATGCCCCAAAGTGATATAGCAGAGTATGGTTATAGATTGATTCCCAGTTTTCTGAGAAACTGCCACACTGACTTCAAAAGTGGCTGTACAAATTTGCACTCCTGCCAGCAATGAAGGGGTGTTCCCCTTGCTCCACGTCCTCTCCAGCATATGCTGTCACTTGTGTTGTTGATCTTACCTATTCTGACAGGTGTAAGATGGAATCTCAGCAGGGATACAAGGAACATACCTAAACATAATAAAGGCAATATACAGAAAGCCAACAGCCAACATCAAACTAAATGGAGAGAAACTTCCAGCGATTCCACTGAAATCACGAACAAGACAAGGTTGTCCACTCTCTCCATACCTATTCAATATAGTTCTTGAGGTCTTAGCTAGAGCAATAAGAAACCAAAGGGAGATCAAGGGGATACAAATTGGAAAAGAAGAAGTCAAACTCTCACTGTTCGTTGATGATATGATAGTTTACATAATTCATCCCAAAAATTCTACCAAGGAACTTCTATAACTCATAAACACTTTCAGCAGCATATCAGGATACAAGATTAACTCAAAAAAATCAGTAGCCCTCCTGTACACAGATGATAAAAGGGATGAGGAAGAAATCAGAGAAACAACACCCTTCATAATAGCCACAAATAGCATAAAATATCTCAGAGTAATCTAACTAAACAAGTGGAAGACTTGTATGACAATAACTTTAAATCTTTGAAGAAAGAAATTGAAGAAGACACCAGAAAGTGGAAAGATCTCTCATGCTCTTGGGTAGGGAGAATTAACATAGTAAAAATGGCAGTTTTACCAAAAGCAATCTACAGATTCAATGCAATGCCCATTAAAATCCCAGCAAAATTCTTCAAAGACCTTGAAAGAAGCAAAAAAAAAAAAAAAACCCTCAGGATAGCCAAAACAATCCTGTTCAATAAAAGAACTTCTGGAGGCATCACAATCTCTGACTTCAAACTCTACTACAGAGCTACGGTACTGAAAACAGCCTGGTATTGGCATAAGAACAGACAGAAGGACCAATGGAACCAAGTAGAAGACCCAGATATCAATCCACACATCTTCAATCACCTGATCTTTGCCACAGAAGCAAAAAATATCAAATGGAAAAAAGAAAGTATATTTAACAAATGTTGCTGGCATAACTGGATATCAACATGTAGAAGAATAAAAATAGACCCATATCTATCACCATGCACAAAAGTCAAATCCGAATGGATCAAAGACCTCAACATAAAGCCAACCACACTGAACCTTATAGAAGAGAAAGAGGGAAATACACTTAAACACATTGGCACTGGAGGCCACTTCCTAATTATAACCCCAGCAGCACAGACACTGAGAGAAACAATTGATAAATGGGACCTCCTGAAACTAAAATCTTCTGTAAAACAAAGGACATAGTCAACAAGACAAAACAGACGCCTACAGAATGGGAAAAGATCTTCACTAACCCCACATCAGACAGAGGTCTGATCTCCAAAATATACAAAGGTCTCAAGAAATTGGTCACCAAAAGAACACATAATCCAATAAAAAAAAATGGAGTACAAACCTAAACAGAGAACTTTCAACAGAGGAATCTAAAATGGCTGAAAAACACTTAAGGAAATATTCAACATCCTTAGTCATCAGAGAAATGCAAATCAAAACAATTCTGAGATTCCATCTTATACCTGTAAGAATGGCCAAGATCAAAAACACTGATGACAAAATATGCTGGAGAGGTTGTGGAGAAAAGGGAACACTTCTGCATTGCTGGTGGGACCACAAGCTGGTAAAACCCCTTTGGATGTCAGTGTGGCAATTTTTCAGAAAATTAAGAAACAACTTTCCTCAAGACCCAGTAACACCACTTTAGGGTATATATCCAAAGGATGCTCAATCATACCACAAGGACACATGCTCAACTGTGTTCATAGCAGCTTTGTTTGTCATAGCCAGAACCTGGAAACAACATAAATGCCCTTCAACTGAAGAATGGATAAAGAAAATGTGGTACATTTACACAATGGAGTACTACACAGAAGAAAAAAATAATGACATCTTGAATTTTGCAGGAAAGTGGATGTAGCGAGAAAACGTTATTTTGAGTGAGGTAACTCAGACACAGAAAGACAATTATCACATGTACTCAGTCATAGGTGGTTTTTAAACATAAAGCAAAGAAAACCAGCTTGCAAACCACAATGCCAGATAATTTAGACAACCATGAGGACACTAAGAGAGACTTACATGGGAAGTAGAAAGTAGAAAAAGACAAGAGCTCCTGAGTAAATTGGGAGCATGGGGACCTTGGGGCAGGGTTGAAGGGGGGAGGGGAGAGGCAGGGAGGGAAGCAGAGAAAAATGGGGAGCTCAATTAAAAAAAACAATATTAAGCAAGGAAAAAAAGATGGAATCTCAAGGTTGTTTTGACTTGTATTTCCCTCATGGCCAAGGATGTTAAACTTTTAAAAAGTGTTTCTCAGGCATTTGAGATTCCTCTTTTGAGAATTCTTTGTTTAGAGTTGTACCCCATTTTTAATTTGATTATTTGGTTTCTTGATGTCTAGTTTCTTGAGTTCTTTATATATTTTGAGGCAAGCAGATTATAATAGGGACTTCTTATGAATCCTGAGGTCATGCATTTAATTAATTTTTTGGTTTACCACTCAACTTCTAGAGATGTTTCCTACGGCATCAGGTAAAAATGTGCATAATATAAATCACAAAGCTTTCATTATTATACATATTAATAAAGGAGAAGATTAATCTGAATAAGGATCTTGAGTGCATTGAGCTATTCATCTAATGGACTATGAAGTAGCTATAGAAATTACTTTTGAGAACAATGTTAACATAAAAACACACCAAGAAAATACTGAGTTAAAAAATAACAAGTCTAAAATCATCATTAATGGTGAAGGTCAAAGTTATCTGTATTCATACTGTATTCACAGCTACTCAAACTAAACAAAACCAAAGAGAGTTGAAAGCAAAACAACAAATCCACTGCAAGACGAGAAATAAACACTTCTTAAGTTTGGTACACATACTTCCAGGCTTATTGGTTTTGCATATACAAAAAATAATCAGTAAGTTGAACACAAGTCACAAAACAGCACCCTAACCACCTTCCCAATTGTCTCCCATCATTTCTGTGGATAAGGCACAAGATAGATTTAAGTGGCTATTTAGAATTCTTTTCCTTTTTAGTAAGCAAGGCTTTCAAGCTAAAGTTCATGGTAGCATCTGCTAGAGGTGAAGGACCTCCAACCAGTAAACAAGCCATGTTTTTTGCCTCTTTTTCACATTTAGACCTCCAATCCTTTTCATATATCTCTAAATATAGTTTGTGACCCTATGTCCAGCTGCAGCAATAATGGAGGATGCCCAGTTAAACTGAAATCTGAGATAAACAATGAATCCTTTCAGCATAAAACACACCCGGCATGCAACATTATGCTAAATGTAAATGCAGTAAGAGGTATTCACTGGTAATTTTCCTTTTCAATTTAACTGACCCTCCTGCATTTTGATTTGTTGTATGGGTACGCCCTAGTTCAGAAATACAGAGGGAGCACGGAAAGAGGGGAGGGTTGACCGTGGAGTTCTTTCTGGATTGATCCTGCTGTAATTTGGCTTTTCACAATCCAGGTCAAGCAGATGTTCAAAGATATCGCTTTCATAGATGCTTTTGTGATTTCCTCTGAAACCCCCACATTACAGAAGACTCCTAAACTGAAGACCCCTCTTGCATGTGCAGTTCTTGTCTGATCCTTGGGGTTTACTGCACACTGCTTACTCTCCCAGCTTTTGGAGCACTGGGAAGCCTTTTACATTTACCAGCTGAGAATCACACGCTGTCTCACAATGTCTGCCCAGCCCCGGTGGATAAACATCAAGGTTTCTTAAGTGCCCCTTGAAATTCCTCTCTCCCACATTGATGTAGAAGAAACCTCTCACGCCCACTCCCAAACATCATAAGCATCTTCAAAGAAATCTTTCTTATATATTTTTTTTCTTCTTGTGTTCAAGAACCAGACCCATTTTAACCCTTGATGTAAGTGAAGAACGTAAGAGTTTGGGATTCTGGTTTTGGTTCTCTACCACACAAGGAGCCGCTCTCACTTGATTATCTCAGATTCTAGTCTACCTTGATGGCTCCACAAAAGGTTAATATAAGTCTTGCTGCTCTAACACTTGCTGTGCCTCCTCCAGTCAGTTCTTGCACATGTTCAGTTGCACACCTTCTTGATCATCCGCATACTTTGTCCTCCTCATCAATACTTGTAGTTCTCACAATAAACACTACTTGGAAAATCTAGGGGAGTCCCTGGCCCAATGAGGCAATAGCACCATCCAGGAGCTGGTTAGAAATGTACCTTCCTGGTGCGTCTTCCTCTGCTCTGAGTTGTAGTCTTTGAGCTGGGGGCAACCACTCTGCTTCAGTAGACCCACCAGGGGTATAACCAACTTTCTTTTGGACCATCAACCAGCTCCCAAATCTAGCTCTTACACCTTAAATTGACCTGTTTCTCCTCGTGTATATTTTGTCTCGGTACTTTTTACCTTTTTCCTTTTCTGTATGTCCTACTCCATGTCTGTCGTTCTGGCAGCTGGACCTGAGCATCTCCCCCTCTTCCTCTCTCATTCTCTCCCTCCTTTGAGCCTAGATTTCTCCTCCTACTTATTCTTTCTGCCCTCCAGTCCTTCTTATTCCACCTCTGCCTCGCTATTGGCTACTTAGTTTGCTATCAAGTCAATAAGGCACTTTAGGCAGGTAAGGTAAAACACATACAACACATCTTTATATACTTAAGCAAATGTAACATATTTTTGTCTAGTTAAAGTAATATTATGCAACATAAACAAATGTAACACATCTTTACATAGTTACAGTAATATTCCACAACACAGGGGCTTCTGATGGATGTTCAAACTTGAGACTCTAGGAATGTTCTATCTTTTTTCTTTGCAGAGTTACATCATTCTGTTCATATCCTGTTGTCCAGTCAGAAAATGAACTCACTCCCAAGTTTACAAAAAAATGGCAAGTTTCAGATGGAAATCCCTTAGCCTTCTTGCTCCCAAGTCAACAGACATCCCTGTAGCTCTGCTCTAGTCTTTTCTACAGACTAGAAAAGATACCCCTTCCCTCACAGAGCCTTGACACCCAAGCTCTGGGTCAGCCTCTCTACCTGGCTGGGAATGTGATTGTATACTTTTCTCAGTAGAATGCACAATCTCCATAGGGTTTCAGTGATGTGGGAGTCCCCTCTGTATGCTGTGATTATCATTAATGAATAAAAAAAACTGCTTTGGACCTATAGCAGAGCAGGACTTAGCCAGTAAGGAAAAATTAAGCTGAATGATGGGAGAAGGGAGGAGGAGTCAGAGAGAAGCCATGTAGCCCCACGGGACACAGATGCTGGAATTTTATCTGGTAGGCCACAGCCTCGTGGTGATACACGTTACTAGTAATGGGTTAAATTAAGATATAAGAGTTAGCCAATAAGAACCTAGAACTAATGGGACAAGCAATGACTTTAAATAATATGGTTTCTGTGTGGTTATTTTGGGTCTGAGCTGCTGGGCAGCTGGAACGAACAAGCAGCCTCCTCCAACATTTCAGGACTCTATGCCCAAAATATATCCTTTTTCATTATTCAGGCTTGATCTGGTTTCTAGTTCACCATCAAAGTTCTTGAAGAAGCCTTAAAACTATTTCTTCAATTTTTTTATCTTCATTGATGTTACACTCTGAGTTTTCTCCTCCCAAAAATATTAAGATGATCTTCACATCACTAAGAACCAGTGGACACTTTATGGTTCTTATCTCACTTCATGTTTAGCCTAATGTCTAACAGAATTCTCTCCAATGGGGAAAATGTTTTGTAGTTTTGCTATCCAGTATGACAGCAGACAGCAATGTGGCTATTGATAATTAAATGTAGCTAGTGTGATAGAATACTGAATTTCTAATTTGGTTGAATTTAGATTGAAATGGTCACATATGGTTCATGGCTATCATATTGGTCAAAGCCATTCTAGACTTTGGGCCACATCTTTTTCCTTGAAACATTTTACTTATGTTGGATCTCATGCTGAACCCCCTGAGGAATCCACTGAACCTCCTTCATTGGCTGCCGTTTTGCTACTGGATAGTTTAAGGTTCTGCTGCAGGCCATCCCCCATCATTATGTTTTATACTCCAGGCTTCACCAAGCATCTGCAGAGAGATCAATTAGAAATTTGTACACTCTGAGAATATTTGTGCACGTTCCTTAAATTGCCTTTGTATTAATTAAACATATTAACAAGGAGAAGTGATGTTTTTCTTGTAAAGACATAGTTAAAGTTAGTTTTCCCAATGCTACCTTTCTAAAAAATAATTTGGAAAACCATATAAATTTTTATTCCTAGAAAACAGCCTACCTAACTGCACATGAGCAATTCTGAACAGACCTAGAGCTTTGTTTGCTCATACTTATCTTGATACTTGACAGGCCAAACAAATAAGCACAGGCCACCTGGGCAGGTGTCCTAGATAGCCCTCCATAAGTTGTTCCCCATTTTATGAGAATATGTCCTTGAATATTTTTGGGGGTTTCACACAAGAGTATACAATGTATGTTGAGGGCTAGCATGATGGATTGGCAGGAAAAGGGGCTTGCCACACAGCAGTCAGTCCTCAGAAGCCATGTAATGGCAGAGAAAAGAAGTCTATAACATTGTCCTCTAGCTTCCATATCCATCTCATAGCACATGCACGTGTGTGTACACATGCACACAAACTATGCACACACATCACAACCAATAAATTTTACAATAATATAAACTGATTATAGTCCTCTAATGCTCCTTTGCCCTCTGCGTTGTCTCTCATCCCTCCTCCTTTAGGCCCTATGACCATTCACTTCCATTTTCATATCACACATGCATATATGACCCTACATATTTAGATAATATCTGGAATCCACTAATAAAGAAAACATGCAACATTTGCCTTTCTAATCTTGACTTAATTTATTAAGGACAATTACCTCCAGTTGTATCCTGTTTTCCTCAAAGACATGATTTTGTTCTTCTTTATGGCTGAAGAGAACTCTATTGTGTATACGTACCAAATTTTCTTCATTCTTATATCAATGGAGGAGTAGTCAAAGGGTGGTTCTATACCTTGGTCACTCTGAATGGTGCTGCAATAAACACGGATGCACAAGCATTTCTGTGATAACTTGGCACTAACCTACATCTGTAGACTCTTCCTCCATATTTTAGCTGATGATTTCTCCTTCCTTCCTGAAACAAGCATTTTTGCTTCCTAAGCAAGACTTTTCATTCCTGAAAAAAATTAAACATAAAGTGAGTACTCGCCCTTCATAAAGACTCATTCATGTTTTACACCACATATAACACACCAAACTCCCACCCATCTCTCTTTGTCTCTCTCTCTCTCTGTCTCTCTCTCTCTCTCTGTCTCTCTCTCTCTCTGTCTCTCTCTCTCTCTGTCTCTCTCTCTCTCTACACACACACACACACACACACACACACACACATAAGCAAATGCATGCATACTGTTACTGTAGTATTGTTTTGACTAAGTCATAGGAATTAAGTTGCAGATATCTTGAATGTCTTTCTCTGTTTTTTTTAATGCAAACCTCTTCAGAACAGAGAAGAAAAATAATCTCGTGAAATGAAAGGGCATGAGACATATAATAGTATTTACTATACAATCTACATTCAAATTTTAACAATGATATCATTTATAGTAACTTTCCTTCAGTCTGAGATCATATAGTATTTAGTTCTTTTGCCTGTTCCAGGACAACTGCTTTCGGCCATCTTGTTTCTGCTATCCTACCTGTCCTCTATTTTCTCCTTTTTTCTTTTTTCTAATTTTTTTTAAAACAATCTTTTCTCATTTACATATCAATCCCAGTTCCTTCTCCCACCCCTCCACCTTCTACTCACCCAATCCCATCCACTACTCAGAGAGCGTAAGGAGTCCCATGGGGAGTCAACAAAGTATGGCACATCACTTTGAGGCAGGACCAAGGCCCTCCCCATTATATCTAGGCTGAACAAGGTATCCCTCAGAAGAGAATGGGTTCCAAAAAGTCAGTTCAAGCACAGGAATAAATTCTGGTTTCACTTCCAGTGATCCCACAGACTGCCCAAGCCCCACAACTGTCCCCCACATTCAGAGGGCCTAGTTTGGGCCTATGCAGGTTCCCCACTGTCAGTCCAGCGTCAGTGGACTCACACTAGCTCAGGTCAGCTGTTTCTGTGGCTGGCCTTTATTTTCAAGAATGAGAAGACCACCTTTCCCAGACTCACTTGTTGGAGACAATCCAGCCTGGTATGACAACTTCAAGAACAAGTCTATACATTCTTTTTTTTTTTTTTTTTTTTGGTTTTTCGAGACAGGGTTTCTCTGTGGCTTTGGAGCTTGTCCTGGAACTAGCTCTGTAGACCAGGCTGGTCTCGAACTCACAGAGATCCGCCTGCCTCTGCCTCCCGAGTGCTGGGATTAAAGGCGTGCGCTACCATCGCCCAGCAAGTCTATACATTCTTAAGGGTCACCTTTCAGCAGAAATCTGTAATATTCCTCTTGGTAGAAAGGACAGAACTGAGTTGGGTGGCCATGGTAGTGCACGCCTTTAATCCTAGCACTCAGGAGACAGAGGCAGGCATATCTCTATGAGTTCTAGGCCAGTCTGGTCTTCTAAGACAACCAGGACTGTTACACAGAGAAGCCCTGTCTCAAAAAACCAAAACAAAACACAAGAAGAAAATCTAAAAAAAAAAAGGACAGAGCTGGTGACAGATTTGCTCAAAAGAAACTGGTGCTTGGGCCAGTGAGATGGCTCAGTGTGTAAAAGTGCTACACAAACCCAAAGACCATAGGGCAATTCCTGGACTTGAGGATCTGAAGCCACAACTGACTCCCAAAGTCGTCCTTTGGTTTCTAAGTGCATGCCACAGAACATGTTTCTTTCCCTCCAACACAGATGATGATGATGATTCTTTTGATGATGATGATTTTTAATTTAAAAAAAAAAGAGAACCAGTGCCCATAGTGACTGTGAAGTCTGCCCACAGTATCTAGGAATAGCAAAAGTCAATTCTTAAACTGGGTCTTAAATGGGCTGTACCACTTTGTCTACCCTAAATTGCAAATTGATAGCACCATTCGACAGTAATAAGCAGAATTCTTCCTCCAGATTGTGTAGGTGGCTGGAAAATTATCATCTGCTGCTGAAAGTCTTTGGAAAGCCGTTATCGTGGAGGGGGTGATGACCATTATGCTGGGCTTCATGCATGAGACTCTAACGTCTCAATAGCCACCAAAGGAAAAACCTTTAAAAAACTTTATGGACTTGGAGGGATACACACTTTTTTTTTTTAAAAAAAAATAATGTGTGGGAAGAGGTCACAGAATTCTGGTTTCTATGTTTTGTTTCTTACACAGGGTCTTTCTATGTAGCCCTGTCTGCTCTGGAACTCAGTGTATAAACCAGGCTTGACTTGAGCTCATAGAGCGCCATCTGCCTTAAGCTCCCCATTGCTGGTTTTAAGGTGTACACCACAACATCTAGCTAGGAGGGATGCTTTTTAGACCATCCCTGGCATATCAGCTGTAATACTGAACAGTAGGTGCTATTGGTAATGGAAGATTGTTCTCAACTTCACCAAAAATAATTACATTTACAATCAGACTTTTCCAGTCTCAAATATTGAACATTTCTTTAGAGGTATTTTTTACTTAACCCCAAATAGAATTCTTGCGTCCCACACTGCACAAATCTTATTCCATCTCCAGTCTTCCCCATCTCAGAAGACAGAATTCTCATCTATCCACTAAAGTCTAACCACCAGGAGAACTGATTCTTCTACTTCAGAGCTCCAAATACACATAATGGTAATTAGCATCAAATTCCCACCTTTAGTTGAAAAGAACTTAGTCATAACATTTCACACCACTCTGGAAATATTGGAGAGTGTGATTTCTGAGTCATGGGGGAATTTCCTGTATAGTTTCTTAATAAACTGTCAGACCAGTTCCTACATCAGCTAAACTATTTTACATTCCCTTCAATAATGTACCAGAGCTTTTGTGTCTCCTTGTCCTTTCTAACACCATTGTCTCCTTGTGGACAATCCAAAAGTGTATAAATAGAGTGCCATTGTGGTTTTGATTTACATTTCTTTGATGAGAAGTGGCTGGGAATTTTTTCATGTGTTTACTGTCTATTTGTACATATATCTTAAAAGCATTTTTACTCATGAAAAAAGGGTGCAAAGATAATATAGAGCGTTCCAGTAAACTCTCCAAGGTTCCATTGAAATGCCTTTCACTCTCCGTGGCACATTCATCCAAACAAGTGGGCTATCCCAAGTGGTATCAAACTATTATTAGGTGAAAATTAGGGTTTTATTTGGGTCTAGATGGGGTTTTCCCCTGAAATCCTTTTTTTGCTCTCCCAAGATTCAGCACAAGCTCGTCGGCTGCACTTACCTGTCATGTCTCCATATCTTCCCACAGCCCATGATAGTTTCTTTGATTTCATTACCTCAACAGTCTAGAAGATTATAGGTCACACATATGGGGGGCACCAATTTGAGTTCATCTGGAATTTTCTAATGATGATACTGATATTACAGAGGTTTTGAAGCCTACCACTGATACGAATGATTTTCTCATCTCATGTCAAGAAGTGCCTGTTATTCTGTGTCTAAACTGTAGTTATATTGCTCTTGATTACTTAGTGAATTTTCCAGTACGGAGTTCTACTTTCTTCACGTCCACAGTTATTCATTAGGCATAAATTACCAAGTTCAGTCTATACTCAAGGGGATTAGGATTAAACTATATTTGGAGAATGGAGAAATTTTATATATTATTTGAAATTATCCTCTCTCTTTTTAAACAACTTTACTTATTTATGATGCGTGGAGGTGTGCATGTATGTGTAGAGGTATGCAGGCCACAGGGCAACTTTTGTGAGTCAATTGTCTTCTTCATCACATGTGTCCCAAGAATCAAACTCCCACTGACCCATCTCACTGGCCGGAGGATGTTAAATATCTTTTTTGAGATTATAATATAATTACAACGTTTCTCCATTTCCTCTTCCTTCCTCAAAACCCTCCTTTTTTACCTCTCCTTCTCTCCTTCAATTTCATGTAGTCTTTTTTCCCACCAATTGTTATTCTCTCAAGAAAATGTGTCATGTCTACACTATTCATTCATGTAATCATTTCCATCAGCGGACTCATGGGTAGCATCATTTGTTTTGCTGAGCAACATGTTCTAACTTTGGCCACAGGAAACTCTTTTAGGCTGACTTCTCTTGTTCCATATTTCTCCCTTGCTTCCCATCTCTCTGTTCTTATTTTTAGTTCTTTGTAGCACTATTTGATGCCCCAGTTCCTTCTTATATTTTCCTACCTTAGCTCGACCACTGGCCATTTCTCCAAGGGATCCTTTTACTGGAGAACACTATTTAGAAAAGAAAATTTAGACACCATGGATGCTAATGGTTCTTGGACTTTCAACTTCTAAGCTGTCTCAGTGGTTAAAACAAGGGTGCATTTGTGTGTACAGCAAAGTAAATATAATACATATCTATATGTCTGTATTTGTCCTTCTGTATAAATGTATGCACACATATAAATATGAGTTTGTAATGCTTGTATCTCTAATAAAGCATGGAGAAATTTATTGCAGCATGTCTTCTCTGTTTATCTATAACTTCCTCTGATAGTGAGAAGCATGATTTTATTTATATTTACATTTTTATATACATCACATATTTAATCTCTAAATATATGTAATGTCATTTCAGAATTGTTAGTATGAGTCTCAATGAGAAACAAATCTCATCAGTAAAAACAATGTGTATGTGCAGCCTGGTGGATTTAGCTTTTCAATACTCAAGAACACACTGTTTTCTGATAGATGTCAGCTCCTTTTCCCCCCTATCCTTTGAGATTATTTCACATGCTTGTCATTACAAATATGTTTTTTTTGTACCACTGTTTGTGAAGTCTACATTCTGGGGTCCTCTGATGATGTAATAGGAGCAGCGGTGGGCTGCATCTGTTGTGAGGAGTGGCGGGCTGTGTCCCGCCACCCGGCTAGCTTTACCCGGAATAATCACATAGAAACTGTATTTTTTTAACACTGCCTGGCCCATTAGTTCCAGCCTCTTATTGGCTAGCTCTTACAAATAGATCTAACCCATTTCTAATAATCTGTGTAGCCCATGAGGTGGCTTACCAGGGAAGATCTTAACCTGAATCTGTCTGGAATGGGAGAACCATGGCAACTCCTGACTCAACTTCTTTCTCCCAGCATTCTGTTCTGTTTACTCCACCCACCTAAGGGTTGGCCTATCAAATGGGCCTAGGCAGTTTCTTTATTAATTAACCAATGAAACAACAGATAGAAAGATGACCCTCCTCCATCACTCTGACATTTAAGAGAATTTTAAAAGAATTAATTTCTTGAGCAATTTTAAGTTCACAGCAAAATGAACAGACCATATAGACTTTCCCCTGTGTGCCTGCCTGCTATATGATTTGTCTCCTCCAGTTCTTCATATTGCCACTAGTGTGCTAGACTCACTGCAACTGATGCGTTTACCCCAACACAGGATTTCTTATTATTTGTACTGGAATTTATTTTTTATATTGTTTTGTTTTGTTTTTTGAGACAGGGTTTCTCTAGCTTTGGTGCCTGTCCTGAAACTAGCTCTTTTAGACCAGGCTGGCCTCGAACTTACAGAGATCTACCTGCCTCTGCCTACTGAGTTCTGGGATTAAAGCCATGCGCCACCACCGCCTGGCTCTAGAATTTATTTTTGCCTTTGTAAACTGCATGGTTTGAAGAAATGTGTAGCATATCCACCACTGTCATAAAATAGTAGTTTCAGTCCTAAAAACTTCTATTTTCTACTTATCTATTCTCTGTACTTCAGCATTAGATAACTACTGATCCTTTTATCATTTCTACAATTTCTACTTTTCTGTAGATTATGTTCTCAAAATTGCATAGAAAGCAGCCCTGTCATATTGATCTACTTTGTTTAGTTTTATAAAAGCCTACCTCAGAAAGAAAGGAAAGGAAAGGAAAGGAAAGGAAAGGAAAGGAAAGGAAAGGAAAGGAAAGGAAAGGAAAGGAAATAGGGCACATGACATTGATAGGAAAATGAATGAAACTGCAAACCATTATGTAAACCAAATAATCCAGACTCAGAAAGACAAATGCTGCATGTTTTTCTCATATGTAGAAGCTAGATTTATTTAAAAGAGAGAGAAACAGTGTGTGTGTGTGGGGGGGTGTGTACATTATAAAACTAGAATGTGGATTAGGATAAAGGAGGAATAAATCTCAAGGGAGGGGGGACTTCTTTTTCCTTTGAGAAATTGTGTTTTTCCTTTTAAAACCTTATTAGATGACGCTCATCTTGTTTCCAAAGGTGAATAGTCTATAGTCAGTTGATCATAGGTTAATCACATCTACCAAAAAATCTTCACTGAGCCAGCCGATAATGGTACAATTATGTAATTGCATACTATAGTCAAATCAAGTTGCCACATAATTTATTTTTGTCAGTCATCTTGAAAATAGCTTTTAGCCAGTTTGCTTGTTACTTTGCTTGAAACATCACCTGTATCTCAGGCTGGCCTTGAATACACTGTGCAACCACAGATGACCTCGGCAATCTATTCTATCTCTGCCTCCCAAGAGTTAGGATTACACACCACAGTTGGTTTCTGGAGTACTGGAGATCATTCACTGAGATTTATGCATGCTGGATATCACTCTACCAACTAAGCTACATTTCCTGAAGATACTCTGTTAGAGTAGATCTCTCGTAGAATACATTAGGTAAATAACTGTAGTATGATGCAGTCACATTGTGGCATACTCTAGCAGCAATAAAAACTGACTTCAGTTCTCACAAATCTCATAGGTGATTACCATACAAAAATACCCATATGAATAATTCTTAGTGACTGATTCCACAAGACAATACTTATTTATGCAACATCTGCATTTATGCAAAAAGCAGACAACAGTTCCCCCCCAGAAGGGCATTGGTTGGAAGGAGGCAAGAGGATAGAGATTCTGCTACTGGACGTGCATTCTGCTATGGTCTCAATACTTGTAACCATCACTGTTATGCATGGGTACGACACAGCAATAAAAAGTTCAGAAATTTTGGAGGCTGAGGTTTACTGGAATTCAAGACTAGCCTGGGCTTCATAGTAAAAGCTTGTCTCAAAGAAAACGAAGTCCCTTGAGAGCCAGAAGACCTGGATTCGTATCTTAGCATCATTTTTACTTATCATTTTACTTATGTGATGTCAACAAAAGCACCTAATCCTCTCCAGTGCTAGCTTTCCAGTCTCTAAAATCACAGGTTTTACAAAAGCCCTGGATTGACCTCTAGCACTTCAGAAACCAATTGGGGAGCACACCAGTAATCCCAGCACTTGGTAGAGGCAGGAGGAATAGATGGTCAAGGTCATTCTCAGTTACACAGTGAATTCAAGGACAGCTTGAAATACATGTGAAACTGTCTCAAGCAAGCAAACAAGCAACATTCTTCTCAAGGGTGTTCTGAGGATTGATTATATGTGTGAGGGAAAGAGATGTTAATTCATAAAAGCATATAATATAGATATATCTATATATATGAGAAAAATAGGGGAGACAGGAGTTCGCACATATATATCACCTCTCCCCCCATTCTTTTCTTTGAGGTTATCTCACATGTTTACCTCTACTGAAGCATAACACAAGGTATAAAGGTATAAAAGCATTACATTCTAGCCCATAAAGGTATCTTTTATGATTTGAGGTGTAAGTCTTATAAAAAGTCAGGCATACAGTGAGAGTGGTGTGGGGTCTTGACAGACTGCAGCAAAAAGAAAAGATTTTTTTCTTTCTTTCTTGAGTGTCTTGGCACACGGACAAAGACAACACCCAGAAAATAACATGACACGTGATTACAGTCTCTTGGGGGGTATAATAATAAAAAATAATACAAATTAAATGCAAGTGGCTGTGACAAAAGTGTAATTTGATACAGGCCATTCTCTAGCCGCTAGTGTGCTGGAGTGTGCTTGTCTGTCTCTTAGCCAGATGTTGCTGCTGCTGCTGCTCCCCCTTCTCCCCCTTTACTTCCCTCCTCCGCCTGCCTTTTTCCGTTTCTTTTTGAGCCAGGGTCTCACTCTGTAGCCCAGCTGTTTTGTCTCTCACCAGGGAGCCAAGGCTGGCCCCAAAATCACGGCAGTTTCCCTGCTTCACTTATGAAAGTACTGACGTTTAGTCAGATGTTTTCTTCCCTATACGCAGACCTATCATAAAGTTTACTGTCTTAATCAAGCATGGTTAAAATTAATGACAATAAGTAATAATATATCAGAACAATGATAATAACATATTGTGGTAAAGCTGCTAGCATGTAGTCCTTTCCAAAGCCTCCTTTCCAGCTTTCCTAATTATGTGAGACACTTAGCATTCTTGCAGTGAATTCCTTTTCATATTAGGCAAAACTGGTTGTTGCCACTTGTAACCAAAGACAGCTAGATGTTGTAATAGACACTCTCCAAAATCATATGGAGTTGTAAACAAAGGGGAAAAAACAGGTAAATGAGAAAAACCTAAAGATCGGCGAGTTTATTGAAAATAGTTAAAACTTGTACACATTAAAATATTGGAAACTATGGGGGCTGGGGAGATGGCTCAGTGGGAAAAGGGTTTATTGTGCAAGCATGAGGACCTGAGTTCAGATGCAGAGCAGTCAACTAAAAGGCCAGATGCAGCAGCACAGCTGTCATTCCAGAGCTGGGGAAGTAGAGTCAGGAGAGGATCTTGGACTTACTGGCCCAGCAGTCTAGCCGAATTGGTAAGCTCCAGGTTTCCTGAGATATTGGTTTCAAAGAAAAGGGTAGAGAGTGATAGAATTGCCTGCCTCCACATGCAAATGTTACCCCCACACACACACATACAGAGAGAGAGAGAGAGAGAGAGAGAGAGAGAGAGAGAGAGAGAGAACAAAAATATTGGCAAATAAACTAAGATACCTTTCGTTTTCAGATATGAATCTACTAGTTTCTCCAAAAGGCAACTTATTAGTCCCAGGACAATTCTAGAGTGTGTTCTTCCAAACACATACAAATTCAAAACATCTTTGTATGCTTTTTTTCATCTTTCTTTTTCTAGGCTTAAAATGTCCAAAAATCCCGGGTATCACTAGAAGAGGTAACATCTGATTTTTCTCGTATTCTTGCAAAGAACAAGCACCAATGAAACACCATCCACATCTGTAAGGACCAGAAGCATTTGGCTCAGTCAAAACTCTTTCCATAGAAAGGGGTTCTTCAAGTCTAAGCTCATTTCCCAGGTGTTCCAAGATATACACCTGAAATGAAGCTGAAGATCACAAAAGGAAACAGCTAATACTGGGGGCCATAAATAGAGCACAATTACTAATTATACTGGCTACTAGTTTAGTAACTATTGAGTGCAGAACACATTCTTGTATTTGTTGTTGTTGTTTGTTTGTGAGACAAGGTCTCAGTATGTAGCCCAGACTGGCCTTTTGATCCTTTTGTATCAGCCTCCAGGGTATCAGGATCCCAGGTGTGTGCCAACAAGTATGTCTACACCTTAAGAAAAATTCTTCTGACAGCATTCTAAAATAGAATTTTGTTTGAAGTGAAATCTGTGGTGTGGCTTCCAGAAAAACTTTCCTCATTCCTTACAGAGAGACATATAAGAATCACCTGGGGGTTCCAATAGCAGAAAAATGAATAAAGAAAGTATGCTGTACAGATGCAATGAAATATATTCAGAGAGGGAGAGAGAAAGAGAGAGAGAGAGAGAGAGAGAGAGAGAGAGAGAGAGAGAGAGAGAGAAACAGAGGGAGAGACAGAGGGAGAGACAGAGGGAGAGAGAGAGAGAGAGAGAGAGAGAGAGAGGGGGGGGGGGAGAGAGAGAGAGGGAGGGAGAGAGAGAGGGAGAGAGAGAGAGAGAGAGAGAATGCAACTCTGTCATTTGCAACAAAATGAAATGGAACTAGAAGCCATCATGTTACATAAAATAAGCCAGGCATGAAAAGACAAATAGAGCAGGCTCTCGGTTTTATATAAAAGCTGTGTAAAATCAGAAAATGCAATGGTGATTCCTGTTAGGAATGAGAGTAGGAAAGGCTGTCGATGGAGGCTTGGTAGGGAATACCCCAAACACGTTTCAATATGAAGAATACTTTCTAGTGCTCTACAGCACACTTAGGTGACTATAGCTCATATTAACTTACTAGATAACTTAGGAAGAGAGAAGTTTTAGTTTCCAAATATAAGGATATTATAAGCATGTGAAGAGGTGGAAATATGAATTAACCTGATTTGATCATTTTACACTGTATACCTGCATCAAACTATCACAGCATATCCCATAATATGTATACGTCCTCTGCGTCAATTACAATAATGGTTTTCAGTGCTCATGATCCAACACACAGTTTTATGCAGTGCTAGGCCACTGGGATATATCTCTAGACCCCCAAAAGAAGTAAAAATGGGTCTGAAATGGGCTCACCTGATAAAGGTACTTCTGCCAAACCTGTGGACCTGATTTCAATTCCCAAGACACACCTGGTGAACGAAAGGGACCAACTTCCCCAAATTGTCCTCTGACACCCACTGGTGTGCTGTGTGTCTCTCTTCCTCCATCATAAAATAAATAAAACATATTTTAAAAATTGATATCAATATTTAATTTTTATTTAAAAGTATAGCAATAAAATAAAAGCACAATCTTTCCTATCTGTTTTTGATGTTACATTTGGTGTTGTTGCAATCATCTTTCTAGTAAACTCAAGAAAACCCAGCGCCAAGGATAGGAGACTAGACACGAAAAGATTCGGAGGTTTCCATGGAACCAGTATAATGCCAAAGCAATTGAATTAAACCTTGACCCTAACTCTGGTTTTCTTGTCGTTTAAGGTAATATAATTTCAGTGGAAACAGATAAGGATGAAGCAAAAACAAAACAATGAGAAAGATGTATGGGGGACAGTGAAATGGGAAAGAATACAAAAAAATTTGGAAGTTTGCATGGATCTAGCTGCTGAGAGAGTCTTTCAAGTGAGGAAGAACTTATGAGTGAATAAGGATAGTGATTTGTGTCCACGTCAACACAGAAACAAGACAGAAGGGGCAGGAAGAGCCCACTAGTGAATAAGGATAGTGATTTGTGTCCACATCAACACAGAAACAAGACAGAAGGGGCAGGAAGAGCCCACTAGTGAATAAGGATAGTGATTTGTGTCCACATCAACACAGAAACAAGACCCCACTAGTGAATAAGGATAGTGATTTGTGTCCACATCAACACAGAAACAAGACAGAAGGGGCAGAGAGAGCCCACTAGTGAATAAGGATAGTGATTTGTGTCCACGTCAACACAGAAACAAGACAGAAGGGGCAGGAAGAGCCTACTGGTCCTCTCAGTTTGGAGAGGTATTCCCATCATACTAGCAGCTAAGAAATCTTTAAATATTGCTTAGAGCTGCTTACTTCATTCATTCCAAAGACAAGAGTTCAATTTTGTTTGATTGGTGACATGAGGGGCAGAATCCAGAGTCAATTTACAGGCAGCAGAAATCTTGCAACCAGGACAGTTGGTTATGGTGATGCTCGTCCAATGCTAGAACAGTGACTGGGTACCAAGGCTCCGGATTTATTAATGTAGCCAAATGAGTTTACATTAAGATTTTCAATTCTAACCCTTTGCTCTATTTAATTCTTGATATGACTGTCATTATTTTTTCTAACTTCATTAACTTATACTAGCTTGTCTCGTTATTAATATGGCTGCCAGAAATGTGTCTATTTTCCTAGTGAAAGAAACAACTTTTGTTTTTAAATCATAACCATTGAATCATGAAATGTTTTCTTCTGTTATCACAACACATAAGACTTTTCATCTGTTCTTACTCTGTATTTTTTTTTTTGGTTCTTATTCTAACTTCTTGGTCTTATTGTTCTCTTTTTTTTTCTTTATTTAGAGGCAGGATACCACTATGCAGATCAAGCTGTCATCAAACTCTCTCATAGCCAAGCTGGGTTTGAACTCATAACCCTAATGTCTCAGCCTCCTGAGTTTTGGGATTATAGGTACAAGTCACTAATTTCCCTAAACTGGATTCTCAGCTCATGAATCTTTTGATCATTTCCATTTTACTTAAACATTTATGGTTATAAATTTTTCTTCAAAGTATCATATTAACTACATCCATAACTTTTTGTATATTATTTCCATTGTGATTCATCAATTTTTTTCTTTATTCTTTAATGCTACCAGGATGTCATCATATCTAGTACTTTTCAAGAGAAATGAATCATATTGTCTCACCATATTCTCAATTCATACTTAAAGTTACAGAGCTGTGAGTCAATCAACTTAATTACACACTTTTCTTACCTTGAAGATCTTGGGTTCTAATGACACTAGCTCATTAAGATATTTTAAAGCTTTCAAGTAACAACACTATTATTACTGCCAACAAATTGATCACTCACTGAAGTCTAATGTTTATTTCTGGTTCTTTTGGTATCTTGGAAAATGTTCCTCTTTCAATGTATAAACAAGAATATATTTCAATGTCACACAGAATAATTCTTTCCCCTGTATGTTTATACTAAATAGTTAGAATTCCCTTCAATATGAATAGTCAAAATTGACAGAATGAAATCTACATCTGTTAAGCCCCTCTTTTCTCTTTGTGAAAGAAGACTTTGAAAACATTTTAATCCGTATCAGTTCCCCAAACTAGCAATTATTAACATTTTGTTAATTCAAAGGGATCACTGACTACATATGCATTACTATTTCACCTTCTCAGAAGAAGGAAAACATCCTAGCAATTAAACCATGACAATACCAGCATGTATGTCATATCCCAATTTTAGAAATGTTACAAAGATTTTAAAGTGCATTCATAATCAATTGAATAGACTATTATTTGATGTGGGAAGTCCTTCTCTATATGTGTTGCTCTTATTGGCTAATAAACAAACTGTTTTCAGCCAATGGCTTAACAGAATATAGCCAGGCTGAAAGAGATCTATATATAGAGAGATTATGCAGAGTCAGTGAGACAACCATAAGCCGTCAGAGGGGAAAGATACAAGCTGTTATTTGGAACCTTGCCGGTAGGCCACAAGCCTCATAATAAAATATAAAATAATATAAATTTGCCAACCAAAGATATAAGAGCTAGCTACCTATGTGCTTAAGTAATAGGCCAAGCAGTGATTACATTAATACAGTTTCTGTGTGGTTATTTTAAGTCTGGACAGCCGAGAATGAACAAGCGGCCTCTGCCTGCAATTATTATAGCTATTTGCTGTAGTAATTCTTTCTTTACTTTTAACATGTTTTCCATATTCTTTGTTCTCAGCTAATAACCTTCATCCTTTACTTTGAGTTAAAGTTCTTTTATTTTCTTTTAATACAAATTCGTTAGTTCTTATGAGGGTCTATTAACAGTAAAAACTCATTACCTGGACTTGCACATAGTTTAGATCTTGGTTGAAATTTTATTTTAGTTTAAATTTTACTGGAAAGTCTAAATATTTATTGTAAGTGGCATTTTATTTGTATTTTAGTAAATAAAGCTTTCCTGAAGATCAGAAAGGTAAACAGCCACACTGGCCAGCCTTACAGGCCAGGCAGCAATGACACACACCTTAATCCCAGTAGCCACACTAGCTTGCTATAGAAACCAGGCGGTAGTGGTGCATGCCCTTAATCCCAGAACTAGAGAGGATTATAAAACAGGAGAAGACAGCTCTCAGTCTCAGTCTCGTTCTGAGATTCCTGGAGGCAGGAGCACCATTTTTGGACTGAGGTAGAGGTAAGAATCAGTTGTTGGCTGTTTTGCTTTTCAGACCTTCAGGTTGAATCCCCATTTCTGTCTCTGAACTTTTGTTAATAGTGTTTCAATTTATCATGTGCATATTGTTTTAGTAGCATCTGCATATTTCTTGTGCTTTTACTTTGTTTTTTCTGTTTGTTTGCTTTGCCCTATTCTTACTTTTTTGTTTTATTTTACTTTATTTAATATTGTTATTTAGATGCCTGTTTGTATTCTAATGAGAGAGAGGTAGAGGGAGAGAGAGAGAAAGAGAGAGAGAGAGAAAGAGAGAGAGAATGTGAACTTTGGGTAGGTGGGGAAGTGGGAAGGATCTAGGAGGAAGGCAGGGAAAGTAAACCATAATCAGAATATATTATATGAATAAAGAGTAATTTCAGCTCATTGAGTGTGGTGGGAACTTTGGGGAATTCAGGTGGCCTTGTTGCCAGCACAGTTGGGCCTACATGTAAGCAGCTATGTATAAGAGACCAGCAGCTGGTATTGATTTGGGTGCCACCTATGACTGTATGGGTGTCTTCCAGCAAGGAAATGTGTAAAGAATTGCCAAACAGGACAACTGAATCTCACCAAGATATGTTGCTTTTACTGACTCAGAACAATTAATTGGGGATGCTGTGAATGAGGCTGCAATGGAGCCCACCAAGACAGTTTTTGATGCCAAACATCTGTCTGGTGTAGGTTTGACCATGCTGTTATTCAGTGTGATATGAAACACGGTGATGAATGTGCCTGCAGGCCCAAGGTCTAAGTAGAAAACAAAGGAGAGACAAAAAGTTTCTCCCCAGAGGAGGTATCCTCTATGGTTCCAAAAAAGATGAATGAAATTTCTGGAGAAGTCTGTCTTGGGAAGAATGCTACCAATGACTGTCAGCAGTTGTGACAAAAGATGCTGGAACTATTGAGGGTCTCAATGTACTTAATTATCAATGAACCTGCTGCTGCTTTGGCTTATAGCTTAGAGAAGAAGGTTGGAGGTGAAAGGACTGTGTCAAATCTATTTTTTTGGGAGGTGGTACTTTTGATGTGTCAATCCTCACCATTGAGGATGGAACTCTTTAGGTCAAATCTACAGCTGGAGATACCCACTTGGGTAGAGAAGACTGATAATCTAGTGGTCTACCATTTTATTGTTGACCTTAAATCCAATTACGAGAAGGACATCAGTGAGGACAAGAGAGCAGTCCTGCATCTGTAATGTGTGTAAATGGGCTAAATGTACCCTCTCCTCCAGCACCCAGGTCAGTGCTGAGTTTGATTTTCTTTTATGAGGAAATCATCCTCTATACCTTTATTACCTGCTCTCAATTTGAAGACTTGAATGTTACCTATTCTGTGGCACACTGAATCCTGTAGAATAGCCCTTTTGAGATGTCAAACTAGACAAGTCACACATTCATGATGTTGTCCTGGTGGGTGGTTCTCTCAGGATCCCCAAGATTCAGGAGTTTCTGAATGACTTCTTCAATGGAAAAGAACTGAAGACTAGCATTAACCCTGATGAAACTATTGCAAAAGAAGCAGCTGTCCAAGAGGTCGTTCTGTCTGGAGACAAGTCTGAGAATGTTAAGGATTTGCTGCTCTTGGACGTCACTCCTCTTCCTCTTGGTATTGAAGCTGTTGTTGGGGGAGTCATGACTGTCTTCACCCAACACAATACTGTAATTCCTACCTAACACACTTATCTTTACCACCTACTCTGACAACTAACTGGTGTGTTCCTTCAGGTGTTTGAAGGTAAAAAGGCCATGACTAAGGATAACAAACCGCTTGAAAAGTTTGAACTCATAGGCATATCTCCAGTACCCCATGGCATTCCTCAGAATGACGTCACTTTGATATGGATGCCAATGGCCCTCCCAATGTTTCTGCTGTGGATAAAAGCACAGGAAAGGAGAACTAGATCATCACCACTGATGACAAGGGTCCTTTGAGCAAGTAAGATAATAAGTGCATGGTCCAGGAAGCTGAGAAGTACAAAACCGAAGATGAGAAGCAGAGAGATAAGGTACCACCCAAGAATTCACTGGAGTCCTATGCATTCGGTGTGAGAGCAACAGCTAAAGATGAGAACCTTCAAGGCAATTTCAATGATGAGGACAAACAGAAGATTTAAACAAGTATGATGGAATCATCAGTTGCCTGGATAAGAATCAGACTGCAGAAAAGGAAAGAGCTGAACACTGGCAGAAAGAACTGGAAAAAGTCAGCAACCCCATTATTACCCCATCATTACCAAGCTCTACCAGCATACCATACTTGGTATGCTGGGAAGAATACTTGGGGGGCTTCACTGATGATGTCCCTCTTTCTGGTGGAACTTCTTTAGGACCTACCATCAAAGAAATTGATTAAGTCAGTCCTAGAAGAGATGTAGCATTGTTCCGCAGGGAAACATTTGAAGGGCCCAAATTTACCAAGTTTGTGGCAGCCTTAATGTTAAGCTGCTACTATAAATTACGCGACACTCTTCAGTACTTGAACATGAAACATGTGCATAGGCAGAGGAAATAGAACATTGCACGTCATAAGTACTGTATCCTAAGAGGAAAATGAAATATATAAAATAAAACTATTTAACATTGACTTTAAAAAACATATTTAACCCTGTCTCCAAAATCCAAAAAAAAAAAAACCAACCATATTTTCAGTTAGAAAAACAAAAAGCAATCCAGCAATCCAACGAATGTGAATGTAGAAATTTTTAAATCATGTTAGTAAGGTGTATTTCACACAATAAAACTGTATGAGTGTTAAGTGCACACGCTGGAGAACGTTTAAGCATGGATGAGCCATTATAGCTATCATCTGGCATCTGAAAATGTTTGCAAATGGCATTAAAGATCATTTTGAAGCTATTCTCCCCTCTGGAGGTGATGATGTTTTCCCACTGTCACGGGCTTTCAGTTGTTGCTAAGTCTACTCTCCGCATCATTTCTATTTCCTGGGAGGTAACTTGCCTTCTTGGTTTTTAATTTTTTTAACATTTTGACTCTGGTATCCTGGATTTTACAAACTTATGTCCAGATGTGGATTGCTTTGATGTTCCATGAAAATATTCTGATATTCCTGATATTCCTAAATATTCCTGAATCTGAATTTTAATATACTACATCTTATTTGTAACATACTCAGCCACAATCTCCTGAAGTCTCTAGATTTTCTTTAGTTCTTTATATTCTCTCCCTTTGAAATTCCCATTGGATTATATGCTTGGCTTATTATTACTTACTATTAATATTCCATTTCCTTCTAGAAATAAAATTATTATTATTATATAATAACATAGTTAAAGTACACCTATTCAAAGTGTATACTTTCATGAATTATACCTAATATTTATACTAGTATAATCATCATTGTGCTCAACATGAAGACAGTTTCTGTCATCCTCAGTGGTCCCCTTGTGCCTTTCTGGATAAAGTATTTAGCCCTAGGTGATCAATATGTTTAATATCATTGTTTATTTTGACTAGTCTAGAATTTCATAGACATAGAATCACATGGATTAAACTCTTTATGTCACTTCTTTCACACAGCAGATGATGTTTGAGGTTTGTTCCTGTTTGAAGAAATATCAGTTGCCTATTTCCTTTCATTGCTGAGTAGAGTGTCATACAGATAAAGCACATTTTATTTATTCATGGATATTTATGTTGTTTCTGATTCTAAGCCACTATGTGGAAAATGTTTGCTTCTAATTTTAAACTTCTGTGAAGCCTTATACAGCAAGTATATCTCACCTGGGCTTTTCTTCCGGGTCATCTGACTTTCACTCATATTCATTGATAACAAGACTGCACAGAGTACTTTGAAATCAGGTAGCTTAAGTGCTCCTGCCTTATTGTTTTAATGTTCAAGATTATTCCAATTATTCTAGCATATGTGCGTTGTCACACACCTTTTAGAATTGGAGTACCAGTTCTTCAGAATGCTATGTGGAGAGCCTGAGATGAATTGAATGGAGCTAGACCAACTAGCAAAGAAGTCAAGTCCCAACAACACTCATGCATCTTCCAGCCTATGTATTTACATCATGAATTCCCTTTGATAGCATTTTGCACTATCTGGTATAAAAGTCTTTTGCACGTTTGTTAAAATTATCCTTAATTATGTCACAGTTTTGGATGTTAATGAAAAATGTTTATTCAAATTTTATTTTTCAATGATTCATAAGTAGTATGTCAAAATTTATACGCGGATACTGTAACATCTGAATGTGCTAACTTCACTCATCAAATCTGCTATGTTTTACAAAGTGTTCTAAGGGTTTTATGTATACAACTATGTCATTGGCAATGGAAATGTTTTTTTATTTCTTCCAGTCTCTATGCCATCTTTCTCCGTTGCCTGGTTTCACTGTCAAGCCCTTCCAATATAATGGTGAACAAAGAGAAGGAAAGCAGACAAATTGGCCTCGTTCTTGCTCTCTGGAAGAAAACATCTAGTTTTTGGATTTTTTTGATTTTTTGTTTTTGTTTTTGACGTCAGTTTTATTCATATCATTTTATATATACTCCAGCTGTCTACAACAAGCTGTCTATCACAAGCCCTTTAAGTACTTGCATGTTTTGTGAAATAAATAAATCAAAATTTATGCATTTTAAAAGTTAAATCACCCAATATTCCAGTACTGATTGCAGTCTTACTTAAACCAACTCCCGTTAAATAAAACCACAAATTATTATTGCGGCACACCATGCCCATCTGTGTTCTATGCACTACCCTACAGTTAGTGAACTGGGCAAGGGGCTGGAGATTGAAACACACAAAGACTCACAGACAGAAACCCGAGTCATCCTTGAATTCCCCAAGAATGCCCCCTTTATTGTGTTCAGGGGCAGCTTATATAGAGATAGCCACGCCCCAGCCAAAAGCACCAGAAACCACTCTCCTGCCATCAGGAACTCCTGAAGGTGCTCAGAGCAGCTGTAAGCACTCAGATCAGGAAAAAACAAGTTGTTTACAAGAAATTCAGGATCTGGGGGGGGGGGTGTCACAGCTCCCAACAATTATAGCTAATGTTTCACATACCTTTAAAAAAGAGGACATAGAAGTGTAATGAATAATTATAAAACTGATTATACCCACTGGTACTAGGATGAAATAGTTTATTTAGAATATCTTTCAGCAGTCATCTGCAGACATTTTTATAAGGAATGGGCTGGAGATGCAGAAGCCTGACTCTTTTTTCTAGTAATTCAGTTTCTCTTTTTAAATTAAAGGCTTTTAACTCCATGTCTTTCAGGAGGCTTTTTAGTTATTAATATTTTTTTTGTATTTCGGACGATCCATCTCAAAATGTATATTGTCTATTACTGTTATTGGAATTGTGACTGAAAAAGCATGGGATAAAACCGGACTCTTTGAACATGGCGGACAATGAGGGCTGATGAGAAGCCAAAGACAATGGCACTGGGTTTTGATCCTACTTCATGTTCTGGCTTTGTGGGAGCCTAGCCAGTATGGATGTTCAC